>NC_134314.1:77234603-77841000 GCF_964195595.1 Calonectris borealis
AACCCACAAGTTTTTCTCACTCTTACCCTTCCAATTCTCTCCCCATCCCACTGCGGGGGCGGGGGGGAGGCGGAGTGAGCAAGCAGCTGCGTGGTATTTGGCTGCCTACCAGGATAAACCACGACAGTCCTTTTTGGCACCCAACGTGGGGCACGAAGGGTTGAGATGACGACACATCTGACCCAAATGGGTTAAAACAAATTTGTTATAAGCATTCATTATATCAGTTTAGTAGTCGCTGGTCACAATGTTGGTTTATTTGCTCTCAGAGTTGTTTGATCTGTTCTTGAAGTTTTGGTAGGTAGCACCTTACTGGCTGTATATACTGCTGATTATCAATATTTATGTGGGGTTTATCGTCTCTGGGAAATGGATTAAGGCCATCGCTTTGCTATACTGTGTGACACTGGTTTATGTTATGATAAAATTATTGGTCAGGAGACTGTACTCAGAACTGCCGTCATTCCTGTTCTTCGGGAGCTATCTTTTGGAAACTATTAATAATTACACTTTGTACATCTTCTCCTCGAAGAGCTTCCTTCACCTTCCCCTTCTCCTCCAGGCTGATTACAATAGCTCTTGAGGATTTTGAATATCCTTGGGATGTTCAAACAAGCATGTTCCTATTGCTATGTCTCCTGAATGTGTTTCAGGCCTTGTTTAAGGTTAAACAACTATTTAAGAATACCACCCAGAGATCTGCCCCGAAGCTGGATAGTTATGAGTGGCAGAGTGTGTGGGATAGTACAGTGGTCACCTCCAATGTTTTGAAGCTTCACCCCAAACAAGTGCAGAATCCTGAAAAACTAGTAAAATATTTGGAAAACGTATGCTGTCACCCTGGCAATTCCAGAGAGACCCAGATTACTGCAACGTGCTGGGGCCTGGCCCATACCTACCAAGCCCTGTTCAACACTATTCAGAACCCTCAAGGGGAAGAGAAGGTCTCCGGATCTGATGACAAAACGACAGGCACTGCAGCTACTCCAACCCCCGCGACAGGCACTGCGGCTACTCCAACCCCCACGATGGGCACTGTGGCTACTCCAACCCCCGTGACGAGCATTGCGGCTGAACCAGAGGACGAATCCGTTGCCCCTGTACAGAAGAGGAAATCTTGGAAGCGAAAGTCAGGTCATTTAGAAAGGAATGATGGAAAAGCAGGGACATCACGAAGAGGAGAGGAGGAAGAGGAAGAACTCATAAACGAGATGGAAACCACCCAATTCCTACCCCTGAGTGAGTTGCAAGATATGCAGAAAGATTTTGGCCGTCATCCAGGCAAGCATATTGTTACCTAGCTGCTCCGATGCTGGGATAATGGGGCCAGTAGCTTGGAATTAGATGGTAAGGAAGCCAAACAGCTGGGACCCCTTGCTAGGGAAGTGGGCATTGACAAAGCAATTGGAAAAGGGGCACAAGTGCCCAGCCTCTGGAGGCGACTGCTGTCAGGTGTGAAGGAAAGGTATTCCTTCAAGGAAGATGTTATATATCGCCTAGGCAAATGGACCACTATGGAGAGAGGTATCCAGTACCTGAGAGAATTAGCCATGCTGGAGGTGGTTTAGAGTGACCTGGACAACAACCAAACGCCCAGAGATCCAGATGAAGTCCAGTGCACGTGACCCATGTGGCGGAGTTGGTATGGAGCGCACCAGCGTCGCACGCCAGTTCATTGGCAGTAATGTGCTGGAAAGAGGAAGAAGCATCAATGGTGAATGATGTGGTTAGCAGATTCCAGGATTTCGAAGAAACTGTCTCCTCCTCCTTTGTCTCGGCTGTGGAGAAGCTGTCCCAGAAGGTCCAGCAACTTGAAGACGATACGTCCTATTCTCCACCTGTATGGACCAGTATCTCAGCCATTAGGAGTCAGCGTTTTTCTGCTCAAGAGAGAGGATATAGAAGGTTCACACCACGGGGCACGCAGGTTTTACCTGCGTGACCACGGAGAAGACATGAGGCAGTGGGATGGAAAACCTACCTTGACCCTAGAGGCACGGGTATGTGAGTTGCAAGGAAAAACAATCATGCAAGGGGGTTCTCCCAGGAAAAATGCTGCTCCAGTTTTTAGGAAAAACCTGTCTGACGATGGTCCAATTTTCAGTGAACAGCTCCCCAGACAAAGCAGAAAGGCTGATCTTACTTTGGATTGTAATGAAGAAATTCTGGACTCACGTTTGCAAGAAGTGAGAAACGCATACTATGACCAGAACTAGAGGGGCCCTGCCTCCAGCCAGGTGGAGGAAAGGGACAACCGGGTTTACTGGACTGTGTGGATTCGATGGCCTGGCACATCAGACCCACAGGAGTATAAGGCTCTTGTAGACACCAGTGCACAGTGTACCCTGATACCATCAAGCTATAAAGGGGCAGAACCCATTTGTATTTCGGAAGTGACAGGGGGATCCCAAGAGCTAACTATATTGGAGGCCGAAGTGAGCCTAACCGGGAACGAGTGGCAGAAGCACCCCATTGTGACTGGCCCAGAGGCTCTGTGCATCCTTGGCACAGACTATCTTAAGAGAGGGTATTTTAAGGACCCAAAAGGGTACCAGTGGGTTTTTGGTATAGCTGCCCTGGAGACGGAGGAAATTAAACAGCTGTCCACCTTGCCCGGTCTCTCGGAGGACTCTTATGTTGTGGGGTTGCTGAGGGTTGAAGAACAGCAGGTACCAATCGCTACCACAACAGTGCACTGGCGGCAATACCGCACCAACTGAGACTCCCTGCTTCACATCCATAAGCTGATTTGTCAACTGGAGAGCCAAGGAGTGATCAGCAAGACTCGCTCACCCTTTAACAGTCCCATATGGCCAGTGCGAAAGTCTAATGGAGAGTGGAGACTAACAGTAGACTATCGTGGCCTGAACGAAGTTACGCCACCACTGAGTGCTGCCGTGCCGGACATGCTAGAACCCCAAGATGAACTGGAATCAAAGGCAGCCAAGTGGTACACCACAATTGATATCGCTAATGCGTTCTTCTCAATCCCTTTGGCAGCAGAGTGCAGGCCACAGTTTGCTTTCACTTGGAGGGGCGTCCAGTACACCTGGAACCGACTGCCCCAGGGGTGGAAACACAGCCCTACCATTTGCCATGGACTGATCCACACCGCACTGGAACAGGGTGAGGCT
Source organism: Calonectris borealis (assembly GCF_964195595.1). Classification (NCBI taxonomy): domain Eukaryota; kingdom Metazoa; phylum Chordata; class Aves; order Procellariiformes; family Procellariidae; genus Calonectris; species Calonectris borealis. Next base: position 77,237,738 of record NC_134314.1, read on the forward strand.
CCAGAGCACCTGCAATACATTGATGACATCATCGTATGGGGCAACACAGCAGAAGTAGTTTTTGAGAAAGGGGAGAGAATAGCCCAAATCCTTCTGAAGGCTGGTTTTGCCATAAAACAAACTAAGGTCAAGGGACCTGCACAGGAGATCCAGTTTCTAGGAATAAAATGGCAAGATGGACATTGTCAGATCCCAATGGATGTGACCAACAAAATAACAGCCATGTCCCCACCAACTAGCAAAAAGGAAACACAAGCTTTCTTAGGCGTTGTGGGCTTTTGGAGTATTCCAGATTACAGCCTGATTGTAAACCCTCTCTACCAAGTGACCAGGAAGAAGAACGATTTCAAATGGGGCCCTGAGCAACAACAAGCCTTTGAACAAATTAAACAGGAGATAGTTCAGGCAGTAGCCCTTGGGCCAGTCCAGGCAGTACAAGATGTGAAGAATGTGCTCTACACCGCAGCCGGGGAGAATGGTCCTACCTGGAGCCTCTGGCAGAAAGCACCAGGGGAGACTCGAGGTCGACCCTTAGGGTTCTGGAGTCGGGGATACACAGGATCTGAGGCGTGCGACACTCCAGCTGAGAAAGGGTTCGAGGTGCTTTGGAAGTGGTTGGTACTGAAGCACAGCTCCTCCTGGCACCCCAACTGCCGGTGCTGGGCTGGATGTTCAAAGGGAGGGTCCCCTCTACACATCATATAACCGATGCTACGTGGAGTAAGTGGGTCACACTGATCACACAACGGGCCCAAATAGGAAACCCCAGTCGCCCAGGAATCTTGGGAAGTGATCACGAACTGGCCAGAAGGCAAAGATTTTGGAATATCCCCCGAGCAGGAGGTGACGCGTGCTGAAGAGGTCCCACTGTACAATAAACTACCAGAAAATGAGAAGCAATATGCCCTGTTCACTGATGGGTCCTGTCGCCTTTTGGGAAAGCATCGGAGGTGGAAAGGTGCTGTATGGAGTCCTGTACGCCAAGTTGCAGAAACTGCTGAAGGAGAAGGTGAATTGAGCCAATTTGCAGAGGTGAAAGCCATCCAGCTGGCCTTGGACATTGCTGAACGAGAAAAATGGCCAGTACTTTATACTGACTCATGGATGGTGGCAAATGCCCTGTGGGGTTGGTTGCAGCAGTGGAAGCAGAACAACTGGCAGCGCAGAGGTAAACCCATCTGGGCCGCCGCATTGTGGCAAGATATTGCTGCCCAGGTAGAGAACCTGGTTGTAAAAGTACGTCACGTAGACGCTCGTGTACCCAAGAGTCGGGCCACTGAAGAACACCAAAACAACCAGCAGGTAGATCAGGCTGCTAAGATCGAAGTGGCTCAGGTGGCTCTGGACTTGCAACGTAAGTGAACTGTTTATAGCTCGGTGGGCCCATGAAGGGAGAGACGCAACATATAGATGGGCTCATGATCGAGGGGTGGACTTAACCATGGACGCTATTGCACAGGTTATCTCCATGAATGTGAAACATGCGCTGCAATCAAGCAAGCCAAGCGAGTAAAGCCTCTCTGATATGGAGGACAATGGTTGAAATATAAATATGGGGAAGCCTGGCAGATTGATTATATCACACTCCCACAAACCCACCACGGGAAGGGCTATGTGCTCATCATGGTGGAAGCAACCACCGGATGGTTAGAAACATACCCTGTGCCCCATGCCACCGCCCGGAACACCATCCTGGGCCTTGAAAAGCAAGTCTTATGGTGACATGGCACTCCACAAAGAATTGAGTCAGACAAAGGGACTCATTTCCGAAACATCCTCATAGACACCTGGGCCAAAGAGCACGGCATTGAGTGGGTTTATCACATCCCCTACCACGCACCAGCCTCTGGGAAAATCGAACAATACAATGGACTGCTACAGACTACGCTGAGAGCAATGGGTGGTGGGACACTCAAGCATTGGGATACACATTTAGCAAAAGCCACCTGGTTAGTCAACACCAGAGGATCTTTCAATCGAGCTGGCCCTGCCCAGTCAAAACTCTTAGGTACAGTAGATGGAGATAAAGTCCCTGTAGTACACATAAGAAATATGCTGGGGAAGACAGTCTGGGTTACTCTGGCAAGGGAAACCCCATCCGTGGGATTGCTTTTACTCAACGACCTGGGTGCACTTGGTGAGTAATACGAAAGGATGGGCAAGTCTGGTGTGTACCTCAGGGGGATTTGATTTTGGGTGAAAATAGCCAATGAACTAAATCATATGATGTTAGTTATTATATGATATTGTATATCATTATTTCTATGGTTGCTATCAATGGTATAGCAGTAAAAATCACCGGGATTGATGAAGAATGAACTAACTCTGATGAAACTGAGCAAAGTGCAACGATGATAGAATGGGACAAGCGCAGCAATAGTAAAATGAGAACTGGCTTCAGGATGCAACAGTCCAACACCACACACCATCTCTCCTGCCCTGAAAGACTGTTATGACAGATGGAGCCCAAAGTCATGGACTAAATGAACTCAATGGACATTTTAGGGGGATGGCCCATAGACTAAGGATATGATACCTGTGTGTGTATATATATATATATAAAGACAAGAAAGGTAGTGGAAATTAATTGGAATGTATTAGAAAATGTGAAACCTAAGCATGACGTAAATAGTATAGAATTAGGGGTGGACACTGTCCTTTCAGTTGTTGCTAAGTACCCTGCTAGTCAAGAACATTCAGGTTTGTTTTGTTTTTTTTTTTTTAAAAAAAAAAAAGTGTTGGGAGGGAGCATAGCCAGGACAGCTAGCCCAGCTGGCCAATGGGGTATTCCATACCATGTGATGTCATGCTCAGTATATGAATGGTAGGCGTGTTCCAGGAAGCAGTGATCGCTACTTGGTTATTGGTCAGTGCAGGTGCTGAGCAATTGCATTGTGCATCACTCATTTTGTATATTCTATCATTATTATTATTATTATTATTATTATTATTATTATTATTATTATTATTATTAATTATTTTCCCTTTTCTGTTCTATTAAACTGTCTTTATCTCAACCCACAAGTTTTTCTCACTCTTACCCTTCCAATTCTCTCCCCGTCCCACTGCAGGGGGGGAGGGAGTGAGCAAGCGGCTGCGTGGTATTTAGCTGCCTGCCAGGTTAAACCACAGTTTTAAATACTAAAAGGTCTCACTGTGCTGTATGTGTAAAGACATTGAAGCACTGGGCTACATCGAGAACATGAAGCTGCAATTAACCACTTTAAACCACAGTGAAAGACAAATTTAAACATTTAAACATGTGCCAAATATGAAAGCTCCCACCCCCCCCCCAGTCTATAGCATGGTAAGGCTCAGTCTCCTGCAAAACCTGACCTTCTCACATAACAAACTTGGTTGATAAACACTGTGATTTATGAGAGAGGAAGGACTCTCATTCCCCAGTAGCACAACCAGTGAAATTCAGCAGCACTTATACAAAAAAACCCTCCAAAACTTTATACTACTGCACATTCAAGTCAAACAACACTCTTCCATTTTAGGATGCAAACCAAGCTTGACAGATTCCTGCTAACTTTCTGTCCCAGTACAATAACTTTCCCTTGACATTACATGCAGCAGCTAGGCTGGAGAGATTAATATTCTCAACCGCACAGCCACTTAATCCCTCCTTGTCTCATTCCATAATGGTCACAATCAAGACCTGAATTCAGGCTTTTCTGTGGCTTTAACAACTGCTCCAAGTTTTGTATAAGTATGTATAATTCCAACTCTTTAGCACACATGTAGTTGTATACATTGTGCATAATACCAGGTTAATCATTAGTCCTTAAAATACAAAGCTAAGAATGTCTTTACAGGATCGGAGCTCTAGTCTGCAATGTGTTCCTTGTGTGTGCTGCAAATAATGGCGGTGAGTGAAATGCTCACAAGCCTTTGAATTACTCTTCTCAGTCATAAAACAGCAAGAAAAAAATTAAGTAGAAATACATATATACATAGCCACATGTATGCAAATAGATAAAACTAGATATATACTTTCCATATACTCCAAAATCTTGAAACAAACAAACAAAAAAGCTTACCCTTGCCAATGTCAGTGTTCCTTGTTTACACACACTGCAGCGGACCCTCAGTTTCCCAGGTTTCACAGCTTGGCAGAAATTTTTGCAAAAAACATAAAAACTGTTGTAACTAGCTGCACCTGTCAGGAATAAAAAAACAAACAAACAAACAAACAAAAACATTTGATGTATACTGAAAATCAGTAACAAACTGTAATGAAAGGCTTATTTTTGACTTTATAGGCAATAAGTACAAAAATTAGGTCTAGTTCTTAACACTTTTCAGTAACTCCTGCTTCTTAATCAATAATTATAGGTGAACTACCCTGTAATTCCAGAATTCCTGCATCCTGTCTTGAGTTTGAGCTTACCACTGATGAGCACCAACTGTAATCTTTGTCAAGTGATGTATGAGATTAATTACCCCAGCTCTCCATAATTTGCATCTTACTCCTAGTCTAAATTTGTCTAGCTGCAAGTTTTAGTGAGTTCAAATTGCATTAATATTTCCTTGGATGAAGTTTAAAAGATTAGTTTGACTGATATCACAGAAAGAAAACAAATATTTAATTTAGCAAATTCAGTTTTATTCATGGAAGACTGGGAACCATTTCTTTATTCTTGCTGGCAGCGGTATAACCTAGCAAAGTTTGTAAACTGCTGCCAAGATATTAGGCCAAGTAAATTTTCAAGGAAAATTAAATGAAACACATTCTATTCTGTGAAAGTATGGAACAGAAGATGATATGCAGAGAATTGTGTAAGCCTGGGGCAATGCTAATGAATTTGATTCCACATGCAATCCTGATCACTGTTTTGAGTAAACCCCTTTTTAGGATGGCTATCGCTATTCCTTAGAAAATGATGGAAGATTCATAGCATGGTTTTAAACTAGAGTAGACATCTCCAAGTTCAGAGACTCAAACTTATTATCAGACATTGAACCGAGACCAGAATGAAGTTTTTAACAGATTTTTCCCTATATCAGGAGGAATGGTTGTGGAGATTTGACCCATTAACAGTGGTGAACTTCAGAATCAATAGCAGTCCCTTACAGATCAAAAGTTTTTCACTGTCTTCTTCCCCATTCTCCTACTTCTCCCTACATTTATCAGCAATATACTTTTTATGTATATTTGAATCCATGTTACCACAGTAAGTATGATCTGGAATAATATTTTTGAACATGACTGACTTGCTTTATTTTTACATGTTCTTCACATGATAAGGGTCAGACCCTGTGTTCTGCCAATGAAAATGTCTATCAATTTCATGTTACACCTACTCATAGGTGTCCTAACATAAATGTGCAACGTTTCCACAACTGAACTTCAGAGAACTATGTGATCCAAAAAACTTCTTTTCTAAGAAAATGTAGATGTCTTCAAAGAAGATATACACTGCTGAAAGAAGAAAATTTATAACACTTTTTCAAGTTTTCAGAAACATAAGCTACATAAGAGTACATCAGTGATGTATCCAATATTAATTTTAGTCAACTGATCTATCAAGTGTTTTCATTATGCTTCCCTGGGGAATACTAATCACCATAGCAGAACAAAAAGCACAGCAGAATTTAAACTGAATTCGTTTTTTGTGGAAAATTAACACACATCCATACATTCACAGACATACAAACTTTTCATATGAATAAGTGCAACTCAAAAGGTTGAGAGCACGCTTCTCAAATCAGTCTAAAACACAGTTCTGAGATTAAAATAGTTCAACTAAAAAAAAAAAGACTTATGCTGAATGATTTAATATATAGTACAATGTTGAGAGGTGAATCCAAACTAAATATGACAAAATTTTGGACATTTGGATCCCTATGCACTCATATTTTGCCTGAGGCTCCTAACACTAGGACTGAGAGTACATCTAAATTAGACTTGATTGGAGCTAGAATCCACAACAAAAACGTAAACTACGGTATTGCAAATGAGGAGGAGTACACTTGCAAATGATTGAATTTTACTTTTGGCAGTTCCTTTATGCAGGATCAGCAGGTCAATCAATAAAACAAAAGGGCAGTACTTTTAGCGCAATTCAAACGAAATACTACATGGCTTAAGCAAGCAAGAATGCTATTGCTAATAGAGGCCCACCATAAACAAGATGATTTCAGCCACTTATTCCTGACTCGGTCTCAAGTGCAGGAAGTGAGACCAGAGCCCTTTACCTATTTTGGTATCACCAGTCCTCTTCCATCGCTCTGATTTCTTATACGGGCGGTCTAATGAGACTAATGAGACTGCTGCTTCTATTCACATGTAGAAGTACTTATCCTGAGTAGATCTATGATGCCAGTACTCACTGTCCTAATTTGGTCCTACTCTCCAGAAGGATTCCTGCCATGACTCTAATGAAACTCTTCCAGTCAAACAGAACCACCTTATTGAGTACGTGAGCCGTTACAGAATAAAATATCTTGTTAATTGGCCTGATGCCATTCCTGAGCCAGTCCTCCACTCCCTGATGTCTTGTGTCCCTGTATCACATTTTATACCAAGTTTTTTTCAAGCAGTAAACTACTTGAGGCAGGAATCATGCTTTCTGCCTGCTTTGTGTTCTAAGCTCCTTCCATCTGGACTGAAAGATAAAATTATATTATTGATAATACTCTGCAAAATATTCACAGGATAGTATGGCATAAATCAGCATGACTGAATACTGCAGTAAAAAATAGAAGTCATAGGAGAGGCCTAAAATGAGACATATTGCTGATTTACTATAGAGGATAAATCTTATGCATTAGCTTGATATTTACTCTGTGCAAAAATAGACTACTTTAGCTCAATATTCATTTTTCTTAGTACTTTCAATTTTTTTTCCCCATTTCATGAATATAAAAAGTACTCCCAAACACATCCCCTATGCACAAATTTGAAACACAAGAAACAAATTCATAATATAATGAGTTGGAGCAGTTAAGCAGCACAGATCTATTCAGAGACCCAGAATAACTTTTGAAATGTCTGCTATAGCAAGGCTGCTGGAAAGGCACAGCACAACAAGAGGAATGTTCTAATTTTAGGAGGAAAGGGTAAATGGAGATTTTCAGCAATCCATTCACCATTTTATGCAGATGTGCTGATATCAGTCTCACAAAGTGCAGTTACATCATTAGGTGCATGTCCTGAGCAGCATCACCAGGAGTAGCGAAGACTGAATTAAAAATGCAAATGCTAAAAGTCAGCATACAGCACAATACCGACGGCCGGCATTAAACTCTTCACTGACTTGTTAACATCACTGTGTATCTTAGCATGGCCCTTGGCTGAGACTGCATCCTCCTGAATCCCTTTTCAGAGACGAAGTGAAAGAAACAGGAACAAAGAAAACTGTTTTATGCATCAGCTCTGACATAGCGATATTAATAAGAATTGTAATTATGGCACCATGCCAGTAATCACTAAAATTGCTGCAGCACCAACCTTAGAACTTCGTCTGTCCTCATTCAATCATGGTCTATAAGTTTTCATAAAGCTTTCCATTAATAACTTATAATACTAGCAGTCAGCAAGAATGTGCAGACACAGCACATTACAAGTTATAAAAAAAATGGAAGTCCCTTTATAAATGCTGATTCTGATACTGAACATGAACATCAAAGCCATAAATAAATAAATTAAGTTATAACTACTAGTATTCTTTGCCGTTACATACATTGGTGGGCAGAGGAAGACTGAGGGAAAAACAAATGTGCTGTATCTGCAATTATTCTTTTCTGAGAAGATAAAGTCACAGCAATCTCAATTTTCAGGACCATATTCCAAATATTTAATTGTGGAAAGGGTCCCATAATAGTCTCTTTTGACCATCAACAATTTATCCGTTGGTCTGGCCACTCTTTTCTAGATTTACCACACCAGCTGGTACATCAGCATGTCTTTTGAGAAGCCATTTACTTTGAGTCTCTACCATTACATTACTCTTATCTTTAAAGATGGTGCAACAAGGATCTGTCATTTTGTTGACAAGTATTTTACTTTAATTTACTGTAAACCGAAAAAGATGCCACCAGAAAGCTGACCTTACAAACCTGAGTTTCTCATAGGTCCAAAAGAATTTTTCACCACATGATCATAGGCTAACTTTTTAAGAAGCCATCTCCAATATGTCAAGCTTCAGAGAAATCTGATTTGGAAACACAGAAAAAAAATGTCTTTTATTCTATTCACATGTGATAAATTAGCAGCCAAATGAATCATTTCCATTTGCATTGGTAAATTCCTCTCATAACTTGTTTCAACATAGCAAAACTCATTTAATGCACAATTGCCTGGCTATACTGGTCAACCTCAACTGCCCTTTGCATTTGGTGAGAACACTTACAGGACTGAATTTTTCAGGGAAAGTAAGGGAAAGTCTCCTGTCTGGAGTCCCAAGAAATGCCTCTCCCACCTGCCGTCATAGAGAATTCACAGCCTCCTTCCTCAGGTCATCTGTTCTAGTACTTCAATATCTTTATCTTTAAGAAGATATTCCTTATTTTTAGCTTTAATTTTCTGTGCTGAAATTTAACAATTACATGCTCTGCTTTCTACCAAAGACATGGAAACCAATTTATTTTCTTTCTCTTTGCAGCAGGTTTTTGTACTGGTTTTCTGTTTTGTGGGCTAGTCAACCCCAATATGGTCATGCCTTTCTTAAACGTAATACTCCCTAGAGCTCAAAATATTTCTCTTGGACTTTTCGTGAAATAGTGTTAGGTGCAGCTCCCTAAACTTGTCATAATTTTCCAGCTGAAGTCTTTCTAATGATGAGCACAATAGAATTCTTTTTTTTTTTTTTTTAAGACATCTTGAAGGTTATACTTCTGTTTATTTGTTCCTGCATAATATTTTGCTTAACATTATGGGCATAACTTAATTGGTTCCTGTTCAGTCTGTGGTGTAAAATGAACCTCCAAACCCTTATCTACTTCACCTCTTGTAACCCATTCTGTATTTGTGTGGCTGAATACTGCCAGCCAAGTGCAATACCCTGTGCTGGCCCCTTTTGAGCAGCATGGTATTTTTTTCCAGACTGTATTTCCAATTTGTCATGATCATTTTACATTCTCAGGATGTCCTGCAGTTTATCTGCAGTCCCTCCTAGTTTGGTGATGTCTACAGATTTAATAAGTATTGTGTCTATTCCATCCTCCAGGTCATTAATGAGGATATTGATTAATATCAGATATAGGGCAGACCTATTCAATATATCCCTCCATTTTGATGATGACTACTAATAACTATTCCCCAGCTACAGATTAGTAGACAAGTCCACAGCAACCCTACTGTATTTTTATCTATATCTGGACCCCCAATTTGCTAATGACAGTATCATGTTAAATTGTCAAAAACCTTACAGAAATGAGTGTGTGATATCTACTGCTTTCTTCTCTCCACAGTTCAACATGATCTGTTTTTTGATAAATTCATGCTGGTTGTTATTCTTGTTCCTGGATTCTTTTAGATACTTGCAAGTGTTACATTTTTCCTTCAGGCATTTTCAGGAACTTCAATTAAGCTTTTAGGTTTAAAATTCCTAGACTTTTCCATTTTTAAAAATGTCACCAGATGCCCCCTCCATTCTTTCTATATATTATTTATTTTCTGTGAGTTCTAGAAGCTATTTCAACAGTTCTGAGATTCCATTCAATAAGGAGGACATTTACTTTGAAGGAATACAAATTACACTAATGTCTCATAAAGTAGCAAATTTAGAATTATGCATGTGGGAGCAAGCAGAAAATAAGTCTGAGCTGTTCGAGGTTTTTTCTTGTTTGGTTTTTGTTTCTGTTTTTAAACTACAAGCAATATCTAGTACTGATATTTTCCTAATAACATTTCCTAACAAAAATTGTAATAAAACATAAAGGAAGAAACTAATTGATCAAGAACAGCTATTGAAGGTTCCAAAACCTTCCAGAATTCAAAGCGGAAGTATGCATATGCTAACCTACTAAGATAGCTCTGGTAATGAGATAAGTTATAGCCTCAGGTCTAGCTACAGTGTTAGAAATAAATTATTTCAATTTTTATTATCTTTCTATATTAACCACCAAATAACACGACAGAAGCGATAAAGTAACATATTAACCTAAATTCATCACATCTCCTTTCTAATATTGAGAAACAATGTCTAAAAAAACCTGAGTTTAAGCCCTGCGTAAACTGAATTGCTCAAACAAAGTCATCAGAGGTGGGGCTAAGGATCAATTTTGAAAGTTTAATATCCTTCAGCGCTAGTGGACAGCATCCCTGTCATTCAGGAATGGATGATAGGTCAAGAAAAACAACAACAATATTTTTTCTCTAGCATATTTTGTAATTAATGCACTTCTATGGATGTTTAATAGCTCCTTAAATACATGAGAAATAATTCCAAGCTAGAATCATAATGAATACTATATAATTAACATGGTGTTATGGTGCTGATTGTCACTTTTTCAACCAATGTTCTCATTCGAGCGAAGCTTGCAATTCTTGGAGAAACTTAATGACTTCCGACTTGAAAATACTGGAAGTGTGTCTGAGGGCAATACTAGAGTAGGGAGATGAGAGAAAGATCAAGATAAAAGTGTTGGAGCTCAGGAGACACGGAAATATCCTAAGTATTGTAAGACCCTCTTCATAAGCTCCTCTGTATGCATTTTTCCCTGCCACCTCAGGCTTAGCTACCCGCGTTCAAGAGTGTCTAAGGGCTAGAGCCCACCATCATAACCTTGGCTCAGCCTTCTAAGGAAATGACCAAGTCGTGAGAAAGAGCTGTGAAAAAGTTTGTAGAAGCTCCCATGCTCTACCGACTGAGCTAGGTTCACAAGATGGGAGGGAACATAGTCAGGACAGCCAGCCCGGCTGGCCAACGGGGTATTCCATACCATGCAGCTGCGTGGTGTTTGGCTGCCTGCCGGGTTAAACCACGACAGGGGGTTATTTGATCTGATGCTGTATGTTGAGAACTTACAGTTTAATGATCCAAGATATACAGATGACAGGTATCAGGTATTCTCATTGGTCTCCATTAAAATCTTCCTCAATGTTTTTGCTATTAATTCAGATTCTGCTTTTCTCTCTAGTGTATTTTCTATATTAGCTATTTGTTGATCTAGACCTTCAAATTAGCTGCAGAAAAGAAATGAGGAAGGTTCGAATAAGCCACACTACAGGTTGTATAAGACCAGATGAACTGCTTCCTCCCGTTCAACTTTAGAGAAGTATACAATAAATTATGCAAACCTGAACATCAGAAGTCTAAAACAGAATTTTCCTAGTTAAAAAGCAGGAGTGGGTCTCATAGACAATTGCTTTCAAAAGCAATTTATTGATCATTTTATACCTCCAACATCTCCAGTAACTTTTAAACAATGTACATTTAACAGGGACCGGGCTAATATGCATGGCTAATGTGTGTGAATATATATGTACTTGTACATATGTGAATTATACATATATACGTATAATGTAAATGTATGAGGCACGCACTTTGTTGGTGTATAACTTTAAAAAGTTTAGTAAGAATTCAGAAAACAATCCCTATTTTGCAGTTTTCACTTTCAAATCTCATCAGATAAAGCCACTTATTACAGGCTATTTTTAGTGAAATGCTTGGTGGTTTTCTCTATTGAGTTCATTTAATTATGTTGCTTTTACCGGCCAAAAAAATTATGAAGATATGAATGCAAAAGGCTGCTCATTTATGATCTATGTCAGGACCTGTCTTCTCATCCCAATGAGACACCCTTTCTCTTTTCTACCTCTACAAAGCTAATTTCTGCACAAATATCCCATCACAAGAAGTATTAAAACTGTTCTCTCCCTTTAGTGTTTTATATAAAAAGAGAAAGTAGCTTTCTCTGATGTGTATCCCAGTGTTTTGTACAGTCTCCTCATTTAGATTTTTAAGCTCCTTAGGACCCGAATTACCTCCTTTTTTCTGTGTTGTTAATGACGAACATGCTGCGGGAGCTTTATATATGTTAGCCATAGCACAGACCAATTATTTTGATATGCATGACTAGTTAATCAGAAAACATTAGTCATAATGACTATAGACCTGATACCGAAATCTCTAATCAGTCAAAACACCCATTATCATCCATATGACTGTTTAAGTAAATAAGATCTGAATAGGGATATTAGGAACTAACCTACTGTTTTCATTTGCACTGCATTTTCATATAGATGATAATGATTACTGAGTCTTTCCTTTAACTCAGCTATTTAAAAGAGGACACAGCTACAGGAAGTCTTTCAACAGATTGAAAATTACATAAAGCTAACATTGTTTCAGATTCCATTATATTTACATTTAGACTAGTTGTGATTTGTAAAACGTAGACTGACTGTCAGAGACCTCTCAGACCATTTTAGCAATTTGCACCCACATAATGAAAAATACATAGTTAGAAGTGGGGGAAAAAAGTATTCTTCCAACTGTCTTCACTTTAAGGACTTTGCTTGATTCAACACAGTGGGAGGAAAAACATCTGCAGTATAAGCCCAGTAGTCTCAAAGTAATGAAAATTTCCACATAAAGCTAAACGAAAAAAAAGTGTAGAGGTTGCACTTCTTCACCTAAAAAAAGAGAGATAACTTAAAAGATCCCATTCACTTCCCAAAAATACAATTGATACGTTCTGCCTCTAATCTTTTCTTTTTTAACTGCTCATCTTTATGTGCAAAGATTTCACAGAGCACATAGCTCTCCTTCCTAGACACATATATGAAGGTGCACACATTTATAAAACCTGTTGATGATGATACTTATTCTTTATGATGCCCATCTAATTTAGACCATGACAATGGCATTTATTTGACAGCTAGATTCATCTAAACTGGTTGTGTAATATTCTAGTGAGAAAAATGAGCATTTTTACGGTTTGATTCAATTAATCCTAAAACAGATATAAAAAGACATACATATGTCAGATAAATTGTACCTAAAAGGGTCTGTTTCTCTCCTTTGTAGGGATTTAGGACTACTAGGTCCGGTAGAGATATCTACATTGCAAACTTCTAAAATTAGGTGAGATGAATCCCATTTGGTGATGCTGTACAAAAGAACTCATGACACACAGCTGCAGTATTTTGCGGTATGGATAACAGTATTAAATAGACTAAACCTTAAAAAAACAATTCCTTGTCTTGAGATTCAAATATGATTTGCAGAATGTCTATGGATGTCAGGTAATTAAAGTATATGGAAGACAGCTACTTAGAAAAAAGAAATGGACTTGTCATTGTAGCAAGGACTACAAATGAAAGTAAGAGGATATTAAGAAGAGTTGGAATTTGGCTGAAAAGGGTGTAACGCCTGTGTAAGAGGTGGAATATCAGAAGTACTTGACAAAGACAACAGGGGGGGACATTTATATTTTTAACTCCTTCCTTCTCAGTGAAAAATTTTTGTGTGCAAAAAAAACAGGAGGCTTCTATTAATTAAAAAAAACGCAAAAAGAATAGCATTTGATCTATTTTAAATTTCAGGAATTTGGAATGGGGTAAGGAAAAAGTTTATTAGGCTTTCTCTTTCAGTCTTTATCATGAAAGAATCTTCTGTTTCCGTTTTCTGAGCCCCAGCATCATTTACCTTCACTTTCTTTCATATTTCACCCAAATTCTTCCTTCATTATCTTGTTACCCAGCTAACTTCTGTAATTACCTTTACCCCTTCTCATTCCCTTTCCTGACCTCTACATAAGCTTCACCTTTCTCTTGCTTCTCATAATATACTCTTCTCTCCTTCAGTTTGCTCCCTGATTTTCAGACAAAGGAGCAAACTTCAACACTAAAGCTAGCATGGTTCCTATTAACAATAAGGAGTGAAGGCAGCAAAAAGAGAGAAAGACAATTGTGATGATTCTGCCAGACAGCAAAACACAGAAAAAAAAAAAGACAATTTCATGAGACTGCTGAAAGCTTGGCAAATGATACATGGGAGACAAACAGTGATACCTTGACATCAACAAAGTGTTCAAGACTAAGGGTATCAAAAGGTCCCCCTGAAAATATACTCCTTGTGCATGGGGAAACCACTAGACATCAACCATAACATCCAATGCAAACCATCACACTGAGCTGCTTTTTACCTTATTGAAGGGACTGAGTGTGATCTGCAGTGATAACAACTGGCTGGAACCGGCCTATTTGTAGTTGCAGACAGGGACTTCTGGGTTTAAGCCTAAGCACATAAGGGGAAGTGAAGCTGCTCCAGAAAACTAAGCATGGGTGGCACATTTCCTACAGTGTAAGCTTCAGTATGAGCAGCAGATCCAGTTGAGCACAATTTCAGCAAATAAACTAAGAAATGCTAACAAATTAAAAGCCAGTTGTACTGATCAGCTCCAGCACAGCTCTGGTTTCCTCCTTTTTGTCTAAGTGTAATTTGAGAACGTGCACACTTGTTTGAGATTTCTGACCAGACAGCAGCTTGCTTAGGGAAATAGCCATGACTGAACAGCTCGACACCCAGAAATCTTGAACACTCAGGTGCCAGGGCACAGCACAGCAGGGGAAGGACAGGGGAGCCAGGAGCCAACAGTGAGGGTATGGCAAACAGCAGCCAGGGGCGGGCCTTCAGGGGCTCAGACCCACCGCACCTGAGCAAGGTGAGCAGGGCAGGTGCAGCGATGGTCACTCACACACCAGTGGTCACCAAGCAAGTCCATAAGGATGAGGCTGGTCCCGGGTCAGGCCAGGAAATCGAGTTAGCAAGTCAAGGTCAGGATTAAGAAGATATACATCCAGACACAGCATACCTAAAAACATAGCCCAGGGATGGAACAAAGGTAAGGACCTGAGCTTAAATGCAGCTCCCAGGCCAGTGGGCCCACTGAGGATGGGTGCGGTGGAGACCTCTGACAAGGCTTCCTGCAGCTCTTTCTCACACGGCTTTTTTCACAGAAGTCTGATCCAAGGTTATACAACTGCCCCTTTTCACAGCTGGCCTTTGACAAAACCAGTTAAACACCCAAGGAGGGAGGGAGGTTGAAGAAAAAGTTGCAGAGCGTGTTGGTGCCATCACACCAAGTATGTCATATCCCAGAAAATACCTATGTCATGTCCAACAAGAAACAAAGTACTGACAGATGATGGACAGGGTAAAATATCGTTAAATCATCAGCTTCTTAATTGAGAATGCACCACAGAACTTAGGAAGAGAATTAAAAGAAACTATATTTAAATTTATAGAACGGATGCCTGCATTTACAAATTGAAGATGAGATTGTATCAGCTTATTTATAGTTTCAAATATATGACTTTTCACAAAGGTACATCTGCATAGGAGATCATGCACAATTTAGGCAACCACCTTTTTGACAATACAGAATGTAAAATTCAAATTTTGCTTTCTTGGTTAGTTTGAAATTTTATTCCTCATGTTAGTGTACAATCACAGTATCTAATTAGATGTTTCTTTTGACTGAAAGTTCAAATAACAGCATACCCTCAGTCAAAATAATAACTATTCCTACTAAGCTGCTTCTCTGTATTAGCTCTCTACTTAATTCCAGTGTCCAAAGAAATCAGTTCTACTCGACTAATGTTGTCCAGATATAGGTAAGCTAACATATCAACAGTAATTACCAGTAACCATGAAAGCCTGGTAACAAGCAGCAAAAATACAATTGCTGCTAATTTTGTTACAGAGTCTGTTACCCTATTACAAAACATTCTGGAAAAGTTCGTTTTTCAGAGCACCCAAGGAATAGATAGTGAGGTAGCAAAGTTTATGGAAGATAATTAAATTATTCAAGGTACTAAAACATTAAAAAAGCTTCCTCAGCAGTTTTTTTCATAGAAATTACACTGTTACTGAATAAAAAGAAAAATTCCTTTGTGGCCAAATAACTGGTTAAAATGCAGGAAACAAAGGTCGGGAATAAATGATCAGTTTTCTTAGTGCAGACCCAAAAGGAAATTGTGCTAGGACTTGAGTATTCACCATCAGAAAAAGAGAAATGAACAGTGAAATGACAAAGTTTGCTGGTGATATGATTTTATTCAGGGCAGTAAAAATGAAGGCCAACTGGAAAAAACATTGATGAATGCAGAATGTTGAGTGAATAATAATAATAAAATGAAAAATGAAATTCATTGTAGATAAATGTAAGGTAATGTACATGGGAAAAATAATTTTACGCAAACAGTGATAGTCTTGACTAGTTATTACCACACAGAAACAAGAACTTAGGGTTGTAATAGATAGTTCTATGAAAATGTCAGCTCAATGCTCAGTAGCAGTCAAAAAAGTAAATTGAATGCTGAGTTATTAAGAGAGGAATAGAGGAAAAAAAAACAGAAAACAGCGCTGCACAAATGCTGTAAAAATCCACGATGTGCTCCATTTTCAACAGCATGTGCAATTCTACCCTTTCCATCTCAGAGCAGGACATGATAGAACTGGAAACATACAAAAAAGAGGGAATGGATAATCAATAGCATCCATACCACAATCACTTAAATAGACAATGACTTTTTGGCCCAAAAAATTGACAGTTAAATGGGAATGTCATAGAAGTCTACAAAATCATAAGAGGCATAGAGGAAGTGACCAAGAGTGGGACAACATCCTGGAAAATATTACCAGACTGATTTATGCAAGCAACTGGCAGAAGCTATGGACTGCCAATAGGATATATGCTAAATGAATTTTTGATCTGAGCTGGTGTAGCCACTGTCATATTTCATGTGAAAAAGAGATGGAAATAATCTGTTATACATTTCACTGTGCTGCTGTGTCCCTTCAGAAAGACTGTAGCTTGGATCTGTAGTTAGACCACCAGATCCAGTGGTCCAACCTATTTTGACCTCCAGGCTGCAATGGGAATGACAGAGGACAGTCCTGCTTCTGTGCAACCCAAACCATGGCCTCTGCTGGAGGCATTCTGTGTTCCTGCCCATGAAAAAATCCTGACCCACAAGTCTTTACCAAATGACTTTCAAATATTTTTTTTTTTTAAAGTATAGATATTTATGCTCTTGGGTTTATCCACAAGAACACACAAATGCTGAAGATATTTAGCTCTGTTGTAGCAGATACTTTAGCAATCAAATGAAAACAGGTCTTTGTACAAGTCTTACGAGTTTGAAGTACTAGATTATAAATCTTTATGTATTTTCTTTGAAATTCCTTGCCTGTTTTTGAATTTCAAGCTGTCATCTTAAGCTTTAAAAACTAATTGTGTTCTGCACTGCACCTTAATTTTCTGAAGAACGTTTCTCCCACAGTAATATTCTTTAAAGTATTAAGTGTCTTCATGTTGATTACAAAATGATCATAACTTGTACGCCAATGTTGTTTAAAAAGTGCTTTTCATGTTCTGTTCTTTTGCTAATGCTTTCAGTCTTTTTATTAGTTCTGATCCCTTGTGCATTGGAGAGAGTAAGATCTGTCTAGCTATTTCTAAATATTTGTTTGTTTTACTTTTCTAAAGATTACTTTTATAAAGAAATATTGTTATTTTGAATACTTTTTTGATATTCAGAGACATTTTCAAAGAGATTCCACCTGACATAAAGAAACATATACCAAATAACCTGGTAGTAATGGCCAATTTTGATGGTTGAGCATACAGAATTACTGAGCATCAGTAATTTTACAACAGCTTAGTATTCCACATGAACTTTCTCAGGTTAAAAAGCATTACTGAAATATGTTATATGCTTCAGCAATAGTTAGAAAAGATGGGAATTAACACTTTGTTTAAGTTTCATACATTTATACGAATTGATGATTCCACTGGCCTATGTCTATTCTCAGCAGAAATGAGAAAAACTTTGGAAGAGCTGCTACCTCTGGGAAGACTTGAGAAATCCATGTCTTGTCCACAGTTGCACAACAGACCCCACAAAGTAGGAAAATGTTAATGGTGCTCTGACCAAGGAGTCAGCTGGTGCAGACTGTTGGCAGATGAGGTCCATGACAGTTAAACACCAATATTCACTAGCTATACTAAATTTTTGATTGCTGTAGATTCCTTTTCAGATTTGCAATAAATTTATTCAACTGAACATTCAGTTTTGACTCATTTTCTGCATTTTTTTTTAATGAAAACAATGACAGTAGGGAAATGGGAGCAGCAGGAGAAAGGGAAAAGAAGACACAGAATTGAACCCTAGTGGGGAAACAACATTGCATTGGTAAAAAATGGCAATGAAAAACTTTTTAAAATAATTATATTAAGTGAACAAAATTAAAATATTGAAGTCATACATGTGAAGAGATACTGCCAGAAAAAACAGAGGGCAGAAAATATCATAGATGGATATGGATTTAGGAAACATTTTGGGACAGCAGCAGTAGCAGGAGTAAAATAAACACAGGAAGTTGCTAGTCAAACCAGCTCCTGAAAAAAAATCAGACAGCAGCACTGTGATTTGCTGATTTTGAACAACAGAGTAACAAGCATACTATCAAAGAGATATTTTGCATAAGCAGAGAAGTTGAGTGTTGGAGATAAGAGCCAGAAACTCTATTAAAGAGGTATAAAAATAGTAAAGGAAATTAACAATGAAGAAATCACTTATGTTTTAAATCTGAAAAAAAGGCACACAATAAAGGAAGAATGATGAGGGAAAGGAATATTCTCCCTGGCAGGATATATAAAGCTAAATTTCTGTATTATATCAGAGATGAGCTATGAAAAGATAAGGGCCGGACCAGAAGAATGTAGAACAGAGAACAGACAGAAGTATTGGCAATTTTCAAAAAGGAGCCACAATGTATTGATTAAAAAGTGTAAGAAAGTGTTTGTCATTTCATAAGGGCTGTTGTATACTAGATGACAGTAGTGTGAGGGTTTGACCAGAGAGATCATGATAAATAATATGTTACAAATTTACCTGCCGTGATGAGCCAAAACTTAAATCAAAGATCTTGAGCTCTTTGAGCAAGAAATGCTTTCATCTTAATCATCCATCTCATGCATAAGTGTATATATATTTAGTAAGAATGATGGTAGACTTATTTGCAGCAAAATGGTGAAAAGCTAAGAAGTATGTCACTCTATATAGGGACTATATGGACAGCTACACTGACAGGGAGTTCCAAGTTTGAATGCAATCATCTTACTTTCACAAAATAGAAATCAAATTTTTACCACAAGGTAAATAAGGTAAAGTGAGGTTATGCATAGCATCAAGCCATAGAACATTTCAGCATAATTAAAGAACTTTATTTGGGAGTGGCCCTACTGAAAGTTCATGTTAACAATAAGATACTTCAACACAAATATTATAATAAAGATAATGGAAAGTAACTTCAACCCAAGTTACTTCTCACCAACACCCTTCCACTTTAAAAAATCAGCATCTGTAAAGCACTTTTGCTAGCTGTAAAAATTGGTAGTGACTGAGACTAGAAAGATCTCTGAGATTTGAAAATCTCAAAATAATCCAAACTCCCAACCTCTACATTTAGCAAGAATCTAAATTTGCCAAACCATATTATTTGTAAAGAACAGATGTTTTTCATGGATAAAAAAGTATTTGATGTATATGGGGAATTTATGAATGCAAAGACTTGCACACTCACAATTGCAAGCAAAATTTCTTGGTTGTATTTAGAGAGTGACAATGTCTTTTAAAACAGATCAAATGGACATTTCTGTAAATGGTAATAAGTGAAATTTATGTTTCAAGGTTATATTACAAGCTAGAATTTAGATGAACTTCTGTTTTCCCTTTTCACCAACCTCTTGCATCAGAGACTGAGTGACAACCATCAGAAAAAGTGGACAACAGATGTACGTACAATTGATTAGTATCGTAACTGTGGTTACACACAGACACACACATGCACTTATGGTCATATAAACTTAAGTGTTTAAAATTTAACACAAAGCTTTTTAAAATATTAAATAAACATATCAAGTGACATTTATCAACTATTGAAAAAGGAAAATCATTGTATAAATTATACATGATAAACCCCATTATTCAAAACTTAAAAACAAAGCTATAAAAAGGAATTGGAATGCAACTTGAATTAAAAAAAATTAGTTCCACCAACGTTGTATCTATTCCTTAAAATTGTCTCACAGTTACTTTCACATATACATAAGCTTTTAAAAGAGTTTCAGCTTCAAATACTATGCAGATTTTCAGAAATTTTCATTTTAAAAAATAATCCTATAACCTATAATAAATTTATAAATCAGTAAAAATATCATAATGTAGGGCTGCAGACCTGAGAAAATACTCTAATCAGCACTTAGTAAAAGAAACCCACAGTTACTCACAGGCCACAATCCAGGAGAGAAGAATGACAAATATTTGGAAACCACATTATGGAAGGTGCTATAAACTTTTAATAAAATGTGACCGATTGATAGTATGCTGACCAACAAAAAAAGGGCACAAATATCTTTGGAAAAGTATCTGAGATATTCCTTGCAAAATATTGATGACAGATATACAGCTTACTATGAGATGATCCTAAGTGACACTCTAGAAGTTGTGAATGGGATTGCAAGATGGATGTTTACTCTAAAATTTGCGGACAAAGCCCAGCAGGAATTGAGCTTATAACCAAACAGCTAATCCATTCCCCTACCATAATGTCCATTTTTTTCTGTCCTAATATTGAGGGACAAACTGAATAACTGGTTTGTCAAGGCTTTCATGTTTTGTTGACCAAAAGAGAGGCCCTTGAATGACTGAACATACAAGAAACAGCATTATTTCTTTATAAACTAAAAGAAACTGAGAGAGTTTAACAAAACTTGTCTCTTTGCATATCATCCCTGTTTGGAAGCCACACCAATCCCCTCTGCATCCTTCCAGCTTTAGTGTATGTGCTGCAGGTTCAGTATGGTTTCAGGTACTGGTTTCAAGGATATCCACCAGTGGTACAGGGACATACACAGAAATTACATTATCAATGACACAGATGGTATTATAAGTCTGTGCACACAACACCCACCATCTTCAGAAGTTCTGGAGATAACTGACAAATCCACACTACCAAAATGTTATAATAATATTTCTGTTTGAAACTGGTGCTCTACTTAAGGCAAGAGAACTCTCCAAGTCAAAGCTATTCCTTTTTAGTATACTGTATATAACCATTGTGTATTTAAATAAATCAGTGTATTTAAATAAAGAAAAATATGACAAGTAACTGCTTATCTGACTCATGACTACAGCTAATCCTGCATGTTCTTTCCTTTTCCTTAACAAGCACTACATCATTATTCTAGCAGAAAAATGACTGGTGAAAACAGGACTGTCCATTAATGTACTAAATAACTAATAAAGCCAGTGCTTTTATTCTAACAAATATTTCAGCGTGTTACAAAATGTTGCACAAAAACAGTGTACCACAGAAGCTGCCTTTTTGATTGATCTGTGGTATTGCTTTTCTTTCTTAATGCCCTGCATGTCAGCTCTTCACTCTGAAGCTCCCATAGAACTAGAATTTTAAAGATTATTTACTTCTTTTAGAAATAATAGGGAGCAGGAAAATGGCTCAGGAAAGATGTATCTATAACTCAGTTGATGACACAATATTTTTCACTACAGAGAGAAAATATCAGTACCAATACTTTCAAATTGAACTATTTAGTTTCCAAAACTCACTATTTAATGACATGGGTAACTTATTATTTCATTAAAAGTAGTATTTTGAGGAAGATCCTTAGCTGCTTCTAAAATGACAAGATTTATATTAGTTGACAATTTGTCTCTTAAAGACTTGTCCAGAAAAATGGAAATCATTGTGTAAAAATGGTACTTTACCATGCTGTATTGCCACAACATAATGGTAGAGTCACTGCATCACTTTCATATAATGCAATACCAGGACAATGCTGTGAAGAGTAGGAATGGATTTTAAGAAAAAAGTCAACTTAGAATTTCATGTACTGTGTTAACCGTATGCTCTAAACTGAAGTGTTGGATATGCAGCAACACCCTTTGGCTTTTAGAAGACAGTTTTGAAAATACAAACCTAAGTCAACAGGTTTCTTTACCTCTTTAAACCGTTCAGCAAAAAGGTTTGGGAAGAAGGGATGCAGGTCTTCCAGGCTATTAAAACCAGCCCTAGATATTTAAGCAATGGGCAGTAAAACAGCAGCTATTTAAAGCAACATGTATCAATTTTTACACATGAAAAGAGCTAACTTTGTCCTGTGGAGGAAGGAAAACACAAGACAAAGTTTTTCAGGAAAAGAAGGACAGACAGACAGATAGAGAGACAGAGTGCACTTGTAGTTGAGTCCTAGGACCTTGAACCTCAAAGCTCCTCTAACCCTGCATTAACTAATGGAATTCCCCATGCACAGGTTACCTGAGAGGCAGCAAGATTCATTGCATTAAAGTTAAATGCACAGAAAATGGAATCATAGTAATCCTCACTGACACGTTTACATGTAGAGCCTGCTGAGCATCTACATCTGTTATTTGATAAGAAGTATGGAAATAATATTCTCAGTCTTTGAAACAGTGATACAGACTAGTCCTACCCTTGGAAATCTTACAGTTGCCTCAAAACATCTGAAAATCCCCCGCAGTGAGGTGATGGTACCTACCGTCTACTGAGCTCCCTTGCTTTGCCAAGATACATGATTCTACCTATGAGAGTTTTGAGCTTCAGCTCATAACCATTCCACGCTGCACTTTGGGGAGACCCTTCTGGATGCCTCCAGCCAGAAAACCTGTTGGCTTGATCATCTTCATAAACAACAGGAAAACACACTCTATTATCCAGAAGGAATACAATGACTTCTCTATCAGAAAGAATTAAGCTAATGTGTAAATACTTAAAATAACTCAAGATGAAGTTTCTAAGACTGTAACTAGACATCTGTCACTATAACTCCTTGATTACCCCTTTTTCCCTTAATGCAAACCTATGATCAAGTGAGAATGCAGTAATATGTAGGCCCTGTGGGACTTCTCATTAAGAGATATTATTGATATACAATATGGTTAATTTATCAATATGTTCTCTGATTCATCAATTATTAGGTATTTTTTATACTATATGTACAGTATCTTTAAATATGATATTAGTATTAAATGTTCATTGCATTTTAGAGACTAAAGTGCATAGCAGTTCTCTTCTCAAGAAGATTCATTTAAACCAGGTCCTACGATCATTCTTCAACCTGTCAGTTTAGGAAACCACCCTCTGCCCCACGTTAGCATTCTTACTGCATGAACTGTTGAGACTCCACTCCTCGCCACACTATGTACAGAACAGAGCTTTAGCAAGTGCTTGTTACCTTACTCCCGATTAGTGTGACACTGAACCAGCAGCTGCCAGCTTAACTCTCAGTTGTTCCTGTACTGCCACACCAATCAATTAAGCCAATTGATTTTGGAGAATGGTTTTACTGAAGTTAAACAGAAATGCTTAAAGACTATTTTGTACATTCAACTTGAGATGTACTTCATACTTCTTAATCTCTACAAAAGCTTGTTCCCTATCTCCCATCTCACATGAACTTAAGAAAGCATTTTTTTTTCCTTTCCATGCAATCCTTTTGAGAGTTTCCCAAATGTATGTGCCTGGGGGTCTCCTTTCTAGTGTTGAGTTTCCAAGTCACACTGTAAGTTAGAAGACATTTCTGCAGCCTTTAAAGAGACAAGATTTCATCTAGATGCCTCCCCACTTCCTTCATCAGTAACCATTTGATTTCTAGCTGATTCTCATGTGTTATTCAATGAAGGATCACAATACTCTAGGAAACAATCGAGATATTATATCTAGATCTCCAGTATTTAACTCAAATTCCTGATATACTACGTATCTGTGCAGGAGGTAATCAACCCTGTCGTTCTGCCACATTTATAGTATATTTATAAGCCATTCAGCCAGAGAAAGAGATTTCAGTACCTGGACTCTGGGGGACTACAGGAGAATAGGGTTAGTAAAATGAAATAGGGAGGAGATCAAGGAGAAATAGCAAAATGAAAGCTATTGTTACAGATGGCAATATTTAATGAAGATGTTTTATTTATCTACATATTGCAGGTCAAACACAGATCTTTGTGCCTGGATGGCAGAAATAAAATTTATTTGTTCACATCTATACTGCTAGATTTAGTGTACCTGAAAAATCTCTATTACAAATTAGGAGGCAGAATGTGGAGGACAGGTAACACTTCTGTTTGAAACAGAATTTTTGCATCTCCATCATAAATATTTCACAGTGGTTAAAGTTATAAAGAAGATATTGCTCAAAATGAGTCAAATATTAGCTCAACTATGGCCATTGTTATGTTCCTAACAAGTTAAAAATCACTGTGAACAATGTTATGGGATTTAGAAACCAGGATAAGAAGATCTATAGTTATTCACCACAGATTAGGTAACAAGAGGTATAAAAGTACAATATCCATAATCATTACTCTGCATCAAAACTTGAATTTAGATCTTGACCTTCCACAGCCGAAGACAGTGGAGATTCTGCTATTTATTTCATTATTATTAGCATAAGCACAACATTCTTTTCAAGAAAACGAAAATCTGCTTGGGGAAAGTCCCTGATAATGTTAACCAGAGTCTTCATCTGGCCATATCTACAGTTCACATTTTATTTAAAATACTGATTCAGCTACTTCAAAAATAATTTGTGGAGTCTGAGAAGAATTGCAGTAGATAAAAACTCAGTTGCCAAGTGGTATAGCTTTAAACCAGAAACCAACCGATTGTTGCCAGCTAGAGTTTTCTTCCAGTAATATATACTGAGTATTTATTGCATGACAAAGCTAAGGAGAAAATTGTGGTGAACAAAAGGAGGGATCGGGGCTCCAGGTACTTTGGTTGCTCAAGTGAACATTTGATCTTTGTTACAACTTTGGTTAAACCATCTTCATAGCAAATATGTAATAAAATAATGTCAGCCAGCACTGGAAACCAGGATATCAGGGTTTATCATAAAATCCTTGACAAGTTGTGCAGTGTTGCATGAAGCTGAATATCAATGAGTACAGTACATGGCGAACAGGCTCAACCTGGAGCATGATATCCTGCTGTTCCCTCTCCCCTGCACCTCAAGTCCCCATCCCCATATCCATATGTTTGTTTCTTTTTCTCTATCTGTCTTTTGACAGGTAAATGTCAAGACCCACAGAACTGACTGTTGCACCAGTAGGGCATCATGGAAGCTTGGAAAGAGAGTGCTGGTGCTCAGCAAACATCTTGGCTTTCAGGGTCCCCTGGGACATTTTGCTCCAGGACGCAGCTGTTACCTTTGATTTTTCAATCTTTGTTTTGCTGAGTGGGAGAGTAGTTAAAATATATGAACATATATATATATATATATATAAAAAATATAAACATATATTATACCAGATGGGCTTGCATTTTAAATGGAAATTCAGTTACAGATATTCTACTCCAGAAATGCAGAAATCATTGCAGGGAGATAGACTGTCAAAACTAAATCTGAAGCATTCATCTTCAAATACCAGTTATGGCAGCAGTTGGATAAAACTGCTAAATCAGAATCTGACATGTTCTCAAGGTCAAAGACCTAAGACTGAATACCCACATAGATGCCAACAGTACAGATAAGCTTGTAAGATACAGCTTCAGGTGTATCAGTGAATACAAAAATTCATGGTTTTTTGAACTAGCATTCAAAAATGCTAGTTTTGAATCTGAAGGTAAACCATTAAATAGGGACTTCCAGACCCTGGATACCTCACTATGGAAACTGTGATTCTGACATAGTAGTTGTACAAAAAATGGTACCACAGCATATATAATCCAGCTCAGAAATATTCCAGACAGTTTCACTTGCAGGCGACTGTATCATTCTGTCTCATGAGTGAAAGGCAGATCAAGGAAGACATTTTCTTCATTTATTTGCCTTCAGTTTGATAATTTGATCACAAATGCTGTAATCCTATCTAAGTTCAGCTTTCTGCCCAGTGCCAATAGATCCCATAGAATACGAACATTCTAGAAGCTTGTAGCAAATATTTAATAATTACAAAGGACAATGGTTGTTTGCACGGCATGGATCTTCATTCTGTTCCAACTGGATAAAACCTTAGTTGCTGAACATAATGTAAGCAGTGTTGTCTCATGAAGAATGTGTAAGGATGTGCAAGGTTTAAGCAAAAGGTTCAATGTACCTCAGAGCAGGGGAAAAAACCC
Source organism: Calonectris borealis (assembly GCF_964195595.1). Lineage (NCBI taxonomy): Eukaryota > Metazoa > Chordata > Aves > Procellariiformes > Procellariidae > Calonectris > Calonectris borealis. The sequence continues at coordinate 77,263,864 of NC_134314.1, forward strand.
TACACTGAATGATTTTTGGAAATCCACATAAACCTGATATAGAATCTCAGTTCCTATATAGATATTCTCTAAAAGTAAGAAACAAACAAACAAAAAGACAAAAAAACAGAGGCACAAAAGATGAACAAAACAACTGAAATCCTTGCTGGCAGACTCTAAAGAGAAGCCTGAATGGACACGAAGGCCACTACCTTGGCATCTCTAACAATAGTCACCCAGGTAGCAGTGGAAATGTGAAACCTTCACCGAAACAAAGCTGATGGCAAAATTCTAAAGAGTTTTGGCACAGCCATGCAAGAGCATGCACTGACTTTAATTCTGCTTTTCTGTGAATATGAATTAGATCTTTTGAATTGACTGTCCATTTTCCTACCTCAACCATTCTTTTCTTCAAAAAAGCCCCATCAGAGAATCTGTCTTCCCCTGCCAAATGCAATGATCTTTTCTTTCACAGAACTTCAAATTTAGTCCCATTGAAGCTATTCGTCTTTATAAAGAGAGAGCAGGATGTGTTTTGTATGGCTATTTTTTATCTTCTAGTATCAACTGAATTTATTAAACTATCTGTTCTATGTAATTACTTTCTGTAGACTTTCTAGTAGGTCTGTTCTCCCAATGTCCTTGTTGTGTGCACAGAACTCCCAATGACATTAATGATTCTCAAGCACATGATTTGAAAGAAGACTGTCTCATGTCATTTCGAGTGGTAAAAGTTCGTAACAGAGACTGCGTAGTGCAAGCATTAAGCTGCACAGTAGTGGCAACTTCTGGTTTTTAATGAACTCTAAACAAAGCATTCTTCTTATTTGTGCCTCATAATTGGACTCTTGCTGTTAAATAAGGATCACCCTACATCTCTATTGTCATGTTTTTACACATAAGAGGTGTTTCCTCAGTGTTACTTTCCTATCTTTCCCAGTGGCATCAGTAATTAATTCATGCCAACAATTATTTTGGAAAACATAACATGTATAGTTTTGTTTAATCAACACAGAACATTTTCCACCTACAAATGCCACCTCCAGCTGGTGGCATAAAGATGTGAGTGATGCGTTTGCAGAAGAAAGTCCATCCATGCTGTCACCCATAAACAATCAAAATACACTCTAGGGACACAACAGCATTCCCACCCCACCCCTTGACACAGGGGAGTTAGCAAATGTTACTGGCTTCAATTAACATGAAAGGGTCTTTAAAAACAATAAAGTAATTAGACACGTTCATGAGAGATAATTATGTCATACAAAGATGAGCATTCCCAGAAGTGCTTTTGGCTCTATTAGAAAAGAACATTTCTCCTCTCAAATGAATTTCACAGACATGCAAGGTGTGGGAAAATGGCACCATTCTCATCAGTGTTAAAAGCATATGATACGAGTGAGGTCTCCAGCATGGCACTGACTGCAATAAATTATTAAGTGTGTGTTCTGTTTTCCGAAATGGGCTCAATTTATCATTTTATTGAAAAGGTTCCATTATGCTAATGTCTTATAAAATCACTTTTTGCTGTTGCTGGAAGGTAAAGAGGGGATATCAATTTTTATATATAGAACTTGGAAGTATTGCGGCAGTGAATTGTCAAGGGTTAATAACCCTAACAGAAGATACAATATACATAAGAACAAACTTCCAAGGACTTTGTAATGACAAATTTTCATAACCCTCCTGGAAGCAGAATAACCAGAATACTTTTCTTAAGCTTAACTATTTCAAAAGAAATTTTGACAGAATTAGCTATAGTTAATTGGTGGGCTGAAAACTCTCCCTCTGTTCTCTAATTGACCCTTGAATTGACACTGGAGACTGTTTAGGAAGTGTTATTTCAATGCAGGTCAGATTAGGGAATGCCATTATTGTTCTTATCAGATAGCAGACACGAAGGATAATCAGACAGAGGTGATTACTTGCAAAAAGGAATATTTCTCTAAATATAACATTCTATAATAAGAATGTTTTCTTTCTTTTGGAGTATTGGATACAAACCAGGTAAGTATTAAAAGAGGAAGAGAACTAGATTTAGACAGACAATTGATTTGATCTTGTATAATAGTTCTTTTGTGGCTGAGATGTGGCTTGTATCCAGAAAACCTTTTTTCTGCTGTGCATTAAAATATAGAGTATTGTTTCAGAAACATTATCATATTATGAATAACTTTTAACAGGAAGCATTGTCTTATGGATATGCCTTCCCTTACCTCTAAACATACTCATAACATAACTTTAAACATAACTCATACAGCATAATCCAAGAAGCTACAACAATTAAACAAGAGGGATAATTTAACATATACTGACATGAACAGGCTGCCCAGGGAAGTGGTTGAGTCACCATCCCTGGAGGTATTTAAAAGATGTGTAGATGTGGCGCTTAGGGATGTGGTTTAGTGGTGGACGTGGCAGTGTTAGGTTAATGGTTGGACTCAATGATCTTAAGGGTCTTTTCCAACCTAAATGACTCTATGATTCTATGATTCTATGATTGCAATATATTTTAGCAGTTGAAAACAAGTAAGTGGAGCTAGGGCGCTGTGACCATTATCTCGATGGATCATCAATAAATACCCTTCTGGATCTCAGAACTTCAAACATGGATCACCGTACGAGAATTTATGCCATACAACATTTACCAAACAGCTTGGAAACCCTTTTAAAACTTTAAAGAAGTTCTCATTCAACACATAGTAAATATTTAGCAGGATTGATTTAAAATTAAATGTAATCTCACTGTATCATACAAAAATGTTATTGTCGTACTCTTCTCTTAGTACGCATCTGGATTTTCAGACCTCAGATGCACATACTTAAAATATGGTTACTTCTGAAAAACATATTGTAACACTGTGATGACCTAGTTGGGCACGATGTGTAAGCATTTTGCATTAAATACGTGAGCAATGTGACCACCAAAGAGACAATGATGTGTGTAGTTGCACACAGGAGGCATCCAAGTGACAAAAGGTTGTAAAACAAAACAAAACAAAACAAAACAAAACAAGCACAAGGGACTGCAAATGGGCAGAACATCTTGCAGGTATTCAAAAACCGTGAAGGGTAGCTGGCAAAACCAAAAGCAACAGAAGCAATAAGGAGCACAGAAGAGATTCCCTTTCAGAACGGGGGCAAGTAGTATAAAAATATCAAACAAGAAAAGGAAAGATGGAGAGGAAGGAAGACAAGTCTGCTTTTGTTCCAGTTTCTCTTGCCAGAGAGCTCTCAGGCCCAATCAACTCAACTTCTGTGACTACAATGTATCAGTGCAACCTACATGGCATCAGCTCTGTGGTATTGTACACTCACAGCAAATTTAGGATAAAAGGTCTAACAGTTAAAGTCTAACAGTTTTGTGTATGTAATGAATGCATAGTGATGATTAACAATGTGCAGGAACTAACCATTAGCACAAAGAGAGTTGTTAATGCAGGAATTTTCCAAACTTTTGTTTTAAAGTTTAAATTGTACATACAGTAAATTTACACAGTGTGTAATGAAGACAAATGCAGCCACGCTTCCCAGAAAGTATTTGCCAAAATCAGGACTAGTATATTATTGCTGAGTTGGTACTTTATTCTGCTTTTCTAAAAAAGTAAATTAGTACCTTCCCTTTTCTGGATGTACATTGATCCTCAAATTGATATTTCATTTCATATTTTTTGCATTATAAAAAATCTGAATCAAATGTAGACTAAATCACAATGCGCTGCACAATGTGCTGCCTAATGCATTTTCATTTTCATTTACATTAAAAATGGTTTAATCCTAATACAAAAGTAATCTGTCAGTGCACCAAATCCAGAAATACCATAGTAACCTAACTAGTTACTTGAATGTGTCTACTGAAACAATACATTGGTTGCATATTAAGTAATTTATTACTTTTCCTTGTACAACAATACGAATCTTATACAAATGAATGTCTGTCAAAAAGAACTAGCATAAGAACCATCTAACCACCATTAAATGGGGTATTAATATTTCAAGAAATTTAAGAAAGGTCAGTGTAAGTACTCTGATCATTTGTTTTTAAAACAAAATTTTGATAACTCTGGGAAAAAGGTCATAATTACTAAATGCAAATTGCACAGAATACTGATTTCCTCTCCTCAACTACTGATTTACAATACCGTGGGCCTAAGGTACATTTAATTAATTAATATATGCTATAATTAATCCACAAATTATTTGTATAGATACCAAGGGAAAAAATCCTTATACTGATTAATTTCCCATGAAAAATGCAGCTAAATGACAGGAGAGAAATTTTAAGAATCCTTTTTCTCATTTCTAAGAGAATAGTAAATTCTTAGATATTTGGTTTGTGACATAGCAAAGCAAAATTAGGTCACGGCAAAATAAGTTCATTGTTCTCTTAGTTTTGTCTGGTGCAGTCGCTGAACACTTACAGAGCTTCATGTCTCAGAGTATCAATAGAGATGTTCCTGCAGCGCTAGAGGCCATTTTGGATGGATCAGTGCTCATGTTTTGATGGCATTCTCAAAAAGAGGATAAGAAAAAGGTGCAGTTGTACTCAGCTTGGTACTGGGTAGGGGTAGTCAGCCTAACACGACTTTAAAATGGGGAGGTAGAGATGTACACCATACCATTGCCCGATCTGGAACTAATTTGACATTATAACTTTTATAAAACTGTGAAGTAATTTTAAAATACTTCAGGAGCTTAGACTGCTTATTTACTTCAAACAAACCTGACACAAAAATTCTTGCCCTTTTAGGCTTTTTGATTAAAAGTATCATAACAAAATGTAATATCAGTTACAGAGCACAGGAATTTTAATACACAACCAACAGAACACTATTCAAAAAGTATTCATACAGTGTCAGCAATATCCCCAGTGAAATTGATTTGGTTTTTTTTAATTCTTCACAGCTTCTCTTGGAAATATGCAGTTCTGACTACCCAAATCCTAAATTGTGGCTTTCCCTTCTAAAAGTTTTTGCCTGTGTCTTTCATATATCAGACTCTTACACAGACTGGGAACCAGTTCATCACTTTATGCTTTTAAGCACTGACAACACTGAGGTTTTCGTAGTGACAGTTTTACCTGCCCTAACTCATAGTTGTGTTATTTGTAAGGACAGGAGGTTTTAACATATATTAAGTTTTGGTAACGCATTTCCTAACCAGGTGGAAAAGAATCAATCCCTCTTTTTGCTAGAATTTACAGCTTGGCACACATAAAACAATATATACCAGTACCTTACTTACTCCTCTGTGAAAAAAGGAACATGGAAAGATAAGGAGACAGAGACAACTCGTATGCAAGCATTTTAAAAAAGCTAGCTAAAGAACACCAGGATATTCTAGGGAACTGACCAGATGAGTGCTATTTAGAAGTTGTAAAGAAAAAGACTTAAATAATGATGACCACATCTAATCGATTCAGACAAAATAATAAACCAGCTGATAATGGATTAAACTGGGAATTAAATAGGTAACAACATTAATATCAGCTTATAGAAAACAGATGCGGTCCAACTAACTTGGGGTTTTTTTGAGATTACAAATTTGCTTGACACAGGTAGCTGATAAATACATTTAGAGAGGGAAGCAATGTGATTCTGTAGTCTGACCTCCTGCCTAGCACAGTCCATACTACTTCTAGGTTGAAGTCCAATCTTTGTTGCTGGACATATGTTTCAGAAAAATGTCCTATATTTATTTTTAAATGGCCAAATACAGAGAATTCTTATAAGCCAGGATAACTTGCGTCAATGATTGAATTCCTGGCAAGTTAAAATCTACATGTGGTATTTATATTTGCTGGCTTTCAGTTTCTAGACAATGAAAGTTTAAATCCCAAAATAGCTTGTAAGATCTAAGACTCCCCTGTTAGCAAATTTCCACTCCGACGGATGCCACAAGATATATAAGACAATCATGACCTGCACTTTTGTAGGATTCTTGTGGCTTTTATCCTGAACCTTCTAACAGTTTTTTCAGCAGCTTTCCTGAAGTTTAGACATCAAAATGGTGCATTATATTCCAGTTTTAGTTATGCAAGTGTCAAAAGCAGAGGAAAAACATACTCTCCACTCCATTCTGTTTTCTGTTTATACTTCCAAAGATCATATTAGCTTTCCTGGACCTGGCATCATGATGCGTTTTCATATTCAGCTGATGAGCCATATGAACCCTTATGTTTTTCAGATTCACTGCTTCTCAGGCCAAAATCCCTTCACCCTATACAGATATTTACTGATATGCAACCATTATGGAACATAGTTTATTTGCTTACATCTTGTTTATCAAAGCACTTTGTCCCAGATATTGAACAGACTGTAAATTAGGAGGGAGTGAGGCAGGATGAAAGTCCTGTGCTGAGGTTTTTTCACATGTTCAATAGAAATCATGCAAGGTGTTATTTAGCAGACAGAAAAAGGCATTTCTATTACATTTGCCTGCAAAGAGAGGAAACCTGGAAATCTTTGATGCAGAGATTATTTACATCCATTTTCATATCCTTTTCATCCAGCTAATGACTTTCAAATTTCTGAATTTCTCATGGACAAACACACGTTGTACATTAAAAGCACAATGTAAGTAAGATGGTTCTCCAGATCAGTCAAGAGTGGCTTTCGTTATTCACCACTAAAGTGGGAGTAAGCTGGGAGGAAGATGTCCTGTTATGCTCTTCTGCAAGGAGCAAATAATGCCCCTTAGTGGAGACAGGATGCCAAGCTATAAGGGTTTTTGTCTGATCAAGTCCAGCAGTTTATACTACTGAAGTATATTACTTACAGAATAGCAGTATACAATACAATACAATATAACAAGAGTTGTATCTCTTCTGGATTGTCTGGTAAAATTCTAGCGTTTGACCTCCAAGCATTCAATTGTAGGCTGATTACCGCAGCAATCATCCACCTTCTACAACAATAGCTCAATAAGCATAATTTCAAGCGACAGTGGTGGCATATGCAGCCTTCAGCCACTCATTCCCACTACTATTACTCATTTCAGCTGTGCCAAAGAAAATCCTTGCTACACAGTAAAGTTGATTGGAAAACTGATCTCTGGATTAATCTTTTTTTTTTTCTTGCTGCATTATTTTTAAACCAGACTACTCCTTAACTCAGTGAATTATGTGACTACAAATTAATCCATCTCAAACCCTAATAACAAAAACATCAAAATCCCCCACATTGAACAAGAGTGGTGGGGCTGAACAGACACAAGGACAAGTTTTCATAGTGAGAGTCAAAACAAGTCAAGGAGAAGATAACAGGCTTTTAAAAAGTACTTGTTACTAACTTCCTTCCAGGCAGAACTGTCAGTCATTAGAGTGGCTCTTCTTTTTTTTTTCTTATGATAAAAAAATCTATTTAACAATCACAGATAAAACTAGTCCACTATATTCTCCATACATTTTTTCCTCAGCTGTCATTTCACCATGAAAATATTTGCTACAATAGAAGACACCTATCAGTTCATACTTGGCTTCACAGAGTTTGCAGTCTGTGGAAAAACACACACATGACAACTTTTAAAAGGCCTTACACACGTATAAACTATTCTGTAAAGTCTAGCACAACAATTAAAGCCCTGCCCATATCATCTACAGTAGTGGAAAAATAAATAGGGAGTAGCATTAAAAAGCTCACACCATTGCCTTGCTTTTGACAGTAAGCCCAGCCTGAAACCCTCTCCCTTTACCAGATTTAAATCGGCATGCGCCCCTCTTATCTCATCATTCATTCAGATCGGGAGATGTGGATCAGTAAACTTGGTACTAATTTGTTCCTAAACTGCACTTATTCATCATTAGTTGGTAGTGAGAGGTTGATCAAGTCAGTTGTGGAATACTTCTGTGACTCTCCCATGAATTGTATATTTTCTGCATGAGTATCTTAAGAAATTATAAGTTATTTTAACAGATTTAGTAGCCATTTTGTTAAGCATGATGATTTCTGTGGTCAGGTTAGTCACAGAGGTATCTCTATCACATTCACAAATGATCTTCTGGACCTATATGTTTGGTATTGTGTATAAAGGGTATTTGTGTAATGTTCCTTCTAAAAAGACATCTCTGATGGACTATTACAGCGAAACATGACAGAGTCTGGTATTGCACAGAATGATGTCTCTTCACTGGGACAAACACTGTTGTCAGTAAGGATTAGCTAGACTGTGTGTGAGGAGGGGGTTACTCTGAGAAGATTCATGTAATAGCTAAAAGATTCTTATATTTCCCTCTAACTTGAGCTTCTCTCTCATGAACAATTTCAAATGTTACAGCACAACCCATTTGCAGTAACTTAACTTGTGCCTCAGATCATTTTTCATCATGAAGAGAAGATATTCTCAGTAATAATTTGGTGGATGAAGAACTACTAAAATCCACAGTATGAATCATCATCATATTTTGCGCCAGCTATGTTTTTACTAAAAATAAGCCTATTGTGTTGGAAAAATTTTTTGCAAAATGTATGGGTATGAAAACATTGCAACAGATTGGGAATTAAACACATTTGCAATGCATAAACTGCCCAAAATTCTAGTTAAGGAAACTTCTGTAATGGAAATTTTACAGAGACTATTTTTTGCCTTCTTATAGACCTCTGGGGTTTTTGTCAGCTTATAGTAATTTGTAAAAATATTAGCATAATACAAGTTAGAGACAGGAACAACACAAGAAATCACTCCGTTTATCCAAAATTATTTTGCTAGAAGACACATCAGATGCTTATCACCTCTTAATATAGTTGTATTTTTTGTTTAATAACTAAAAGAAACCATATGTTTTTTTTTTTTCCTGTGGTATAGAACTGTTCACCCTAAGAAAGAAACAGACAAATGTTCAGGTCTGTGTATTGAAGTGTACCAAATCACTGATTTACCTGATTTTTCAGAGGGAACAGAAATGCTGGTTTTTGTACTATCCAGAATAACAGCCAACCCTGCAGAGAGTGATGGGAGGATGCTGGTGCTAAGATCCACACGAGTTAGGCTTTCAGGTTCTCTTTCCAAGGCTTTTAGAATACCTCCAGCATGGTTATCTTCTGTCTCATCCTTGTTCTGACTGTTCTTCTGTGGACCCTGAACAATATGAACGATACTCTGCTGGGCCAGGTCACAGTTCTGCAACACAAAACCAAAACCTCAATAAATAATTAATTGTGACATAAGGACAAAATCCCTCTATCTCCAATTTGTTATTCGTTAAATGGTCTCCAAGCCATTTTGTGTAGAATTTCAGTGTGCGGTAATGGAGTTTAAAGCAAAGTGACAAGTGTAAATTGCTGGAATTAGGGTTACTTGCATTGGCAAAAGGGTCACAACACTTACAAATTCTAAACATTTAACAAGGAAATGGTGGATCAGAGCCAACAGCTCTAAATAAGTCTGGTTTATTGGCACAAAGGAAAAACTCCAGAGGGAGCACTACTAAATCCATGTTAAGAATATTCAATACTTAATATTTGCACAGATTATGCTGATACACACTCTTCATGTAGCAATTTAGGGTCAAATTTGACAATCACAGACAGTTCATGACCAAGTTACTTCAACGTATCTTTGTAAACAGAAACAGGGATGATGATGCTACCCATGAAGACTGATACTTATTTCTTGTCCCTAATGTAATTTTCAACCTAAATCTGGCTTTACATGAAGACTCAGTATGAGTTTCCTATTCTTTCCAAAGATGACATTTAACTGTTGACTTCATAATTAGAGAAAGCTTGTGGAAGATCTCACGACTGCTATTGTCTTTGCTAATAAAACAAAAGGATTGCTACCCATATACCCAAGTACTTCCTCTTTCTCAGTTCTCATCAGAGGTGATTCTCAGACAGTCTTTCCAGATCTTGTGTCTTAGAAAAAAGCAGGCTGAATAAGGATCTTATGAAAGGTTTATCCATGATAAATCAGGATTGAATTCACATTTTATTCAGCATTTTCCTAATACAGAATAGGAAAGCAAAATATTACCTCAGAAGTAGAAATTACAGAGTTTTTAGATGACCTATCATTAATGAAGGGCTTTCAAGAAAGATTTGTATTGATCTTTCAACAGCACCCAAAAATTGTTCTTTTTTGATGATACTTCCTGGAGATCCACACCTAGTTCTCCAGTGTCATGAATGAACCACATACAAACATCAACCTACATACAAAGAAGTTTGAATTTCCCTCAAGAAAATAATTTTCTAACTCTTCACAGAAGCATCATTAGGTTGGCCATGTCTACACTGAAATGTCAAAGACAGACTGCTGATTACATTTGGGAGGAACAAAAGAGAATTCAGAAGCATTTGTCTCAGTATCTACACAATATTTAAAATTTTTAGTTTGTATTTGCAATTATTACATGCACTTTTAATTGCAAAAGATTCCTTTACAGATATTTTAGTGCTGTTTATATCCTTGTTATTATCCCATTCTCTCTCTTCTACCAGTTTTTTCCTCTGGTCTCATTTCTGCTTAGTGTTTTTCCTTCATTCTTTTGCATTATTTCTCAGTACTTCCCCCTCCACTTTTTCTTTCTTATGTAATGCAGTTCTAAAAGACCAAACTCTGTTATGTTTTTTTTTTTTTAATTGAATTTTTAGTAACACACTCTCTCCTTAGTGAAGCAGTAATCAGCCAGCAGAGATTTGTCAGAGCATGGTCGCTGCAGTCTTAATGTTCAAACAAAGCAGTTATTAGATTTCAACTTTAAAACATTATGTTGACATTAAAGGTCTCCTTTTTTTGTACAACTTGTTGCTCATAACATTTTAACAAGATCCATTTAAATAGCTTAATAATTTCATTCATTAACACAAAATCCAAAATGCAACTGTCACTCTAAAACTTCTCCAACTATGAATACTGCGTAACATTAAAGAATTTAATAACCTAAGAGAAATTAATAATGAAATTAATAACCTAAGAGAATGAGGAGCTCAAAAGTGATTTGCTCAGCTAGAATTACAAAGGGGAATGGGTATATATGTAAAAACTCACAATCTTGGAAACCCCTAATCAACTGTCAATCAGTCACACCATGTTTTCATGAGCATCTCTTCTGGCAGTTTTCCTTGCTTAAGCAGCCCCTGTCCTGCCTTTGATTTTTTCTCACCATCTACTATCCTTCTCAGTTTGCTTCTTTTTAAAGTTTGCATCAGTTCCCTGATTCAGTTCACAGCTTGATGCTGTGCTGCAGTCACAGCGAGGGGATGGTGCAGAAGAGAGAATAAGAGGGATGGCAAGGGCTGCTTAAATCAAACGAAATGCCCCTGCAAAACCACAACCTTTTTCAACCACTCTTGCTTGATCTTGACTGCTGTACACATTTAGATGCATGGTTTAAATCGATTGATCTTTAAAAAGTATAGGTTCTTTTCCAGTTCTTTTTGCAGGCTGGAGGGTATGTGGTTAGCTTAGAAACAAAGGAAGGGCTGACAAAATAGAGCCTCATCTTATCTACTATTCTCTCTCCACTAATGTCAAAACCCACATACTTCAAAAAAAGATGTAAAATTTGCACTTTGGGCAGTTATACATCCATATGACCATAGCAATAGCATATTCCTGGATTTCACTTAATAAAAGTTTTCATTCTAAAAGGGCAGGTGAACATGTTGTATCTTAGCTTTCTTGCATCTCTTTACCAAAACCAAGAACAAACTTTGTAATATTGAACATCACTACTGATGATAATGTAGGTCATAGACACCGAAAGCTCAATTAGCAGATCCCAGGCTAAGTTTTCAAAGATAGCAGACACGAAAAACAAACAACATCCTTTGATTTGTACACTGAGTATATTTGATATGGAAGTCACTGAGCAGTAATAAACATGGCATCCCAAATCACCAGTTTTGTAATGTTGTTTCTGACTACATTTGAATTGAATTTGGCTTGTATTTAAAGGAGGAAAGTAATTCTCAACCTTTGCAAGGAAAGTGAGAAGACAGTACAAGAAGAAAAAAAAAAAGGTTTGTGATCATATCTTAATTGTGAAGAGACTTGGATAAGAATATCACCAAGCAGTTCCCAGAATTAGGGTGAGTAATGTTTTATAGCACGCTATATTTCGTAGACAGCAGATGGGCTAGGTTTGCAGCTATTTTCTCTGAGAAAAGAGGTAGAATTCAAACTATTTCTGTAAATGTTTAGGTTTTGCCTTAGGTTACTATTGTAACATAAATCTAAGATACAATTGTTTATGTCAATGTCACTTTCATTTTCTTCATGTATTTGTTTTACGCCTCAGGAAACATTTCTTTTGGGAATATCTATTATTAATGATTCGAGAGATATTGTCTTGTCTGGGCTGTTGATCCAAATTAATGTCTGTGATCCATATTCCAAAGGGAAATACTGCAAGTGTATATATTGTAGATTATGCAGTATGTCCTTGCACTAGAGCAAAGGGAGCTGAGAAGATCCAGAAATTACGAAACCCAGTATTAAGGACTGGTTCTTTACAGAGAATGGGTTTTGGCCAACTTGGAAAAATGAATTCATAGCAGATAAAATTAATTTTTTTTTCATTCCAAACTTTTGCTTTTGTATTTTTTTCTGAATTCTCAGGTTGAATTTCACAGCACATCCTGAGTGAATAACACAATATCCTTTGGTGCTGCAAGCTGTGGGCTAACTAGAAGGTCACTTCAGAAGACTGAGTTAAATTATGAAGAGGGAAAAAATGACTGTGTTTTCAGTAACTCTGAAATCCTCTTGTTCTGACAGATTTCTGCTTGATATCTTCTTGACAACAGATTTTGATAGTAACATCAATACTGAAAGAAGTGTTCGCCATCTAACAAATATGTAGTCTACTAGAGGTCATATTATCTTTTCTAAAGTGCAATACACTTTATTTTGAAATGTTTTATTTAAAAAAAAAAAAAAACACACTAGAGCAGAGAATAGTTTGAATTCAAAGCCTTGGATTTGCATGTAAAAAAGCTAATTTCTTGTAGTGTTTTGTCTTGAAAAGGAATTTGAAATATTTTCATTTCATGTTAATCACTGGTTGGAGTTTTTTAGATGTTTGGGGTTTTTTTATTGCCTACCAAACTCAAAAAGCAAATATTCACACTCCAGTACCTAAGATCCAGTTCAAACCTTTCCTGTTATCTGGAGAGCCACATCTTTGCCCATGAATCTCTGGGGCCTATAGAGTGGAAACAATAAGTTTGCCTAACTGCTGCCTATTTAGATTAAGCAGATAATAGACTGCCTGATGCCACTCAGTAAGAGATTCACATAAGGTACATGCTCAAAAAAGGTATTTTAATCTTCTAGGAATGATCAACAAGAATCAAAATCTTGGCTTTCCAGTTAGGCTTTTTCTTAACTGCGCTGCATTTCAATATCAGATGGGAAAATAAAGGGAACATTTTTGTCTCATTATTCTACAGAATGAATTAAATAATAAAAAAGCTCTCCGGAGTACCTATAGCACAATATACCTCTTCAAACCAACAGGACCCATGTAAAAGTGCAGATGACACACCAACTTCATTGGAAAAATCTTTTCCCATGGATAGTGTAAAGAGACATTAAAGGTGATCTTCTAAACAGAAAAAAAAAAGCATATGAAGTTCCCAGAGGAGAGAAAAATAAGCCCACCAAACCTCACTCTACTATTGCTCTAACCCTCTCATAACCCAAGGACAGAGACCAAGTCTCAAAAGCAGCAGACATAGAAAAGAAATCAATTGCAAGAACACCACTATTTTCATTCCCTGATCACAGACCAATGACTCAAAAAAGCAAGAAGAAGAAAGCAACAACAACAAAAAAATCCTTTATTACATAGGGAGCAAAAGCTGAAATATTAATGAACTTGAAAGAGATTACCTAAAATAAAAAATACAGATATAGTATTAACATTCTGTTGAGCCATGATGGTCTAAGAAATGGAAAGCAACATTTGCAAGAAGACTTAACATCTTTTATTTAACCAGCTGATACAGAAAGAAAAACCAAATAAGCTTTTGGGCTCAGAAACTCTTCCACAGGTCATGGCAAGGGGAAATCTGAAGGGAAAACTAACCACTGTTAGAATAATGAAGCAAATCAGCACCCTGATCTGATATCACCATCCATTTGTGTGAATTCTGTCTGCTGAGTGGCACTGAACTAAACTTTGCTCCACATGGGGCAAGGGAAAAAAGCCAGTGCACCACTTTGCCTAAATTACACAGACCACTTAGCAGTTAAATTCTAGCAATCAGAAACTACTTGCTATTTTATGATGCTGTGGAATACATCTATATTTGACTTCTGTTCACCTTTTCAACATTTCCAGAATTATACATTACTGTACTTGTTTAGTGTTCAGAATATTGTGGGTGCTAAGCAATGCCTAGAAGGAAAAATAGAGGTATTATTGAAATTATTTATTCAAATAAACATGATGAAAAGGCAGAAAACCCTTCACTTAGCAGAATATTTGTACCCTAATTTTTATCATCTCTTCTTATTCAATTCCTGAAGTAGTTTAAATATTGACTGTGCCAAAGAAATAGACTAAAAGGAAAGATACAAAAAATGTGCTATGAAAAAGCATTCATTGCTTTCTAAATCTAAAACCTACCATCATTTTAAGGACTACTATTAGAGTTCCAAAGACATACTGTTGCAGCAAATGAAGGAAGGAGTGCATGGGAGTTTTCAGTTCAGCAGGTAACAGTGAAGCTGAAAGTAACCAGATGCAAATGAGTGACGTAGAATCACTACATTTTTAAAACAAGCAGCGGCAAACACCAGAGGATGGGAAGCAGGCCTCTGGCATATTAAGATGCTGGAATATAATAAATTGCCTTGTTTTAAGAGCAAATGGAACAATATATCTTCAAAACACCTTTAAAATAAGGACAGGACATTCTTAACATGATATGATGGTTAAAACTTCTTTCTGTAATGACAATTAATGAAGATGGATACAGTAAACATCAATATAAATTTATTGTTTCCCAGATAACCCACATTCATTGGGGGTTCATTGTGTTATGGGTTTTTTTTATCTCCCCCTTCTCTTCTCCCTCACCCTTAAATTTTTATCTGTGTTTTTGTATCTTTTTTATTTTATCCCATTAGCAAGTCCAGGGCTAACTGAAGAGTGCCTAGTCTTGAACTATTTCTTTAGGTAAGACTATGAAACAAATCTGGAACAAAGTCTGAGAGTTTTGTTACTTACAGACCCTTTGTGAGGAGATGAAGCTTATAAGTGTGGCACTTAGATGGGAGCCACTGGAGAGATATCTGACCTGTCGGTTTCCTTGCCACCTGCAGCCACTAGAGATGGTGAGATCTTATGCTACCTCACTGGGCATTATAAAGATCATAGCTTTGAATTGAAGATAATCAGAAAACTTCACACAGAAAGTTCCTTTTAAAAACAGGTATATTGACTGATCTCCACTCAGAAAAGTGAGACTCCCCCAGCTCTCACTCCAGTTTTCAGTTGCAAGTCCACCCTTGTGGAGCTTTGCACCCCAATTACCAATATAAGAAATTGATGACAGGATTTTCATGATACTATTGACTGCAATGATCCCAGAAAACCACCAGCCCAAAGCACACCTATTCCTCCAAGACATTCTCCATTCATTGCCCTCCTGGAGAACAGGAATGAAAGGCAAGTTATTAAAAATCAGTGATTCCACTGCAGCTTTGTTTGAGTGGCAGGGTATCTCTGCCAGTGACTCTTGGACTGTGGCATCTAAGATGGGGAGAAGTGCACAGAATGTTAAATTGGCCTCATAGAGGACACAGAAACATGATGATTGCTCACTGCTACTAATTCATTTTTCATGTTACACAAATAAAAGATGCCAGAAACTTCCAAGATCCTCAGATTTTCTCCTTTTGAAAAGATAATCACAGTCCATGATATCTATATAAAGGACAAAAATTTAGAATTACAATGTACATGCTGAATTTTCCTAAGGGTTAGAAACTTCAGAGCCTTACAGATAAGAAATGAACACAGAATATATTTTTTCAAGTCTTTTCAATCTGGAAAATTAAGAAGTCATTATTAGGCCAAAATTGTGTTTGCCAATTGATAATTCAGGATTAGAGCACACAGTAAGGATAGGAGTAATATTGGTATATATTGCTATATATTTTCTCTTCCTGTGAGGCTGAACTTTCTGAAGACCTCTGTAAAGACTCTGTCCCATATGCAAGTGCCAGGTGAGAGGAAAAACTCCATCTACGCTTTGTACGGAAAGATAATCCTAAGAGTCCTGAGACATTTACTTAAAACCATAAATCTTACTGTTCCTTTGAATTTCCGTGTGAAACATGATATACCCACTATGAGAACTGCTTGCTACTTAGCTTCTATCAGGTACTTTTTTATGTAATGCCATACAAAAAGGGTTAATCCATACACATTCAAATTAAGATTCCATTATTTTTTAGCAAAGAGAACAATGGAAGTTGGACAAGAGGAAATAGGTAGATATTGTGTGATTTACTACAGCTCCTCCAGGTAATGGTCCCTCTGTGTAGCAGGAAGCCTCGACTAGCCATTACAAAAACTAAAATCCTGTGATTTACAGCATAACACAATAGGTCATGTGCTACAAAGGTTCTGCTCTGAGTTATACTCTTTAAAGAGAAGTACAAGTCTAAAGATTTTATACTGACTAGTCCCTTAATGAGTTAATAATTTGCAGGAAATGGAAATGTATTCAACCAATAGTATTTAAACTTTCACTAAATTTAAACTAAGTCAGAATTCCCCCTCTTCCTTCACTTACAAATCACTTTATGTTTCATTTCCATCTTTTTCACATTATAAGACACAAAACTTTAAGTTAATTTCTAGCTCAGTGGAGGGAACGCAGACATAATTCTTAGTTAGGAACTTCACAGCGTTATTATTTTTTGTACACAATCTAAGACCTTAGCAATGCTATAGACATATTTCCAAATGGCATTACTAATACCACAACATTATCAATATTATTAATAACTTTTCTTGAATGTAGACTTCTAGCACAAATTCCCAAAAGATAAATTAATCCTTAAACTAAATAAAAATGTTTTATTGGCAGCATATGAGACCGTTTGCAACATTAAAATACCAGCTTAGATTACTGTTATTCCCTTTAAAACTCTGCATAATGATCTGCAAAAGACATAGAAGGCAGCCAAACTTTTTGATATTATGTTTACAAATCTATCAGTATCTCAACAGAGACATTAAGAGCATATCATGCTGATATAAAATGGAAGAGAAATACAGTTAAATGAACACTCACATGAAACTTACCTCCTCAGTAAATGAACAATTTTTTCCTTCTTGTAATTTCATGTGCTGTACACTAAGAACAACCTATAAAATTGCAATTTATTATGTCTGTATAGAAAGTAACAGATCAATGAAAAGTTTATAATACTAAATTAAAAATGAATATATTTAAGTTTTTGTGACTGTTTGCTTGCCTCCTAAATGCAGTTGAGTGCACCTCATTATTGTTCCATCTTCCGCACTGAACTACCTGATAGAACTTACACTTTCTAAACATGTTACCTACAGCTGTAAACATAAAAAAAGAAAGCTTGTTATTTACCAGGTATGGATCGTATTTTCCATTGCTCTGATTTCTTCTCAAGCCACACCAAAAAATAACAAGTAACAAGTGTATATTGTAAAATGCTTGAATGAATTACATTTTGGACACATTTTATTCTGGGTTAAATGGTGCTAAAAGGTAGTAAGCTCAGAAAAGGTCTCATGAGGCAGCACTGTTAGCAGTCTGCAGCATGCAGCACGGCCTCAGGACTGTGGACTGTATGTTGTTTGATTAACATAAGATTTAATTCTTAATTACTCTTCCCTTTAAATTCTTCTTTAACTTTTCTCAGCCAGGTAGAAGCTGCCAATCTGGTCACACTTCTCTGTCTTCACTTAACATGCACATTAAGCATTAGTGAGGATGTGAGGAATAGGCATAAAAGTGGCCTCACACTGACACCTAATAGGTGTCAGGACATAAATGCGACATAAATTGTGTTTGAAAAAGTGGGGAGTCACTTACTACGCATAACTCTGAAAACATCCTAAAGACTTCAGTGGTCTCTTGTGCCGATGACGGGACTACGGTGGGAGCTGTAGGGTTACAGAAAGGAATTTGGGAAACTCCCTTCTCCAAATAGTCCTGAAAGAATTCCTATGTATAGTTAATACTCCACTGTGGAAAGTGAATTTTCATATGAATTTATTGCCTAGTGCATCAAAAGTTTAATAGCGATGAATATTTATTTCAATTACTTCAACTAGGCATTCACAGATGTCTTTTTCATGCTTTATGGCCAGCGTCTGGTATACATCCCAACCAAAGAGCACTTTGGTCTTCTACTTTTCCCAGTGCATGCATCTATACATCAGTTTGAGCAGTTGCTATGACAGCAGCCTTAAATAAAGCTTAGTGGGCATCCTGTGTGGGCTCACTTGGTAACTTGCTAACCCACCAGTACAAACATGGACAAGAAATCAAGTATTTTCCAGAGCTTTCCCTGATTTTACCTGAAGGCTTGCTTTTAACCTAACAGTTACTATGCCAGGTGAAAATGGTCTTAGATTTGATTTTTGGGATATGCCTACCAAAAATATCCCAGCAGGATAAACAAACCTACTGGGCATTGCTGGAAAATCTATGCAGTGCAAATATTCAAATATTGCGCAGTACAGCTACATATCTAACTGGATTTACTTTGGGGTAGAAGAGGCTGGGAAGGGTTTGCCAGAGGTATAGTTAGGTATGTTACAAAATAGTTAGACAACTTACAGATTCTTCACAATCCCTAATTGTAAGATATATGCCATATCAGAAAACATATAATAAGTTAATTCCTACACCAAGTACATGTGGACATAGTTTCTCACCTCTTTCCTTCCCATCCCATATGCAATCTTGTCTTATTTTAAAAGGAGGAACACACACTAACACAAACAAGGTGAATGCTAAGAAGATATAATATAAAGAATTAAAATTTGCTATTAAAATGAAAAGGTCCTTTGTTTTACTTTTAAGTCATCTGTGTGATTTTTCAAAAAATGTCTAGCATAAATTGAAAACATGACATAAATGTGAATCCAAACTCATTCTGCTAAATAACCAACCTGTATATTAAATTTACCACTATAAAAGGAAGGTGAGAAAGCCTTGTTGAGTCACAGAAGAAAGAAGTTTTTGAACATCAGAACAGGAGAATAATGACCCATAAAAAAGATAAAGGAAACCTGTGTTAAGAGTGTGCTTTTATCCTTACCTGGAAAAAATTTTCAATTTCCCCCTGAGGCCATTCAATTTTAAGATAGAAATATGATATAGCATCAAGCTATGATAGCAAAGTTGAGTATTCAAATTTAGTTAGGAAAGCATAGATTATTAAGACAAAAGGTTCCTGAAAATTAATTTGAAGATTTTTATATCATGGCCTTCTCTCTTCTGCATACATTCAGTTTGCAACATATCACATGCTTTTTATATGTGTGTCACAGATAAATTCTAACTCTTACTTTGAACATCTAAAAAATCTGGATTATTCCAATCTTTTCATGTGGATAAGAAATTGTGTAATTTGGATTCAGATCAAGGCTTAGATTCTGAAGACACATGCGGGAAGAATGGGAATCTATGAGCATTCATGGGGAAGGGACATGTGCTGTGAAATTCAGTGGTGCCAAGGCTTCAAAAATTTTAAGTTTTCCTGAGATGGAGGTTTTTTCAGGTCTGGCAGGCTACGTCTGCATTACCAAGTAGCCAAGCAAGCAATCTAACTTGCATTACCAAGTAATGCAGACCAATAGAAGCAGCTCTCCACAGCAAAACAGTTGGTACCGAGGACCTGACATCCACACTAAAGTTTGGGGGCTGAGGTTTTTTGGGGTGGTTGGGTGTTTTTTGAGTTTAGACTACCTCTAGTCTCACCTTAATGACTGCACACTCTTTTGCAACTGGGATGTAGTAGGTGAAGTCCTGAAATTCATCTCCCTGTTTAGTTTCACTCAAAAGGCATCTACTTCGTTCGCTCTTGAGTCTGCTTCAAGATGCAAACCAAAACACAGTAAATGGGGATGATCAGGAGATCCCTTTCAAAAGCACACTCCTGATTCAAACTAAGACACTAGTGCAGACAGACCCTAATTGTCTAATTCTGAGCTCCCGTCAAAGGCATCAGCAGACACATTTCAGATTATCTGAGGGGAAGGTACTACTGTTATTTAAAGGTAATACTTTTATTAAAATTGATGCCAAGAGCAACTGGCTAGTCACAGACTTTTGTGCAGTGATTTGCTGGAAGTTACATTTATCTAGGTTTATAGAGACTGAAGGAAACAGATAAAGGTACCACAGAATGACTAAATGAAGATTAGTGAACATATGATGCTTTTTCTGTTCAGAACTAAAACACTTCTGTTTAAAAGATTAGTTGACTATTTTTCTTTACAGGGTGGAGCTTCAACAGGTTTTACAACAATTGTTAACTCTTTCTTTCTGCTGGTGTATCCAGTAAAACCATCATAATGGTTTCTCCAGAGGATAAGACCTAGTTCACTCGGCTAGCTCCACTAAAAATCAGTTTAAAAAATCTATTATTTTAAAAACTATTGCCTTGTTAACAGCCTCCAAGTTGTGCCAAGAAAGCATACAAACTCCTGTTAACTTTCCTTAGCAATGGGAATTAAGCTTTGTAAGCCTGGACTTGGAAATCATCTCTGTCTTAGAGCTGAACAAGCAGTACAGAACAGACATATTTTAAAGCTGGAAAACAGGTAATTCAACCACACAATAAAGGGAAGGAAAAACAAGACAAAGCCAATGACTATCACACTTCAATAAGTAAAAGAATAGAGATTACCAGCACAGTTTCTAGGTCTTTGTGACAGGAATTGTCACGTCAGAACACAGCAAGCATCGTCCCTACCTTTTAGCACGCTTTTATCAGAGTGGATGGATACTGTAATAGGTAGGATGCAACCCTTACCCTCACAGTGCCTCTTTGTGTTAATTATTGTTTCATGGTGTCAGAATACTTTCTGACTTCAGTCGGGGACCAGCTTTAACAGTCCTGGAATTTTCACCTTACTGAGAAGTAAGAGCTGATGTTGCTCTTATCCCTGCAAGGGTCAACACTGTAATTTGTGGTACTGATGCTACAAATTCAGCTTCCTAAAGCTCTTTGAACTTGTCCAGCCTCAACTTAGGACGCTCTCAAAAAGTGACTGAGAACATTCATGCCAATAACAAGCACAAAGTCACATTTCTTTTTTTTTCTTTTGTTTTTATCCTCTTTGCCTTGAGTGAGAAAAGCTCTGAAGTGAATTCAATGACAGCATGTGTATGTTTAGAAGCACAGTTAAGAGTGAAGCGGAGCTTGTATTCACATGCTTTTATCAGTGTCCACTCAAATGATGCTAGAGTTGGCTGGCTGCAATTAACAGGATGTAAAACTGAAACCCTTACAAGTATAGCATAAATTACCCTCCTTTCTTCAAACAAGCTACCACTGGAATTGGAAACAGAAAAGATGCAGGGGAAACAGGGATGGGCTGGATTGAGTGGATGGGGAGAGCCATAGATCTGGGGGCTTTCCTGTGTTTCTGCCAAGTGAAGGAATTTTCTTTATTCAACACTGAGATGTTTGTGTAAGTTAAACACAAAGAACAGCAGCTAGATCTTTCTTAATTTGCAAATTTCAATAAATTATTGCAATTTTTATCTCTAAAATGTGTGGAAATTTTTTATTTTTTAATTCAGGTAGAGGACTGAAACTCAGTTCACTTGGGTTCTAGTACCAGCCGTACTCCAGAGCATTCATGCCTTTCATGCCTTTAGGTAAATTTGTACCAGCAAGAATTCCTCTACTTCAACTTTTTCTCTTTTTTTAAGTACAAGAATCAAGTATACGAGTATACAAGTATTTTAATATAGCAAACTCACAAAGAAAATAAGATTTTCAACACTATTAGATTGAGAAATTACCAATTACTGCTTTGGCTTGTCCTGTGATTGGGAAGGGGAGGGAACAACAAATAATGTAGAAGGATGCCATGTTTTCTGCAAATAATTAAGACCATTCCTCAGGTTTCGGATGCTGTTTGTACAAGGCACTGCCAGTTTGACATGGTTTTCTAGATGGCAGGATGTGGCTTTCACATGAAACAAGCAGGATGAGAGATTCCTCCGTTGGGCTTAAGCTGCATCTCTTCAGATTTTAGCACTATTTTAGCTGCTTCTGGAGAGGCAGCACCCAAGCTGCGTATTCAAGTACCAACAAGCTGCACACTCACACCCGTGAATGTACGTTGCCTTAGGGCACTCGTAAGTTTTGAAAGGGGTTGAAGGCATCTGTGCAGCCATAGCTAACAGATCTAAGAGGACCTAGAGGGCTCAAGGTACAGGTTATCTGAAAAACAGCTCAGTCACTGTAGATGCTGACTTTATCTGGCATTCCATGAAAAACCCAAAGATTTAGACAACTGGGAGATGATGGTTTTCAGCACAGAATTCTTGAGACTGCAATTCATTTGCTTCTCTGGTAAGAAGGGTTCAAAGTTGTTTCTCTTCTAAAGCATGATGCAAAGAAAAAAGCCTTCGTCGGCTTTTGGAACTGTGAAAAAAGTACTATTTTATGTTTGTTTTTTAAAACATTAGAAACTCTTTTTTATTGTTATTATTTTTAGATTTTCTGCTACTTGCATGATTTAACCTGGGACTCATTTGCTAACATTGAAACCTGTGATACATCTGCTACTGGCAGTATTCGTATCACTTGCAGGAAGTACAAGGACATAACATAGGTCCTGTTTGCTTGCATCAAGATGCTAAATCGGGAAACTACCTGCACCTGGGCAGTTATTTTATGCAGCTATCTTAACATAAATGTCCCCACTGATTAGCTGAGCAGGGATGGATTGGGTACATGTTTAAGAGACAAAATGAGATATTTTAGTATAGAACTGGAATTACCACTTTTGCTGCAGCTTTCTTTACTATAAAAGAATAATTTGATTTTGTAACTTAGACTAAATGGATAACCTATCACTATGATGCCACTGAATTCTGGAAGGATCTACTCAATATTAGGGTATGATTGCAAATCATGGAGATGCCAAAGCTCCAGCAGTTGCTAAAGGATCGCTCATCCACCGTACTTACAGTGCACATCCAAGGATACACCACATACAGTACTTGTAGTGCAAACCCAGACTGTTCATCTCTCCTTTTTTCTGAATGTTCCTTATTTGTCAGTAGCGAACAGACCAGAACTGCTCTGGGGCCAGGCAGCCATGTCCTTTGTCACGGTACTAGATGTACTTCCAATATCTTGCCTGGCTAACAAGTCACATAGTGGGTTTTAGGATAATCTGTCCTCTGATGTGATCAGTGGTCCCTTGACCAGAGCTGCACTTTGAGCACAGGCATGTACCTAAGCACAAGGCAGCAGAAGTTTGCCACCTTGTGCCTCCCTCCATGCAGAATTATGCACTCCCACACCCCCCTCCCCAGCTAAGAGTTGGGACACCCCTGCCTTAAATTATCAAGAAGAGTTAAGCGAAAAAGTGTTAGTTCACAAGAAGGATGAGCAAGGGACATGAACACAGCTTAATGGTCATTTGTGAACCTGGACATCCAACTGTCTGTGATCATCTGTGCATACATACAATATATTAACACAAACCTTTAAAAGGAACATATAAAAATTCCTGCAAATTTAAGACAACTGGTAAGGAAAATCATATGTATTAAGTGTAACCATATTAATTATATCTGATTTTCTTTTCTGTATTAATTAACAATAGTTTATGTTCCTGTTGGAACTTTTTTATATACAAAATTGTTGCTATTTATCAACTTTAAAGATACAGCCACAAGGCACTCATAAAAATTGTGGAATTTTGCTCTATAAAGCTTTATGTATAAAAACCTTTCAAAAAATCCTGAAAAATCATAAGGATTCTACTACAAGGGGTCAGTGTTCTTAAAGATGAGACTACTACACTTATAAACCTGTGCTGTCATTTTCTGACAGCAATGACCAGTGACAATTCCCCCATTGCACCTGAGGAAAAAAAAAAAAACTAAGAAGAAATGGATAAAAGGCATATTTTCCAAATTATGTTCTAAATCCTTAAAAAACTTCCATCCAATGTTTTTATTAATCATAATACATCAGTACTTCGCGAGCTGTGGCACAACAGAGACCTTGTAGGATGAGAAATCTTCTGTCAGCCTCTGCCGCCCAGGATGTATGCAGAACAAAAATGCACATAGAACAGATTCATCTTAGCTTGGCTCAGTACAAACATTGATGCACCACTTATACAGGCAGTGTTGATATATTCGCAAAGACAAAATGATTCAATTCACTATTAAAAGCTGCCTTCTCATGGTTAAAAAAAAAGCTAATTTTAATCTGTGCTGCGCAAGTTGCACAAATCAGTGAGTGATAGAGATGGAAACATAGTTACACATATTTAAGTTACACTTGAAGGTTTCTCTAAATGAACATGCAAATGCTTGAAGCCCAGGGGCAGCTCTTTCTTGCACTCAGGACATTTACATAGCTTTCCAAGCTAATATTTAATCTAGTATTCAGTAAAACATCACTAATTACTTTCATAAATTCCTAACATCCTGTGAGATGTCTTTTCCCTCTGAGCTGCAAAACAGAATCTTCAAACACCTTCCCCATCAAAATAAGTGCAATGATTTTCACTCTACAGTGCTTCTAGGTCTAAGAAAAATCATTTTTAGTTTTCATCTTATTGCTTAACATTGTTTTTTGTAATTTTAAAGAATACTAAAATATTATGGCAGGAAGAATTAGTATTAAAGAAAGTATTAAAGTATTAAATTTAGTATTAAAGAATACTAAAATACTTTGGCAGGAAGAATTTTGGGGCAGCAAGGAATAGGAGGATTATGACACAAAGCTCAGTTAAAGAACTGGTGTGCTCTGTAAGAGTAACGTGATGAGAAGAAACAAATTGCCACAGTGGATCACCCATAAGGATCTATCTCGCTCGCTTCAAGGGAAAATTATAAGAAACTCTGCAGAAGGCTGTTACAGCAAAATTTACCCGTGGAAGGCTTTTTTACCTAACACCTGTAAATTCGTATGAGGATCCATTCATTTCCTAGTCTTTCTAGATATTTTTATTGTTCGTACACAGATGTATAGTTTTATAACACAAATGGAAAACCTCTAGGAAACCTACTGCCTTCGTTTCCAATGGACCTGTCAACATGGTAGCTGTAATGATGTTTTTCCTACAGCACTCGTACTATAAACTCCCACTACATCATGCACACAAAACAGCTGAATGAAAATTTCTAATCTATAGTTACTTTATAGCTGTTATTTTATATATGTTTATCATGTCCCTTCGCTGATTTTCTCTCTCACATAAACAGTTCAAGCCTTTTCAGTTTCTCCTCTTATAGAAAAGTTTTCTCTGGTACTAGTGATTGTACATGGCTCACAATTCCCACCACAGCTGGTATTCTGATCTAACCTCAAGAATTTGATTATTGTAGTAGGCCTGCAACATGTCAGGAAAAATCCAACAAAGCACTAAGAAGCACGGCAGCATCTGCACTGCTAATGTCTAGACTGAACAATAATACAGCCTGGTGCAATTTTAATGGATGATGCACCTCTGCTTCATGGAATCCTCTTCTTCCCCTGCTCTTGCATTTTGTATGTATTTTCCTGTTTGTTTAAATTAGACATCAAACCAAGTCCTGCATGACACTAGAATTCTACAAGAATATTGCAGAATACCTACATAAATTTCCTTTTAATGATTTAAACCCTTAGGGTCTATTTCATGGATTTTAAAAAAACTAAATAGGGCAGGCTTCTCTGGCACCAGTCAATGTAATTTAGCACAAATCCATAGAAGAGGATTGCTCTTACTGAGCTTATCTCTAATATGGTTTACAAATACTGACTCTTAGTGCATTAACTTAGGCCTTCTTTGCTCTGAAAGATATTTTTATGCCTACTCTCACACCAGATGGGCACCCAAGTATTTTATAAAAGATGACAGAAAAATTACATTATATAAAGTTAGGAAGAGGCAGACTAATATCAAAACAGAAAAAAAAGAGGACAAAAGTAATGAATTTGCCTGAACCAATCTCGTATTTCATGACCTCGTCACACAGAAGCTGCCTATCTATTTTGCAACAAGTGATAAATATTAAAATGAAATTTTTTTGCATGTCTTATCAAAAGCTTCCAATATCAATTGTTTTCACAAATGTTTTCTCCTGCAAGCAGTGAATGCCTCTTCATCAATCTTTTATCAAAAGCAATCTTGTTCTGATTTCAGTCTTATCAGAAAAGCTTCTCTCTCTCCTTTGTTGCTCTTTCTTTTTTTTCCTTTCTTGGCAGAAGGTACATGAATATCATTTTACACTTGACTGTGGCTGCATCTCCATCGATCAGGAAATAAAAAGTAAGTCTGAAGGATATGTCATGACCCTGCAGAGCTCCAAACAACAGAAACATATGTAATGATTCCACTGTGCCTTATAGTGACAAAGGAGGAAAGCATGTGTGCATGCCCACAGGAATGTGTTAATATTCCTTTTTCCAAGGAATGCTTCCATTGCCAAATATTTCTAAGAAGATAAAATGAAGATTTAACAGAGGACTTGATTTCCAGATACCTTCCTGATATGTCCATCAAGTTTGAAAGAGAATATACATTATTAAAACACCAATACAGCACAGAGCTTGGGCTTTCAGCCTTACTTGTGACATGGGACATACATGACAGGGTTTCGGTAGCGGGGCCTGTGGTGTGGCTGTGCAGAAAGAGGCCATGAGCTGCCCTGTGCCGGTCACAGCTGAGCCCAGCCACCTCCGGAACCGGTGGCAGCAACACATGGCGTGCCAAAACAGCAGCCAGGCGCGTTAGCCTGTGGCACCCCAGCTCCAACCTATTTATGAAAAATCTGCAGCCACTGGGGTGAGGAAGATGCTCATGGAGACAGATGGCTGCAGGCACATGGCTGAGGAGGCAGCTGGAGATGCGCTGCTGAAGGTGCTGTCGTGGAAATATTGCCAGGGGTGCTCTTTGAAGGAAGGTCCCCATGCCAAAAGGGGTTATTCATAGGGGACTTCAGCCCAGAGGCAAGCTATGCCAGGATGGGGAGACCCCTGAGGGACACCCCACATGGGGAGGGACATCTCTGAGGGACTGAAGCCCACAGATGGCTGGCTCATGTCAGGCAGGGACACTAAGAACGAAGGAGAGGCAAAGGAAAACCAGCAAAGAGTGTCAGATAGAAACCATTATGTACTTGACTCCAACTGCCTGCGCTGCCCATCGCCTCACCAAAGGGACTGGGAAGGACTGAGCATAACCTGCAGTGAAAATAAGGGGACTTTAGACTATGTGGTGGTGCATTTCCCCGTTTCCCCTGGGCCACTCTATGATCTCAGGAGCTCCAGTTAGGCCTTAGCCATTGCGTAATGAGTTGGGCGGTTGAGCATCCCTTGACTGTACCAAGCACTCTTGCATGGCTAAGGTGGCGAGTGGCGCTGACCGTACCAGGGACACCAGCTACCTGATCAAGGTAGGGAACGAGACCACGGGATAATTCGTCATCCTTGACAGCCCTGAAGCATTCCCCACCTGCATTGTAGCTCAAGTGGAATGACACCATTGTTACCATGGAACAATACCATAATTACTATCCCGGATCACCCTGGATAGTGGCCAGGATGGAAACTTACTGATGACTAAAGGCAATCATCTTGCAAACCTATAAACAGCGGTCCCAAGTGAGACCCTTTGAGCTCTTCTGGACTGCAGCAGGCTGCGCCCAGAATCTCCCTTTGAGTGGGACGCCTCTGAGAGTTTTCAAACTGTCGATTTTGCGATATTCGGAGGACCGTTGGGACCTAGGCTGAAACACTCCTTGGCTAAGACACTCCTTGGGGCTCAATCCTTCGCCTGTTGAGAAATGCCAAGGCATTTAAAGTAAGTATTTCACGAGACTCGAGGGGGATTTTTAACAGGTACCTTTATCTAGCTTTAGGATCCTATGTGTGTGTGTGTGTGAATTGATTTAGATAACCAATAGTAAGCATAATCTGTAATTAAGTCACTGAAATGATTAAGTGCTGCTAAAATCTTATGATCTACCTTAAACCATGAATGAACTTTAAATTGCTGCTAAACACATATAACCCCTTAGGCATAAACCATTGACCAGGTCTGAGACTAGGGGTAGATCTGCACCTAGACTCCTCCATGAGAAGGAGTTTAGAAAGCAAGGGAGTCTACTCTGAACCTCGAGACTCAATGGAAGGGTCTCCTTATCCCTTTTGTATTAGACACAAACCATTGTCCAAGTCTGAGACTAAGACCGGATCCAGCTGGGTCTTCTCTGAACCTCGTGACTCAACGGGAGGGTCTCCCTTATCCTTTTGGTCCTCAATCTCTGCACAAATCATTCCAACACAATTCTGACGCGATTCTCCCTGTGTATACTTAATCCATGTAATGAGTAATAGAGTGAACCTTGCCACTGAATTCTGTTAAGTTGCACTTTTATAAATTTCTATTAAAATCATTTTTTGCTGATACCTTTGCCAGTGATTCTTTAAGCGGCTTCAAAACCACTCATTCACAACAAATTGGCGTAGTTGGCAAGATCCTAAATCAGTATTTTGCAACAGACTAGGAACGGGGGGCGAGGTGTTTACTTAAGTGTTTGTTAATTTATGTTTTCTTTTTTTACTCAAAACTCAACTCAGTGATCAGAAGTTTGCATTAATTGACAATAAATTAAATTTAGTAAAACTTCCCTGAGTCCAGACTGTTTTGCCTGCAAGACTTGCTTGACCTCCTTGAACCCACAATGCAATGAGAACTATTCAGTCTGAAGGCTCATTTCAAATATCACCTAGGACTGCGGGGGAAGAAAACATTCTGAACAAATACCATATGTTTTCTCCTGCTAAACCTGGACAGCAACCAAGGTTTCAATATATCTGGACAAGATCCTCAGTTTGTACAAATAAATGTCATTCCAAAAATCTCACAGTACACCAAGGCCAATGCACAGTGACAGAGCTCCAGAACAGAGTGAGCTGCTGCAGTGACTAAAGTTTGAATATATAATGATTTCCATGGCAGAGAGGAAGAGGCTGCAAAATTCCCCATTTCTGACTCCTGAGAGAAAAAACCCACAATAACCATAAATAAAACCACCTTGAGAGAAAAGGGAAAAAAGCTACAAATGAAATTAAATTCATGGGCGAATGACTGGAGGCTTGTGTTCCCCACACAAGTGCTACGTAGGTGTTTGCTTCACAAGTGTGCATGTGCGTCAGGTGGCTCCTGCCCCTCACAGGCAGAATCTTGTCTTGAATATCCCAGACAGAGAGGCATTAAAAGACAAAATGCCTCCTATAGATGAATCCATAAATGAAACTTAAGCTGCTCCAACCAGGTTCTCAGCTTCTGGGCTGCTAAGGAGAAAAGTTTCATGGTAGGGAAGTGTTAAGCTGAATCAGGGGACAAACAATCCCAGTGACAGGATCATCACAGAGCCCCACCTTGTCATGATGTCTTCTCACACAGGCAATACATATGTGAGGAGAGATGAAGACAGGCAGGAGGACTCGGTCATTAGGCACATAAACTGCTGGGTTTTAGGAACATGTTTTGACTTGATCCCACTCAGCACAAAGGTGGCAGACTTGTAGCGTGTCAAGAGAATGCTGGAGAAAAGCAGATGATTTGTCAGTGTTGACTCTGGGGTGAAAGATTCCAGAGAGAGGGCTATATAGTCATGAGTGGCACATGGAAGGTGATGGAAGAATGATTATGCATCTTAAATAATAAGGAAACATATGATGAAAATAGTAGGTAGGTATAACATAAGATAAAGGCTGTAATTTTTCATATAAAATTTTACATTTTATTTGTCTGTAGCTGCAGGGGGGGTGTTGGTGTTTGAGGGTTAGAAGGTCACCAGCAGACAGGGAAGTAGATCATTTATCTCTAAAAAACAGCACTGTGTGAGGACTCTTTCCTGTTATGCTATTTATATTTATCCCTGGTGTTTTTTTTAAACTATTCCTGTATCTGATAGGATGCCTACAGGATAGATTGACAGATTTGGTAAAGACTTTGCTTCCTAGGTGAGGTGTTGGTAATGTAAAAGAAGAAAAATTTCGCTTTGTAGAGAAAGCTTAAATATACCAAATCCAAACATTTAACATTTTCATCATGTTCCTAATGAAAACAGGAAAAATTTTGCTAACTGGAGGCTACAGACAAAGTACATGTGATGCTTTCTCATCTGGAAGTTAACAGCAGCTATCAGATTAAGGCTCAAGTCGAAGTTTTCCACCATTTCTTCCTAAGACAAATCTCTCAAAATGCTTTTCCTTTTGATTTTCTCCTGTAACATGACCTCAGTAGCAGATTTTGCAATCGATGAAGGTTTCCAAGATTTGATCAATGAAAGTAAATATGATAATTTTTTAAGAAACTAATGTCTTTATAGATAACGTGAAGAGAAACAGATTAGTCACTAAAACACTATTCCATTTCTCTGCTGACTGTAAATGAAAGAAAACCTATTTCTTAGAATATTTCTTTTCAAAGTACATTATTTAAGAATGTAGAAGATCCATTTTCATAATGATCCTTAAATTATTGCAAGATCCAAAATTGTAATGCCTTGTTCTTAAGAAGGCTTTAGTGTTTTAAACTAGTACTAGAAAGATAAGCTATCATTTTATACAGAACAGACAGAATGGTAGAGCCTACTGATATTATCTTGAGGTTTGTGTATGAGAACTGTCATGGTAAATATGCTTTGCAATACTGAAAGGTATGATGACAGCTTTTTATAGGGAGGGAGAAAATTTGCTAAATTCCTGTAATTTTTGAATGTTAATGTATGGATATGCAGAGGATAGTAATTGCTCTAGCAGGCATGTCAAGCTGAAAGAAGGATAGCTCTGGTGAAGAACACTTGAGCATTTTTTGTCTTGTTTTGGTTTAGCTCAAGTTTTTCAAATAACCTTGAGGTACCAGCTATGAATGCATATAAAGTCCTACAGAACATACACTACAAATGTGCATCATAAATATGTTTCATTAATACAATTTGCAATAATAATTACTGAACCTGGGGAGAAATAAAGAACAAAAAGATTCCCGTTATGTGTTTCGAAAACTCGAGAAGCTAATTTCTATTACACATTAATTCACACTTGTTCTATTTTTTTTTTCTCATAGGGATAACGTAGTAGACATATAAAAGCATTTAATTAAAATGTCGTATAGGCTGATGGCTTGTTATGGAAGTTCCTCAACACCCGTCATTATTATGCTCTGGTTTACATTTTTCATAATATAATGCTACATTGTAACATCTGGAATAATTTTTTTTCCGGCAGAATTCTGTCTAAGGATCAATTCTCAGGGAAAAATCTCAGCTTAAAAAATTCAGATACTTGTAGGAATGAGACTAAAGAAAAAAACACTGCTTTTCCCTTATTAGAAAAAGTTCTGATGATCATGAACCGGGTGGTGATATTACAAAAAATCAGCAACTGGCACAGGATATTGGACTATGAATGTGAGAAAAGAGCCAAAAGCCTAATGATACGTGAAGTTCAATAAAGAAGTTGTCGGACAAGGACAATGGGATTTGAAAAAAAAGCTTGGGCCCATGGCCACAGGGAGAGAATCCACTCCCAAAGTGCTCTTAACAAAAAGACAAAAGAATGTTGTCTTAAAAAGATGTGTGTTATGGTAAGCAAGTTACTTAAGTTTCAGAGGTGTTCTTTAATTAGGTGTTCCAAATTTTCTATGTGTTTATCTTGAGACTTAAATACTGTGCAATAAATAAGTCTTGGAAGTCAAATTATTGTGCAGCAAGTTGGGAAAAAATGAAGAGCCTACCTTTAAAAAAACTCGACTATTCCGTCAAAAACAGCCGTCTGGCTGTGTCATTAAAGATTATATCATAAACCATGTGGACCATCTTCAAGGAGATCTAAAAAATCTAGTTTTCCTCTAATACTTACCAGGTTATAGGACATTCTTCTGTTCCTTCTTTATTCCAAGATAAATGCAGCTTGACAGAAATTATGTCATCTTTTCCTTCTGCATTACTTGGCTGTCCCTTACCGAGAACAGACAGGCTACAGTGTTTTTAATGCTTGTATGAAGGATATAAAAAAATAGCTTATTTAGGGGAATGGCTATGATGGACACTTTCCTGTTTGTGTTTAAAACTGATTAAGACAGTAGTAATTTCAAGTTCATCTTTTTTACTCACGATGTTGAAGAGATCTGAAAAAAAGATCATTTTAAAAACTTTGCCAGACATAAGAAAAAGCTGTTTGGTTTTTGCTGCATCATAGTTATCTGAGAGATATTATTTGTGCTATTTTATTTGCTAGATGGTCATATTTAGAAGGATGTTCTTTTTACAGGGCTTCAGCTGTTACCAGACTGGTATGGAACTGGACGTAGATGAACATACAAATCGTCATCACAAACTTCATTAGCAGCAAAGAGGGTCATATCTCCATATATCCAGAGTAAACAAAAGAGACAACATGCAGTTGGCTAAACTCAATCCATCATGGCAACCTTCAGAATATTACAAAAATAAAATCTGGTTCTGAACTATAGTTCTAACACTTTACATAGCAATTATTTTTTTTGTCTCTGAAATCTTTTTGAGCGCTTTAATCACGAAGGAACTGCTAAACCACTTTTTTTCTCCTTTTTTTTTTAATACAACAAACCCAACCAGTAAACCAACCTGTGCCATGAAGAAAAGAATGAATAAAGCCTGCTTTCCTAAGGATTTTGGTTCCACATCCCACTGATACTACTTTAACAACTACGATATCCCTGTGCATTCCTGTTATAGCTTTCTCCACTTGTCTGCCACACTGCCAGGTCATCACCACATCCACAGGTCTTGCTGCATTTCTCCAAGCAACCTCACACATCCTCTGCCCTCCTCCAGTTGGCAGAATACACCATGGCTCAGAGCCGCACAGGCTGACCAGCTGGTCCTGCTGCCAGAAGGAGCGGATGGCAGCTGAGGTCTGCCTGTCCTCTCCTCAGTGGGGACAATTACTTGCTTTTTTCTCCTCTACTGAAAAACTGATTTCCACGATTTTTTGTTAAATCCCTGAGATTCCTACCTTCCTGTCAAGTTTGGCTGATATTGCCCATCAGTTT
The DNA here is from genome assembly GCF_964195595.1 of Calonectris borealis. NCBI lineage: Eukaryota > Metazoa > Chordata > Aves > Procellariiformes > Procellariidae > Calonectris > Calonectris borealis. The sequence continues at coordinate 77,297,093 of NC_134314.1, forward strand.
AGAAAATTAATATAAGAGCACAGACAGGCATTTGAGCAGGCAGATGTGTACACAAAGGTAATGCAATAACAATAAACTGCACTTCCTTAGAAAACAAGCCTAAAAATTATAGCCCAATGACAGCAAAGCTGTAATTTACCTTCAACAGTAGCTAAAAAGAAAACAGGAGGGTCTACTGGTTTTTTGAAAGCTATTTCTAGGGTTATTAGTGACTGATTGCACTTTGCATTATAACAGCTGGGTGTCTTAATTTGTTATGTCAAGTGTTTGTTAGTTCTCTAATTATGACACCATGCTCTTACATTATTTTTATATGTCATACAGTGTATAATTGCATTTCCTTATGCTCCCTGTAACTTTCCCAAAAGTGATATGACATCTTATGGGGTAATCTATAATCAGCTAATGAATACTAAATAAACAAAACAAACTTAGAAGATTAAAGCATGCTAGGTTTTAATCCTGTTTCTAAAAAAGTAACAATCGAGTCCCTTGTGCTGATGCATAATATATGCAAATCAGAAAATACAGAATCAAGTCTGGTAAATCCCTGAACTACTAGACACTGCTTTATGCTTGGAGGATTTATGTAAACACTGTGTGGGATGAAGAAGGGAACTGAAAGGAGGAGGGATACAGGAGGGAGTATGGCAGAATTTCACAATATTCTGCAAGGGAATGTCAGCTTTAATGCTTCTACCCTTGGAAGCTGTAAGGGACTGTTTTGAATGTCATATCTGGGCACAAACCCTTCTTCTAGCCCAAATATTATCATGTCAATGAGAATGCATCCTTGTGTTGAGGATACACGGCTTTAGCCCAGGGGTAAGCTGATGCGTTCTGTATGCCTGTCTGTATACACGTCATAAGGCAACCCAAGGGCAGCTGTAGTCACCACACAGATGTATAGCACCATAAATTACATTTGCTTTTACAGTAACATCAGCTGACTTTGCCATTCTTCCTTATGTGCATGCCTCTCCTGAGTCTGAAGTCATAGAATCATAGAATCATAGAATCATTAAGGTTGGAAAAGACCTCTAAGATCATCGAGTCCAACCGTTAACCCAACACCACCATACCCACTACACCATGTCCCTAAGCGCCTCATCTACACGTCTTTTAAATACTTCCAGGGATGGTGACTCAACCACTTCCCTGGGCAGCCTGTTCCAAGGCCTGACCACTCTTTCAGTAAAGAAATTTCTCCTAATGTCCAATCTAAACCTCCCCTGGTGCAACTTGAGGCCATTTCCTCTCATGCTATCTCTACGTGGCAGAAGAGACCAACACCCACCTCGCTACAACCTCCTTTCAGGTAGTTGTAGAGCGCGATGAGGTTCCCCTCAGCCTCCTCTTCTCCAGACTAAACAACCCCAGTTCCCTCAGCCGCTTCTCATAAGACTTGTGCTCCAGGCCCTTCACCAGCTTCGTTGCCCTTCTCTGGACACGCTCCAACACCTCAATGTCTTTCTTGTAGTGAGGGGCCCAAAACTGAACAGAGTATTCAAGGTGCGGCAGAACAAAGTCTAAATACCTCCTGGAGCTGAAGAGGATGTGTCCTGTATCCAGACCATGCAGAAAAGTGAAACAAGGTGAAGAAGCAGCCTAGATTTAGCCAGCATACGTCCACCCATCTACCAACACAAATATCGCTCAGTGTCTCCTGATCATTTTATAGGTAGCACAATCCAATCTGGGGATATGAATGTTGGGTCTGTTGCACTGATGTCTGCAGGCACTATTTCCTCCTTTTCCAGCCCTTCCCTACTCAGGCTTTTTTTTATTACTTGCCCAATGTTAGTATTATTTCAGATTGGAATCAAGACACTTCAACATAAGGGATTCTATCTGTTTTATTTGTATCTTGGTTTATACCGTTGCAGTCAGTAACATTTATTTTCTTTTTTGCTCTCCTTGACACAAGTTATTGTTTCTCTATTTCAAGGACAAATTCAGCAAAACTATGTTATTTTCATATTTAAAAATGTAATACTGTAGCTAGCAAGATCTAATAAAAAGAGAGTTCTTAGCTCAAGATGTGACAAAAGCAAAAGTAAAAAAATGTTAATTGATCCAGATGTTGCATTAGCAGCTTTCAGCAATAACTAAGTATTTCATGGCTGATTTGATATATGGATGGAGGGAGAAAGAGAGAAGAAGCCTGAATAACATTAAAGAAAGGGCTTTTCATTATAATCTAAGCTGGAAGAAAAATGTGGGAAAGTTGTTAGAGGCATTTCCATAGGCTGACTTGTCTCTTAGATATTATCATGACCTCGGTGAGGTCTTTAGTTATTTGAGTGAGCAGTTATCTAAGTTTTACACATAAGCACAGTAGACTTTTGTCTCAGCAAGGAAAGATGCACAACTGGATAAAAATATATTTATGTATACTTCAGATCTTTTTGAAATAGCTTCACTGTCTTCCTGTTCACACAATTCTGTTTATTGACTTAAATGTATTATACAGAGATTACAAAATCTAAGCAGGGGAAAAAGTCATTCTGGATCACTTTCTTACTAGCAAAGACAGTGATGGCACGGAAGACATAATTCAGTTCAATGGTCAATTCTGATGCTCATTTTTGGCAGTACTTGAATCCAAGTAACAAATTTGTTGAGAGAACACTGAGTGCTTTTAAATAAGTAAAGTTTAAAGCATTATGAATACTAGTGTATAGAGGAAAAGAGGATGGAATATTAAAAAACAGTAAAGAACACCCAACGGATCATAAATAGATGTCACAACAAATTGATACAGATGTAAAAAAAAAAGGAAAACTCACAAAGATCAAAGAGTAGTTTCATAAGAAAATGTAGTAAGAGATAAGGGATAAAAGCTTTATAAAGCCTGCAGTGCAAATGGGAAATGAGGGAACAAAGTAGAAAGAGACGTGACTAAATGGAAACCTAGAAAGTCCATAGGCATTGTGCTATGAAATCACTACTTTGGAAGGTCATGACACAGCCTTTTAATTATTTCATGCACTCTGATGTAACAAGCTGCCAAGAAATGATAAGTATGCCACAGAGACAGAGGGCAGAAGTTAAGTCCCAGCAGATGTTCAGGCTGAGCGGTATAGAGTGTGGAAGCACCCAGGTTTCTGCCATGACACATCAGCATCGTGGGTCTGAGCTAATCTGCACCAACTGATCTTGGACCCAATAGCTTCTCCTCTCTGTATAAACAGCATAGACCTACCCAGTACGATTTTTATGTAAACATACAAAAAATTCTGCTTCTCTTTGGAAATGGCATTCCCATTCTTCCTTAACTCACAGATTTCTTTCCCCAGTATTCTTTCCTTTCCTTTTGTTCATGGCTCACCTGCTTCCCATTTTTTCTTTTCACTGCTGAAGATCTGAATTTTGCCATCTTGCTTCATTCCTGCAGTTCTAATATACAGCATCACATAAAATTTGCATAACTTGCTGACCTTCTTAGAGTTTTTTGTGGACTTGGATCTGTATTTTGGGCATCCTGAAGTTTGTTGACATTCATATTTAAAGGATTTTTGTAAGTAAGTGTAGTATTAGTCAAGTCGTCCCCTCCATCTGAACTTCTCTCTCTTTTTTTGAGGAAATGAAACACTTTTTTCTTAATTAATGTTCTGTAGTTTTCCTTACGCTTCAAGACTGTTTATCTTCCACTTTGGATGTTCTAATAGAGGATCCACAAAGAGGAATGTAACCTAACATGGATATTTGTTGATGAAGACAAACAGGATACATGTACTTCTACGTACCACACGTCACTGCAACCTGGAAATGTAAGTTAGTACTGGTACTAGTTGAAATAATTTTTGCATATAATTATATGTAGAGATATAGGCACCCAAGAGCTCTATGAACTTTTCCAGTCTCTGATGTAAATCAAATACCTAAATGTTTAATCCACTGCTCAAGAAAAATCAAGTAAATTTATTGCACCAACAGAGGAATTTTCAATTCCTGGACCAATTAATAGCTTTCTCTCAGCTATATCCAGGACTACATTAGTGACATATAGTATTTTTAATTTTAATGTATTATTTCTCCCATTTATAATCAGACTAAATATAACTGAATACAACATGAAGATACTAGATCAAAACGTACTTTCCCTTAATAAATGCTTACTACAAACTGGGCTGGCAAAGACATCAGAAGGGGAATTCTTGAAATAGAGTATTGAAAATGGTTGGCCAAAGTAGCCTGTTTCTCAGTCAAATCTGCTCCGAGACTGATATAATCATGAAGAGGATATGAGAAATGAGGAAATCATTTCTATTTCCACATCGGTGTTCTAGCTCAGAATCAGATAAGTTACAGAATTTGATGGAACAATTAATGTTTTGAGGTTTTTTTAAACCCTTTGGAATCTAATTCATGTATTATTCATACACATTTTGCATGTTTTGTGCATGTAAGCATACTTTATAGATGCATGATGCTACCTCCACAATTTAGTCTCTGAAGGTCTATTCACTAAAAAATTATCTTCTGCCTTGTCTGATTTCTGATCTAATATATTTGAAAATCCCTGTGTCCAAAGATAAATAAGAAGAGATTTTCAGTTGCATACACTGCAAAGTTAATTAGTAAATATTATCAAGTGAATGCATCTGTCATGCAGTAGCAAACTAGTATGGATTTCAGCTGTTCTGCATGTTTTGCAAAAGCTTTATCAGTAGTATTCCTTCAATAAAAGTTTATCAGAGGAATCCACAGTCATGACGAATAATCACTCTGTTTAAAATACACTCCCTTGTTCAGTGGTGAAATGACAGCAGGACTTGAAAAAGAAATGGGCAAAAAACTAAACAGATAATAGCACTTAATATTGATGTAAAAAATAATGAGAGATGCCGAAGATATAAAATGAAATTTATTTCATAGGGAAATAAGCAGGGGTTTAAAAAGTATTTTGGAATAAAAAAGGAATTTGAAGAGTGACATAAGCCCACGTATAGATACAGACAGAAAAAATATTAATAATGCAAAAGAAGTGTACAAAATATTTTTCCTCTCCATTTGTAGAGAAGAATGAAGGAGTAACTATATCATATAAGGATGAAGAAGTAATTTTCATCCTATTAGCATCTAAGGAGGTTATTGAAACATCTATAAGTAGTTTAAAATATCAAGACTTGGGTAGTCTAGGTTCAAGGATTCTAACAAAGCAAACAGTGAAGATCTCTGACTTCCTTATGTTAATTTGTGCTTAAGTGTGAGACATTCTATTTTGTAATGCTGAAAACGAGTAAGCAAGATAACCTGCTTGCTCCAGTATAAGGCAGGTAGCTGGATGTCAATCCAGAGAAAAAGAAATTCAAAAGTTTACAAAGGATGTACTTTAATTTAAAGCTTTAAAAATATATGTACTATTCATTTGGGTCAACGACACTTTATGGAAAAGCAGGTCTTGCCAAACAAAATGTTTCATTTTTTAACATGGAAATGAGCAGCTTGGCTGAGAAAGATAACTTCCTTTGTCAGCAGCATTAACTTGAGGAGTTGCCTCTCCCCCTTACCCTCAGCCTGTTGCAGAGCTGTTCCTGCATCCCAGGTGCTGTTCCAGCATCCCAGGTGCTGTTCCAGCACAGTGTGCAGAGCTGCCCTGCGAACAGGATGAGAGACTTAATCTACATCTGAAATAATACCTTCCCCCTCATCTTTAAACTCTTCCATACTTCTTTCTCCAGTTCAATGATAGTTACATAAACCTTAATGAAAAGCACGGAGCTGCACGGCAAAGGTAGGAATGAGAAATTGAAGGTGAAAAAGTACATTCCTATGAGCTAAAATTGCCATCAAAACCTACATTTCATGGAACTACCACCTAGCTGATTTACGGCAACAAAATGTTGTTGTGAGGATTCGTTATCAAATGGGGCTCTTCTAAGAATTTTTCCACAGTCACTGGTACTAAGTCTGATGCTTTGCAACACTTTTTAATCAATAGTATGTGAATAAATACACAAGCATTACTGATGTGTACAGCTTTAATCTCAATTATTTTTATGATATCAAAATATAAGAAGGATGCAGGGGAGAGGTATAAAAAGATTCAACTGATGGAAAAAAATTACTCACAACTTAAAACAAGACAGGGAGCTCAATCTGTTGAACTCTTCAAAATAAAACTGATATATGACTTGATTGCATAAGGTAGAATTATCAAATGCAGAATACTTTGAGAAGTCATTCAAACCATAGAGCTTAACAAAAGAAAGACAGGGAAAATTACTGGTTCTTACATTAATTGGTTCCATGTCTTAAGAGCCACTCTGTAAAGAAGTTAGCAGCCAAACTGTAAAAATGAAAGGCTCCTTTTAATCTTACTCACATTAGATTTACACTAGTATTTGCTTCAGTGACTTTTATGGAATTGTCAACACCAGTGAATACCTGATAATCCAAATCTTCAAAAACAGGTCTATAGAAATTCCTGCTAAGCTGTTAAGGAGAAAAGATACAAATGCCATCATAATTTTGTTTTTCTTTTAAAGGAAAGATTGCTTCTAAATATGGAATGTAAGTGCACCTGTTATGTACATGAGCAACAAAAGCTCATGTAACCTTTTTCAGTATTACATATCTTTCTTAACAAAGCCAGAAACATTTTAATATTTTATAATTTCCCATAATGCTGGTAATTACCACAAAAAAAAAAAAAAAGATGGATGTCTCTATGAAAGTGTCAGAGTTTGAAGTTTTCTTTAGTCAGTTTTCTAACTTCCTGATTGACAGCAATTACCATTCTCATGATCTCTCAATATGACCAAACTGTTGTAATTTGGTTTGGTAATGCTAACAAACAAAATCTCAAGAGTCGTAGCCCTGTTTTTCTGAATGATCAGCCCAACATAATTTCAGGAGGAATCCTTATCAACAGATGCCTCTATGGGTCTTCTCAGCCCATCTGCACCCTCCCTTGCACTGCTGTGATCCTCTCTAGCCTCTGTGCTGAGGACATGTAAAGAAGAAACCTGCAGAAAATGAACCTGACAAATGAACACCAAAAGGAGTCGGTTTTGCTGGATTAGGGTGTTACAACAGATCACAGGGGAGTTCCACTTGCTCAAGAGGTGAGCAGTGGGAGCACGTGGCTACAAGCAGGGAAAACAGGGTGGTCTTGGCTAGGTCCCAGTTTGTGACAACAAGCCAGACGAGCTCAGTCAAGCCACTTAACTGCTGTTTCTTACACATATGCTATCCAGCTTTCTCTTTCTCCCACTCATGCAACCTGCCAAGTAACCGCTCTTGAGTTTGTAAACAGGTAACTTCTTGATCTGTCCAGCTTAGCTTCTGATCAGGTCAGACATGGTTATGTGGTCACTGCACTGGACAGGAATCTTTTACCAACCTCACTGCAGAAAAGAGCCTTATGTAGTTTCTTCCATTAAACTGAATAATGGCACTTGATACACACATATCCTTTAACTAGATTTACAATTTTGTAAAGATCAGAGAACAATCTGATGGCAGCAATTACACTATTGCTTGTCTAAGCTCTTTAAACCAGCATATATTGTCCACTACTCACTGATAGAAGAAAAAGGAATAGAAATGGAATGTCTCCTAGTTGAGATACATTTGAGATTTTTGTTAGCTGTATTTAAATCACAGAATTTAAAAAAAGGCTAATACAGCAATAACATCACCGGATTTTTCAATATCACATGATGTGCAATTATCTTAAATTGGAGGTAGAAACTAGGATCTGGCTACAAATTATAAGAACCATAAGTCACCAGCAACTTACAGCTGGTATCAAAACAAAGAAACAAGAAGAATATAATTCTGGAACTTAATTTTTTTATAATTCAAGACTCTCCCTGTATGAGAAACCATAGTAATATTTTTGACCATAGCAACAGTGGACTGATTAGTCAGGACCCATATCTTTATTATCCGCTTCTTGAATCATTCAGTACCACCCACCCCTCTACCCAATATTTTCAACTGTTTTCTTGGAATTAAATGAGTTGTATATTTTGTGTAAGAGCAACATATAAATAGATCTTTGTAAATGAAAAACATTTCCTGGTGTAATCCCCTGACATTTGCACTCAGCGTGATTCAGCAGCAGGAGACAACACCTACCCTCAATTTGCTCCCCATATCATAATTATACTAACATAGCAATTTAACACTGTGAGACAAAATGATCCCAAGGGTTTTCTCTAGCTGGAGGTCTCCTTGTCCCTGCAAAAGAGCAGAAGGCTCTGACTCTATAGCATGTGTTTTTATTTACAGTGTATGTTCTTACTGATGGCCTTAGAAGCAAGTCAGTCCCCATACTAAGCTCTGTCCATGCTGCCACAGCTATACGAGTAGTCCCACCTGAAACATTTTAAAACTAGTGCAGGTACCTTCCTGGCTAAACTGCAACAATTCTCTAACATCTGTGGACACAATTTAATTAGGAATCCACAGGCTGTTCTACTCATTCTCTAACATGGCAGGATTCTCTTGTGTATGAGTAGTGATAGTTTCAAGGAGAGACAACTTGGTCAACATGGCTCCTCCCGAACCATGCAGGGTGGAAGACAAATGAGAGGGTAAAATGTGAAAGAACACTAGTGGCATGTGAATGAGCTCACCTCATGGCTTTGAATCTCTGTTCCACGCTTTCTTCTTCCTTTCCACAATGTTATGGTGGAAAATATCTTACTTTTTTTTTTTTAGGTTGCAGTGCCCTTATCACAACAGAATCCTGAACAGTGCATATTAAAAACACATACATCTACAGATATCTATATAGATCAGTATTCACATACTGTGAATATTACAGAACTATTCATCCCTGAATGAATATTCAATCCCATGAATTCAGGAGATGTCTGACAGAAAAGAAAAGCCAAACAGCAGTCTGAGAGGGGCTGATTAGAGTCTCTCCTGTCCTTGAATCTCAAAGACTATGATTATGAGTCACACACTGATAAGAGACATACATCTCTCTGTGGTCTCACTGGGAGACTTGCCCAGGTATCTGAAGTCAGAATATACATACATTATATGTACAATTCACTTCTTTTCACCATCAAAATACTGTGAAACCTGGGCTGTAATCTGGCAACTGCTGTGTCAGACTCAGCAGGTCAGGAAAAAAAAGGACAAAACCTAATCCAGCTACAACCACAGAAAACTGAAGTCAACAGAGCACAATTACTCTACCTAGAATTGAGCCAGGGTGTAGAAACAGGTTCTCAAAGATGTCAAAAAAACCCTTAATCATCATAACTTCCAGGTCTCCTCTTTCCTGTCTGCTCTAAAAATTAATGGCAATAGTTTGAATCAAAAGGTGACATCGGTTGAAGACTGAACCACAACTACATAAATAAAGATTATAACATACATTAAAATAAAGCAAAACTCTCCCTCCCTCCAATATGCCAGAAGTTCAGTGCAATCTTTCATAAGACCTGAAGTAGCAATGAAGACGCTTAGGTTCTCATACCAGGACATACTAAAGTTAATTTTATTATTTATTTTCGTTCCTATGATTCCGTGTTTCCTTAGCAGCAGCATGAAACATCATTTATAACTTTAAAATGCCATATTCTATACATTTTAGCCTATTTCACAGTGCATCTATGCAAGGCAGGAATGCTTTAGAAATCACAATGTTTAATTTCACAATGATCAGGCATTATGATTTCAACCATATTGCCAAGGAAAATTCCAGTCTATGCATAAAATTGACTCGCCTGACTTTTATCATACCAACTGATGTAAATGAAATAATATTCCGCTCATCCCTCAGCTCCTTCCTTGTCTCTCCACACTTAACCCCCACAGAAAACCAAATGTCCCCACACCCCCCATTTGCCTGGGCAAATGTTGGGCAGATTTACAAGTCTTTCATAATGTTATGGCCATTGACACATCATTTAAGAAAAGAAGTTTGAGGTTTCTTTAATTTCACTTTTAAAAAAAAAAATCAAATAGAAATTGGTGAATTTGGTCTGTGGAAACCACCATCTGGAGCTCAATGAGATACAAAGAGATAAAGATTCCTTTCATCAAGTGTCATACTGAGGGTCACAGTGACATGCTAGCAATAATCTGTTGCTTCAGAGGCGGCCTCAAAATCTTACATGCTTTGCAAGAGAAAAATAAAGTTTTATATATTATCTGCCTGATGATACTGAAGATTAGAAGAACTATTTATTATAAGTCCTTTATGAAAGCATTAGCCTTTTATGGAAGCATTAGCCTTGCCACTAAAATCTATTTAGATGGCTTGATAATTCCTTTCAGGAAACAACAAAAAAAAAATTAACTGGGAAATATAAGTCAAATATAATTAAAAAATAATATTTTGATACGTTGTTATGTTAAAAGATATTACCCAAAGGCAAATTCTAAAGTTGTCCTTTTATTAATTGCCTAAGGACTCAAAAATATTAATGATACTTACAATTATGTACACCTTTTACATTATGCAAAACTTAGACCTCAGCTCTAATCTCCTATTTAACAGTGAGAATTGTTCTTGCCTGAGGTCCCTACTACTCAAACTTCAAGAGATTAAAAATAGCTCTCCAAACCATATAACTTTTCTTTGATATAAAACAACCTCAGCCTTTAAGAAAAGGAAAAAAGGCAGTAAGGAACTTGAAAAATAATGATGTTTCTCTGTTAAAAAAATGCCCTCATTTGAGACATCAGCCATTGTCTCTATGGCACTAGATTTAGAAACTGTGACTGTGGAGTTCTGCTGAAGCACAACAGTCTGTCAGGTGAGTAGAGACTTCTGTGTACGTAGGCACATTTGTAAGGATAGCAAAGTAAGCACCCTAATTCACAGAAAACAGAGAAGTTTCTTTTAAGCTGGAGACGTGTCCACCTATTTCTACTTTCTCCAAGACCCTTATTACAACAAAGGCATATGGGATAACTCAGGGCAGATCAGTACCTCCTTTGTACTTTGGCAGGCTATTCTTAAATTGCAAGATGCTACCTTCAGCTACTGTTTAAGAGACTAAGAAAAGTCTTGTTCAGAAAGGTGATGGAGAGGTTGAGCAAGGTTATTGTTTAAGAAATGTTATTTCCTCTGAAGATGCAGCAGGTAAAACAAAAGATATACCATAAATTCAGTCCCAAGAAAACAGTACGATTTTTGCAGTACCTTTGCCAAAAATGAACTCTCTGTTTGCCATAAATTCTGTTTAACAACATATGTATATCAGCACAATGTGCACTGAAAAATAAATAAATATTGATCATAACTAGTTTGAAACCAGATTAAAAATGTTGAGGATCTGATTAAAAAGAGCCAAGAATAATTTACAGTTTTTACTAATTTTGGAATGTGCCTGTATGCTGATTTTTTTGCAAACTAAGTGTGTTGTGGGGTCAGAAGACACAAACGGTCATGATGTGATAGGAGAGTTAGGTAGTACAGGAGGGTGAGTAGTTCTGGAAATTATGATCACTTGTGGGATTTCACACCACAGAAATAACATCTTCAGAGGTTAAAGTACCCAATAAAGAAACAATTCTGAACTTGTTGAGGAAGAAATCAAGCTCAGCAGACATAGAAGTTCATTGAATCAAGCTCAGCACTGGGAGAAAAGTAGCTTGAATTTCCCTACACGTCTGAACTGTAAAACAGCGCATGATGCTTACTGGAAATATTCCTGCTTACATCTATTATAAGCTGGTCTGTCGTCAAGAAAAACAGCTGGCACCCACAGCTCTGCCTGGTGGTTGGCTGTGCTGAGGGTCATGGCTTATAGGTACCTCTCTCTTTAGGTTCTCCTTAGAGACTTAAATCTTATGGGTCTACAACAGCTTTTTGGATCAGCTGAGTATCTTCCAGCTTCTTTCCTCTAAACTGTCCAGAATCCTTATACTTCAGTTACACAGCTATTTTCTGCATAGGTCCTGGCTATCATGCAAATAGCCACTCATTCCTGTGCTAGTGGGGCAGTTTGTCCACCTCCTCCACTGTGACAGCATGACTGGAATAGTCCAGACTAAACCACTCATTTTTGCAAAGAACTTTTCATCATCTCACCAATCCAGCTTACAGAATGGCTTCAGAAGCAATTGCAGAGCTACAGCTGGGCAGGGGGTTAGTGAGAGTACTTCTTAGACACATCATACAAAAAATGTTTGTGCCACAACTCAAGATCCCAGCCTCTAAACCATTCAGGTATTTGCTTAGCTTAGCCCAGGCTGGGACAGGTGAGCCCCATCAGATGGGTAAGAAGAATGCTCCTGCTTGGAGGGGAACTAGGTGGGCTCAGAAGGAAAGCTCGAAGAGACTAGACTCTAAGGTGTGTCAGGGACAGGAAAGATTAAGAGAAAAACAAGGACCCAGCAAACGAAAGAGACTGCTAAGAGGAGAAGGGAGTTGAAAAGCTTTAGAGGTGATGGAGGAAAACCATCACCAAGTTTTTTGTCACTCAGAAAACTGAGTTCACTGACACTAAATTGAACCCATCCAGAAGGACACAGTGTGGAAAGAGCAAAGATGTTTATAAACTGCTTTTATTTCTATTCCTTTTTACCCAATCACCTTGAGTTTTCCTAATTTAAAAAGTGAATCTTAATTATAAGCTAATAAAAACGTGGAGGGGGGATAGCTGTTGAGTGGGTGAGGGCTGTTGAGTTTAAGAGACTTTCCCCTTCAGACACTTCACTGCAGAAATAGGTCTAGGTAAATCCTTTTCAACCACTCTTTAGCCAACCTGGGTGTCATCACATATTTCAGCAAAAAACATAGTAACATCTGCAAAGCAATACCTATGAATTCTTTGTGGACTCAGAATATTAGGAATAATTCCTGTTCTTACAGATTTCAGCATGAACTGCAGTAGACCTTAAATCTTCAGTAAAGTATCTTCAGGATAGTCTAGAGCACATTTACTGTGATTCAGTGAAGTAAATATAATTAAAATTAAACTAACTTGTCAAAAGAAAGAACAAAGTACATTTTGTGATATACTATCTTTGATTCGGTTAATATGAAAAACTGTATATTCCACAGTGGGTTTCCAATTCATAATTAATTAGTGATTTTTATTGAATTTACTTTTACAAATATTTTGTTTTGAACAAAACCCAAGAGCTCTGTAGATTTCATTTGCATTTTGTTCATTTTCTTTCCATTGCCCTGAAAAGCCATTCACTGCTTGGCTCTAATAATTGTTCAAAGAATGTCATATACGTTTTGAATTATACCTGGAGCCTATTTATGATAATTGGGCATTCATTTAGCTTTACTTATCATATCAGTCAACATGGCAAAAAATACATGCAGGTAGGCTTCATTAAAGAATGAGAGAAAGACTTATTGAAATGTTATATATATCCTGAGCCTAACTTTTTCCACATTAACTTTCCACATGTAGATTGTTATGATTTCATTTTGACATATTTATTTCTTTTTCCTATGTCAAATTTGTATTCAATAGACAGATTAATTGAGTATGCATGTGTTTGAATTATAAATATTTTATACATTTCTTCACTGAACCTGGATATTTATATTCTCTACAAAGAGGGAAAAGAATCAGTCAGATCACAATAAAAACCCTATTGTTTGGTCTTCAAATAACAGGGGAACAAAAAGTTTGCACTGCCACAGTTTATGCTTCTACAGTTTCTGAGAGGAGACAAATATTCACATCACCAAAATACATTTACATTCAATTTTGCTGAAAATCTTTTAAAAAAATTGATGGATACAAAGACTAAAGATGAAAAAAAAAAAATCACAAGAGTTTTCCTGATAGATTTACTCTTATGATTCTCATCATCTTAAGGGAATTTAAATGGCAGATATGCTGTTAAGTTATCAGTGGACAGAAAAAGATGGTGAGAATATTTCCCGTGGAGAACCAACACATTTTATGAGAATCAAAGATGACAAGCTCACAAGTTGCAAAGAAGCATAACTTGCACTGTGAATATTATTCATCAGGTTGAAGCCTTTTTCAAAATATGCCAGGGGATAGTACAAGGTTGACAACTGCTCTCTGGGAAGTTTTATTTTGTCAAGAATTTCACAGATGTGATTATGCTGTGTAATTTCAATATATTTTACCAGACTCCTTCAGGCATGGTTAACGCTCTACTGAAAAATATATCAACAAAATTGGTGAAGTACTTCAACATATTCACTGTCACTTAGATTAGGCTGACTGAATAGTTGCAAGAGATTTAAAACTTCCTACCGAGTTATTTGGCACTATTCGCTTATTTCTATTTGGCACTACCTGATTATTAAATGCAGTCCCTCACCATAACAGACTACCATATAATATACATTTATCCAGAAGGGTACACAAGAAAAAGCACACTTTGCCCTTCACACTCGACAAGTGAGAACTCTTCCTCAATGCATTATTCCACAAACAAACTTGAAACATAAGTACCAAAATTCATAAATTAAAAAAAATAGAGTGAGTGCCAAGAAATAATGGAAAATACATTTGTTCTGTGTTTGCACTGGAAGGGAATTTATCAGGCAGAGAAAGTTGAGTAATTCAATGAAAAGAACTAAACCATGCTACAAATGAAGACCAGAAAATCTCTTCAGTCTATTCGAAGCTAACATGGATGAAAACTTCTTCTTCATCTTAGTCATCTCTTTTAGTGCCTAACAAGACAAACCAAACAAGCACTTCCCCTGAGAGGTTTCAGAGAGCCACTAAGGCTTCCCTGACCAGTGTCCCATCTCTGTCTGTGGCCAAAAGAAAATGAAAAAAACTCAGAATCTGTATCACACTTAAAAACGAAATGCATTTTTTCCTATTCTCTGCCACAGACCAAAGCAAAAACTTTGAACCATGAGATTATTTAAATGCAACACAAATACGTTACACAAGCACAGTGATCGATATTTTGTTTAGTTACATCTAAGGAATATCAATAAATTCATCAGCTGCAGCTGCGCATCTAATGTTTATATCTCTAATTTCAGGACTGCACCTATCCTGTCGTATAAACCTTTCAATTTGTTCCTCGTGTTCCACTATGAAATAATTTTCCTTCTTCGCCTCCACAAAAACACTTTCCACAACCTCATTCTGTTTTTAAAAATCTTCTCTATAATTACACGAGAGATAGTATTATGTGCCTCCTTTGTGGATTTTCAGTACTTAAGTGATCACACAAAGAAAAAAAAGATTTGATGACAAAGTCTTGCAACTCTATGGAAGAATTTATAATTATAATTGTATGAGCTTTTACATTTGCAATAAATAGATATACATTTCATAAAGTGTGAAAATCAACAGAGGGCAACCTGCATTACAATAATAGATAAAATCAAGGGAGCTCTACATAAATTTCTCCAAGATAAAGAGCTGTGCTCTCAGATCAGGGCTTTTTAAATACTGCATGCTAGGCTCTGTCTCTTGGAGTATTCATCATATTCCAAAATTCATCAAAGTCAAAAGGTGTTTTGACATTTGCTTCAACATGGCCTAGACCTATCCTAAGATCAAAAGATACAAACGTGGAAAAAGAAAGGAAAACCACACATAAAACCAGTATTCTTTCTGAGTTTTCTTTAAAAAGCAATTTATGGTCTCTCCTTTTATAAACAGCTTCAGAATTAGACCAATCTCTCATTGCTGCAGGGATAGTCTTATGAAATATAACGTGTTGCCAGATCTCAAACATTCAACTAAGGTTTCGGTTGTGTGTGTTTTTCAATGTATTCTTTTTCTTGTCCCAGGTATGTATTTCAACCCTTTTACTCAAGTCCTCTGATGTTTCAGTGGTGTGTTTATGAAATGCGGGGCAGTTTATCCAAATAGCCATTCCTGTTCTAAAAGTTAAAACCACCCATCTGGCACATAACTTGATGCCAACTGTTAAGCATTGAACTGATAGAGACTCATGACAAAATGCTAATTCTCTTCATGTTTTGCCGGAGAACAGTAGAATGAATATGGAGGCTATTAAAATGTAAAAATGATTGATGCGTGCCTCATCAACAGCATCTCCTACTCTTAACTCGAGTCAATGATTCAAATAATGCCAAGCCAACATTTTCAGGAAATGTGTAAGGAATTTGGCAGCTACCTCAGCTTTCAGGCTCGTTTTGCGAGTAGTTCCACAAAACCCAAGTCAAGTCACCCTCTTCTTCAAAGACTGTTCTCTGAAATAATATCTGGCTGGTGTTAAAAAGAATGTACTGAAACTTGCTCCTGCTTTAGTAGTGGCAAGTTCAACTGCGTGCAAATGGAAAAATATGTATTTGAATCTCCAGAACGGCATCTTATGATATTAATTAAGAGACATTTTACAGGTCTTTCTGAGAGTTTTAAATTCATCGATTAAATCTATAAATCTGTCTAGTGGAAAAAGGGCCCTGATGGCACCACCGACCCTGACTGTCCCTGCTTGGACCCCCAGGACTCCCCACAGCCCAGGATCCCACGTCAGCCTCCCAGGGCCATCAGCCCCTGCCCCAGCAATGCCACAGCAGGGCTGTTCTCCAGCTCCCCACAGCCCTCTCAACCCTGGCCTGCCCACAGGCCCGTGTCCCAGCCTGTCTTCAGCCCGTTCCCAGGGAGGTGCCTGACGCCTGGGGCTGGGGCTGCCCTGGTGCCCCTAACTGCCTTGCTCCTGGCTGGGGGTGGGATGGCCCTGGCTGCCAGGCCTTGCCCAGCCACCCCACCATGGGGAGCCCCTAACACCCCCAGCTGCCAGGGAGCCCTGACACTTGGGTAGCACATTCTTTAATCAGTTATTTCTTCTACCTTATTGACTAAGATAATTAAATAGTATATTAAAACTGTTAACTTACTATTATGAACTGCCCTTATTATCCGTACATTCTATTGAGTACTTTCTTTGGTCAATCCAGCAAAAGGTTGTACAAAAGAATGTAACAGCGAGCATTTAACAGCAACTCTAGACAGCTGTTTTCAGTTGCCACGGTTTTCATGTAATGGAGATACAAAATCTTCCTCCCTCGGTAATGTGCTTTGAGATTGCCAGGTTAAAACAACCCTTTAAGAGTGTGAAATAAGACTAAATACTTAGTGACCTTTAACAATAGAGCAGATCCTGTACGCATACAGAGTCTCTGTCCAAAAAAGAAGTCTAAGTTCAAAAGACATGAAGAAGCCTGGAAGACCCTGAGGAGGATGGTTACAGGTGCAGAAGATTCGTTGCTGCTCTTGCTCCCTCCTCTTGTCCATTCAAAAAAATATTATTCATCATTTGATATAAGTTACGGTCTAATGATTCTTCTCGTTTCAGTTTCAATGTGACAAAAACGTTGGTACATGATTTTCAAAAAACAATAATTCATGTCAAAACCAATTAGTTTTCCAGCTGCAGATCAGTGAATAGCCTGCCTGGTTTATTTTTATCTTACAAATAGGTTGGGATAGTGCTTAATATAAACATTAAGAATCAGTCTCAGAATCTCATATTCTGGTATGCACTGTCCTAGTCTTTAAATAAGAGTATAAAGTCAGCTGGCCAAAGGGCCATCTACCCTAGCAATCCTGTTTTCAACAGTGGCTGTAAACAGCACATGGGATATATGTAATAGGGCAAGCATATACGATACTTCCCTTTCACTCTTCAAATCTCCATTCATTTTCAACTCAGGGATTTCCAAAGCTGGATAACGATTGTGTGAAGACAACATTCAGCCTGGATCACGGCACTACTTTCCAGCTTCTGTGCTGCAAAAGACAGTCCTTACAACTGATAATACATTAACTCAAAGAAAACTGCTGGCTGTTTTTAAAGAATACTCCGGCTCATGCCTTGCATGAGTTAAAATTTGCAAATAATAAAAAATTAACTCTCAGGATAAAGCCTAATAATTTGACAGGGTACTGAGGAATTCCACTGCAGAGAATGGGAGAAAAAAAAAGTCTACCCTCCATTTATCAAGAATTTGGTTAGATAAAGTAGTCTTTGTACAGGGACCCAGCCAAAAATATACTGCTACCAAAACCATTGCTTAGGCCTCCTCAGTGCAGTCAAAGCTCAGCTCTATGAAGCTGTATTCACATGTACGTTTTTCCAAAGGTTCATATCTCTTTGTAATGCCCCAATTTCTGCTTCTGTTTCAGTAAAACTACAGTTGGTGGTTCTGCTATCATACAACTACGGACGAGAAAACAGCATGATTTTCAAAAATAATAATTTTCTTCCAGATCCAAATCTATGTTTCTGTCTCTATCCAATTTTAGGATGACACAAGGTCAATATTCCAAAACAAAAGATTCCATTAAGTTTCAATACTATTTCTTAATGTAATTCAAGAGATGACATACTATTAAATATGTATTTTCAAAATTCCCAAGTGGAGACCAAAAATATTACTAAAGCTGTCTGGAGCAAGGCTCTGTGGCTCTGCCCATGTCAATCGCTGAAAACTCCAACTTCTACTCAGAGTTTATGAAAGTCATTGAAATTCCACAATGCCACTGAGTCCTGCCAGCATGATCAAGTTCTTCAACGTATTTGACTAAATGAGTAATTGTTATTTTTCTTAATCAAATAAAGATGACAGGGATTTTAAGCTGTCAAATATCCACTGACAAAATGGAAGATAAAAAAAAAATTATAGCAAAAAAACATAAAAAAAAACATAAAAAACATATAAAACATTATAGCAAACTTTTTCTAAGTGTTCATTTTTGATTGTACAGTATGTGAAAACTTCTCTCCGTTATGGAGTTTCTAGAGAAATAATTTATATAATGTATATTTAAAGTATGGATTTTTTGATACCTAAATCAAATACAGATAAGATTATCATTATTATTATTCATAACCAAAGCTGGAAAAGCCGTTAAGATAATATTCATAGTCCAATACAATCTTAAACAAAGAAATAGCTACTCTGCCTCCATAATATCTCTCTCATCGTCACTGGCAGCTGGAAGATCAGCAGGTTTTCATCTATTATCATTAGTTACTGGGCTTGATGATGATTACTGTGCCACTTGAGTCTGGGATCAAATAATTAGTACTTGTAACTGAAAATGTGAGCCTTATCACAGCTTCTGCCACTCTCACGGTAATTGCAATGTAAAGATAAAAACGTGTTCTGTATGACTTTAGTCTGAAATTTGTACTGAAAGTCCTGATGGAGAACCATGCCAAGATGCCTGAAACATTAGTGAGACATTCCTAAAACTGGTCAGTTATTAAAATTAGTCTTTTTAGTACAATTAATAATGCACATATATTCATAACCTGTTAAAACCACCCTGTGCCAAATCGTCCAAACCTGCACAGAGGCAGAGTTCATCTGGGATTATATCTTCTCTAACAGATTTTAAAATATTAGTTCTTTATAGTATGTGCTATCACCTCCAGAACATCTGCATTGTCCTCACCTTACAGTCACCTGCAGAAGGACATAGGGAATATTTGCCAAGATCTCACCAGCGCTGCTTTGGCCCTGTTGCACTAAGCGGGTGTCCTCCGTGGCCTGCTGAGAGTCTGCCTTTGAAATGCCCAGAGAAGACCCACGAGGGAGAACTACACTAAATGTCTCACAGAGAGTTTGGCAACTGTTTTTCCTCCATATGTTGCCTCTCATATCGTTTCTATGTGTTCATGAAAGTCTATGAATGATGTCAGGAGGAGCCTCAAGTTTCAACTGCTCCCCATCCGTACTGTTCCAATAAAGTCATATGTTATTATTCACATACTAAGACCACAGTGCTATAAAACATGGGAAAAATACTATGAACAAATTTAAAATAAATTCAAGCTATAGCTAAGAAAATCTGCAGGAGATGTATGAGATGATGATGATTACTCAAAAACTTCCAAATATTATGGGACAATAGAGGAAATACATTTCTTCTGGGAAACTAACATAACATGCAAGGAAGAATTAGAGCCACAAATATGGATAGTATGAATACCTTAAAAGAAAAACTGTTTAAAAAAATCCTGTAACTATTCCTTAGAAGAAGAAAATGCTGATTTAAAACTCTGAAAAAAAAACCCAATATGTTTCTGTAACATTTACAATGAAGCAAACTTTTCTAGTATAGATAGAATTTGAGAAATTTATTTCATGTTATTAACATTAAAGTAGGTTTATATTATCATATATATTATTATTTTTAGAATATTTTCACCAAACTTCTAGTGCTCTATCAATAAGCAGGGATTTCTTTAAATTAAGAAGGGTAAATTTCAGCAAATTTTAAAAAATTAATAATTTCTACTTTGATTCTGGAACAGGTTTAAAGAACATTTTAATAACTACCATAAAACAATTACTGTTTGTTTTATATATTGTAAACCATTACTTAGCAATATTTATCACATCTACATCTAACAACTTTACTTCCTACCTAGAAAAATTAGTGAACTGTGGCCACTTCAATTTTATAAATTGGAACACAGCCAGAGCGCTGCGGTTCGAAGAGTTACATTATGGAAAGAGATAATCACTGAATGGTAAAGCTTCTGCTAAGAAAATTCTATTAAAAATACATAATCCACTGGACTATGAAATCTTCATATGGTTATCGCATCTATGGCTCTCAGTTTTCAGGAAAGAGGAGGGAGGAAAAAAAGAAAAAGCAATACTTTTATTTGGGAATTACAACTTTTTCTTTGGTTTAGATATGAGTAAGAATTTTTCCTTATGACAGAATCATATTATTAAAATATATGTAAATAAAATAAGTAAATTTTTGCCTTGGATTAGAAAATATCTGAGACAAAACTTTTTTTTTTTTTTAATTATAATGAGGATCTGGATAGTGATATGAAGCTGGAGCCTGAAGTTTAAGTGCATTCCTGCAGCCCATAAAGCAGCAGAGAGAAAATGTTGAATCTTGGAATAGACAATGGTTTGTCCAAGAGGCAATGCATCAGGGAAATAATAATAATAATTTTGGTGACTACCATAGCACGACAACCAACCTACATGTTTTTTTGAGATAGAGGTTGAGTTTATACACTATTAGAGGACATAAAACCATACACTATATTTTTACAGTTGGGTAAACAAAAGAAGTTTAATCCTCCAAAAACTTAGAAGGAGATGGAAATGGACAAAGACTGAGCATGACTGAGCACAACTGAGCGTGACTTTCTTCAACTGAGCCAATAGTTGCACATTAAAAATTATGGAAGACTGATTCTGGCCCCACATCAAATGTTACAAAGATTTAAATCTCCCTCTCAAATACTGTGCTGTTTTTTTCATGAAAACATTGAATGTTATCAGATCTAAAATGGAATCAGATGTCCAAACCTCCATATTTTTTGCAAAATGGAATTTCTGGGTTTTGGCAGTTACTACTGATTGCATGACTTCCATTGACAATTTTGACAGAATTGACAGTCTTGAGAAACATTTCTATTGTGTAAAATGAGCATTTTCCAAGGGAAAATTACTCCACGAGGTATGATTAATTTGCTTTAACATTATCCTCATACACTCTACTTTATTTTTAACAAGAAAGCACAAGATACCTGATTCTTTTATTAGAAGCAGCAGTAATTTCATTTCAAAACAAAGATCAATGTATTTAAATTTCTGCACAATTCATTCTAAACTAACAATATTTGTCTTGGCAAAACTGCCTCATAAAGAAAGGCACATTGTAATTTAACTGCCTCGGATCAAATGAAGCTAATGACACCACCATTCTCATTATGGTATGTTCCCATTTTCTCTTAATCTGTTTCTAAATAGTGACGAATTTATTAATCTCATCCAAATATTTCTCACTTCCAAGGTATGGCCATGCCTTAGTCTCAAATAAGAATGAAGCCAAATTTCCCTACTTAAACCAAAGCTGTTGAAGTATCATACAATAGCATATGTGCAGGTGCAGATTTGATATGGAATCCCACTTGCCACAGTTTTCTTAAACATAATCCTTAGCATTCAAGAGCTGCAAAAGTTGGATCATTCGCTAGTAGATTTTTTAAAATTCTTTGGCACAGCAGTATTACAAAATATTGTGAATTTAAATACATCTGTATAGAGACATTCAGGTCATGTCAGTTTTAATCACCACAGTTTCTAGTTACTATTAAAATCTCTATTTTATCTGCATTTTTGTTATTATTGGTATTTCAAATTAAGAGCAATTTACACTTGATTATTCTTAGACTCCTCAGGGCATATTTGGAAAATTTAGCATTCTATATAAATGCTTTATATGCATCATATAAAAATTGAAGTAAAATATCTAATTTCATACCAAGTCATTGAATAGTTCAGAATACAGGCATTTGACAACAGAGTCTTTACTTCCAGATTATGAGTTCAAATTCAGCGTGGAGCAGAAAAGATAAAGATATCACCAGGTGCTAAACTGTCCATGACTTTATTAAATGAAGTTCACAGCTTTTAGACTCAGTGGGGACTATTATGAGTCGCAGGTCTAGCTCCAGATTCAGCACAGGCCACAAAGCTTTATAGATTAATTTCTGCATGAAACATATTAATTCTATGAGGTAAAGAATTTCTTTTGGAAAGGCATTCTTCTTGGTTTACGCTTCATCTGATGAAGAATCTACTCCACTGCAATGTCCCCTTCACTATCAAAAAACTGTCAGTGCCCATATAAGTAACAGAATGATACAAAACACATTAAAAAAAAGACCAAAAGACCAAAGCCTTCCAGTGGAGATGGCAATGTAAAGGAATGTACTTGTCCTATGCAGATGGAGTAGTGCTCACAGAAGAAAAAAGAAGCACTATTTGTGAACAAAACTTAGAGAGGAAAATATGTAAGGAACCAAGTTGCACAGAACCAGCTTCTTGGGCTTTATACACCTGTTTTAGACCTACCTCTTCCCATCAGATATTATTAAAAAGAATGTATTTATTTTGCTTTTTCATTCAATGTTTATTGTTGATTTTCTTTTCTTGTTACAGACAAACCTGCATTTTTTATTAAAGAAATATATTTCGAGTTGTATACTTGAATTCCAGATTACTAATCAACAATGTAGAATGATATCTTTTGACTGCAAAACAGAGCACAAACTGCTTGAAATGTTTTATTTTAATGCTCTGTAAGTAGTGGCTAATACTTCAGCTATATAAAATGAGTTATGATATTTCAGTGCATTCCTATTTTGAGTGCAGAAAGCTTCAAATTTTTTCATTTGTAAATAATTTTACTTATTTGCTCTACAAAGAAGGTAGAAAGTAGAGATACAAGCATAAACTTTCTCCTGTATCCTTGTCACTCAACTACCATGATTTAACAGTCTAAAGTACAAAGGTTTTCTCAACCTAATGAATGAGGTTCTTGTGTAACTGAAGGCGGGGATATGATTGAACAGCAGTAACTTGTGCATCATTTAAAAATATTAGTGGAAAACAAAGTATGTGAGCTTTGCAGAATAGGCAACACTAGTGAGTGGTATATTTAGAATACCTTTCCTCTCAGGACCAAAAAAAAAAATAGAAAAAATGTTTTTACTCAGTAGATTTGATGAATGCCCACATCTGTAAGACTGATTTGTTCATCTTACTGAATAAAGCTGTATAAGTGCATTTCTAGGTTTTCAAATTTTTTGAAGTGCTTAATTCCAGCACAGGTAGAAGAGAGTAAAAAAAATTCCATCCTTCTTTGTGCATTATGATTTTGATTGATCACTTGCCAGTAAATTAACACTATACAAACCAGTGGATAGCAAAGGAATTGCATACATGGCATTGAATGTACACTTTGAAAATGGTATTTTTCTTCTCCCCAACATTCTGAATGCTCATATATAGAAAATAAAATCTTAACTTAAAGCTCCAGCCTCAGGCTGCATCTTCAGAGACGCAGCGATTATAATCTCCCTGTAAACTGGAAAATCTCAAATACAAGTTTGAAGGAGAACAGAGAGAAAGGAGAAGCACAGTTTAAAGCTTGAAAGAATTTCTTCTTCAGTTAACTTACTTTTAACGTATTTATTACTTTGAGGAGGAATTTATCTGTTGATTTTCAAATTTTCAAGCATGATTTCCTACCTTCCTACATGATTTCCATTTTTTGTCTCCTACTAGGGGATTAAAATAAATCACTGCAGGTTTTTTTCCAATGGATTTTAGACTTAACTGTATTGCAAACAAATGTTGCCAGTTACACTCTCTATCCAGCTGGTTAGTTTTCTTCTTCAAGATTCCTAATATACAGTCTCACAGACAAAAGACCAACATCCTTACTCGCTCCGCTCTAACTCTCACTATATGCTGCTGGTGCATCTGAATGAAAATATTTCACTGTATGAAAAACACATTTTTGACATGGCAACAGCAATTTTTTAAAAAATTGTAAATTCTCAGAATAGTAATTTATCCAACAGTTTGGATTTAAAAAAAAATGAAAAAGGTCTCATCTGATGAGGTATCCTTTTTAAGCTCACAACTCATGTATCAAATCAGTTTTCATAAATTTGAAAAAAAATCACCTCTTTGCTGAAAATAAACATGATAGACTTCAGCTAAAAGAATTTTTCAGAAAGTCATGTGTGTCTGTAAAGAGATGCTTATAATAAAAGTGCCTCTCAGCTACAGCGGTTATTGTGTACTTAAGCACATCTCCTACTTTGTTTGATTTTCAGCCAATATCCTGGTATAAAACCAATCATCCTTCTATGTTTTTCTTCTACTATACTGTTGTTTGTTTTGATGACTGTAAGTAGTAGTGCATACGACAGGGCTGATAAGGAATCCAAATTTATGCCAGCCTGTGTCTACATCCTGTTTACATAACCCCGTTAACTGCTTTGGAAGGTGATACAGCTGCAAGAAAGATACTATATAGTTCATTATGTCTTAAAAGAGCTTGTCTGACTTGATCAGTTCGTCCTGCAGTACTTCTGAAAAACAGCTTTATGGATAAGGACTTCGAAGTCAAGTTCTCATAAACGTTCTCATTTCAGGAACCTTAATGAAGCATCACAACTATGGCAGTTTGCATGTTTCTGTTCTGTCATTTCGTTTTCCCGTATTTGATGACAGACCACTTGAACAACCACGGTGCATTTAAAATTCATAAATGTATGTTTACATAATACTAGCAATGAAGTTCTTTTGCATGACATTACGGGCAGAAGACAGGAGCTGAAAAAGGCTTTGCAGTTACAACAGGGACAAGATTTGGATTAGAAGAAACTCAAGATGTGCTGTTAACTCTTGAAGCACATTTTTCGTGAATTTCCCTTGTCGTCATTTCAGAAACACTCTCTAAATTATGAGCACATGCATGGTTTTGCATTTCCACCTTCTATTACCCATTGATATCAGAAGCTAAACAAGTCTGACACTTTAACACTAACGGAAGGGACTACCTCATTGCATTTTGTCTAATCTTAATTTTCTTTAACTTCAGAGTTAGCTATTCATTTTGCTTTGGTATTATTGTTTCAGTTTTTCTTTGTCTTGTTTATCTCTTCTTTTAACTTTGAATTCCCCCAAGGCATTGATTAGCAATGTGCAATTTAATGGGGAAAATGACTACTTTCTTGCCTTGCAAGATTTAGTAATGGCAACTATAAAATGTTCCCATTCCAGCTTTTGCTCTGAAGCCAAGTCTTTGAAACAAAACTCATGCTGCATATCTTCAGCAATATTGTTTTGTGAGCTCTCCAGCAAGCCAGTTCTTATAAAATTCACAGTAAGGCTGACATTTTTTGCTTTGTGTCCATACAGGGACACAAATTTGCTTTTCAACTCTCAAAAACTCCACGCCTTCATGGATTTTAGACTAATTGTTTCAGGCTGCCTGACTGCCACAGTTTGTGTGCTGCCTGATCTGTTACATTTGCTGCCAAATCCACTGTTCAACTATGCTTATACATCTCAGTAGAGTTCTTCACTAGGACACATTGCAGAGGAGGAGAAATTTCATTCTTTGCATTACCTCAATTAAACATATCTATCCTTAGGTTCTTAACAACCACATAGTATCTGCAGATATACTTATGATCCTCATACTGGTATATGTAATACACATTGTTTCTTTTTATAGCATTAATGATACTCAGTCTATCAGATGGAGAACACTTTCCTACAATGATGACATTTTTTAGTGCAGCTTAATATGCATGTGTAGCTTTGTGCTTTCTTCTAAATATCTCTGTGCTTTTTACTTGAATTTCCTGATATTTTCACATTTCCTTGAGCTTGTTTTCAGTCACAATTTGAGAGTCAAGTTTAAAAAACATCAGATCTTGTAATATCTTTCAGGTTCTTGAATGGGAACCAGATCTCAGGGAGTAGGAATGGATGGACTCTCCAAGGAGATGTGGAAGATGCACCTCTGGCAACAGCTTGGGAACTCCAATAGGACCTAAAGGGATACTGTAAGGATAGGGATTCTAACGTTATTTGTTCACTCTTGAAATCTTCATATGACCTAATTGGACTTAAATTTCAAAACAACTTCTATTATATGAAAATGTTAATTTGAGAATGCTCTCAGTGAAGGATGTCTGGTCAGAGAATGCACTGTTGAGATAAGAACACCATTTGGCCTAAAGAGCAACCTGTGAGGGATACCAAGGCACTAGATAGTCTCAACAAAATGGACAAGAGTAGAGTAATGTGCTGTATATAGCACACAGCTATCAGACTCAAAAAGCCCCACAGATAGACTGTATCACACCAAATAAATCCCTGATACTATTGAGACTGACACTGGTCTAGACAAGGAAAAGAATAAATAAAATGGGCTAGGGACTAATCTCTTCTGGTTCTCAGGCTGGCAATACAGACGTGTTTATTCACTTGCCAGAATTATTTTCATCCTCAAAGTAGTATAGTAGCATCTAAAGTGCTTATTGGGAACAGATCCTAGCATATGCTGTTGACTCAAGCCACTCCTGAGAACTGTCTGGGAGATTGCTAGGTTGGAGCAGATCAAACCTATGCCAGAGAGTATGCCAGAGAGCAACAAAAAATGCACGGATGACTGCTTAGCAGTCCTTAAGCCTTTGCCATTGCCCTGTTTCATTCACTTGTAAATACACAAGCTAGGTGACCAATACTGATGCACTGAAGTCGTACCAAAACTGTCACTGCTTTTCTAACATACAGCATGCATATGCTGTGATGCACGTGCTAAACAAGACTCAGCAGGACTGAGGTGCAGTATCGAAGTCAGACTGAGGAGTCTTTAGAAAAGTATTTCTTGGCATAAATTTCACCTCTTTTTATAGAAGCACTAGCTGGGGTCCCAGTTTTCACATGTCAAGACAAGTGCTACTTTTCATATGAGGATTTAAGAAAATGGACTGGAAACAAGCTTCCCTAGTCTTCTAATTTATCTTAAAGAGCTTTACTGTTAAAACATTAAGGATGTGGAATTTCCTCAGATAAAAAGACATTTAGCGAATTTAGGTAAAGACATCAACTAATTCTACCTCTAACGTCTAATTTAACTTCATTTAAGAGTAAAATTCTAACAAGGTTTCTCCATAGCAGAAGCCTCCAAGAATACATGCACAGGATCACAGAACATGCCTTGAAAGTGCAAGCACAGGATGGTACCTGAGGCTCTAAAGATTAAAGTACAAATTGCAAATGGCAAATTACAGTCCCCAGGATTTAATGTCTAGGAAAGAGACCAAAAGAGCATATATCCAATACAGATGAACTATACCATACACATTCAGAACACAAAGGACATAACAGGAGGCATAAGACAGTCACAACCCCTACAAGAGCAAGAAGAAAGTAAGCACTGAAAGAGAAGAATTGTTTCTTTATTGTCTCCTTGACTAAGGATGCTGTGCCTGATCAACGCTGCAACTTCAATGACAGTGAGGTGTATTCCTTCTCTCCCCCTTTAATGGAGAAAGATCATTGCTTTTCATTTGCTCATCACCCAGTAATCAGATATATAAATATTGCTACTAAATAACTGTGTTAAGTAAACAAGATTGTAAGAAGCAGTTTTTGCATGTGTGCATGTGTATGCTCATGTGTGCTTCTATTTTCTGCCCACACTACACGGTGATTGACACTGGAACACAGAATCGGACTAAACTCAGATGTGACATCTAGATGCTGTTGTAGTAAAGAGCAAGGAAAATCACCAAGACAATTTTCTAAGATGGGCAAGTTAAGTATTCTTTTGGAATATCTAACATTCTCCATTGATTAGAAACAGAACTTAGACAATTAGACATACAAAGCTCCATAAAGGAGAGAAAACTCCATAAAGGAATGCAAACTTAGAAAAACATTCCCAAATAAATGCATTAAAAACTATGCTGATAAAAAAAAACAGAATGAGGTCGAGGTGATATCTACTATTTAACATAGATGCTATAAAAAAACCAAGAACACTTCTGTAGCCCCATTTCATTTTACTGTGCATTGAAAAGAAAGGGCCTCTACTCTGGGGTTTTTTAGTCCTTTATGCTTTCAGGAAGGTCTTTCAAGATAAAGACCCTTAGAATGACTGTGACCTAATATCCCCAGAGGATATTAAGTCACAGAAAGAGATTGCTAAAAGAGTCTCATCTTGCTTTCACATGTGAAGCTGAGTGTCCCATCAGTCCACATGACTCCAGGAGCTGGCAAAAAAGGCCTACTATCTAGGTTCTTCTCCAAGTGCTGCCTGAAAGGTACTTTGGCCTGGGTTTCTCTTTCCTCAGAATTATGGCCTTCATTATCTTAGAACTTTACCGTACTACTGTAGGTCAGATCTAACATGACAAGAGTACTCAGGCAAGTAGCAGTTGTTTTGGACCCTAAAACAATAGTGGGAATCCAGGCAATAGCTGAAAATCAATCTGTGGGAACTGAGACACTAATTTGAATGGATCCAATGTTTCACTAGAGATAGGTGGAACTGCTGTTCTACATGTTTTCTAGGCTTCATAATTCATACTGTGCATATTAGCACTAGCGGCAAAGTTGTAGTGGTGAAGCTTTCCCTATTCAAAACAATGCCATGGTATCTAAAATACAGCCACATCTGTTCATATATACAGGTATTTCTACTCTACTCATCTCAGTTGCATCATTTATATAACGTATCTCTTAAAATTTATGACCCTTCTACTCAATAAACAGTGGAGGTTGTATGAAAATATTTCAGTCAGAAACTGAAGGGAAATTCAATACTGTAAACTCATTCAACTGAAAACCTGAATTTCCAATTGTATGGCAAAATTTATTACAATGAGATCTGCAGCATTTCTTCTATTTATTTGTACCGCTTCTACACAAGTATCCTCTTCAATCAATGCAACAATTTGACTTTGGCCTGTTTCAGTAATAAAATGTTTTTTACTCTTAAGAAACTTCCTTGCCATACTCATACTAACTTCTACCACGTCTGCCCTTTGGAAATTTCTGTAGTGTCTCTAATTTTCTTGGCTTCCCTGTGAATAAGGTATTGCTTGTGTTTCTCCAATTTTGATAACAAGTAGTGAGAATCAACAAGTGCTACTGGGAAGGCTAGCACTATTTTAACATGAGCTTGCTGTGAAAAGAAAATAATGCATGTGCTGGAAAAACTGGCAAAATTTTTAGACATACTGAGTGTACAGTTTTGCATCATTTAGGGACATGTTTCCCACATATAGATCCTCATTTCTTGTCTGCTTACTTTCCTTATTCTTTACAATATAATCACTCAGCTATAATAACGTCAAACGTTTAATACAGGAAAGTATTCATTAACTATTCAGGCAATTATCACCACTGAAAGTTTTTAGGCAAAAGCTTACAGCTGTTAACCTACACAGAAGTCACTATTATTTTGTTAAGACTTGTGAGTGACAAAATACTAAAATAAAATAAAAATTAAATAATCTGCCTTGCTGGTTTCATTCTTGAAATGTAAACTTCTGTGTACTTTCCCCAGCATGATAACGATAATCCGGTGCAGACTCAACAGGCAGTTCATATAGATTTTGTGACATGCCTATGTCTTCACATCTAATCTATTTTTAAGGCATTGTCTTTCTAAGCTTATATTTTTAGTAATGTCTTTGGGCTACTTGTTCCCACAGTTTTTGAAAATACTTTTAAGAAAACTGCAATCCATCCACTGGTACTATTCTATAGCCTAGACATGCACACTGAGTGGAACTAGATCTGAAAATGTGCCAGGATATATCTCTAGTACTTATACTCATTCCTTATGTTGCCTAATATTCTTTACTAATTGATTTCATATCACAGAATAGTGGTAGAATATTGCTGATTATGTTATCTGGAAAAGACAGAAATACGTTCGTCCAGGAACTGTCATTTAGGAGAGTTTGACTTCCAAGCATAATATCAAAATTATTAGGAACGTATTAATGCAGATATTTCTTCAAATAAAAGCTAAGAGAGTTCTTCTCCAAACACGCATAGGTTCAATAAAAAAGATATGCTATTTTCAATCTGCCTTTGATAAGGAGTGACGATAATTTGGAAGAGGGTACTTTTAACATAGGCTGGCATTACACGGTCCCGAGTTCGTTCGTGCTTATTTAAATAGATTAGCTAAAAAACAATTCCAAGCTGTTAGGAACTCAAACTCTGCAACTTAGCATCTCCTTTTCTTCTTACAAAATAAATATATTTAGGTCACACATGGAATTCTTAGAAATTCTGCTTCTAGTTGTTCTCACTAACTTTTACTTTGAACTTCAATGGAAGGAGACAATAGCCAAGGTTGAACGCTTTTGAAAATTTTCTCTCAAGTGTGTACATACATCCCAGCATTGTTTGGTGGAGGAAAAGGGTAGAAATAAAAGCCTATTTTTATATTATTTTTTGAAAATCCCTTCTTATATTAGTCGGTGGTGAATTAATCTTTCCTCAGATATGGAAAAATTTTAGGTTGGTAAAGAAGCAAGGAGCAAAAGAACTATACAGCAAAATGCTTGACCAATTGCATCAGGTCTATCAGGTGTGTAGCAACCTTAACCAATATGCAACATAAGGGTTTTGGGGGTGCAGAGAGGGTACTATTATGCACAAAAAGAGTGAGAAATAGGTCAATGTATGTTGGATCTGACTTCATTAGATTAGGAGTATTGTAAACATCACAGAAATAGCATGAGAAAGGAGTACAGTTAAGTGCAAATCCTACCATAGGTAAAGTTTCTAAATCATAAGAAAGCCTGTCTCTATGTATAAGCCATTTAATAAGCCCTACAATCTCTACATAGACAGTTTCTTCTTACTTTTATGACTCATACTGCCGGAGCATAAAATTACTCAAAAATTGTTTTACAACCAGAAATCTAACTACTTAACAAGTTACTGAATGTGAAACAAATCTAAGAAAACTGAATCAAATGACGAAATCTGGAAGACTGTGGCATCAACAGTGAGACTCGTAGCTATATTTCAATAGCCTGTGAAGCCAACCACTAAATCACTAAGAATGAAAGTAGTTTTTTAAGACTACAGCATGCAAAACAAAGATTCGTTTGTACCAATTATATTGTTTATATTTCTCAGGATCGCTCTCCTTTCCTCCCATTTTTCAACAATAACAGAAAAAATGGGAAGCAAAGTACTGTGACCAACATAATGACTTCTTCAAAGTTCATAAACTAAAAATTAAACCATTTATTGTAATTATCAGGGCTGCTAGGAATAACTGCAGTAGTGAAAGCCATCAAGAGTCATTCTGTGTTTCACTCCTTTTCCCTTGGCTTAGAATGAGCACACTGTCATCTTACCGCTGCAAATCAGATTGTTGTGTTGGGCCTTCATCCTTGATTTCATAGAAACAAGCTACCCTTGTCTTTGATGTCATTACCCCAAAAGATTGCTGCTTGCATTAAATTCTATTACTTTTTTTGCTGATTAAAGATGTTACATTTTATCAAATGACAGTAAATCTAATTCAGAAGACACTGAGCTGACATCAAATACTTTCGTTAGAAACTGCCTATTGTAGAACTAAGAAGACATTAAGGATTACCAGTTGTTTGGTTACATACTTTGAAAGTAGTCTTAATCCTCTATTCAAAACTGAATCTACTATTTATAAATGAAGATGAGAAACTTGCTATTCAAAGTAAGTTATAAAACCCAATAGGATTTTCATGCTCAGTTATAGAAAGACAATTTCTTTTGTACTTTATCTGGCTAAAAGATGGATCTTCAATCACTCTAGTAAATTTGGGGGACATGCTCTCAAGGCTATTATCTATACTAACAGTAAGTACATAAGCACTTTCAAATGGACAAAGAATAACTGCATATACAGAGTTATGTAAGATGAAGGAAAGAGACAAACACAGAAGAAACAAATCTCAGAAATACAGAAGAATTTGTTAGTTTGACTAGAATGAAATTAGCCTTTTATTAGTATGAAAACATTTTTGGTTAGTTTTCTGGTTAGATTGTAATTTCAGCACAAAGCCAAATGCCAGAATTTCTAGATCACACTTTCAGGGTGAAGAATCAAATAGCATAGAATACTCTGCTACAATCATTCTGAATTATTTTACAATTTTTCTTCTATTTAATGACTAAGGGCATTATATGTTTTCCATTTCCTCACATTTTCATTATTTGGATTTTCTATGAAGTGGTAAAACATTGAAATATTTTCTGTTTATAGCATGCATGAGAATTCATCTCGCAGAACTCCACTAAAATTTTTCAAAGTGATGAACAAGTACAATGGACTAGTAACTAAAATGCTGTGCAGAAAGGAATACAAATATAGAAAAAAAGCAATATATTATCTGTACATATACTGAAGAACTAATCTGTTTTAAATGCCAAAGGAACCACCTGAGTAGTTTGCAGAGACACTTGAAGCTTTAAATCAATGTCTTAAACATTACATAGAAACAACTGTATATCAGATTAGCCCTTATCCTCCCTTAATCCAATGACAAAACAAATAACTTTCCTTAGTTCTCTGTGTGCATCTGAAAATCAAAAAGTGTATTTCAAAGTTGTTCTTATAGATCTGTTTACGCTTAATTTTCTTTTATCTTCCTTTATTTTTGTGCAGACCTATAGAAAATGCAGTTTGGCTGTCAATTTTGAAATACCTGCTGTTTCTTCATGTGTTTCGAAATTTTTAAAAAAGTGTTGTTTTCACAGTCTATTCTTATATGCAAATGAAAAGAAATTTCAAGTCAACATTTTTATCACTGAGGTATTTTCTGAAGTTTTTAAGGAGCAATTCCTAAAATAAAATCTGCTGAAAGAACAAAATCATGCTGCAAGTTATAGCAAAGCTTTCCTAAAATACTCAGTACCTAACTCTATCACCTGACCATCGGGTAATGCCACCTCATGTTCTGCAAAAATGCTCAATAGTGAAGTATCTGGACACTGATATCATTTAACATCTCATCAAATTTCCCAGGATAAGATGAATGAAAAGATTCTGGTTTTGCTTGATCCTGTAGTATAGCATATAAACCTAGTTGGTGAAATGCCACTTCATTGCTATGCCACCATATGTTTCCCAGCAGGAGAGGCTGGAGAAATGAACTTGCATTTGCAAAGATTCAAGCCTTCTGTTTAACTTAAGGTTTCATTCTCTGAAAAAGGGTAGTGTTTTTGGAAATAATGCTTTGAGGACATTAGTCATGTACAGTGTTTTGGCAGCAGCCAAAAAAGAAATCATCAAAAATGACATCTCTTTTCTGACACTTAATAAATGAAACAGAAAACAAAAAAGCAATACTTTTACTCTTTAAAAGTATATTTAACTAACTTTGCTGTTTGCTGCCATCATGATACCTGCAACTCATCAACATCTCAGGAGAAGTGATGTGGGTGATACACCGTCCTTTTGTATGGACTTTCTACGTAAAATGCTAAAACTCAAACATTGTTCCATACAGAAAAAAGATGTTTCCAGTCATCCCAACTTCAAGTATACTAATAGAAAAAGTATTACAAAATGTATGTGAAATTGAATAATACAAGCACTTCAGGATCCCTTCTGTTATTCATTTAGATAGGTAACTAATTGAATTTCATGCTGCCACAAATTTTCAAAAGGTCATAGATTGAAAACATTCAAACCTATGAATAACTGTAGAAGTTGTCAGGTTTGAAGCTGGAGATTTTGGCAGCCAGGATGGGTGCAGCTGGAGCTCTGGCTACCTAACAAGTTGTGATGAATAGCTTAGATACTTAAGAGACCAAGGCTTTGAGGAGGAAATGGCTCTTTTTCTTTCCAATATGAACTTGGGAAAGGGCGCTCTGGATGGGAGCCAGCTCTCCTACTGTATTCTTCTGAAAAATCCACCTAACCACATTTTTGCCTAACCAATTCAGTTTAATTTAAATTATTATTGTTCATGCTTGAAGCTCTCAGCTGAAATGGGGGCTACTTTTTACTAGACTCTGCTCAGAGGAAAAAAAATGACACAAAGAGCCTCAAAAGATAAGACTGACAAGAAAATACAAGGCACAGAGAAAAGTCATCAAAAGGCAAATGGCAGAGTTTATTTCCAGCTGTCCTAGATAACATTACTATTCTTATGCCCATGCTACTTCTCCCATTTTAAAAGGATAATGTTGACATTTCAAAGATAAGAATTAGGATTCATAGTTTATATGACCACATAAAAATGAGGAATTTCCCCTCCCTCCATCTCAGAAATAATATTTCAAGCTGCCTGAACGATCAGAAGGACAGCAGTACACGACCATAGCTCCTACTTACATTCTTCCCACACTTGGGAAGTAATCTTTGGAACACTAGGAAATTTTTAAATGAATGCTTAGAGCCTACTGCACCCTGTTCTGACAGGTGATCACTAAAGCAGATCTGCAGCTTTTCAGTTGCATACTGTGTGGTCAGAGAGATGCATATATCTTTTTAAAATAAAGAATGAAATCTATCCCGTTAGTGAATGAGGCTGAAAATAATCCTACAGAATGTCAAATACACAGAGTGGTCCGCCAAGCAAAACACAGTGGAAAAAAAGAAGCAGCATTATTCAATACAATTCATTATTGTATCCACAGACTCACATTCAGCAAAGGGCTTGAGTGACCAGAACAAAATGGTTAGTACAAAAAACAATTGGAAGGTAAGTCACTCCTAGTAATAATATTTTTTAGCATGTTGTGAACAGAAAGAGGAAGATAAAAGCATTCTCTTTCACTTTTGTATAGTTTTGTTAAGTTTATCATTGCAACAGTATTAATTTCTCCAGGTTTTTAACAATTTTCTTTAGAATGACTACCATAACCTTTTCCAAAACTAGATATTTTGAGGCATTATAAGAAAGTTTCCTGAAAAAAATTACCAGCAGCTGTACTTACATATCAAAAGCAAAAGGACAAGAATTATATAAAACTGTAGCTTTCCCTGTAAGACTACAGGAAGACTCACAGGTTCATAATAAAATATTGTTCTACAACACACCAGTTATAACTAACTTTTTCACAGTCCCAGGTTAGTATATGATACTAACATTTATTTGGAGAAAGGAGGATGTAATTCATTTTCTCCCTATAATTATCTGACATTTTGTAAATCAACAAACTTCAAATGTCAACATCCATTTAGATCAGTGAGAAAGCTGTGATGCCATGAAAATTAAAAGGGATCTCAGGAGGCACTAGAGTAAAACACACTGCAGGAAAAAATCAAACCATGAAAATCTAAAACATTTCTTTTAACTGCCCAACTTTTTTTTTTTAACCTTTGCTTATGAAAAATAATCAAAGCTAACTGTCAAAGTATAAAATAAGCCTGGTAGGACAGATACCCTGATTCTAATCATTAATAGTACTTTCATCCTTCCTCTTTCCACTCACAAGCCATTCCACTGAGTTTTTAAAAAAATTTTTCTCATGAATGGAAGTTGGTCTTCATGAGAAAGTAGATAAATGCTGACTTTTAGAATGAAATAGTTCGACAGCTTTGAGCGTTAGTGAAAATTAGAAGGGGAAAAGAAAGTCCAACATTTTAAAAGAGCCTTTCATCACAACAGAAATATTTTCATCAGAAACTTTGGCATCTCATCCCGTACCTTTGAAGTTGGCTGTAAAACAAGACAATCCATCTTATTAGCTGGGTAGGAATGCCCTTCAAAGAGTGGTGAAACTATTGCTTGTAAACATCAGTCAATTGGAAATGCCTGCATTTTTACTATATATGTTGGCTTTGTACTTAACTACACCTAAGATGAAAAAAGTATGCTTAACTTGTTTAGAGACATTAAAAAACATTCTTTCTTTAATTCCA
Organism: Calonectris borealis; assembly: GCF_964195595.1. Classification (NCBI taxonomy): domain Eukaryota; kingdom Metazoa; phylum Chordata; class Aves; order Procellariiformes; family Procellariidae; genus Calonectris; species Calonectris borealis. The sequence continues at coordinate 77,333,203 of NC_134314.1, forward strand.
GCTAACCCTTTCAGCCAGCTGTGATGAGTGATGACATACATTGATTATTTGTGGAGCAATCAGTCAAAAGTCTCCTATTAAATTTTGGACCAAATGTATATAGATTAAGGCTATTATACCAAAATCTACTATTATTTTCTTCTGTTGTTCATGTCTATGTGGGTAGTTAAGGTTAAATATCAAAAAGTCACACTTTCAAGGCAAATGGAACGTAAGCACGTAAAAAGGACTTTAAGTGAGAACTAATACAAAATTAGGGTTTAAGTACCATTTTTATACAGAAAAGATGTTACCAAATGAATTTATGAAACCACATCCAGAGCTTATATTACAGTATTCTATTAAAACACTAAAGGCTCAGAAAAAAATTCAATATAAACCATGAAGTGTTCCAGAGAAGATTATTAAAAATTACATTGTTCTTAAAAATTAGCTTTTGTAGATAATTTTATTATTTCTTAAAATATATACCTGTCATTCTATGTCTTAAACAGGAATATGTAATTCTATGGGACTGCATTCAATGAGAATATCAGTACTAGTCAATGCCACCCTTATTTTTTACATGTAATCTTTTAAATCTGATCAAAAATATTTTTATATTATTTCAATTATTGTATCTCCATTTTTAAACTACATTAAAAACTTGTTCCCTCTTGCTGTATTTGAATACATTTCTTACAAGAAGATTCTGATGCCACCACTGAATGAATTTTAATTCAGTACCTACAAAATTATTTATACAGTTTATTAATGAGAGACTCAAACACTATTGAAGTTACCACAATTCAAGACAAATGGCGCCTTTCAGTAATTAGGATTTAGTTGGAAAGATATTTAAACATTTATGGTAGCTCAAAGAATTCCCTCTTCTTTTCTATTTTGTTTTTCTGGAGCACCGACTAAGCAAAAAAGCAGGAAAAAAATTGCTCACTCAGATCAAGAAAACATGCAGGAAGGAAATTTTCATTTACACTCAAATTAACTTTTTACAATATTTCAGCAGAGTCAATAGTAGAGCCAATGAGGAGTCTGATCTTGCACATCCTTATCCATCTGAAAGTCCATTTAGCATGAATATTTACAGTGCAGGTGCTTTGAAAGAGAAAATAAATTTTTGTATACATCCTCTGAAAAAAATATTGAATTGAATGTGCATTTAGTGATTGTGCTTTTACAATAAAAAGTTGGTAGACAAAGACCACCTTGTTCACTTTCAAAATACATGCATAGAGTTGTGGAGTTGTCTACAGCAGTTTTTCCTGTTAGTGTGGCAGGTGATTTGCTGTCCACAGCTCTTTAAAGATATTCCAGACTGTTTGTTGACCAGGGAATTGATGTCAAAATCAATTTGATAAGCAAAGTTTCTCTTTCTTCCACCATTAAGTAATAGCTAATGAATAGATAGGTAGGGACCACATGCAGAATACACAGGGCAATGTGCCAAAAAGTTAAGAGATACCATCTTTGAGGATCAACAGTGCCGACGATTGCCTGTAAATTAAAATAGGAAATGAGACACAAAGAAATACACTTAAAATCAAAGAATTCTTTCCTTCTAAATCTCCAATGTACATAAATTAAACACAAAGCAAGAAAAATGCCAGCTGTTCAAATAAATTACAGGTCAACACAAAGAAATCAAGTAAGTGATAGCATACTGCGGCTGTCCACAGACACCGAGTCTCAACAGGAATTTTTTTGCGGGCTGGTAAAATCATTAGTCCTCGTTGCTGATGTTTTGAGCATTTTGTGGCTCTGGAGACACAGAATGGTGGTGGACCTGCAGTCACCATTTCCAGCAGTCCACTCTTTTACCACTCTAATACCTCATTAATGGCCACGTGAAGACATTTTGAAAACTCTTTATTTAAATGAAGTAAACTCAGTTGAATGAGAGTAAGATCCCTGAGCTAATTTGTTGCAGTCTTGAAGGTGACTAGAGGTTTTTTTTCTAAGATTGTTTCCTTTGTTGACAAAGTCTTCAACAACAAAAAACAGTTTGGATCAGTAATATAATCTAACACCTTAATAGCAGCTAGTGAACATATGTTTCACTTAGGTATATGTTTGGAGGTCTGTCTGTCTGAACACCTGGTTCTTTTTGAAACAGATAAATAACACAGCATTGGTGGTCAGCCACTGATTCATCAGAAAACCTGGCAAAACTCTTTTTAATCCTCAATATTACTACAATGGAAACAGTAACTAATTTTCAGTCAGGGAGAGGACATTAAATAGTCCTATTTTCCTTTATTCTAGAGTTTATGGCAGTAATGCTGAAATTGTGAGATTCCTTAATTGTTCATTTTTATTTCCTTCAAACTCTTACAGCTTTAATGAGCTTTCTCTTCTATTGCACAACCACTTATTAGCAGGGGGAAAAATAGGTGTAAGGAAATTTTCTTCATAATTCCCAGCTAAGGAATGAGCTCTGAAGGGAGGGAGGAATGCCTGGGTAGCTCAGGGGATCAGAAACGGAACAGAGAGCAGTTCAGTTACAAAAGTGGTCTAAGGCAGAGTACGCTGACAGTAACCAACAGCTGTAATTACTGTCCTGTCTGTTTGGTAGTTTGTATGAAATGTATTTGGGAGGAGCTGGGAAAGGCAGGTCTTCAGTGTAGTTCTCATGGGAAGAGTTCATGGTGTGTCAGCTGAGTCTCTCGACAAGCCCAGCAGTCAGGTCAAGCCGGTTTCCTGCCTCCAGGAGCAGTCCTTCCACACAAAGAGCAAACATGCAGAGGCAACATAAAAGGTACAAGGATAACCTCAGAGATCTGACTCTTCTAATGTAAAGAACAGTCTGTTTTGAAGGCTGACCAGAGTAGCCTTTTCTCCTGTTTTAAACTAACTCCTTAGAATAACATTTCTAAAAAGTTACAAATGCGTGTTGTAAAATAAAAAAGCAGTACAAAGCTTTGCAAGACTGCCTGCAGCAAAATAAGTCAAAACTGTCCCTTAATACTATCACTTAAGGATAACAAACTGCTTTCGAGCAGCTAATAGGCTCTGTGGCAATTTATGTAAAAAGTACCAACAGGAAGCCGAAATATCAGCTTGCTTTTCACTTATGAGCATAATTCACGTTCTTTATCCTTATTCATTTCAGAAAGTAACGTAACAAAGCCAAATCCACACCTTTATTGGCTTACAGTCTTAAGTGCTACGGGAGAACATAAATCCCAGCAAAGCCTGGTAACTCCATTGGCCTCTTAGAAAACATAAAGAGCAGCCATCCACTTGTCAGACAAACAGCTGGATCTGAAATATTCAAAGCAATTAACTTTCCTCTCAGATTTTAGGCTAATGTCTGACCAAGAGACAACAAGCTTAGGAGGTTTGTTCCAGTGCTTCTGTAATTAACACAAAGCTCATAAGTTAGCAGCTATGTGTTACTAGGTCAGCTTTGGCAAACTGGGGACCAGCTGGCAAAGGAATTGCAAACTTCAAAGAAAGCTCTCAAATATCCAATCGCATAATTAAAAAATACTCACTCTTAGTACCTTATCTTGGAAGCTCACATTGGTTAGATGGTGACCTTTACAGGATTACCTTAACATGGAGGGAAATCAGCCCCTCTCAGAAGTGTTCTCAAATTTGTAATAGAAAATGGCTGCATGACTGACATTTATTTTGGAAAAAAGGAAGGAAAAGAAAAAGGCTTAAATGTCTCCCAACATAAGCTGAAACTCTGATTTAAAGTCATTTGACTTTCAAAGGAACGATGATAGCCGACTGCATGCAACACAACACTCTCACTCCACCAACTAGGGCAGGGCAGAATGCAGCTTCCAGCTCCTTAATCTTCTTTTTCTTCATGAATTTGCTCAATATGAACAGGCAGATTCTTTCAAATATTTTCTTTGTTTCCCTCCCCCTGCAAACATCCTGTTCTGTCTGGCAACAAAAAGAAGTTTAGAGCCAATGACAAAGATTTAAAAGATACATTTAAAAGCAATAACTGTTGTTATCCTCTATTTATCAAGCACAGGTGGGGAGTGTCGAATAGATCTGTCAGCCAGTTTTTCTGTCTTTTACAGAACTAAAACATTTCTTATGCTGAAAACATGTAGCTATCAGCCATTTATGTATTATTGTACTCACTGAATCCCCAACAAGTGTGGAAAATTTTCAGCTGTTCTAGAGAATTAAGAAAAAAAAAAACTTCTATTTAAGGATATTAAAGATGTACTATCTTCTTCCCAATGTCAACTTCTGTTCCTGTTATTCCAAAGTCCAATTTCTCCTCTTACTGCTGATATATTGCTTTTTGCCATTCCATCACCATAGCCTAGAATACCATATTCACTTTAGATTGCTACACAGTCCATATACAGACCAGCTATCTGTGATGCACTAAAATCAAAAGAACTTATAGAAAAAAAAAGGCATGAATAATTTGTCACCAGATATTTTTTTTTTCTAATGTCTTTTAATTAAAACAAGTAGCCAGCCCAGTTGTTTCCAATTCCCCCTAGATACTGAGTACAGAACTAAAAATAAACATTAAAACATGCATCAATTACATCCTGAAGAACAAAATTAGACTTGGGTTTGGACTGTATGTTTTTTGAAAGCAGTCTCAGAGTTTCTATCACTAATGCAGTGCTATCATTAATCACAGGTCTTATTATGTTATAGAAGATGAGCCTTATTAGTTTTCAAACCGTTAGATACACAGAATATGTAAGCTGTATTTACATTAGCATTTTGGCTCAGAGTACTAAAGTAGTTTTGAAAAGAATCACCTCACTTCTCCCTGTTTCAGTACAAAGGTCAGGTTTCCAGAGCAGTTTTGGTGCACGTTAACTAGATTCCTTGTGAAGAAAACTGAACCAGGTTCGCATGAAATGCACTTCAATCCCTAAAGGAGAGCAGTCCCTTGGACAGCTTTGAATTATATATATGGTATAGACCACCTCAGTCCAGACTAAATCTAGCTCAAAGTAAAATCCCTGAACCACATATACAAAAGATGTTGGTGCCTTAATACAAAATGCTTGACCTACAGATTCCTTCCTATCCCACTACAATTCTTTGTTAATGTAGACAACAGTGATGGAAGGCTACAGAAAACACGTGAGCATATTGCTGAACCTGGACTGAAACCAAACCTCACACAAACAATTCTGAACTAAGGATGTTCTGAACATTGTCAAGCCATGGTAGCACTCAAACAACATTGTAACATTTCCATTCCTCTTCTTGAATTTTTCACTCGTATATTTAGCTTAAAAATCCCTATGCGGTATTTTGCATTTTCAGCTCCCTTAAATTTAGGTAGCATTTCAGAATATACAACAGATGCCTATAAAATATCCTTGTATTACTTCTACTAGCATCAAGGGTGACATTTATTTACTGCATTTCACCACTGTTCAAAATAACTAGATGTATCATCAGGCCTATTTATTTTTGACCGATGAGATATAAACAAAGCTCCTGGGATGTTGTGGCACTTCAGGGCCAATTTGCAGCAAGGATCAGAAAATTTTGCAACTTGTCTATGACAGTGAGAGCTTGAAGACGTGGAGACAGCACAGACACACATGGGGAAGCTGAGCAAAAATACCGTACCCTCTTCAATCTTTATTGCTTGTACAGTGAAAATGTTATGTCCCCTTCTGCTAACAAAGCTCTTCCTTTGAGACTGCAATCTAGCTCCTCGCAACTGAAAAATCACCAGTCAGTAAGAAGGACCCTGGAAGGCCAGACTGAGTGGCTAACGTCAGGCTCTGCGCACAGGGCCGGTGCAGCGTACCAGTGAACCAGGCTGCTAGGATGGGGCTGCGAGCAGCAGGGCCAGCCCCCCTCACTGGGGAGCTGCCCTTCACCCATGCCTAAGGGGCTGCAGCCATGCCTGTGCCCGGCCAGGCGTTTCCTGGACCCCAACTTGAGGTCCCGGCTCCACCTTGACCTGTCCGGCAGCCGGGACTTGCCCAGCATGGCTGGCCCTGGCTCCTGCCGCCAGGCTGGCCGGCTCGCCTCGCGTGGTGCTTGGCACAGCACAGCACGGGGGCAGCTGCCTCACTGCACCCGGACAGTGATTCACTGACATATTAGCTATCATGTGTTAACCACCTAATAAAAACACACAGTGCAAAAGATACTAAGATACTTAGAGAGTGAATTAATCAAACCGCACATAATAAAGGCTAAACTCTTCCTATCAGATGTATAAATCTCATCCTGTGAAGTCTCAGGCTAAAGTCTCCTGAGATCAAAAATCCTGAAATTTGTAAATTGGTTAAGATTTACAGTGTTTTCAAAGAACTGATAAGGTGGAAGGCAGTTTGAGCAGAGCGTAGAAGTCAGACATAGGTATGGGTGGCGGACATGGAGTGCCTGCGGCTACGACTCTGGATTCCCAGCCCAGGTGAAGCTCAGCGTGATTTGCCTTCAGAGGTGCAAGGCACTGAGGCCTCCCTCCTGCCATATCTCTGGTGTCACAGCTGGATGCAGTTTGAGAGGCACCGAGATGAAAAATAGTATGTATTGGTTTAGCTTTCACCTGTGTCGGTAGGGAAAGGTGAGCAGTACTATAATCTTTACAAATTATCCATAACAAGATAACTAACTAGAAATAAAAAACTATTCCCTTTGCTACCTCAGGGACATGAAGGGGATAAAAATACAAAGAAGCTGTTTTCTGCTGAAAAAAAGCAGTAAGGCAGGATTGTTTTCTAAAGGAGCATTTAAAACAAGGTCTCTCTCCACTGCCTGGAAAACGTGGCTCTCGGGTAGAAAGCAGAAGGATTCAGCAGTTCCATTCCTCACCTCGTTTATTACTGGACTTCTTTTCCTCTTATATTATTTTTGCTCTTTGCAAAAGTGTTTTCAATTCACCTGAAGTAAGTGTCAGGAGAATTCTTTCATTCCTTATCTTTTACTGTTCCTATCTTTATCCTGTAAACTGTTGATACTTGGATGTACTGTGCTTTAGTTCCTTGCTTCTCATTTTCATTAACATTTTCCTCCTAGCACTTAATGTTTTTCAACTAGTAGTTCTTTGAGTAACACAAAGGGCAAAAGCCACCTCTTATTTTGCTTTGCTGCTGTCACTATACACGCCAGCTTATTGTTACCTTCTTGTACAATTACATGTACTGTTTCAATGCCCACTACGCTCTTTACGGCATTCAGAAAGTCTCTGCTATCCACATCTATATCTTTCTTAAAGACTTCTGCCAAAGAGGCAATCCTACCGACTTCATTTTTTAAAAATGCTTATTTCTTGGTTCTATTTCTCCAGCTGTTTCATAGTACGCGGTCCTTACCCACTTAAGTGCCTTTGGGAATTTCAAATTTACATCCAGAAAAGGGTAACACATGTAGGCATACCTCAAACATATTTTAATTGCATCTACCTCAGGTAACAATCACAATGGAAATATAGAGGCATATGATTTTGTAAAGATTATTTGCTCAGGCAAGCTTCTTCAGTTCACATTGAAGCCTCTGCCCATGTAGAATTGACACTGTGACTATCAGCCACGTTAGCCAGATGCCAGGTATGGCTCCAGATGCTACTAGCATAGTAACCCAAATAATGTGCAAACATACCCTTCATTACTTTATAGTGGAGTTTCAGAAAAGCTACCAAAATAAAGTTGTTAGCTAATGTAATGTACTGCATTTCCAAATAGTTTGCCAGTAGAAGCAGCTGACATCTCTAATTTGAAATGCCAGGTCAATTAAATGTTTCATAAAGGAATCAATAAATCCATAATGTTTGGAGATATTTTTGGGTATATTTTCAGTTCAGTAGCGGTAGTCTTATTTTGACTGAATTATCAACTAGTAGCTAAAAATGATAATGAATGAAAGATGAGCAAAATAAATACACAATACTAAAAGCCAACTATGCTAGATGAAATGATGATTTCAGATATTAATTCAACTGATAGAATGCACATTCAGTGATTACGATTTAATGTCTTATCAACTGATAAGATCTGATAACCATCTTTACAATTATATGTGATAGGTAAACATTATGAAGGAAAAATTTTATGCAAAAGCAGAGAAATAAACAAATCACGAATCAGAAATGTGCTGGGAAGATGGTGCCAACAGAGTATGGTGCCAACAGAGTTATTAATGTACTAATCAATAGAAAGTAAAAAATGACATACAACACCAGAAAACCCTATGAAAAGTGAAAAAAAAGTGTTAACACATGCAAAAAAGATAGAAAGACTAGCCAAAATCTATAAACCCAGCACAGGACACTGATTAAACTCTAATTTTGTCAGTATTTGCTCACAAGAATATTCTGATGCATTGCTCTTTAGAAAGTATGCACTATAAGGTGCTAAAATAAAGAAGTAACTCTCAGAACATGTACAGAATGATTTAATCACAAAGCACATTTCAGAGAAAGAATATATTTTTTGCCTTTTCTATTTACATTTTAAAGAGTTTAAGTTTATACATTTTATTCATTACGATCTAATGTGAAATTTCATGAAAGCATCTCAGTTCAGTCTAACAACACTTCAAAGAGAGATTTAGTTAAATCCGATAAGTAGGATTACATGCAGATGTCAATCAATAGCTGCTCCATATCTATCTGTATTTAAAAAAAAATTGAAATGTCATGCTTAATAATTACTTTTTAGATGTCCTTCTTATCTAACATAGCTTGAATAAAATTGTGCAGAAACATGTTACGGTATGCCCATGCTCTGCAGCTTCAGAGCAACATTAAGATATCACCTTCAGTTTCACAGTGCACTCATGTTTGTTAATGAAACCCATTTTTTGCCTTGAAATTCTGGGTATCTTGTATAAAGACAAATTACAAAAGATGCAAAAAAAAAAGTGTCCAGGCAGATCTAGGGGTAAAAAAAAAGAAAACACTATAGAACAACCATAATTTTTTTTTTTAAATTTCCATGCATGAAAAAATTAAAGAAATCCAGACACAATTAATTACTAATAACACTTCCCTTTCAGAGATCTCTACTAGAATAGACTTTACTTCTAGCTGAATATGAAAAGATCCAAATGAAAGGCTAAAAACCACTTCAAAGTTTACAGTTAAAAGTATTTTTAAGAGGTGGTGTATGATACTGTTATCTAGTATTTGAAGTCAATGCAGTATAATTGAGTTAATTCTGTCGTCCTTCTAAAAATATTGGCATACTCACAAAGAAAAAAACTCATGCAATCCAACAAGCTTAGGTTTTTCAGGACCCTACAGTGAATTACAGCACTAAACTGGTAAATAAGCAAGCAAGCAAGCAAATGGAGACTACTCACTTCTGCCTCCTGTTTATACAATGCTGCCACTGCTGTCTTTGTGCAAATCAATGAAACTGAGTGATCAGTAAATCAGTGCAAGTATTTCTCTTAACCAGTCAAAGGGCCACACTAGTAGGCTTCTGGCCAATGTTTTGTGTTGCTGACACAGCCAACTTTCTATGGCTATCTGTTTGTCAGTGATAAATGCCAGAGGCAGCTTGCTCCTGGGATTTGACTGTAAAGGTATCACCACTGTGTATCAGGAACTCACCAGCAAGATGTAATGGGAAAGGCAGCAAATTTGCAGCTTTGCCCCTCTGTTTTTCTCCAGGACATAATTCAGCTAAACACATTCTCTTACAAAATTCAGCAAGGAGCTATTGCGGGCTGTATATGCTCTTTCCTGGCTATCAATGTACAGCATGAATTGAAAGTTAAAAAACCATCCTAAACTACAGTAACAATGGAAAAACAGTACCATGCATGTTACTTGTAAAATCATGATGCTATGGGATACTTAGCTGTACTAATGAAAGGAAAGGGAGTGAGTACACAAGGCTTTAATTTTCCTTTGCAGTGATCAGGTATAGTCATCTCTTTTGTACCTCCCTGCTCAGTATCTGAGAGAAGCAGCACTAGAGAACAGAAACCAAACGGGAAAGGAGTTGACAGTGCAAAGACCCAACGGTGCCTCTGACATGATCACAGTACACAAGCTCCCTTGAGTACCACAGCCACAGGCGAATTGCTTTAAGCCTACGGAATATCTCCCTCCGACAGACTGGCTGAACAAATAGATGCTTTTATAACAGTGCAAACAGCAAGGTAAAAAAGGACCGTAGACTCAGCCACACAAGCAGCATTTCTTGGAGGCCCTTCTTATCTTACTTATCTGCCCTTGCCAGGAAGCTCATTGCATGATCAGCCCTGCTTTCTCATTCCCATACTCAGAGACAGTTAGACAAGCACAGACAGTTAGACAAGCACTCACTTAAAGTTTGTTCAAACTAACGAAATACAGAAAGCTAATTTAAGTCTATCGAACACTGATAGAAGGACTTTCCACTGCCCGGATGACAGCAGAACTTGAGTATAAGTAGGAAAGCATACCAGCCCTGCTTCATCTACACATGCACCTTTTAGGGAATGGGTCTGTAATACTGATTTACTCTAGGGAAATTACCAAAAAATTCCATCAGTGCTGATATCAGTTCAGCAGAGCCTCATAACCTATACTGGAGCCAGAACTGTGTTTGATATGCCTTACTTTCAACTGAGGTTACCAAAGGGAGGCTCAGGAACCTTTAGGATTCTCTTGCTTGGAAGAAATATGACTGCTACCTGTGGACCACCACAAGCATTTGAACTTCCTAGTCTTTACCTGTAGTTCTAATTACTCTATTTGTAACTGAATTGAATGGGTTTTTTCTATTCAAAATTTTACACCCCTATATGCCAAAATTTCAAGGGCATAAAATTTTGCAAGGCCACATGGGAAAAAGGAAAAATAAATTCTGTAAGACAGTGTCCTAGATACTAATTTGGGGAGAGAAGTATCGGAATTATTTTGTATAATGTAGTAGTGTCATCCAGCACCAGAGGTATTTAATTAACATCTATTTTATTCTATTACATCTTACTTGAAGCTGAAAATCATGCATGAAGAATTTTTCTCAAATCCTCTTAGTTTAAGCTAATCAAGTGTCTAATGCTTGATAGCTGGAAAAATTAAATTGCAAATGTGTTCTTAAAAAGAAAAACTAATTCATTTATAATGAAAATCACTGGAAGAAAATAAAAAACCCCACAGATATAGTATACATATTTTTAATCTCAGTTTTATATTTCAGGGTCCACATTCACAGTGGCTTCTGATGCTACCATAAACAAATTACTTTTTTTTTTAGAGATGGAATAAAATGCAAGATGTATTGTCTTTTATTAATATATATAAGCCAATAGTGAATAATAACATCCAGCATCACTAAATGCTTTGGTTGGTTAAAAAGTACACATAAACAGTGCAAATTACAAAACTAGAACATAATATGAAGTATCCATTGTCTGCCACACAGGAAAACAGGGCCTACACAGGGCTTCCCAGGCATTTTCCAGCTATGCATTTTAACAGAGGATGTCAATTTGTTAAAACTGAAACTGTGGGAGCATACTAGTTGCAACGATTTGTTTGTAGGGAAAGGTTTCTTCAGTCAGGAATGAAATTTCTGGTGTAAGTGAGATCCATCCACAGGCCACCCTGGAAGCCCAGGCTCTCACATCACCGCCTGAATCAGAGCCTACGCCTGGGTGCAGGTCCCAGCCAGCTGCTTAGTGCTGCGCTGGGGCACCTCGCAATTGATACCTGAAGTTTTAATGTACCAATTAAATACGTTATGATCATTTCTACAGCTCAGGGGTTAGGTCAGTCAACTATAAACAGATTCAGGCCCTGCCTTGAATTCCCTCCCACCTAATACTACCTGCAAAATCTACCTTGACTTGAATTATCAAAAGAAAAAGGAAACAAGAAAATATTCTGGCACGTTTTAAACAAAACTAACTTTGGAGAAGCCCTCAGTGGAAACAGTGCATACAAGTTTGATGGAATAGTGTTTAATGGTACATCTGTGTGCAGATGGAAAATGCTTTGTGTAATTTGTACTGTAAAAAGAGGAGGTTTTTCTCATGTTTGCTCTTGAATGTTTGGAATTTCTGTCAAAAGTTTGTTGTCCAGACCTCTAGTGGATGGAAGAGACAACTCTGTGTTTGCCAAGATTGATAAGTGTTTGCAGAATTCTAGCAAATACACAGAAGTGTCTTATGCTGGTGAAAAAACTCCTGATGATACAGCATTGAAACAATTCTCTGAATCGAATATCAATAAAGAACAATGTTCTCTTCTGCCACAAGACCCATTCTGCATCAGGACTTTACCAGCACTGCTGAATCACTTTTATGTACTTTTATCCACTACTTAACCTACAGAGCTATCAGTGCATGTGTATTGGCCAATTATTCTGTGTGCTAGTTATGGCTTAAAAAAACACAAAATGGAAACAGGATTTTAAAAGATAATTCAGAAGAAAATACTGAGCCTAGTGAACACAGTATGCGGATGTGTATAAGGGAAAATGACACCAGAGATAATTATTCCAAAGTATTTTTGAACCACTGCCTATCAGCCTCCTTAGCTATGTGGATCATTCAACACTCGAAGATGTTGCCCTGGTGTACATGAAGTACTCATCTTTCTCTAAGAATGAAATAAATATTTCCATTTTCTATGCGAATGTAAATGTGTCGACAGTTAGTATTGATACAGAACTCATACTTTCCCTCAGAGACACAATTTCTCGTACCTCCAACTTAATTTATTATTTTAAACTTAAGAAAAAAGTAACCACAATAATAGCAAATTACCATGCACCAGTAGTACTACTGACTTGTTTGTTATTACGCAGATGGAAATTGGTGTCCTTTGTTACTTTCTCTTACCTATAAACCAGCAATTAACTCTTCTTCACACAATGAATCTTATAAAAAAAAAAGTATAATTAAATTCATAGTATGCAAGAAGTGAAGGACTTTTTCAGATTAGGTGCCAAGTTTTAGAGGGGACATGAAACTTAAATGAACTTTGGGAAGAACTAACTTACACATCCAAACCCCAGTGTCACTATGTATTCTTTACATACGTCTTTTTCACTTCAGTTGGGTACAGTGTGTTTCTTCATTTTGTACCTAAAACTACCTTTAAACTCCCTGTATACTGATAGACAGACTCTGATTTCTCTGGGTTTTGCATTTATTGCTTTATGCATTAAAAATATTCCTACCACAAGGAAGATAAGTGGAGATACAACCTAATTAAGCCTGCCAGTTAGACAATCCCATTTTCACTTGATTATAACTCAGCACTTACTCCAGCCCTCCAACACAGCAGAAATCCATACCTCTGGATGCAAGACTAGAGTCTGGTTAATCAATAAGAAATCTGTATCAATACACTCTCACCCCCTTCGGCATTAGCAGCAAACTAACACGCGCTCAGTCTAGCTCAGGGAGCAGCTGTCTAGTTTAAGAATTCAAGTCTCCAACATCCCTAAAGACGCTGTGAGACAAGGGTTTTGCAGTAGTACAGTCTATCTCAGCTTCTTTCTTTTGTCTTTTAGAAGAAATAAGGAATTGTCCACAACAGCCTACTTTATAAGCACACTGAAGGTTGCAAAGTCAATCACTTGCAAGTTGGGAAATGCCAGACTTACCCAGTTGCCTGTGTAAATTTAATTATCCCCTCACTACATTCGTATCTATGCATTGTGTTATAAATTTTAATTACCCCATTTGATACTATTTTTTCCACAGGACATCACTCAGCCCACCAGATGAATGTAGAAGGGGGCTGAATTAATGTACTGACAGTTATAAAAATGCCATTTTCAATTTGCAAGTGCTTGACTTTGCAACCAAAGTTACATTCTTTTGACACAAATCTGAATAAAATTTGAATTACATAAACATACATAGGTTTGAAGGAATAATGGACCAAGAGGGAGATGAATTATTTATATATGACTGGCATCAATGTAATTAGTAATAATAGCAGGAGGTGTTAATATCTACATGGTTGAATATACTTTGCAAAAACAAAGTCTTCATCATAATTTAGATATTTCAAAACATTTCACAAACACACAGCATTATTACTTGTGACCTTAAGCCTTCCAAGATAATCTGCAGAAACTGCAGCATAACAAAGATAATGAAGACCAAAAAGGAAAATTGGTAAGCACTAAAATGCACTGCTTATTCTTAGCATATTCTGAAAGGGAAAAATATCTGTCCCTTTGTAAAAGGTGAGCGGATGTCTTTCTAAGATGCAATGGGGTTATACTGGCATTGGTTCTACAAAAATATCTGTATATAACAGATATAACTGAAAAAGAACCAGAAACTGACCCAAGAGATGCACTCATGTCAAAAGCTCCAGCCCTATGGCATAGTCAGTCATCCAGAAAATTGAGGCTATATTTAATTTATATTTTCATGTTTTTATTAGCAAAAATCAGCTATGGCTAAAACAATCACTAGCAGGCTAAAATTCTTATTTCAGATTAAATGAGTTTTTGAAATGGTATTTGCTTGTTTATGCACAAAAGTGAGTCTAATGTTTTCCCCAATTTACAAATCTCCTCCAAAGTCAAAGCCATATAACTGATGTCACATCAAAGGTGTAGTTCCTTTTGTCTCATCACTTCTTGCTATGATGCATCATGTTGTGATTAACTGCACTGCCATACAAAAACATTATGGAAATGTCAATAAAAAGGCTCTCATTTGGAAAACAAATCCTCACTGTTGTTCTATTGTTTTATATATAGCGTTGAATTCTCCTTCGAACATTTCCCTTCAGACGAAGAACAGATCTCAGTAACCAAGATGGTTTTTTTTTTGCTCTTACCATGGATACTTTTAATCTCAGAGGTTCTACTACATACAAAAAATTTGATTAAGAATAAATAGTAATCAAGTAGATAGCTAAAGATACAATCATGTGAAATAATAGCTCGGTTCTTTGTTTCTCTTATAACACTGAACTGCTTATTTCTTTTCTTTCTAGTTAGTTGCTCTGAAGGAATTTTTCTAACAGTCTCTACAAAGCCAACAGGAATTTCTAAAGAAGCAGCTGTTTTTTTATTAGAAATAGAACTAAATTATACAGAAAGTCTTATGTCACAGTTGTTCTACTTCTTTTTTTACATAAATTGTCCCACCTTCCAAGCCTCATTAAAAAAAAAAAAAAATCAATCCACAGTACTAGAGACTGGATTCAGTCTTCCTTAATTGCTTCCACGCACTGCTGCTCCCTGGATTCAGAAATTTGCCCCGTCAGCACCAAATCTAGAATATTTCTCCTCAGCCAACCCTGCTGCTTCCTGTTCCTTTTCCCAGAGTCCAGCCCCTCTGCCAGCCATCAGCCACACTGTTACAAAGCCAGTTCTTCCATGGTTTCTGAAAACACAAGTAGCAAATTCACCCTCCTCTTTGAAAAAGGACAACTCTTTTGGGAAGCAAATTTAATGCAGGACATTAAGTAAAGTGATGCTGTCATTAGTGCAAATGTCAAGTTCATTATAGCAGATGTTTCAGCTGAAGATTGCTACACATTAAAATCTCAAAACAAATGTGCAGAGCATTCAGCATTTGATTTAGTGTGTCTGCTTCCATGCTTTCAAGAGTGAGCCAGAAGTGGCTCCAGGCACCATTGCCCTGTCCTTACGTAGCAGGGGCAGTCTTCTGGTTGGGATGTTCCTGCCCCAGCCTGCTGAGGACCACTTTTATCAGCGCTTGGACATGTGAGATGTTAGTGAAGTACAGAATGCAAAAGCTACTGCTAATGCAGTTAGAGACTGAAAAGAGCTCAGCAATGCTAAGGAACCTCTACCATTGCACACATTGTTACGGGAACCTCTTCATTTGAAGGAAGCAGATTCTAATAAATTATGGCGTGATTCTAATAAATTATGTTGCTTTCTGTGTGCATTTCAGTCCTGGAATGGACCTGCTTTTGGCATCTTCGCACAGAGAACAGCAGGTGAAGCTCATTATCAGGAACAGCGATTTCTGAGACTTGCAATTTTCTACCCAAACCTAGAGCACAAAACACTTTCCTGCCTTTCAGGCCCAAAGTAAGTTGCTGTAATACTAAATGCCAACAATAATTTAAAAAATAGACAAAACAAACTGTGTCTTTAAAAAAAAAAAAATTAGCGGTGAGTTTCGAAAAGCAACTTCTAAACGTTCTTCCTAAGATTATAATTCAGTTTTCCCATAGCAGTCTTAGTCTGATTTATAGGAATTTACAAACTGCAGCTGAAACTCTTCTAAACGCAGTGACAACAGTTTGAAACAGATTGACCAAAAAAACTCTAGATGACCATAAGGAATCCACACTACGGGATCTCCCTCAATCTTACATAGGCCATACTACATGGGAGTCAGACAAATACTGCTATAGGGAGCAAAATACTTTGTCATAGCTTTATTCCCATGTCACTGTAAGGTTCTTTCTTTTGTGCTTAAAGTGCCCCTCCTCTGCCCTTCCTGGAATATGCCAGCCAGAAACCACTTCAGACAACGATCAAATACAGAATATGTTTTGTCTCAAGATGAAAGAGTTGCATGGATGAACCAGTGATTTATGAGCCTACACATGACAACGCAACAAACATTTATACACAAAATGTGATTCAGTATCAAACATCTGTTCACAGAAAAAGGCCAAAGAAAGAAGCACCAGAGGCATAAGGAAAGATAAGAGAAAGGCTTGGAGACCAGATTTAAAGCAACAGTTCAAAAACAATCTGCACTTTCAAAAAAAATCTTAGCAATTTCATTTAATGTATAATTTCAGCTGACTGAACAGAAAAGATCTGTAAAGTCTTGCAAACATTCTTGCAAAAGTCTGAACAGGTACTTGGCTCTAGTGAGACCAGCCTCACATGTAATCTTAAAAGTTAGGTCCATGCTCTTGCAGATCCAGTTGCAGCATCCTACAGTTTACAAGTGAACACAGTAATACACAATTTCTTGCTGTTTGACACTTACAGTTTACTGTTGTCAAATGTATACTTAATTGTTTCTGTTCTGCTAAGTCTATTAGATTGTCTACGTCACATTATTGCTAAAATTTACTGCAATCAATGAAATTTTCATGCAATAATCCAATAAAAACATGTATTTTACATTTAGCAGTAAAAGGATGTTTCAAAACTAATCCATCCAAAGCGGAGTCAAGGATTTAATACATACAATTCAGTTCTGAGAGAGAGCAAGAAAGCATGGCTGAATTTTCTTTTTACAAGGTGTATGCATTTATGTCACCGTAAAAGAAGAAATAAACTGATTTTATTTTCACAACTGAAAACAAGTTCTCAGTTGAACAGCTTTCATTGAGCCAGCACATCTAACAAAATACATTATCAATGAAAATAAGATTACTGCATAATCCAGCCTTTTTTTTTCCCTGAACTACTGTAACACATTTCTCACTTTATAGTTGTGTGAATACACACTTCTCAGGAGAGAAAAAACTCCCACTTCTTTCTTCTGCTACAGAGATGACCTGCAAAGAATAAATACTTGTGGGTTTGTTTTTTTTTTATTTCTGATGGAGATGGGTTAGTTTGAAAATTACTCAAATTCCACTGATACTTTTTTTTTCAAGAGCAGAGAGTCCTTTTGACCTGCTTATTCTTTCTCTGGAAATCACAACTGATTTACTTTAGATGCTGAAACTCCTTAAGCCATAATAATAGTAATAAAACAAAACTTAGAATAAGAAATACTTTGACACCACTGATTTGAACGTAAAAACGCTCCTTGAGAATAAGACTGCATAATTTCAAGCTTTCCTCTCCTAAAGAAATCCACCACAGACAAAAAAAAAAAAAAAGACAAAATTACTTAAAAGTGAAATTCAAACACGAAAAGATTTGGGTTACCTTTAAGGTGAAGTGTTTTAGGGTCACACCTTTTTCTGGACCAAGAAAAAGAATAGAGGAAGGTTGTTTTTTTATTTGTATTGTGGGTGTGTATATGTACTTTTTCTTTTTTTTTTTTTTGAGTGAATTCTTATTTAGTCTATACATCTTTTCCTTTAACAATACTTGCTGGGTCTGCCCTCTGTGTGTAGTTTTCATTGAAATAAAAGGATAGTGTATCCTGCAACCTTTCTCTGCTTTAGACTTTCCTGAGTATAAAGACCCCAGTACCAGCCCTGCAGATCTCAGGGAAAGTGATATTCTGCAAAACATAGTCAGCCTTCTGCTAAAACTCCATGGAAAGTGGTCTGGTAGCCACAAACAGAACAATCTTTGTAGCTTTATAACCATTTTTTAGACACTTAGACAGGGAGCTATCACCCATGGTGAAAGCCTCATTTTCTAACTCTCTTGATTACAGGTGTGAACAGAAAAACAGTCTTCCAGAAGGGATTCTTCTGTCAACGAAAGAAAAGAGCTTTCCTTGTACCTTAAATGTGAGGGGACGTCTCAGTTCTGGAAGCATACAGCTTAGCAAAAAAAGCTGGCAGTTAATTTCCAGACTTAACTGAAATTCAAACAACAATCTGAGGCTCTAAAGGGGATTGTAATAGAGACCCTGTCCTGAAAAACAATATGGGGGAGGGGGAAAGTACGTGAAAGATCACCTGGGAGGAATGGCTTTTTTCTACCATCCTGCTGGAAGTCATGACCATAGATTCAAAGGGCCGGCACATTAATGATGTAAGGATTAGATTAATGTCCCGCAGCAGGACTGGGTCTTTTATTACCAGGGGCAAGGGAAGAAATGCACAGAAGAGCATTTCTTATGGGATCTTAGAGCAGAAAAAGGATGACTTTTCCATGTATAGGAGTTATCTAGAAACAGCTGCTAATATACTTTGTGAGAAGTGGTGGAGAAGCTGCCACCATGATAAGCAATGCAGAACAGCAAAGCTGTATGAAAGGGGGAGGAGACTGATGGAGACACACACTACACTGAAAATACAGATTTACCTAGTGGAAACGTTCCTGCTATTAATCATGCCTTTCCTGACTGTGGACTGGCAAGAGAAGTCCAGTCCCTAAAGCCCTCCAGCTCCTGCACTGTAAAGGGAAAGTAGTGGCTCAGTGAAGAAGGTGGCCTTTCAACATAAAGAGGCAAGGATCTAGATACCAAAATTGTCTACTCAGCAGGTAGTAGCAGAATCACTCAAACTACATCTTTCTTTACACTGTGTAGAGCACTAGCAGAGTAGGCACCTGAGAAACAGGTTTATCAAAATCTCTAAGGAATTAAAAATGTATTTAACAGGAAAACTGAAACAGAAAACTGACTTTTCCTGTTGGTGTCAAGGCAAAGTGGCAGACTTGAGTCCTGGAAAGCGACTCTTAACCGTGACATCGCAGCATGCCGTTAATGATCCAGTGGTTCAAAATAACTCAGGCTGAACACTAAGGCTAAATCTATACTAATTAAAAAATCTCTTGTGCAAATCATCTCTTCGACAAAGTGTTCCAAGAGAGGTCCAACAAATTCCGTACCTTTAGCATACACTAAATTGATACGATGTATCTGCCATCTGTTTCAGAAGTGAGCCTTTTACAAGTTCAGAGCATAAACCAATCTTTCTAGGCAGGGGTCTTTTTGATGCACAGGGTCACCATCTGTAAACTTCCAAACTTCCAAAAAATGACACTTGTTCTTTTAATGGGGCTCTAATCACCTTTCCTTCTCTCGGCAGTAGCTGTTGTGTAGCACCTTTGTAGGAGCTACTCATATGAGGACCTGCCAATGAAGCTGACTCTCATGAGAAAGATTCTTGGAAAGAGACGGGGAAGGGGACAGCTGATGAATGAAAGCTGGGCAGAATAACTATATTGAGGCCTATTTAATTGGATGATTGCTGTTTTAGATAGCAATTCAAGAGTTGATCCCCAAATGGTTGTCAGTTTAAAGAGTTTGTTAATCAAGAAAAGGGGTTTAAACTGTGTGTTGAAATTGTTCATAAAGCCTGCATGGACAGTGCAGGCAAATGCTATTGGTAAGTGAGAGTTTCAAAGCCAATTTATGTCTGAAATGTCCCAGACAACAGATGATGGGGCCAGCTAATTTGCAGGTGAAGGAATAGCAGTAAAGACAGAAAAGGGATTCCTCATTCATAAAGGAGGACTACAGTCCCAGGAGGCTTGCCATCACTCTGCAATCTCTAGTCATATGAAAGGCTTTCATATGGGAAGTCTGGAATGACCTTTCATTATAGACTGCTTTTACCGATTTACATCCTAAGCTTGCTTCCATGAAGATGGTGAATATGGAATCCCATTTCTAAGAATTCATTAACGTGGTTTCCTAAGAGGCTACGGCATCAGTGGGGAGTGAGGAAAAGGGCTTCTCTCTTTTTCTTCTCATCAGTGTTAAGGTTACTACTCGTGCAGCATTCTAGGGATTTACTCCTTCAGGGAACGAGACCGGAACAAGAATCAAATTCATGTGTCTCTTGTAAAAACAAAAAGCAGTAATCACAGGCCTATCAATGCAATAACATAGAATAGATAGATCATGGAATTGATAGATAATGGAACTGATAATAGATAATGGTGATAGAGAATGGAATTTGTGTTGTGTGCTTGAGCAGCTTGGAAGCACATTAAAAATGGTATGATTATCTTAATGAAAGAACAAGAAAAAGTCAACTACTAGGAACTTAACCACTCAGTAAAGCAAAACAAAACACCATCTCCATAATTCATAAAATCATACAATAATATCCTAAAATAATGAAATAGTACTTGAAGAAGAAATATTAATGTAATAAAACAAATACTGTAGAGTTGAGAAGAAACTTCATTTAACCTAGATAATACTGTCAAATAGGTGGCTCAGCAAGTGGCTTGAATATCATCCTATCTCCTAGCATAACTCTTCACGGCAAAAAAACCATGGATTTTTTTAGAACAGTTTTGCAGGCGATGAATTTTTCTTTTCAAGTTTAAATTCATGTGAGACAATTGGGAAAGAAGAAACAAAACATTGCATTACTAATGCCTGTACTTAGAATCCAGGGAGGACTCTTGCAACTCACAAACTTGATCATGTGCAACTTGGCTTTCTTTGGCTCAAGGAAAGACGAGATGGTTTCTAGGTGGAATACTCTGAACTACAGAATAAAGGTGGAGAACAAAACAGGACAGTTTAAGTTAGAATAGTCTGGAAAGTAGACTGTGGCAATTTTCCAGTTCCAGTGGCTGTTTCTTCATGCCCTGTTTCTGAAGCTGAAGTTTTATTGATTGGCAGCCTTTCTGCAGCTCATACCTGTAGTACCTTAGGCACAGGACACCGTTGTCTTTTTCCTCTCACCTAACACAGGATGCTCAGCTGGTAGCTGTAGACATCATTAAGCTGTTTGTTTGCTGAGAAGGTCCTAATTGATCTAGAAAAAGCAGGATGCTGCTCTGTGCTCTCAACATGTGAAGATACCAAGTGACACACAATGCATATTGGAGTCATACTGTAAACAAGGAGTGCTAGTCCTTGAAATCAGTAAGATACGTGTGTGCTGACCTGCAAGACAATGAGTGTCTGCTAAATTGTAGAATTTGATATGTAATGCCAGAATCTTGCATGACAGGGAAAGTCATTATGACAATAAGCAGATATACTGTCAAAAGACTTCTTGCTTAAAATATATTTGGAAATCGTAAATGCTTTGTATAATAGTATTTCTGCATGCATTAGAATTTGTTTTACTGGGGAACACTAAGGAATACATTTCTATACCCTGACATTTGCTAATAACCAAGAAGTAATTGATACTAATTAGTGTTAATGCCTGCTATTAGAAATCACAGACTAAATAACAGCATTATGCCATACAGACAACAGCCACATTGTTACAGAAAGACATTTAGCACTTAGAAAAAATACATTTTTTATATTTACTTTCTAATGATTGCCTAATGAGGGATAGTTTGTGCTGAATCAAAAAGTACGTAACTCCATAATTATTTATCATCCACACATCTATTGTGACAAACTGGGAAAATATTTTCTAGAAATCCACATACTGTAGGGACAAGGAGAACGGTGAGGGCATATGAACAGCAACTAAGTGTTTTAGGACTGGACAGGTTGAAGTGGGAAGAGGGATAGGAGAGAATGAAACCATCTGCTGAGACAAGCCTGGGGAATGAGGGCCCAGAGAAAAGAAGCAACACAAGCTCCAGAGAGCAAAGCTTAGTGGGGGAATTTCTAAGAGCTAATTCAACTGAAGTGGGCCAAACTGCCTCCAGTACAGCCCCAGTAAAATCATCTTAATCTATTTTTAGCTCTTGCATTTAGTTATCTACTTAAAAGAACAAGAACACTTGTTAGCTTACTAAAAACTTAACTCACGTTTTGCCTTGCTAGGCCTGGGGATTGAAGTCTGAAGAATATTTCTTTTCAGTGAAGCAGAGTGCATGTACATGTGTGCCCACGTTTGTTTTGAAAGAAAACACAGTGTTTGGAATGGGAAAAATTACTGTGTTCCTTTTTTGACTGCTGTGTTTCTTCTATTGATTGATAAGGGAACAAGCACTGAAAATCAGTTATTTAGGAGGTTAGATTTTAATGCCATAGAAAGAGAACAATGCTCTCTGTAAATGAATAGCAAAATAACATCCTTCTTCAGTTATTTTTAATTAGCAGAGGTCATATTTTAAGAGTGATCTCTGTATGCCACGTAAGTGTCTGATATAAGCAGACATCTACTGTGACCTTCTTAAGAAATGCTGCAGCACGGGATTTCCTTTTTTTTTTTGCCTGGTTTTAACAAAGAAAAAGAGCTTGAATGGGATCACAGAAAGGAGCATGAATTTCAGTTATCATCTTCCATCTTTCCTATCACTTTCAATTCAAGGCTTAGTTTGGTCTTTCTGCCAGATCCTGAGCTTTGGTATTTTGCTCTAAGGATTCAAATTTTGATAATACTCTCTGAGCATTTATCTACCCAGATCAATTCTACCAAATAAGGTAATAGCAAGTCAAATTCCCACATGGATCTTTTCATTCAAGCTCTTAAGGTTTTATAGTTTAGTTTCAACCATCTCAAAAGTGAGACAAGTAAAACCAAAACAACACTTTCTTACACTGGAAGAAGACTATTCACTTAGCACGTGGCAGTAATGGGTATGCTACCTGTTAAATTCTATTGATTTAAAATCACATCCAAACATAAATTAATATCTAAGTATATATTTCTTTCCTTGATATGCTTAACTGCCCAAGTGTGGCAGCAGGATTTAAAAAATATGACATTTTTTCTTTCTGCAGAGAAATACCCAATGGAGACAATACCAGATGTGTTCAGTGACTGGGTGATACTTTATTAAAAAAACCCAAACATTTTGAGAAGGAATGAGCAGGACTTTTCAGCTTTTTCCAAAAAGACACTTTAGTATTATGACATGAAGGTTCCTGTTTCCTAACCTGAAGAGAAATAGCAAAGTTGTCACAAGGAATGACATACCTTTATCTGAAAAAATGACATTCATATAAAACCTATGGTATGTACATTGCCTCAGAACATAACATTACAGTAGCTTTTGCAGTTACCCAGATGATTTTATACATTCTTCAAAGGCTTCCTAAAGTCTTTATGTCTTCATATTTACTCCTGTCCATGAACTGAGGTAAAAAAAGTCACACAAAACTTCCAACATAGAATCTCCAGAATTTGTGGAAGTAAAATAAATAGTACAAATTATGCAAATATTCTGCCAATGTGGAGTTGAGATAATATTTGTCTGAAATTAACAATTTCAATGAATTAGTAACTAACTGAAAAGTAATACATCATATACTGAAAGATGAAGATGTGAAGTAGTATGAGCAATTAAAGAGTTTCTTCATGTGGAGGGTGGTTGGATTATGGAACAAGTGACTCAGGCCAGCAATTTACCTGACTTTTGTTAGTTCAGGAGAGAGTTAGCAACAAACATGCAGCAACAAATTATATTTTTGTTTGTTTGTAATAGAGACATACAGATCTCATTTATATTTAATAAATTTCACTATTTTCTGAACTAGTCTTTTCCTGGCATTTACCAAGTCTGTGTTCTTATGCATTACAAATTTGCACCAAAACATGCTAAAATATTATTAGCTTGTAGTACCCTGAAATTGGCTAAAAGAACATCTTCTACTTCCAGAAACTGTCAACTGATTTGGAGTCTTATCTGGAAAAAAATGACCTTTCAAGCTAAATACGCACACATTTTTGCCTGATTAATTCTATTTAAAGCTATTTAAAATTCATTAAATTAAAATTTATTTTGAATTTTATGCTTGTAGTTAGGAGGCAAAATATACTATCAGCTATTACACACTTCACATTGCAAAGGCAATGCACTCTATCATTAAAAATGGAATAAATCAGGGCATGGTTTGAGTTTTTTTCCTCTCTGCACCTCTAGCAGCAATTATCTCCATAAGGTACATCTGTTAGAGGTTCCTAGGCTTTCCAGACAAGGGAAGGAGATGCCACTGTGCCATGATGAGTTTCTGCTGCTGTTCTGGTATGACAGAAGTGTGAGCTGCCTGATGACTCAGGTGTTAAGGATTTAGAATTCCAGATATTCCCAAATTATTCTGTGTCTGGATACATTATTTTGAACAATTGCTCTGTTCTGTTAAAAAGATATTTCAAAGAAATATTTGAGCAAATATAGCCGTTCCCAAATAATTCCATCTTACTTAAGTCAGGAGAATACAGAGATTTCATTCATTCAGTGCTCAGGTATGCGACTGTCGTGGTTTAACCTGGCAGGCAGCCAAATACCACGCAACCGCTCACTCACTCTCCCCCTGCCTCCCCGCAGTGGGACGGGGAGAGAATCGGAAGGGTAAGAGTGAGAAAAACTCGTGGGTTGAGATAAAGACAGTTTAATAGAACAGAAAAGGGAAAACAATAATGATAATGATAGAATATACAAAATGAGTGATGCACAATGCAATTGCTCACCACCTGCGCTGACCGATAACCAAGTAGCAATCACTACTTCCTGGAACTATCATTCATACACTGAGCATGACGTCATATGGTATGGAATATCCCGTTGGCCAGCTGGGCTAGCTGTCCTGGCTGTGGTCCCTCACAACGCTTGTTTTGTTTTGTTTTTTTTTTTTCCTTGAGCTGAATGTCCTTGACTAGCAGGGTACTTAGCAGCAACTGAAAACATCAGTGTGTTATCAACATTCTTCTCATACTAAATCCAAAACACAGCACTAGGAAGAAATTTAACTCTATCCCAGCTGAAACCAGGACAGCGACAAACCTTAGAATAAGATAGGGTATTATATTCTAAAGCTTGATTCCATGTCTTCTCGTCTTGAAAACTGTTAGCAATTGAAAATGTGCATAAAAGGGAAGGATGGGGAAATGATTGCTTTCAATTTCAAGCAATGCAACTCCTACCTAAAAGCTTTGTTTGTCCTGGTCATCTAAAATTTGAACACCGTTGGTTTCTGAAACATGAAAAGAATCCAAATTGAAACAACTAAACTTGATTTTATTAGACCCAGTAATACATAAGAAGCCTTAAAACAAAACTGGAACACGTTATTAATAATATGAAATGTCCTACTTCTTTTTTCTTATGTTTATACTTCTATTAAGACCACAGGAAAACAGCTACCTTATGATGACTGAAAACAGTTCTTAATTCATATTGTTTGGTTTTCCAAAGGGGTCTCATATGTCAGACTTGCCAATAAACTTAGAGTATTAACTTTTCTTTACATTTTTGCTTAAACTGGTTAATTATTATTGTTTACTCCCTCTTTCAAAGTCTGCAAGCAGAGTTAATTCATAAACAGTGCAGCAATTTCTCCCCAGGTTATTTTGTTTTTCTGTAGTTAATGTGATTCCAAGTGTTCAACACAAGTCATGCACTTGCCTCCCTCATCTCTTTTCTAGTTGTACAGGAACTCCCTAGCAAAAATGTAAGTGCATATTCAACCATTTTGGAAAGTATTTTGACAACATTGATACAGATTCCCAAATTACTCAAAATTTGACAAATATGTAAGAGATGCAGTTAAGATAATTACTTACAGTGAATAAAAACACCAGTAAAAATTAATAACTTGCAATGACAGTTCCCTGCCAAATCTTCCAAATACCTACAACAGGGCAAATGAAAGAGTGGCTTTGGGGCTAACTTTCTACTAGGAGCTAGAAAGACTAGAAAGTCATATATATATTGTACATTCAACATACATACATAGGTGCAGGCTATATAGGATGTAAAAACTTCTCATGGTAATGAATCTTGCTAAATTGCCTTAAAACCCACAACGCAAATGAACCACATACTACAATGCTCAGAAAATTACGTTCTATATATTGTCTGGACACACATATACATCATTTTGAAAGCACGGCATCTTCTACAGAAAACTATAAAGAGGTACTACCTATAATAATTACATGAAACCGAAACCAATCACATCTGCAGTTGCAGTTAAATCACTATCATACAATACTATGTCAATGTGTTTTTCTGCAAATAATACATTTTCAGATAGTTTTCTTATTGTACAAGTAACAAACTGACAGTTATTTCTCTGTGGAAATCTTTGGTGTTCATGAGCTAGGGCAGACTGGAAATACAGAACTGAGATAAGTAGAATTAGCTATAAAATATGACAGTCCAAATGTAACTTTGAATTCTAAAACTAATAAGAGTGGGGGTTTTAGCAATAGCAGGGAAAAGTGTTTTTTTAAGGACAGAGTTTAAGTTACTCTAGTTTTCATATTTATGTTAGGTTTCACAAATGCTTATGAGCACATGCTGTTATTTTGAGGAAGGTCACACCCACATAGAAAATTTCAGCTGGTTTTGGACGTTACACACAGTTGACTAAAATATATTTATATTAAAAAATAAAATAAAATAAAATAATACAATATAATACAATATTATTTAGGAAATGTCTTTTTAAAATCAACAACTGAACCTTTAATCAGTCATACACCCACTCCCTACAATAGACATCACCTGGAACATTAGACTATGGCTTACATATTTTGCAGCCCTGTTTTTCCCAGTTTTGTAATATGAGGGAAGTTTGCACAACTTCCATTCAGAAATCAAATTATTGTTAATAGATTATTCAATTCTCTGGCAGAAGAGTCAAAAGATATGGAAACAAATTCTGCCATTAGATGTAAAAATGCCTGTTTCCTTTAACACTGGTTAAATCGCAATTCTTTGGTGAGGCCTTAGAACACAATAGCATAATAACCACAGGAAAGAGTAAATATGCAATTCTGAGTGTATCAGAATTTAACACCTACCACAAATAAATTACAGTCTGAGAGAGAAAATAGAGATATAGTACTGCATTCTTAAGTATGGACTAATTTATCATTTAATTTTCTTTACAATTTGGTGAATATTGACTCAACATGCTTGTTTTGAATACAAGCGAAGGACCAAACTTTAGAAACATACAGCAAAAGGATGAACCTGTCCTGAAGAGTATCTTTTACTATAGAATATATTGTATTAATCTCATCTTTCCTCAAAGTTGTCCAGAAACTTTTGAGAAAGATAATTTTGAAGACGATAAGCAGCCCCTCTTCACATGAGCAGCTCTCACTGAGGAATAGCTATGCCTGTGTCAGTACATAGTGATGCCCAGCAAGAGCAAGTCTGCAGAGCCAAATAGCTGATTGTGAGGACCCAACACCCACAAAATGGGCATTTCAGAGGGGTTTCATTTCAGACTGGCTTCAGTCAGATTCCACAGACTGAATGCCAGTAGCAGCTGGAGTGCATCTTCTTTTCAATCAAAAAAATCTTTTTTCATGTACTCCAAGACTGCACTGCAGAATGAATAAAACCAAGTGCACTCCTTATCCAAGTTAAAACATCTGATCTACATACCTGTGCTTAGGTAGAAAATGGGAAGAAGCCTTACGACTATATACACTGTCACTTTATATCTAATTTGTATATTCTGCTAATCTAGTGGAGTGTTCTGGCTCCCAAACTCACAGAGCATGAACTAGATCTCTGTGCTCCCTTTCCTGACTATCCTGAGCTATCATGTTCTGCATCAGTAGGACAGTCCTGAGAGACAGCAGGAAATTAGGAGTGGTCCACTGTGTAGTGCTGAGTGGTTAGAGATGCAAATGGAATTTTTAGTACAGTGATTGACTGCTCTACACCAAACTGAATCAGGAGGTCCTATGAGTTTGAGCTTCTTTTTCATGAAGTTAATTAACTCTGTGATCTATTTCTTTCAACCTCAAAATATCCTAATCATACAGATTAATCAAATTTAAGTTGTCAGAGGACTTCGGTAATTAGCTCTGTAGTAAGTAAAAAAGTTAAAGGCATAGAAGGATTCAACCTTTGGCAGTATTATCTGTCCAGCTTTACTGCCTAAAGCGGGCATCTTAATGTATGTGGTCATCATTAACATATGCTTTCACTTTGCAGTTGTTGTTCTACTGTTTGAAAACTAACAGCTGCAAATAAATAGAGAGTAAGTAAGCGGGTTATTATCCACTGACATAATGCATGATAAAATACACATCTTCCCACTGAACTAAAAAGGAATACTGCTGTAGGCAGACGGGAAAAACATAGCACCTTGGTTCTTCCACAAAACATTCAGTTTAAAACACAAACATCTTTAAATGCCGCATTTGACCTATCTTACAGAAAAGTGTAATAAATTGCAGAAGAGGTAAAGTACAGAACAAACAAAAACATCAAAGCCCACAATTCCAAATGGAAGCTTGATAAAAAAGAATGCAAGTTTGATTCATATTCATTCAGCCCCCGTGTAGGAAGTCTCCAAAAGGCTGGTCTGAGAGACCTCAGATCAACCTAAACTCTGCATTGGGTGAAATCTTGACTACAGTAAACACATTTGAGATCAACAAAAAAAATGCCTGAATGAGAAGTGAATATGCAGGGTGTCCAGAAAGAGTACTTTTTCTTACACAGTCAATGTATCTTGACTACACAAGAAAGAACCCCTAACATAGTCTACATAACAGTAGACTAAAATACAAAAGCAGCAACAGTGGCAGATCGCACTGTAAGTGATTATTTGGACTCATAACAGCAGGTTATAGTGCCTCTTGCAGCTCAAAACCTGCAGTTCACATTCCAGGATGAAAGGCTGTAAATGAATTAACGTACCTTGATATAATCAAATCATATGGATTCAACTTACTATTAAAATGAAAAAAGGATAAAAATTAGTATAAATAAATTTCTATGAGAAATATAAGTGCATGTCTTAAGCTTTTGCTGACTTACACAGGAAACTTGTGAGCCTGACATAGCCAAATAAGTCATGTCTTCAAGTTCCATTTTACCCAAGAAAATAGAAGTAGTCTTCTTCAAAACTACATAAAGTTACAGAACTATGAGGATTACTGAGTTACAGGGACATTAAAATACATGCTGCAGCCTCCTCCCTGTAGTGTAATGAAGTCAGGACACGACACACAATTCTTCAGCAACAAGACCTCACATGCCATTCCTGGTATGCACCTTTTGAAATGTCAGCACGCCAATGCCATTTTAAAAAGGACTGAACGAAGCTACCACAAAGAGATTTCAAAGTGGGCAATGACAAAACAAGCCTCAAAAGCAAACCTCATCTTTCTCTCATTTTAGTAAAGGTTATTTCTCTCTCAAATCCTTTCTTTTCTAAGCTCTAATGCAACTTCTCTCATGTGAACAGCACTAGAACCCCCAGTGTTGACCGATAGTCCCCAGTACAGTGCAACTTTAAAATTGCAGATACTGGCCTTACTGTGAGCTAGTGTGTATCCTGCAGGGCTATTACTGTTCTCTGCTGCTAGAAAAGTTAAGTTTTTAGCTTTAACTATAAATACACAATACATCACACTAAATTACCTTACAATGGAAGTAGCATGTCTTCTAATGCAGTGAAACAACAGAACATATGAAAGTTTCCATAAATGTGAACAAAGTGAACTCTCTCCTCAGTTCTGTATTTCATTTATTTATCAATAGCAATTTTTTCAATATTTTCTATAGCCCACAGGGGCCTTGCAAAGTCAATCCTTCTTTTTAATAGAAAAATAACATTTCTGAGAGATTTGAATTATGTCAGGAGATAAGTAATTCACAGACTACTTTATGACTGACACATATACACCCAGAGACGCAAGGAGATTAAATCCTGTGGCTACTTGAGGAATGCACCCATTCTGTGTCAATCTTCCTCCATTTGTTTCTGGAGACTGACACTGTGCAGTGCTCACCAGTCAGAAATGCATCAATCCTTCAGAGAAACAGGAGAGAGCACTTCCATTTGCATTCACTTAAATAGATGAGATCAGCAATGAATTCCATCGGAAATGAACACTTCTGGGGATGCTGCTTTTATTACCTCTGCAGTGATAAAGGATGGCATTTACAGAATGGTCCTCTGAAAAGCAAGTGCACAAATCATTGCAGGCATATAGTGTAGGTACTAATACAGTTATGTGTTACCACATCCAGTCTCTCCATTCTTCTGAAATCAGAATTAGAACTCATAGCTCTAATTTATAATAAGGCTAAGTGCTTACCTGGCCGAATAGTGCTTATATGGCCAACATTTCTGCTTGAAAATATATCCCACCAAATCAACAGTTACCAGTTCAACCTCCCCAAATCTTGTTTCTTATAATGTATTTAGAATTGCATGCAATTCTGCAGTGCATAATTCTTCGGTTGCCTTGCTGGATTATAAGATAACAATTCCCAGTATCTGCCTTCATTATAAACGGTAATATTGAGTATGCTGAAGTTTAGTTTAATATTTTGTTTCAATTTATTGTTGTAGGTAATGCATTCACAGCCTAGCTCAAGTCAGGTAAATGAGATGGAGTATTTCCTAAATCAGTTTCCCAGACAATAGACTTGCATGGATTACTGTTCTTCAGTTTGGATTTTTTTTCTCTTGTTTAAAAATGAACTGAATAAAGTTCTAGTCTTTTTAATTTAAAAAAAAAAGATCACCATTTTGCAAGGAAGAAGTCTTTAATCTTGTCTGATGATATGTTTAAGAAATCACTTGGTGACCTAGTAAGCGGGTCTAGCACTACGGTAAATTTCTGCATCCAATCACACCTCTTTTGAAGGCGGTAACATGTTCATCTCTGTTATTTTAGATGTCAGGCCTTGAATGTAGTTCTTTATATTCTCCCCAAGTAGCCTTACATTGCAAATTATATTAACGCATTGACAATTTCCAAATTCCAATAGTTGCTGGAAATTTTTTAAATGTTGGCCTACCAGTGGTTGCTGTCAATTCAGATGCTTTTGCAATCCAATTCCATGGGTTTCCTTGCTTTTGCAGTCGTCTCTCATATATCTTAACCTTAACCTTACCTCTTGCTTTCCTGCCTGGTAGGACAACCTCAGACACTTCATGAACCCTGCCATATAATAGATTTTTCTTCAGTTGCTCATCTAATCTCCCTCACATTTACTAAATGCCATATAATTGAGCATAACCCTCTCTGTCAAACCTTTCAGGTCTACCTGAACCCTTTTCATCTGAAATTCCCACAATCCTTCTAGCCTTCTGATACTCAGTCTTGAAATGTTTACATCAGCATGTCACGTATTTCTACATGTATCCTTTCTTCCCCTTGTCATTCTGCTGCTTTGTTGCACCACTTTCTCTCTTCCTGTGTTTGCCATAGTGGAATGTATTGAAAATCTTCCTAAGACAGCACAAAAATTTATAAAATTGTTTTGAGAAAACTCTCAGAAGTTTCCAATACTACTTGATACCCAGAAACAAAAATTACATAAAATATTACATAAAATTTCCAGTATTATAAAGTTGAGCATCTTAGTACATTCAGAAGAAAGGCACTACTGTTTTCACCAAAGAAAAAGGGAACACTTTCATAAAGAATAAGGTTTCCAATGATACATATCCAACTGGTCATTTTAATTTATTTATTGTCATTTACTGTCATTGAGACATTTTTGCTATAGAATTCTGACAGTAGAAACATTAAGATGTTTTAAAGTTGGATTGATTCTTCCTTTCCTGAAGCTCAGACTCTTTAAATTATGTGTGCTTAAGCTATAGTAATAAACACACTGCTATAAGATAGATGGTAAACAAAGACCCCAAATCACCGTCTAGGGTAACGAAAATAATGCAGGAATAAAGGTTATATGATGTTGGTTAAAGAGGAAAGTAGCTATTATGTTCTGTACTTAAACATACTTGCATATATTTATCTGGTTTGTACTCACAATATGCCGCATACTGTGAAAGATACAAATTATTAGATTGATATGTTAAAGATGCTAAGGTAGTACAGTAAAAATATTTTATAGGATAATTTGGGATGAGCTGCATAAGAAACAAATCACAAAGTCAGAGCTCTGGTATATCACGCATACCAAATATATGACAATAAAACTTTTATATGTTTCCATCATGCTGTTTTATGTCAAATAGTTAATAGGGGAAAACTGTATTAGAAATGTTTTTGAAGTTTAAAGATGTTTCATTATTGGTATCTTTTTTTATATTAATTCTACCATAAAACTAGCAACTGCGGTGTCATGTACATGTCTCTTCATGAGAAGTGTAACCTCATCAACAAAAAATTGCCAACGTTTACATACCTTTTCAAAAGTATCTCAAATAAGGTAATAACCTTTTATACATTATCGCACATATATAGACAAACTGATATGAAGATATGCATGAAGTCCAGTATCTCACAAGAGGGCATGGCTGTTTTCCTGCCAAGAGCACAGCTGTCTGAGATCATAGAATCATAGAATCATAGAATACCAGATTGGAAGGGATCTCAAGGATCATCTGGTCCAACCTTTCCTGGCAAAAGCACTGTCTAGACAAGATGGCCCAGCACCCTGTCCAGCCGAATCTTAAAAGTGTCCAGTGTTGGGGAATCCACCACTCCCCTGGGGAGATTATTCCAATGGCTGATTGTTCTCATTGTGAAAAATTTTCCTCTTGTGTCCAATTGGAATCTCCCCAGAAGTAATTTGTACCTATTACCCCTCGTCTTTTCCATGCGACTCCTAGTAAAAAGGCAGTCTCTGTCTTCTTTGTATCCACCCTTTAAATACTGGAACATGGTGATAAGGTCTCCCCTAAGCCTTTTCTCAAGGCTGAACAAACCCAGTTCTCTCAGCCTTTCCTCATATGGAAGGCTTCCCAGTCCTTTAATCATCTTCGCCGCCCTTCTCTGGACCCTCTCCAGCCTGTCCACATCTTTTTTGGATAGCAGGGAC
Organism: Calonectris borealis; assembly: GCF_964195595.1. Taxonomy (NCBI): domain Eukaryota; kingdom Metazoa; phylum Chordata; class Aves; order Procellariiformes; family Procellariidae; genus Calonectris; species Calonectris borealis. The sequence goes on from NC_134314.1 coordinate 77,366,304, forward strand.
CAAAACTGAACACAGTATTCCAGCTGTGGCCTGACAAGTGCTGAGTAGAGTGGGATTATGAGTTCTTCATCTCTGCTAGTGATGCCCTTGTTGATGCAACCCAGCATCCTGTTGGCTTTCTTTGCCTCAGCACATTGCTCACTCATATTGAGCTTGTTGTCCACCAGGACCCGCAGGTCCCGTTCCACTGAGCTGCTCCCCAGCCGGGTAGATCTCAGCCTGTGCTGCTCTCCTGGATTATGTTTTCCCAGGTGCAAGACCTTAAATTTGTCTTTGTTGAACTTCATAAGGTTTTCCTACAGGGTGGCTCTCGCTTCTGAAGTGTCCACTTCCCCACTTAGTTTGGTATCATCGGCAAACTTCATCAGGGTACACTTGATCCCATCATTCAGATCACTTATAAAGATATTAAACGGTGTTAGGCCCAATATTGATCCCCGGGGGACCCCACTTGTGACAGGCTGCCAGTCTGAAAAGGAGCTATTTACCACCACCCTTGGGGTGTGGCCTGTCAGCCAGTTCCCCACCCACCACACAGACCGCTTCTCTAGACCATAATGCATCAGTTTTTCTAGGAGAAGGCTGTGGGAAACCGTATCAAAAGCCTTGGAGAAATCCAGGTAGACAATGTCCACCACTCGCCCCACATCAACGGAGCAGGTTACTTTGTCGTAGAAGGTGATCAGGTTTGTCAAGCACAATTTGCCCTTGGTGAATCCGTGCTGGCTTTTCCCAATCATGTGCTTCATTTGACTTGTGATGGCTTCCAGGAGGATGTGTTCCGTAACTTTCCCAGGGACTGAAGTAAGACTGATGGGCCTATAATTTCCTGGATCCTCCTTTAAGCCCTTCTTGTAGCTGGGGATGACATTAGCCTTCTTCCAGTCTTCTGGAACATCATCCAATCTCCACGACTTCTCAAAGATTATGGAGAGCGGCCTCACAATGATGTCAGCTCTCTTAACACCCTCAGGTGGATATTGTTAGGGCCCATTGATTTGTAGGGGTCAAGCTCCTGTAATAGTTCACATACCAACTCTTCCTTCACTGACGGTGGGTCTGTGTTTGTATCAACCTAGATTTTTGTTCCCCAGGCCTGGGGCCCAACAGTGCTGGTAAACACAGTGGTGAAGAAAGTGTTGAGAACCTCTGCCTTTTCAGCATTGTTGGTGACTAATTCACCTCTCCTGTTTAACAGCGGGCCAAAATTTTCCTTCTGTTTCTGCTTGTTGTTTACATACCTGAAGAACCCTTTCTTGTAGTTTTTGACATCTCTGACCAATTTCAATTCGAGCTGAGCTTTTGCTTTTCTAACTGCATCTCTGCACACCCTGGCAATGCCAAAAGGTATTTGCCCGCTTTTCCATCTCTGGTATGCTTCTCTTTTGGTTTTGAGCAGACTTAGAAGCTCGTAGTTAAGCCAAGGGAATCTCTTCCTCCGCCTACTTCCCATACCTTTAAAGGGGATTAACTGATTTTGTGGTTCCAGGAGAGCATTCTTGCAAAACTCCCAGCACTCACTGGCTCTTTTATCCTCCATGGAAGCTTCCCACGGAATCCCTCCCAAGTGAGCTCTGAGCAAGCTGAAGTTTGCTCTTCTAAAATCTAAAACCTTTGTCTTCGTACTAACCTTCAGCGTTACTCAGGAGGATCCCAATATTGTCATCACTGCAGCCAAGGCTATCACTAACCGAGATATTACAAAGCAGGTTTTCTTGGTTTGTGAGTAGCAAGTCCAGCAGTGCCCCATTCCTGGTTGGCACATCTAATATTTGTATGAGGAAGCAGTCCTCTACGCATTCCAGGAACTTGATGGATGATATGTGAGCTGCTGTATTTTTCTTCCAACAAATATCTGGGTAGTTGAAGTCACCCATAAGAACCAGGTTCTGTTGACCCGAAGCTAGATTAAGTGACCCAAATATTGCTTCGTTGGCCTTATCGTCTTGGTTTGGAAGTTGGTAGCAGATGCCTACTGTAAGATCCCCCTTGGAGATGACCCCTCTGATCTTGACCCAGAGGGATTCAATGGGCTTCCACAATTGTCATAGTTGACTTCTGTACATTCAAGGTTCTCCTTAACATACAGCATGACTCCTCCTCTTCTTCTTCCCTGCCTGTCTTTACAAAACAGCCTATAGCCATCCATCGTGATCCTCCGGTCATGTGAGTTGTCCCACTATGTTATTCCTATGATATCATAACATTCTGAGTGGGCGCAGACCTCCAGTTCCTTGTGTTTGTTCGCCAGGCTGTGTGCATTGGTATACATAAACTTGAGGTTGTTGGTCTTTTGATTCCCTTCTTGGGAGGCAGCTAAGGAACATTTGTCACTGCTCTGGTTGGCCTGCCTTTATTGCCCTGTTGGTTGCAATGGTGTGAGCATTGCCACTTTGGACCCTGCCCTCCAAGTCCTTCAGTTTAAAGCCTGCCTCACCAATTTGGCCAGCCTGTTGCCAAAGAGTCCCTTGCCTCTTCTAGACAGATGGATCCCATCCGTCCCTAATAAATTATAGTCATTGAAGAACGTCCCGTTGTCATAAAAGTCAAAACTCTCACGATGGCACCAGCCACGAAGCCGGAAGTTGATTTGTCTTATGTGTCTATTTCTGGCTGCACCCTTTCCTCTAACTGGTAAAATGGAAGAAAAGATAACTTGGGCACCAATACTTTTCCTCTGCACCCCCACGGCTTTGTAGTCTTCCTTGATTCTGCCTAGGTTCTGGCTTGCGGTGTCATTCACACCACATGAAAGAGTAGCAATGGATAGTAGCCTGTGCTCTTGACAAGTTATGGCACCCTCTCGGCAATATCTCGGACCTTAGCTCCCTGAAGGCAGCATATCTCTCGTGACTCCCTGTCAGATGACAATCCTCCCCAGATTTCCCACAAGGCCCCCTCCACTGCAGACTATCCTGTAGATCTATAGATTTCTGCAGATCTGTCAGCTTCTTGGTTAGATACAAGAAGATCAGAAAACAAGGTCAACAGTTAGTACAGAAGCACATCATCCAATGAGAGACAGAAACCATAAGTAGACAAAAATGTCAGCTCATTGGCAGGTAGAGCAGATCTGCAAGGCGACTCAGTTTTCTCATTCTTTCCTCCCCTTTATTTTGTAGGCTGGGAAAGAGAAAGATTAGAAAGAACAATTAGTTTCCTGAGCTGGTTTAACACCGCAATGGGCAACAGATATTGGATGGAAACAGGACTTCAAAGAACTGGAATTGATTGGAAGAGGTAGAAATGGAAGCAGGAAAAGTGACTTGAATTGTGGGAAACTAGTAAGAAAAGGAGTACAAGTGAAGAAAATGCTGATCAATTCATTCAGGAACAGTACTGGAAACTGGACTCAGGAGGAATGGGAGTCACATCCGCACTGCTATGGATGGAAGGTTCAGCATTTCACACTAGCTGAGGCACTTCCCCAGGACAGTAAGGATTCTGTGTGTGTGTGTGAAAGAGAAAAAGGGAGAGAGAAGAAGACGAAGAGAATGAGTGAGAGAGAAAATGAGAGGGAGAGAGAATGAGAGGGAGAATGCTGGCTCATGGAAAGTCAATGGCATCACTTTCACTAAACCAGTGGAGCCAATGTTTTACCTGAAAAAATGAAATAACAACCTACTCTGTATATGAAGAAAGTGAAAATTATTTCATTTGTGGAACAGGTACTTTTGCTGCTTTATTTAGTCTAAATGAGGACAGAAAATTGTATTGCTCTGTTGTTCTGCTTATTACTGATTTTTTTTTTAAACACTTCACATTCATTTCTTCAACAGGCTTTTACAGTTCATAAGAAAGCTTCTAGGAATTGTAAATTCATTGAGGGTTGCTCATGAAATGCTCATGAAATGATATATAAGGAATTATATTTTTTTTTCTTCAATAACTCCTGAAATAATTGTCTTCCTTTTCTATAAGCCTGCATTGGTGTTTTATTTTAGGATGACCAATGTTATTTCCTTTCACGGGGCCTTTGCTGTCATAATGCAACAACTCTGTTCTTTTGATTTCTTCTTCCCGTCCCTCCCCATCAAAGCCGCTCCTAACAGGAATAATTCTGCATCTCCTAGCGTATGGAGGATCACCTGTGATGAAAACTGTAATCAGATATGAAGCATTTAAGTTTCCCTCCTGCATTTTCAATTAAAATGAGTGAGAAAGCTTGAAAAGCAAAAATAAAGGAAGAAGGAAACCCAGAATCGTTTACTAAATAGCTGTGTTACCTTGATAATTACAAATATGAATGTATTACAGATGACATTTCAGACAATCAGAGCTGTAAAAATTTAAATAAGTAACATTAAGACTAAAGCAAAGAAATTATAAAGGCAAGGGACTACATTCCACCTTTCTATTGAGGAGGCATATTTGGTATGCTACCTGCTATTTTAAAATATATTTCCAACACTGAAGTTTCCATCTCTTCCTTTACGATTTTATTTTCCAGACACAAAATTCTCAAAGTTAAAAAATAATCCACAGATACTCTGTCCCAATTTCCCATTTCTTAGTCCAGTATTTTCACTATGTAAAGTGTTAAATAAATCCTTTTTTTGCTTGCTTTTTAACACAAAACAAATATTTGTCAATGATTGTTCTATTTTAGTTATGAACTAGAAAACACGTAGTCTCTATGGATCCTTCCTTATAAGTGTAGCCTATCAGAATAGTTAATACCATGTTTTTCTTTTGGGGAAAAGGGAGGAAGAAGGAAGGAAATATCCCTCTTACCCTTGGGCTTCTGCTAATTCAACTATAGTTTTTGGTAACGGTGTGCAATATGCTAAACACTTTTTCACCAGAGCAATTTAGAAAGGTGATGAATAAAAGACGCGGGCTGACCTTTCTTTTACTGTCATGATTTACAAACTCATAAAAGTTATTACCCACTGCCACCACTCCAACAACTACAGCTTTTTGACGTTTTTTCTTATACATTTTCCCTCCTGCAACCTAAAGCATGATCCAAATAAAAAAATGGACAGCATTGTAAATATATGAATTGGATTATACTCATGATGAGGGAGAAGGAATCAACAAATGCCTGTCTAATGCAAGTATTCAGGTAGAAAACAAAACCACATCTAATATTAGTGCAATTTTCAAGATAATTTCATTCTGAAACACTATATATGTTTTGAGAAGAACTACAGTGGTTTGTCGGAGGAGTTTCTTATCAACATACTATTTCGTGCAAATAGTGTTGCGGTTTCTCTATCAGTCCCACGCAAAGCAACTGCTCTTTCAGAAATGGATTTAGTAAAATTCATTTAATGGCTTCAATGTAGTGAATTTTAACTGCCTAAGAGAAATGAAGTTAAAAAAAAAAACATCATCTGCTGCCTGAACATGTTCTCACATATTTATATGATTCTATATAAGAAAGTAATAACAACCATAGACGGAATGGAAATTAATTCAATAGACTCCCAACTTACTGAAACTGTCAGCAAAGTGGAAGACAAAAGAAATTCACATTTAGAAATTTGGAAATGATTCTAATAAGGCAACACAGGTGATTCAGAAATATTACTCAACACGTCGAGTCTCTGTTGTCACATACAGTGAGTCTACAGCCATCAAAAGAAGCAAGAGTAAGCGGTACTGTTATCCACTCATTTAGACAAGTCCATATTACCTGGCAACACAGATGGCATCTCTAGATTTCCTTTACTACTATAATATACCTAAGTATTCTTCAGTTAGCTTTTTCTGTTTCAAAGTACAATACACATCTCTTCCAGCTTTAAAAGTAAGACAAGAGCCACAGGTCGATCAAATATTGACCCAAAATACTGATTTAAACACACACACACAAAATCATTTTCTCTCTTTGAATTTCACATAGGATGATTGATTCAGTCAGGATGTCTGTGAGCAAATCTCTCCAAACAGTGTTTACGTATGCAAATGTTTGCTCAACTGTATTCTGTAACCCGCAAAACTGCTGAGTATCAAAGACGTTCCTATGAGTTATTTGGTATCCTATATACAAAACTGTAGGTTGTAACAAAAGGCACTACTTGTTGTGTGTATCTAAAGACCCATTCTAATCTTAGTGTTCATGGGTTTATAACTAAAGCTGACCACATGGGGTTTTTTGCTGGTTAGGGATACATTTTGCACTGTGTCACCTGGTTGTACCTTCAGTAAACTGAAACAGGGAAATACAAGAACTGCTGGAAGCTCTATTGTACTGAGCTGAGCTTAGAAAGTAAGAAAGTTGCCATGCATTTAGGTACACAAGGTCCTCCTTTGATAAAATGCAATGTTCCATTGTTCAAATACCTGTTTCTGCTAAAAAAGTTGTTCACTGAGAACAATGGTATTGATACCCTATTTTCATAAATATTTAAAATGTGAGAGACACAAACTGAGACCCGTTGTCACAAGTTGCTCTCTCTGTCCTTGAGCTTTTCACACAATAGCACTGGAAAGTGCTTTCAGTAGAACACAGGTGCCCTCTGAATTGACCTCTAACGTTTACTATTCAGAAACCCTTCCACAACGAAGCATACTCTTTCTAAACTACTGTCAAACTGCACACGCTAACATTACTTACAGCACCATTTCTCCGCTACCACTTCTCTTTTCCCTCCTCTGTAAAGATGATCATCTATGTTGCTACTCCAGTTATGCCATCCCTTTTTACTCATATTCAGTTATGCTCATCAGCTCACACACCAGTGTTTAACAATACTTCTAGTCATGTTTGTTTCTTGAATGTATGTATAAATAATTTTAGGAAAGCACCTATATGTACGGATGCAGTCAAAGCCGAATTCATGTGAAGCCTATGCTCCAAGTCTCGAGCCTATGCTCCAGTCAAATGCAAGCTAACTCTGATTTAGAAGCTGTCCCAGTGGAGCACTGCGCTAAAGCTAACAAGTCCTGCTACTAATCTCATGCTTAGTCTTTTTCTGTTTCAAAGAACTGTATTTTCTACGTTTACCTCCTAGAGGAAACACTGTCAAAAAGAAATGTTTCTGGATTGGGAAACAGAAGACTTAATTCTATCCCTGTTTTGCTACTGGCTGTGAACAAGCCAGGCTACTGATTCCCATCACATAATTTGTCTGCCTTATTCATCTACACTATAAGCTCTGCGAGGTAGGGAATATCTCTTACAAACTGTTTGCAAAGTGCTTCTTCACACAAGGGGATTTTGAGTTCTCCAAGAAATGGCAAGCCTGTACTAATATAATACTGCTATTACCAGTAGTAAATTTCAAATTGTTTGCATTGAGCAAAATTGTGTATCAACAAATATTACATATTTTGCTTCCAGAAGGCTTGTTAACTAATTTTGCCATTCTTGGAGGCAAGGACAATATTGTTGTAAGCAGTCATCTCCCATTACAACACTTCAATGTTCCTGATATGCAGCTACCTCCTGTTTATTCCTTTGGTGACTCTGTTATGGTTCTGTTCTTCTTCCACCCTTCTGATTGCCACGAGAAGATCTTACCACTGTTCTCATATACTCATGACAGCCTCTGAAAGAATTCCTATTTTGGGTATACATTAATTAACTACTACTATTCATTCCAAAGTGAACTGTAATCAGCAGGGAGCTCTTCATCATTCTTTGGAATATTTAGCACCCTTAAAGTGACACCATTTGCTGTGCTTTTAGGAAGCAGCTTATTGCTCTAATCCCTTCTTATGAGATCCAAATTTTGCAGGTCTCATTCTTCATTCAGTCATTACCAATCTTTCCTTACCATGGCTCTAATTTCACTACTTGCCCCTTAGTCACTAGCTAAGATGCTGATCCCCCCTGTGCACCATTGAATCAGTGTCTAATCTTCCTCTCTTTTTTCAAGGACAAAACACTTAACTGGGGTACCAATTTAAATGTCTCCACACATATTTCACTTCTATCCTTCCTACAGTTTTTTTATTGTTGTTGTTAATATCAAATTACTTATTTAAGATCTCAACTTGGCACTTTCTTTCTTATAATAATTTCTCTTTAATGTTTGTCCATTCCAGCTTAATTTCTTTTTTACAGGTTTCAGCTACCATGAAAGATTTTTCCTTCTCACCAAACAGGAAAACAAACGCAGCTTTCACATTCTCAGCTATGTTTCATATCAGCTGCCTGAGATCCTAAAGTAGCTGTCAAGCCAAATCTAGTTGTTCTGTGAGCTGTGAATCCAACAAAGTTTGCTATCCTGGAGTATTTCCTATATTCCTGACCCATATTCCTGCAATTACCGCAGCTTTTCCCATGTCTTCTATAATCTCATTATCTGTAATACTATCAGTTCTCCTTCCTGACCTCTAGATTCTCCCACAGTATCTTGGGCAAATAAGTTCAAAATTAATTTACGAAAAATGGAAGGACAAAATGGTCTTACAAGAAATTCTATATTACCATAAAATACAGTAACTTAAAAGCATCAGCTCAGAACAGATCTGTGTTGTATTTTTCTCATTCTCCAGGCAAATCTGTAGGTCTAGAAAACAAGAGCTAGTTGATTTGCTCATATGTGATGTTAACTCTGAAATTACAGATACAACATATATGCCAGCAGTAGTATTTCACTAGCACTCAAATTTTACTAGCATTCAGCTTCTTATGCAAAAAGCCCCAAATAGCCTATCATAGGAACTCAAACACCTCAAACCCTCAACTGTTCTTCTTGTGCTGACAAATTTCCACAATAAATACACTTACACAAATATATGACAGAAAAAACTGCAAACACAGAAGCAGAGTAAAATACACTTAATTAAATATCAAGAATAAAAATGTAGATGATACGCTGCTGATTATATTAATCATTGCAATATTTAAGACACTTAAATACAGAAGTATGAATTATACTGAAACAGCTTTTGAACTTTCTACCTGCTTTAGAAGCCAAGAGTCAAAGCAATGAGTCTAGGTCCAGCTTATTAAATAATAAAAAGTCTTGACTACACATGGTAATTCTGACATTCCAATGAAATTAATTAAGTCATCAGCAGGCCTGTATATTTGGAAAGCAATTTTTAATTTACCCTGGCAACAGATTGTATGTTGTAGCTGACAACAAACTTGGTTGCAAGGATAAAACTGGGCTCAAAATCTGTGTTTCATGCTGACATGAAATGGCAGTAACACCAGCACCTACAGCTTCCCAGGAAATGCTAAGTGGTTCAGAAGCTTCTGACAGAACAACACAGACACCCAAATCTAGCAACCGGCAACTTCTACAATTCATATTAGATTTTTTTTTTTTATTCTTACATTTTCATATGTATATGCTTTACATATAATAAGTTAAGCACATTGCTGTTTATGCCATGAATACATGCATCAACGCTATCCACAGGTGATGCATTGGAAACTGACAACAATTCACATTTCTATACCTTCCTTTGTGCGCTGAAACTCCCTAAAACCCTTTGCAAAGCAATAAATATCATACCCAAGGACAAATAGTGATAGGTCATCAATACAGTAGTGACTTTCTGTACCCAGCCTTAGCAGCCATTCTAAGTACAGCAATACTTCTGAAATATGAGGACCAATTAATCTGAAATAGTTCTGCCTGTGAGGGGTCTTTTATATAATCACCTGCACTACTACAGATTGCATCTGCAGTTCTTTGATACCACTGCAGAAGGATAGCAATTTCATTAAATCAGTATTTGCACTCTGTCAAAAGGCCAGTAGGTTTCCCCAAGTTCCCCAAATGTCTTAAATGTGTGATCTTATGCTAAGCCCTGGCTATCCGAGTGAACTGCCAAATCCACGTACAAGATAAACAAAAATATTTATAAAGCAACTGCGGCAGCACTGGTAATGGTAGCAAAGACAAGGAAGAGAAAGTTGAACCTATCTTTCCATGCTTACTACTGCTCGCCATAGATGAACAGCCCTCTGCATTTATTGAAGAGAACAATTTGCTAACCATCAGGAGCTGAAATTCAGATACTTACTGATAGCTGCTCTTCCATGCTCCCTGCTACTCTCTTAGCTTCACACATTTATGAGTTCAGTGGTTTGGCGTACACTTCTGTGGGCTTTCTGATCTGGAACCACTACTCCAGCAGCGCGTCCACCTGCACGTGCGCGCAGCAGCACACGGAGCAGCAGCAGGCCTGCAGCTATCCTCCAGGGGTCACAATTGGGTTACAAATTCTATAAAATGTGATGACTCTGCAACCTGATTTACAGCAATTTATTCACATCCTTCTTCATTAAGATTCAAATGGAATAAGTAAGATAGAAATTGAACAGATACAGAAATTGTGCATGGCTTGCTTCTGTAGTCAGTAAACATTTATTCACTAGGCACAGCGCTCTCTCGTGCTCTCTCTCCTGTATTCTCTCTCTTCCCTTATCCTTCCTGCTTGCTGTTTTAATGCATAATTAAGAAGGTCAGAATTAATGAAGCAGTGTGGAGTAAAGTTCAAGGAATCCCCAGGCACTATTTATTCTATTAGATCTCAGGCATGAATGTCAGATTGGCGGCATTAGAGGCAGAGGCAGTGTAGCTGGCAGCAGTCCAGAAGCGAAGCTACCAAGGGAGACTTACCTGCAGTGTCAAGTCATTGCTGAGCTCCCTCCCTGCAAAAATCACCCGCAGCTGGTCAGCTGGAACTCCCTGTCGCTGGGCAACCGCCTCCTTCAGCTGGAGGATGCTGGCATCCGAACCAACCTCCACCGGGAAGCCATGGCTGGAGTTGAATCTGACAAACACTAAACAAGAGCAAAACACGTCTTAAAGCGAGCATTTCTCATGAGGTGTTTGTACTGGACTACGAGAGGCTTACTCTTCAATTTCAGGGAGCATGTACTATTTTCAGAGAAAAGCTATTAATACTGCAGTGTACCATTTTGAAATCCGTCACAGAATAGTTAGTGCCCAATAAACAAAAACCATTATTTCCTCTTGGCAGGGAAATTATAGAGAACAGTCAGAATCAAAAGAGACCCAGCTAGGCAGTTGCCTAAGTAGTCGCTAACTGGCACAACAGATTTTCAGTTCAGTCCTAACTTTAGCAGGCACGGGGCACACACACTTTCTGTGCCCCTCGTGCTCTTCCTCACTACATATAACAAATAAAAGCAGGAAACTGAGGTATGCTTTAGAGCGAAAATGCATTAAATAATACAAGGGAAAACAATTGCTTGTGACACAGTAAAGCACAGTCACATAAAGTGGTTTCCCACAGATACAATTCTACAGAAGATAATGATAGAGGGAAAATCACAGGCTAGCAGAAATGGTTGGGAGTATTGTATTAGAGCGTGGTCTTTTCAGAGTTCACTAAAGTATCTGCAGTACATAACTCCTGCCAGCATCCACCTTACGTGCAGAAAATCACTACTGCACCAGTCATATCATTTTTAGAGCTGCAGCAACTGGTTTATACATCCAGAGAAGTATGGCAAATAAACTCACAAGCTTCCTGCCATTCAGCTAGCAGAGCTGTTTTTCCTAAGGAGTCTGAAGGTGCTCATTGAGCTCCTGGTCAGGAGAATGACTACAAGAACTATGAAACAGGAAAAAAACTCATTATATCCATATCAGTCAGGGAGATTGTATGAACGGTAGACATGTCCCCAGTGGACCGCTTCAACCAATAGCTCCACAGGCAGGAAGCAAAGGAATTAGCAAAACCCAATACAAAACAAAAAATCTTTTATGTCAATTAGATAGTGGGTACCTGTCACCTAAACTGCGTGGGTATTGATTGTAACAACCAGTTGTCTTAAAGATTTATTTCCCATTCCCACTGCAATGTTTTAGCTGAAGATGTTATTCCTTTGCATTTTGGATGACTGACAGAAGCGTAAGCTCAAAAGTATTTATATAGTTTAAGAAAATAACTATTTTTAAAACTGAAAATTGGATCTTTATGATTTTTCAAACAAAGTCTACCTGACCACTTCAAAGTTGTCAGATTCTTTAAGAGCATTTGAATACGGCTGAGAATGCGGCCATTGTTTTGCTGAACAAAAAATGTTGTACATATCTGCAATTTCACATCTTCAGTTCAGATTTGGCTAATCTTTAAGGGACAAGGCCATATACCAATAAAATTTTACACAACATTTTAAGTTTTGCACTTGAAAGTACCCTCTTAATGTACTAAATGCAGGGTAGGATTGCATAATGCTGTGTCAGGCAGAATGCAGTACCTATGCCCTGCAGTGTGTTACACAGTCTCCTGTAGTACATCTCGTTACTGGGTTTGATTTCTATTTAAAGGTGTTCTGGAAATAACTAAACTGTGCAAGCTGTACATTCAGCCTGTTCAGAAAAATCAGCGGAATTTGAATTTTATTTTGATTGTGGTTTGGAGAGTAAAGGAGGACTTATATGACAAAAAGTAGTTCCAGCTAATGGGAACTGAACATTTCCCATCTTTCCAGAACACTCATAATGCTCAACTCTAAATAACTTTATCTGGGCCAGTAGCAAAATATATAGTTAAATCAATGGGGAATATACTTTTTTAATATACTAAGCTCTGACTATCTGATTATGTGCAATTTTTTTTATACATTTATATAGGTATGCTCGCGTACACACATAAAATGCATACATCTGCATCTCCAAAGACTTCTTCCTAGCTAATAAATAATCCTTGTTATCTTTAGTCTTACCAAAGCCAGTGCTATTGGTTTCGGAAATGAAAAAAGGTTAGCAAGTGCATTGACTCTGCAAATCAAATGTGCTGGTAAGAGGAAAGTGCTTGATAAAAGAAGCATAAACAAGTGGAGTGTCATTTAAATTAATTATAAAGCAGTACTCATTTTTAAAGACAGTATAACAACACCACGCTTACTGCAAGCATAATTCATGTTCATCATCAACAATCCCCACCCCTTCCCTCAAATAAGTTTATTTTTATTCACTTCCAACAGGTATAGTCTCCTCCTCCCAACGTGTATGAGGTAGCAGAAGTTTCAGTCTCACAATTGTAACCACAAGCAAACACGGGAAACGGGTGTGTGAGTGCAACATTTTGCCCTCCACAGCAAAGATTACAACTGCTCTCTTATAAGCCTGAAGAGCTAACTCAGAAAAATGCTAAAATGCCAAACTTTTCTTGCTGGAAAGTTCTAATCCACAAATATTTTGGCCCTAAACATATTTATTCTATTATAAAGTCTGCAATCCACCAACTCTTTTCAATGTAAAAGAACAGAAGGGGCCTTTGCTTACTTGCACAGAGCATAAAAAGATTAAATATAAAACTTCAGTCTGTGGAATAAAACCAGAATTTCATATAATATTTCAAGCTTTCTTTTTTGGGAAAAATAAACTTATTATTTTCTTTTTGACATTTCAAGTCAATAATTAAATCATCACTATCAAGTTGATACGCTTAACAGCACACATTATTCATGAGAACACAGGTGAAGTTATGCAGACATTCCAGACCTCTTCCAAAGAATACACACTTTGAAAAGACTTGGAATCTAAAGTTTGTCTACTGGAAGTTAAACAAACATTGGCTTAACAGAAGATTAGAGAATTTACCTGAGGCCTAAACTGCTGATGGAAATCCAAAAGAAATAAATCAAGTTACTAAAGTTAAGAAGTAGCCAAACCAAGCTGAAGAAAAGAGGCTCCATTTGGATCAGCTCTACTACTCCCACATCTGTAACAGGTTACAAACAGTAAAACTTGTCTGATAAAAGGAAACTTTGTGAGTCTTGACTGTCATGTCAAATATAATCTCTGTAAATATCACAAGGATCTGATTCCCAGAGGGATCAAGAGCTACCTAAGTGCTTTTGTAACTCTTTCTTGGTATCTATCTGAATCTCTACATCTATCTAAGGTATACATCTTCATGCAATAATTTCAATTTTACTCATGTAAACAAGTTAGATAGTATTAATCTCTTGTTTGGAAGGATCAGCAAGTGCTACAAAAGGGCACAGTTGTAGAGGAAGTAACTTTTACATATTTCCAGAGGAATTTCCCACGTTCCCTAGGAAAATACCCATTTTTTCAAGCATGTACCTACACAGTAAGAAATTTTTTGGCCCAGCATAATGACTCAAATGGTGAAAATTGGCTTCTTCAAAGACCGCAGGCTTACTCCTTTGGCATGCAAGTGTGGCAGAGGGAAAGTTCTCCGTTCTGGGTGTAAGGGCAGGAATTGCATTTGTACAGAGCAACGCATTTCCCCCTAGAAACTGATACTACAAAATCAGAATACACAGAGTTGCAGGGTATGTGAAATGCATTCAAGTGCAAAGGAGACATAAGATATATACAGAAATGATGGTCTAGCATGCAGCAGTAGGTTAAAGCTGGCTAAGCAGAATGTAACAAGTCTTCACAGAGGCTAGCAATTCAGGGAAACAGAAGTGAGATGTAAAAATGCAACCCTCCATCTCTCCCTGCTGCCCCAGTTGGACCAGAGAGTGGAGGTGTACACAGAAGTAAATACTGAGTGGAATTAAAATCTTTGTTCCTGTTTGTGGGAAGTTTCACTATTTTCACGTTGGTTTTCATCTCAAATACATCAAAAATTCAATGTATTGACTTTTAATGTTCTTTTTGTTGAAAAAGAAGTACCATGTAAGTGTTAAAATATTTTCATTCTGCAGCACTTCATGGAAATAAATACTTCTTTATTCTTCCAGTCCTGTTGACTGGACCCCTCTGTTTGGATTCTCTCTCCCTCCGAATGAAGCACCAACACAAATCCCAGAAAGAAGTTGGTGCTGCGGTCATGAGGAAATGCTGGCGTATCACGATAGAGGCAGCCCAGCATTTATTTTGATTAAAAGTTCCCAAAGAACTCAACTTCTTGGCTTTTAGCTGATTTGTATTCAAGTGACTGTAATAAAATTAAGAAGTTATCACCTCTGAAGTGACTTGTATTAATAAATTCATGCACAATGAGCCATTTCATTCATATGAATACAATATGGAAATGCACCAGTTCCCAAATAAAGTATTGCTATCCTGAAGATTTCGTCTTTCAAAACAGTATGACACATCATTGCATCCACTATCAAAATGGAGTCAGCAGCACAATTCAGTCACTTAGGATACAATATGATGAATAACTTTTCCCCATGAAGTAATACAGGAATTGTTAGTGAAGGGAATACAAGTAAGTGAAGAAGATTGTGACTAGAATCTTGGGTAGTTTGAGACAGTACTGCTCCTGGCCATCTGTCCATCTCTTACGCTGGAGGTTGCTACACATATAACTGGGATACTGAAGGAAACGTATGCCTGCATCTCAGCTGTGCCTGTTTACAATTCAGCATGTTAGTACAAACTCAATTGGAAATTTAAGCAAATGCAGATACAAACTGGTTAAACTCAGACGCAAGTACGTGGGGCAGGTGTGGAGGGGAGCTGCAGAATTTCAAGTGAAGGCTGGAAGAAAGCTGGTGGGCAGGCACTCCTGCCAGGATCTCAACAGGCCATTTCTCAGGGCCCTGGGATTCAGCAGCCTTTCTTCTTCAGCAAGTCACACCAAAAGTGCCAAAGCTTTAACCCCATTGTCATCAATCCTACAGGTTTTCCAGTTCTGAATTGAGACGACAAATATTGCACGTTGGAGAAGCTTAGGCCCTGCTTGTGAGCAGACTGTGAAGGCACAGTCCCGATATACAGAACCTAAATGACGGAACTGTGCCAAGAATGAAAAAAAGTTGTAGATGTTTTTATATTGCAACATGCAAACCACAAATTTTCTTTTTAGTTTTGACATAAAATAGCCAATTTTTTTTCTTCCTAAAGTAGTGAATCACACAATTCTGCTTCGCTGCACACCAAACAAAAGCTATAACCTACAATAGATGATCTGTGGCAACAGAATGCACAAATTTAAACTTTAAGATCTTATTGCTGAGCAATTATATTGTGTCCATGATAACTATGACAGCTTCGAGTACTCTCTATTCCCCATTCTTCCTAGAGACAAAAAGAATAAAACCAAGGTTTAATCCAAGGATGGTGTGAAATATGTGAAACTTTTTTGATTTTTAAAAGCCCTTTCCTTACTGAGGTCAGATGATAAGACCTTTGAAATGTATTTCCCTAAAACTGGGAAAAAAAGTCTTGTGACAGTATCTGTCTGTGGTGATCAGCTCCTCTTTGGCTCAGCTCATGACTTGAGAACACAGCCCTTCGAAGCTCAAAAACCTACATCTAGACTATTTCACACTAGAAAGTATTATCCCTTCCTTTTCAATATGAAATCTTTCTCATAAACTGTGATTAATAATTTATCCAGTGCAACTAACCAGTTTAATGCAGATTAAAAACAGGAAAATGCACAGAAAGGATAAATAAAGGAAGAGAAGGTAAGAATTGAGATAATGTAAAATCCTTGCCACCGTTCTGTAAGTCCCCCTCTTTCGGCACAACTGCGCATCACCTCTCAAGGCATAGGCTGAAGGCAACTGTTCTAAGTATCTTTTTCATTTCAATAAATAAAATAAAAACATTTTTTGGGGGTTCTTGCATCCTCAATCATATGGCAAGATACTGTTCTATTATTTTAATCTTTTTATTTAACGAACATAAGATACATTTGTAGGCACTTTAGAAACCCCCAGTGAATGTCAGTTGCTGCCTGGAATTTCTACAACCTGAATTGTAGAAATGCAACTGTACGATATATGTAGTGTGAGAAACTAGCAGCAGAACACGATATAATGTGATGGCAGTAAATCTTGTTCCATAACTTTTTATTGTTATTTCCTGGTTTTCAGTGTGTCAAAGGGAACTGCAAAAAGGGAAAGAAGTAAAGCAAAAGATTAAAGAGGAACAAAAAAATGAAAGAAAAAGATGAGTTGAGGAGACTGTGCAAGTTGAAGTCGGGACCGTAAAGGAATAGCTCAGAGCTGTGGCAGGCTTTTATTAAACAGCCAGTCAGCACATGTTACTGAAAGTCCAATTAAATGGTTAAACAACTTTGTGCAAAGTTCTTTGAAGTGTCTTTCCAAAGTAACTCCAGCGGCCTGGAACTGGTTGCAGTCTTTTTCTTCACAGCTTTCTGTATGTAGGTTCTGCATTAGAATAGCAGACCTTCCCAACACTTTTTGCTCCCAGGAGCACTGGAGAGCATGAAGGTTCAGTCAACTCCATTTTAATTTCTACCTTGCTTCCACTACATCAAGTCCTGCTTTGGAGGCTGTTGTCACCGTCACAAAGCTCTGGCCAACTGGCTTGCGTGATTTTTTTACTTGACATATATATGTGATAAATAAAATCTCATCAGCATTAGAATAACCAGTCCCATAGGAATTCATGTAGCCCTTTCATCAGTTAGCAAAAATATCCTCAGCTCTCTCCAAGAAAACTTTCAAACAGATGTCTTTTCATCAAAAAGTTGCCAAATTCCGACAAATTGGAGCCAAGTTGAGATAGCAAGATTCCGAGTCTTGATGCCCTTGCACTGAACATCCTGCCAACAATTCCCCTCCTCTATAAAGAGGGAAATCCAACTACAGAACCTCTGCTGTCTACACAAGGAGTGAGATAGTGTGAGATAATGATTTCACACATTTCAGTCTGTATGGCTGAAAATCAACACCTTAAACAGTACGCTGAGATGAGTGGGTTGCTGTTGCAGATATCGATACACAGGTATGATGCTTTCCTGGCAAAATGGCCTGCTGTATATTCTGCACCAGGTCCAGACTGACAGGTATATGCAATGAAGTTAACCATGACTTAATGAGTTACCACTCACTGCTGAGCCATAATAACTGGCAGCATTAGGCCTCCTCGATCATTGCATTTGTGAAATAAAATTAATGCACATTAATGTAAGCCAACTTCACAACCACAGCAGAAAAAGAGCCTACACAGGCAATAAGTGGCAACTCGTTAAGCTAGAGTAATTTGGTTGCTTCTGATCATTTGTAAATTACCTTCACCTAACAAATGATTTTATGATGTAATCACACATAGAGAGCAATGTAGTAATCTGACATAAATAATGTCTATAAAAGCCCATCCTTGGTGAGGTTATTTCTCTCCTTAGCAAGGAATAAACTCTGTCATGGAAACATCTTTAGTTCTAGCTAACACTAAAGGAATATAATAAAAAATGTTCCTTATTAACTCAAATTTTAAGATTGAGATTTCTGATTGTTTTATTTCTTTTTTAAATAAAAATCAAGATCGACTTTTATTCAAACAATGGTTTATGGAAAGCAATACAGTAGTATTCATAAGTGCTACATTTGTACCTGATGACAGTTTTCTACAAAGTCATGAGCAGCATGGAAAGGGTGAGTAGGGATTGGGCACTCACTTCCATTGCAAGGTTTAGGGGGCATCATATTAAGCTTGTAGGAGTTAGGTTCAAAAATGAGATGTTTGCTTACTCGCAACAGGCCCTTTGGAAAACTCTGCCACGGAAGTGGCAGATGCATAACTTCGGCTCAAGGGGAGAAAAGAAACTGGCAGTTACAGCATAGGCAGCTCAGTAATCTCTTTATTGAAAAGGAAGGGATAATATATACTAGTATGAAATAAATAGTTTATATGTAGGTTTTGAGCTTAGAAGGGCTATGTCTTCCAGTCATGTGCTGAGCCAAAGAGGAACTTATCACTGCAAGGACAGTAAAAAGTAACAGATATTGTCACAAGATATTTTTCCCATTCTTAGGAAAATACATTTTAAAGCTCCTGTCATTTGAGTTAAAAATAGCTGTGAGAACATCTGGGAGAAATATCATCTATGCTTGCCCTGTTGCTTTTCTTCAGAAGAGTGTCTCTGCATACGGTCACTGTTGGAGACAATAATACATGGGGTTAAACAGACTCTTGTTCTGAATGACTACAGCAGCTCTTTTGTAGATGTCCTGGGTTTGTATTTCCATACATGTACTCCATAGAATGTTACACTGAGTAAAATCTAGCAAGTAGGCAGGTTAACAGTTTCTTCCTGACTCTTCCTTGCTACCAAGCGATCCAAACCAAGAATAGAGGCAAATAAAAAAGACAAGAGCTCAGCAGTACTCTTTTTTTCCTCCAGAACTATGCATGCACGTGCGGTTGCTTTCTCGTATTGCAGTGAGGCAAATTTTAAACTCAGCAATTCTCACAGTAACCTAATTTCATTCTAGGAAGTATGCCTCTTAATCCAAGAGCAAGCTAAATTTGTCCAGTGAATTATTTCCTGTGAATTCACTCAGTTTTACTATACCCATATTCTCTTTAAAGTTGGAGGAATGCATAGCTAGCTAACCCAACGCTACAATTATGTTGGCATTTCCTTAAAAAGTCGCTTAAAAATGCTATTTTCTTAGATATTTTTGTCCTGATTTACTGGCTGCTTATGTCAGCACAAAGCTGCCATCAACTTTGTTGATACTGAATCAAGCTAAATTCATGTTTCATTTTAAATAGATGCATACTGTTCTTTAATGTGCTTGGATATGGATAAGAGACTTTAAACTCTACATATTTCCAGCTATATGCTACAGCTTTCCGTATTAATAAGAAGTATTACATTAAAAAAAAAAAACCAAACCAAACTCTTGCAGCTTTTAAATTACCCCTGTCCTGTGGAAGAATGGGCCAGTATTTTTGCAAAGACTGCATGAGTTCAATGAAATTCATAAGAGAGTCAGAAAATCTCAAGTAGGACTACTGCAATAGCTTTAAGGCTGTAAAGGGGACTGCAAGGTGAGGACTGCAATAGTGAGATTCCACTATTTTAACAAGTTACGCTTATTTGCAGTTCCCCAGGAAATTGAATACATTTTTCTTATGGTATCTACATTCTGCTAAATACTAGAAGCATTTGTGGACAGCTGAAGATCCACTCAAACAAATGTATGATAAATACGGCAGTCACATTTGACTAGGGAAGAAGCTTTCTAACCTCGTGAAGTTTGTTAGTTGTTCAGTATAAGACTAATGAGTATAAAAATGTATATAATGCATATTATAGTATGGATAAAAATTGTATATATAACATTGGAATGGCTATGTAGAAACAGATTAGTTCCACATATGAAAAACCCAGAAGTCCCAGAGAAAACATACCTACCTACCCACCTGCCGACATGGAAATCTTTGTTTTCACTTTGTTTAATTTCTACAAGAGCTACTACAAATAAAAACAAGCCAAAAGTCAAGGGAATAAACATTGTTATAGCCCAGGACAGTGTTAGCCTAATACATGGTTGTATGCAGTATAACCACATGCATTGCTTGAAGGGAAGGGATGAAGCCAGCTGCTCCGGAGAACAGAAACAATAGGGCTTATTTCCTTGGTGTTTACAAGTCTAATGTTAGGTTTTGAATCTCTAGGTTTCTTTGCTTTTACTCGTCCCATTTGTGGGGATCCCAGTATCATTACAACCATGTGCTGATTTGTTTTGAAACACACAATGTGCAAACGAAATTCTATTTCACCACTGAGCACTCAATTTTAAGGCTACATGCTGCAGCCTCTTTTCCTTAAACATCTTTCCAGTTTACCTGTTTTACTGATAAATAGTTCTCTACTAGCAGAAAAATGAGCTTCAATGTTTTGGAATAGTTATATCCCTGTCCTTCACCTTTATATGCTAACCTCACCCTGCTCCCTGATGCTTTGCTTTTCCTTCGAACCATGGGCATGATCTCTCCTCCCTGAGACCCGTCTTCTCAATAGTAAAATTACTGCAAGAGCAGAGCAGACTTAGGAGGATGATTGCTCTGCAGAATGGCCTGAAGAGACACTATCAGGGCACTGGGGCCACCACCAGCCCCGACTGTCCCTGCCTGGCTTCCCCGGGGGGCTCCCCACTCTGCCCATGGCCCAGGGCCCCATGTCAGCCCCCTGGGTCTGTCAGCCCCTGCCTAGTGACGCCACAGCAGGGCCCGTGCCCAGGCCAGCCTGTTGCTGTTCTGCCTGGGCTTCTTGCGTGGACGTGACCTGACTTCCCACCTTGTACTGACCTGGCACTGGATCCCTGCTCTGTCCCTTGCCACACGCCCAGGTTCGCCCACCCCGCTGCAGGGCTGTGCTCCTGCCCGCCAGGCCCCGGCTCCGGCCCCGGCTGCCGCTCTGCCCTGGTGGTCCTACCCTGCTCTCACCGCTCTTGGAAAAGGCAGTGCAGTGGTAAGAGGAAATGTAACATCTCTTCAGCCACGGCAAATGTGAGTCTCAAAACAGGCTCTAAAATCTGCGCGTGAGGCAGAGTGCTGCTGGTGGGAGCCGGGCTCCTGTTCGTTAATCAAGATGCGACTTGGCCCAGGTGGGTGTGAGCAGGCAGGGCTGTGTGAGGGGCACTCCGCCCTGCCAGTGCCAGCACAGCCGGCCTCGCCGCCTCACAGACAGAAATCGGTAATGCGGCAGCAAATCTGGTTAAACCCAGATGCTCGGCCTTGCTGGGCGCTTCACCTCTGTGTGGGACTCGGCCTCCGGCTCCACAGCCCTTGGCTTCCCGCCGGTGCAGGGGCTGGGGGGGCTACGACGCCTCCTGACAGGGATCCCTGGCCTGCGAGAAGCAGGACTGCCCGCATTTCACACCCCCGGCTCCAGGCAGCCCGCAAATTTTTCAGAAAGGCGTACTGTTGACAGTCTTGAAACAATTTTTAAACGTCCCTGCCTTTTAACATTTGAAAAACGTGTTTTGTACCAAAACGTACAACACTTCTGTAGCAACTTGGAATTTACCCTGACAGGTCCACGTGAAATTCTTTTGGCAAAATTACATCTGTTAAAGATGTAAAGATTAGTTAAAGAGCCCTAGTAATTACACTAGCTTTAGTAAAACTATCACCTTAGCTGTTTGCTCCTCTGACAGTAAAATTTAACCCCTTAAATCAAAATAGAACTATAAAATGATGGGTTGCCAAGGAAATTTCCAATTGTGTAATAGAAATGTGTACCCAACTTTTCTTCTGAATTAGTTAAAAAAAAGAAGTTCCTGTGGCTAAGCTTGAAGATTTACCATATTTCAAAGATAATTTTCTCCCTCTTGAGTTTTTCAGAGCTCTTCCCTCCTTTGTTGTTGTTTTTTTTTTTTAACGTTTACTTTTGCTCTCTCTCTCACACCCAAATAACAAACACTCCCACATTAAATACCTCTAAGTCCCTGACACAAGAAAATACCCAGCAGCCACTTTTGCCAGGCAAAAACATATGGCCTGAATTGACTGCCAAAAATAGCCTATCATCCTGCTATAAAACTGCTAGTTAGCTGGCAAAAAGAAACACAATTTCAAATATCCCAGTGTCACACCAGAATGCTATGAATTCAATATATTCTTTGAACACACAGAAATTAATCGGACCTATTTAAAATATATGCAATACAGTCATTTACAATCACCCCTTAATTACATTAAATGCATAAAAGTGGGTGTGTACACAGATATATATATATAGATAATATAGAGATATATATGTATGTATGTATGTATAAAATTTCCAATTCAGAATGTTGTTATTTCAGTACAGAGTCAAATCCTTATTCACTGAGCAGACATAGACATGAACTTGCTGAGTAGGATGAGAGTAGGGACACCAGTTCACAAAATATGCTAAAAAATACTATTACAGATATGAAAAATTAAAAACTCCAAATCATAACGAAATGCCAAAATACAGTAGGAGGCCTCAGACTGATATATGGTGATGTATATAGTACATCAGCTGAATACAATGGGATAAAAGTTGTGAAACATTTCAGATACTGTACAAGCAATTTTGCTTCTCTTTTGTTTTCTTCAAATCCTGTTAAGCCCTTTCATTGCAAAGTTCTGGTTACATGTAAGGCAGAAAATAGCCCACGTATAGAGAATTACATGTAATGAAACACAGATTTATTGTTCTGCGTGTTCAGAAATTTTAACATCATGCCTTGTTAGTTAGAATGAAAATTCTAAGCTTCTGTTTTTTGGGGAAAAAGTCTAAATTTTGATCTAAGAAAAACAAAACAGATATACTTTAAACTTAAAAATTGTTTTAAATAAGCTTTCATTTCAGCAAGAAGGAATTGTTTCATGCTGTCATCATCAATTCAACTGTTATTTCACATTTTAATTTATATGGATGTCCTGGTTTCGGCTGGGATAGAGTTAATTTCCTTCCTAGTAGTCAGTATCGTGCTGTGAAATAACAGCTGAATTGATGATGACCAAGTTCTTCATTCTAACTATGAATATTCCCAGAAGAAGATCCATCTCAATTTCACAAACACGTCAGTACTTCTCAAGATTTCCTTCCTTTCTGTCTTTCTGACAAAACAGGCACACAGCTGCAGCCAATCACTCCCTGTGCCAGCGCATCTGTCAATTAGTTCGAAGGAAATCTCCCAGCACACAAGGCTGAGCTTATGATCAGACAGGAAATTATGGTCTATTATGCAATTTTATTCTTGTCTGTGATTGACTGCACATCAAAGGGCCACTCAATGGCAGCCACTGATACTTGTTAAGGTAAAAATAGTTTCATAAAAACAGATGGTAGAAGCAAGACACCAGTAGATCAGAAATACTGAGTCCAAGTATAGTATACGTTATGTGAGGCTTTTAGAAATAAACCGGAAGGATTTTAACACGTAGCGTTCCTTTGCAGTATCTTGACATTACAAACTCTATGGTGTTTTCACATACAGTGAATATTTGCCAAGTTCTCGTGATCAAAATTTTCCCTCCCACCCTATTTAGAGTGATCTGGACATCAGCAGCTTTATACCTGTAAATTGGTAAATTTTTTCATAGCATATGCTCCATACAAAGGCTCTATCAGTATATGAAGTTAAGCATATGAATAATTCTGAATGCAAATAACCTCACTGAGCTCAATAAGACTTTTTACATTTTTACAATGTTTAGGGATAAAATGATTGTGACATATATAGTTATAATGTCAGCATGTCCATCTTAGTAACACATTTTTTAACAACATATGAACCCAATTACTTATAAATATAGAGAAAATGAACTGTGTCAACTTAGGAAAGTGATAAATGTGAAACAAGAATAAAATCTGAACAAGATTTATTTAAATAAAGCCATAAAATGTTTTAAGCCAATCATCCAACTAAAACCACACCTTTGTAATGGCACGTGTGAGCTCTGAATAGTGACTGAAATTAAAAATGAAATACTGTGGCAAGCTAAAGGGCCAAAAAAATTACAGAAATAGCTCATTTGGTTAGACATTTAGAAATTCATTTATAAGAACTTAGCAGGAAAATTAAATTAGTTCAAGAAGAATAAGAATTCTGAACAAAAATTGCTGTTTTAAACTGGGTATATCAAGCATTAGGTACAAACGTGACAATGTTCTTGGAATCCTCATTTCAGAAAAGAGAAGTAAAATATGAACATTTTTCTTCTTATAAGTTATTATGCTACACAAAAAAAAAAGGGTTTTTCTTTAGTTTCTCTGTCCTCCAAAGAAGCAATCATAAACGATACCGCTGGATCACAACTGAATAGTTAGTAATTCTCAAATAAAATAAGAATAATAATTCTCATTATGGAGAAAGGAAGTTACATCAGTAACAAAAATATGTACAAAAGACTTCAAGCCATTATTTATTTGTGACACCACATATGGTGGTAATTGCAAAACTGTAAATATTTATCATTAGATAGATGAAATTCTTATTTTCGTTCTTGAAAAAAAAACATAAGACCTAGCACACATCTCATGATTTCCAGAGAATTAACCCAGGTCACTTTAATAGGGGGGTTTCTTTAAATTTGCCAAAACACACCATTATTTAGTTTAATAATGCATCCCATGCAATATTTTTTTGCATGATTAATGCAATTGAAACAGCAACAGCAATTAAACAGTTATACTATGTTAGTGAAACTATTTCATTGCCATGATAAACAGCTTCTATAAAGATATTGCTTACAACCAGCAGAGAAACCAAGTGTATTAAATCAGATTAAAAAGGGAATGTTACCTTCCCCAGAATCCAGCTTTTCTGAAGCCAGCATTTTCATGTGCTTTTCACTCCTAAGCCTCACTGGCCTAGTAAGAGGTAGGAAGAATTTCTAAAATCCTAAAAGTTTCTGGCTTTCACATGAAGTTGTAGAAGCCTGAAGTGCAAGCTAATTCTAGGCAATCAGTGGATCCAGGCTACCCTGGATCTTCAATAGTGGTACTCTGGCCTGTCCATGAAATACTGTTAAGCCCTTTCATTGCAAAAATAGCCAGAGCTGATGTAGAAATGGATGCCTCGTAAAACAGAAGGGAGCACCAAACACCATGATTTAACAAAGTGATAATCCTTAGCTTGAAAGGCCAGGAAGACCCAGGAGACCTCAGAAAGCCTGAGGCCTGTAGCCAGACAACACTCACCAGATAATTACTCTGAGTGACTCATAAAAGATTACTTGAAAAATATAGTAAATAAATTTCAGTGCACGACAGAGAAATGCAAAAGAGAATAATGAAACTAAGAGAGGAAAGATTGGAAATGGAAAAGAAATAGATCAGAGGAGGAAGAAAAGGCTTCTCCAGAGAGGACCTACAGTCAGTAGGAGAATATTATTATTTGGGGAATAAAACTGAGTGGTCCTCATGTCTCTTGTGTAATTTAGGTAACTCATGAAGCAGCATGAAAAATGTCCTTACTCCAGGATATGCCTTTTAGGAATCAGAAAAAAACCAGAAGCTTGCGAAGATCCTCTTAACTCACATGAAGAGTAAGGATACAGGATGGATATCTGTAGAAAAGAATACATTTCAACATTTTTCCTTTTAACTTTTTTCTTAACTATTCAATGAATAGTGTTGTTTTGTTTTGTTTTTTTAAGAACAAAGAGCAGAAGGAAAATAAGGAATAGTACAGGTAAGAGAATGCAATCACAAGGGAAGAAAACATGAAAAACTGGGTCCATCTTTCAATATGTACTTGCAAAAACGTTTTCATCTCCTGCCAACAGATATTAATATTGATATTAATTTGTCATACAAAAGTTCCACAGGCAATAGTCAGTCCTAAATTCACAATATGCAGATATCCATTTCATAAAGAAATTTCACAAAGTCATTCAATAAAAGTTGTATAAAAAAAATAAAAAGCATAAAGATGTGATTCTTCAAAATAAGCCTGTATCATTGGACAAAGCACTCAACAGAAAATTAAAGTCTCTCAAAACTTGCAGGAATCCTAAATTAAAACATGGACAAAAGGACACTGATACAAATATTAGTCTGAAATACCTGCTGTTTTCTGAAATAGCAAAATTGTATAATTTAAAATTATTTAGCAATTTTTTTCAATATGTTCTGCCTTTTAATAGCTCAGTGCAACTCCTCTGGGTCTTTTTGCCACCTAAATCAACCATGAAGCTAGAATTCTGCAGTTCAAGGGAAAAAAAAGTAATCCTTGCATAGTATATAATACTCCAGTAGAAGAGAACAATCCTCTTTATTGCTCCCTTTTAGATGCCATTAAGAGAAGGTAGGCCCAATATAATATGTCCAACTTGGATTCTTCTAATAATGCTGGTATAGTGTAACTTTCTACTCAGAAAGTGTCACCCCCTTACATTAGTTTTATCTGGAAGAGTAAATTAAATATATATATATATTTGTCATGAAATAGTAACTGCACCAAAATACTGAAGTAAACCTAGATCTATAAATTATTCAAAATTCAAAGAAAAGCAGACACAATAACTTAAACAAAAATGGAAAACAACTTTACATAAAAGCAACAGCATTTTGTGAAACCTTCCTTCAATATATTTGCATTGATGCAAACTGAGATTGAATACTGTTACTGCAATGATTTTGTGAAGGTCGTAACAAGAAAAGACTCAGAAGACTGCATCAAAAAATGAAAACCAAGCCCAAGCAACCTCTTTTGAAAAACACGGTTGCTATGTCTTTAATGACAACACACGCTTTGGGTTCCCATTTACTACCGGTGCCAGTACAAGCTCTGAGACAGCCAAGGAACAATCTGGGCCCAAGAGCAGAGCTGACCACATTACGATCTCGGCTCTCTGGCAACACCAATACCGTTCTAACAGCTCTCCAGAAAATGCATGAGCTTATGTGAAACACATTAGAAATGCTAAAATAGCGTGGAAAGATTATCTGGTAGTTGCTTTAGGAGTCATTCATCATATATATACTACCTATATGTACACACTACCTTTATAAATACATGCACTATATAGAGATATACACACATTACATGCACACTATTAACCAACAGGAAAATTTCAAGAGTCTGTATTATTATGAAAAAGGCTAACAGCTGAAATGAATCTTATTTTCTGGATTTAGAAACTTTCCATCCATAATTCAGCTACAAAGCTTATCATACCAAGTAGGTGGACTGGTTTCCTTATTCTACACTGATGATAACTGTGTAGCAGTTACCTGGGCAGACCTGAAGCAGACCTGGGCACTCCTTCTTGCCATCACTCAGTCTGACTGCATCAAATCTAGGCCTAATTGTAAAAGGACTATTGTACCACTCTTCACTGTTGTGAGAAACACAAGCACCTGTGCAAGGGCAAGTGCCTCAGGTCAGCTGTGCCTAGACTATCGTGACTAATGAACAAGGCACATGCGAAGAGAGCCTGGTCCCACTGCAGCAGCAAATCCATGTTCTCCACAGCAGGCCCAAGATTTCACTCAAGAGGTCCAAAACTGTAAATGATTCTTGTCCAAGAAAGAAAAATGCATTTTATATATATTATAGTAGAAGAATAGAATGTTTTCATTCGAAGTCAACCAAAGAATGAATACAGAGTAATTAATAGAAGGGAATATTTTTGCGTTCAATATAAGACTGTGTTCCACTAACATTATACCACTAAAATAGGTTTAAAAACTATAAAATGCTACGGGTATATCACTGCCATCTGGTTGAGAGTATAGAATTTTGCATATTTTAGAATTTATCATATAAATAGTTGGCTCACAGATTATAAATAATTATAAACATGAAATCATAAAATATTTTTTCAAAAAGGATTGTTAGTTCATTAAGTTATTAAAAATTATCACTTCTGGGTACTTTTGATATAATTTTCTAGCATTTATCTTCTCCCAAGTTTGTGACCAACTGCATGTTCATATGTATTCATGAAAATGTCAGCATATTAAAACAGATTTTATTATACTGTGGCTTTGATAAAGACCTATATTTCTTTAAAATACATACCAATGGGCACTTGTTAAAAAAATACTCTGAATATAAAACCTCACAGAATATTACTTACATTGTTATTCTTATGAATATCAGATATAATATAGTGAATACTCAATTCAAGTAATAGAATAATATTTAATATACAGACTGAAAACATATTATGGAACTGACAAAATAATTAGCATTCTGACAGACTGATTAATTTTCCGATGAAAATATTTTAGCAAACTTCCGTGCATTAAGACTTGATAAATATTCAATTTCAGGAAAGCTAGTATGTAGCATTCTGAATTTTTCCGAGAACGTTCATTTATTCTTTCAAAATAAATTTACCTTTCAAAATTTAATACAAGAATTCAAAACAGTGGCTTTGCATCCCAATCTAGGATGTGTTCCTTCCAGCCTGTGATTGTGATTTTTTTTTTTCTCTACAGAATGGAAAATACATTTCCTGAATAGATGTGATACAGACACACAGAAGGATACAGAAATAAACCCCAAAGCCTTAACTTTGAAACCTGAAAATGGTCTAGAGTAAGGGAACTACATGTGACCACAATTTTGTTGCACTTGAAGTACTTTGCTTCTCTCCAGCTGCTGTTTATAAAAACAAAGCAATGAAAGTAAAATGATAGATTTAGGAACTGTCCCTAAAAATGGGGGAAGGAGCCTGCTTGCCAGTGCTTAGGTAGGATATTACTCAAAGATGTGAGAAGATACAGATTTCAGGACTGTTAAGGAGCTTTATTCATCATTCTATTGAATTTTCTGGAAGGGATATACTGTATTTCACTGGTGAATTTTGCCATTCATTGAAACAAAATTTGAAACAGCTCATGTTTAACTGTTGTCTGGGTATTTGTAATATTAACCTGGGATATAGACAAACCTCTTCTTAGTTCTGCTCCAATAAATATGCAAGTATGTTATAAGAAAAAAGTCCAAACACGATATTTTTTTTTCCTTACAGTCAACCAAAACTGTGATGAAACTAGGATGAAAATCTACATTAACCTATACTACTTCACACAGGACTTGTTAATCCAAATATGGACCAATCAAATAATAAAATGAAACAAGTGGAAATACAAACTTGACTCATCTGTATCTTGAGTAAGTTCTGTACTTGTGTTTACATAAAACAGGAACCTCCTTGCTGATTTTGTGAATCTTGCATGAAACCTTCTGACAAAACAATTTATCAGACCGACCCGAATTCAGAAATAGCTTCTGAATGACAGCTGTGTGGCTTTTAATTCAATTATTATGTTACTAATCTATTTATTTCCTTGAATATAATATTTACTCAAAAAACTTCACCCTCTCTTTTTAGTTTGATCGATGTTACACTTAACAGTATCCACAGTGATTGCTGTCATCTGACAATTAGAAACAGCTTGTCTGAAGAGTGTTTAATATAATGAACTATCACTGCAGTTCACTGCCATGAGACACCCCGTTGTGTTCATGTGTGCAGAGAACCATCAACTGCATTAAGGATACAGCTTGATTTACTTGTAGAAGGAAGAATTTCTTGCAAAGGTGCCGCTAAGACTTTCATAAGGTGGTAGACAGATATTAAATTATAATTGCCTATCAATTTGAGGAACTGTGATCAATCAGGGAACCCCTACAATGGAAGAAGGCTCAGAGGAGATGGCCAAGGGCAATGTGCTTCTGAAGCTCAGGAAAGGATGTAGGGAGTGACTGGCGACAGCTGCTGCAAAGCAAGCTGAACTTAGCTCCATACAAAGAGGCCCAGAGGGTGGCTTTTGTAGATATAAATGGCAGTATCAGCTGAGTGGATCAGCCAGCTGCAATCAGTTTTGTGGATCAACTGGTTACGTCAACTGAATGAACCAACCAGCTGTGTAACTGTTCATCCTTGAGTTAATCAAAAGAGAGAAGAGAGCAAATGTCTTCCTGCATGTGCCAGACCAGCATTGGGGGGTATATACGCACCTCGGCCAAACATAGAGTATAAAAAAATAGAACAAGTAACAAAAAGAGCTTTGGATGTAGCAATGGGCTTGAGCTGACTTCTCACTCCATGTATTCCTTCCTGGCCACTGGGGACGCCCAGCATCACGACCATGAGCACATTATTCAGAGTGGTAATGAGAATCACATTCAGGTTGTGGTTCAACCGTATATTGAACGTGCTATACTCTGCAAAGTGTAATTTGTCCTGATATTGTGATTTAAGTATATTGTTGCATTGCTCTGCTAACTCAAAAATGCCGTGTAACATCATATAACTTCAAATAAGTAAATCTGGTATTAAACACTAAACCTTCCACACCTGGATTATCTAAAAGAAGATGGTCAGAGAGTACTGGGCTCCGACAGGAACAAATAGTCTCCCATGCTCAACATAAAATATCCATTTATTTACTCATACCAATTCAACTTTGAAGATCTAGGTGACTTTCTTCCAGCAGGGAAAGACAAACAATAACAAATTGTGTCTAAAGGATTATTTTTAATACAGCAAATAAGATACAAGAGGTGCTTATTTCTAGCCTTACTGTGCTTTTCCAGTGCTGTGAACTAATAAAACCTTTACTAATCAATATAGCAAACATACTAAATAACAAAGTCAGAAGTTCATAGACAAAAAAAAATGCAAGTGAAAAAAAGCTCAATATTGAAATGTGTCCCTGTGACCTTCATTTTGTTCTGCAGCTGTGTCACGAGGGGGATTTCATTCTCCTCTGTCTGGTCATTGAATAGGTGATACTCCGATGGATCATATTCAGTAAATTATTTTCAGTGTTAGAATTCGTAAGGTTAACTGCAGTGGTAACTGCAACAGGACTTGTCTTAGCGTTACTTTATTCAACATGTCATATCAGAGTAAGTTAAAGCTTACTCTGATAAGTAAGTAGGTTTTTATGCTGAGGCAAAGCATACATTAAAATGATGAATTGTTGGGAATCCTTATCAGAGGGAGGTAAATTTGTATTTCTTGCTTGAATAAATTTTCCTGTCTTACATTTGGTTTGTAGATTACAGAATCACGCATTTGGTGACAGGCCTACTCAGGCAGGTGGATGCTCAACCAGCTCTCAAACATTGTAACAACTCAGGGAGTAACGGTGTTTTTTTCAAGCAACTACTGTTTTCAGAAATAAATCGCAGCGATACAAAAATATCACAGGGGAAATGACATGCTATCTTTTTGTTAATTTTATCTTCACATATACTGCATTTGACATCTTAAAAATTAGTTTTTCTAATAGCCCCTTCTAGTTGTGGAACAAGTCATCTCATTATTTGCTGGCCTCTGGCACTAATATCCAGCTTATTTTACAAAACTTTAACCCCCCTAATGTGAAGAAGCTAAATATAATAAATAATAAGCTACTACAGAATTCTTCAAGACTAGATTTGTTTTGTGCTAGGAATTTCTGAAGTTGATTATAATCAGAAATATCGAATCAACTTTAAAAATACTAAATAACTTAGGTTGTCAGATGGGATTACAGATGTTTTCTTCAGGTGTCGTACCAAATCATTCCCAGCATTCTGATTATCTAAGGACTAATATATATCCTTGGGAAATGGAATTGAAGCTTTATTATAAAAAAAACAACCAACCACTTACTAAAAAAATCCTTTTCGAGAATCTTCCCCAACTAAAAATACATGTTGTCCCTCTGATAATAACCTACAGTGAGGGTAACAATATTCCAACACCAGATTCTTCTTGAAGGCCATCCTTAATATTTATTTTCTGCAGTCTTTCTCTGGAAATATATCCACACACTGGCCTCCAAGTAAGGTGAATCTGAAGAAATACAGCACCAAGCAACATCCTTTGTCTACAATTTTAATACCTGTGTTTTGAAATATGTTTACTAATGCAAGCATGAAAGAAGGGAAGCAAGTATGTACAAGGGAAAAGAAAAAGCTTCATGAGCTCCACTGAGACCTCAAAATCATGCCTAAGGGCAGAATCAATCTTTATGTTAACAGAAATGTTGGGGCAGCAATTGTCTCTGTCAGAACGATCATTCTCTCAGATAACAACAGGGTGACAGCAATCACTGCAGGTTTTTCTTTAGGCAATCTGCATAAATGTGCAGTCAACTTGTTCAGGCCTCACTCCTCACTATTTACTGACTCCTACTAGGGAGCACGCTCAGCTGCCATGGTGGAAAGCAAGGCAAAACCAGAACCTTGAAAGCAAGTTACCCCTTCTCTAAGTAGATCCAAATATAGGGACACAATCTAATGCCACCTTCTTTTTTTTTCCTTTTCATTTTTCTTTTTTTTAATAGAAACTAAAACCTATCCAATCTTAAAAAATATATTCCATATTCATTACATTAAGTAAATACACTAATTGAATTTTCCAGTCATTTAACGTAGACTTTCATCAATATGGTGCAAGGCAGAACAAAGACTGCATGACGAAGAAGTAAAAATAAAACCCAATACCTTACATACTGTTGAGCTTCATCAAAATTATCATATAAAAGAATCTGACTTTAGTCACAAATATCATAGCTTCATTAATTAGCAGTTCAAGTACACAAATCTGCATTTTGGGAGGTATCACTCAACACGAAAATTTTCCAGAGTTTGAGATTTAACATCCACATTTGTCACAGAAATAACTTAAAGAAAAATAAGGAGAATAGGGGAGTACTGTTTTCAAACATTTTCACAACATATGTAAATCAAAAGTTCTTTGATATTGAAACTAATGTAATACAGATCTTTAAAGTAGTGGAAACATGATTTAACACCCTAGAAAACAACATGATGGATTTTTAGCACTACACCTACACTGACAAAAGAGATAGTCCCAAAAATCTCTTAAGCCACAATCTGTAAACAAAGAAAGAACAACTGAGGAGACCATAATCACTTTTAGGGTCCATTAGAAGATAAATTGCCTTTCTAATTAACACTATTCACAAACACATCTTGAAAATATTGTGCATACTTCTGTGAAAAGGATTATGTAAATAACATGTATTTGCAAAATTGTTGACTGTGCCAAGATTTCTATTTATTCAGTGGAGCAGTCTAGCAGGTCTATCCAGTAAATAATGTAGGTTTTAAAAATTGTCATGCATGTGACAATATAAATTTACCCAATAGCCAAGCTTTTAATTTTTTTCTCATAAATAATGCATACAACAAAAAAAAGAATATGTATAACTAACATTTGACGAGAGAAATAGTATGTATTTTTAGATGACTAGTGTGTACATACAGGATGTAGCTGATTTTTTTTTTTTATATGAGATGACTCTTGCAGGTAAAAACTGCGTATTTTATGAGTTTGAATTAGTGGAGTGATACCACAGTTAAAGTGAGATGAGCTTCTAATTTAACAGACATTTTTTGAGCGCTCTAAAAATCAACATGC
Source organism: Calonectris borealis (assembly GCF_964195595.1). Taxonomy (NCBI): domain Eukaryota; kingdom Metazoa; phylum Chordata; class Aves; order Procellariiformes; family Procellariidae; genus Calonectris; species Calonectris borealis. The sequence goes on from NC_134314.1 coordinate 77,399,768, forward strand.
ATGCTCATATTGTCTTGAAAATTACTATCCTTGAATGGTTTAGAAACTAAGTTTAGTACTCAAATGTATAGTATTTTGTTACTGGATTTGTATCACTTTACCTATGTAAAAGTAAAACATCTACTCTAAATTAGTTCTCTAGCTTCCCTCTCAGATGAACAGAGAGTTTAGCACCTGCAGAGCATCCGTCCCCCTAGCTATAGAAGGAACCTAGATGAATACGTTGGACTTGTGTAACAGCAACGCTGTTGTACTGAGATAGTCTAAAGATGTGATTGTGACACAGTTTTATGGAGACAGAATGCCTATAGGCTGCTACAGACAGATAAAGAGGAGACAGGCTTTAAGGCACAGAAGCTCTCACTCAGGTCTGAAATAAAAAATGCAGTCTTCCAAGTTACATGGAAGTGGACAGTGATGAATCTATTTTGATGCACTTGGACCACCTAAAAGGGGTAGGTATACATTACAGCAAATTGTATTAGCAGTTGAAAGGTTATTGGCAAAAATGACAGCTGATGAGGTCCTAAGTAGTTGATTAGTTTAAGCCGTGTAAAACTTTAATCATTTATCCATGAGAGTATGTGATGCATTTAAACTATCACAGACACAACAGGCTATGTAACAGTCACCCAGGCTACATCTGTAGTTAATGGAGATGAACTGGTGGGATAAATGACTCTGTCGAAGTGACTCAATTTTTTCAATTTGAAAAACTGGTTTTAGTCAATCCTACCCTTGGTAAGCGTTTCCTGAAATACTGCATACTATTTCCCCATCTGATTCATGCCTCTTAACCCATTGAGGCTGGCCACACATATATATCATACCTCCTCCATACAGGGAAGCGATATTTGAAAAAATGTTGGGAATTATTTATACAAAGCATCTTCAGATTATGTGACACATTATAGAAATTATCTTTGTGACCATTGCAACAAGGTCTCATTCATCTTAATGCCACAATGTATAAAACACGTTAGGGTTAATGGCACCTCACTGAATGCATTGGATGCACATGCTAACCAATGTGAGCTTGGATCTGCTGCATATATTATCAGTCTCTATCTCCAGTCTACTTCAAGAGATATTGTCCCCTATCTAAAAACCAACTTTAATAATTGAAATGTCTAAATTAATTTGCTACTTTCTTACTATTCAGTATAAGGTATAAGACACTTAGAAAGCATATAGTCCAGTAGAAAGATAATCCTCTAGTAAGCTTCAATTATCAGCACATCAATAAAATAAGTTGATTACACTTGCTGACCTTTCTGCAGACTTTCTCATGAAAAGACCTCCAATGTTAATGTAAGCATTTTATTATTAGATGGGATGCACTAGATGGTATTCCAACAACAAATTAAATGTGCAGGGTTATATTTTTCCTAATAATATCCCTCTTTGTTTCATTCCAGCACGGTCTGCTTTTTAAGTATAGCCCTTAGCTACCAGCAGTCTTTACTCCCACGAAACCACAATGATTGTCTCATAGTATAAATGCCAACTCCATGTAGCAGAGAAAGAACGGAAGCATAGGACAAATTCCGTGAGTTATAACTGGTCCTTCAGGAAGCCTATCTGAACTCAGTGTGAACACACAACTTCTGGGTCACAGTTCACAGTTTCACTCACTGGACCATCATTTCTATTTAAAAAAAAAAAAAAAAACAGTGAGAATGTTACAAAATGATTATCTGATTAAAGTTTGTTGCATGCTCAACAACAAATCTACGCTGGTACTCTTGAGGGTGATACTGCTTTGAAGGTGCAGCCCTCGTTTAGCCTCAGTGTGACTGTCCCATGATGAGCCTGGCTTCACACAAGTGAACAGCTGGTCTCTGTTTGTTTTGACTGCTTACCTTATGGGTAACAAAAATTCAATGCTGGCTTAACCACTTTTTTAAAAAAACTATCTACAATTAGTTATATCTCTTAGTAAATGTATGAAATCATTTTGGGATTTATTTAGATAAACTCTGTTAAATAAGTATAAATTCATCACTACTGAACCAGTGGTGGTGTTTGCTGAAAACAAATTAGAAAAATTCTAACTGAAAGAAGCAGTCTGCCTCTATGCACGATTCAAATAAATTCCTCCACTGCACTCCTCTGACCTTCCCTCCTCAATACTCTCTCTTCCTCTGAAGTTCCTTAACAAATGCTTATGAGAAGAACCTTTCTTAAAGAGAGAAATTCTTTCATGTTTATAAAGGCCTGACTTTGACCTAAAAGATTTCAAATTAATAGATATGTAAATATAGGTATCAATAGATATATCTATTGATCTATCCTCCAGGATTAGACTAAGTCAAACAGATGTTAAATGGCCAAATCTGAAGCATGGTGTTGTGGTTTAACCCCAGCCAGCAAATAAACCCCACGCAGCCGCTCACTCACCCCCCCCTCTGGTGGGATGGGGGAGAGAATCGGGAGGGCACAAGTAGAAAAACTCCCGGGTTGAGATAAAAACAGTTTAATAATTGAAATAAAATGAAGTAGAACAGTAATAATAACAATGAGAACAACAATAACAGAATATACAAAGCAGGCATTGCCCAATGCAACTGCTCACCGACCGCCAACTGCATGTCACGAACCACAAACGGGGGGCAAGCGCCCCCCCCTACCTGGTTTTTATACTGAGCATGGTGTCCCATGGTATAGAATACCCCATTGGCCAGCTGAGTTCACCACCCCGGCTGTGCTCCCCTCCGCAGCTCGACCCCCCCCCCCCCCCCTCCGTGCAAGCACCACCCAGCAACAACCAAAGCATCAATGGGCCATCAACGCTCCTTTCACACCAAACCCAAAACACAGCACACCCCCCAAGCTACTGGGAAGAAAGTTAACTCTGTCCCAGCTGGAACCAGGACACATGGTTCCAAATAGTCCTTGTGTTTCTAGCGGTTTTGAACCTGCACTTTCTTACACGGGCAAAGTTATTTGGGCATTTTAGTACCTTTGTTGTTGACCATCTCTTTTCTGTACTAGAAATACTATGCTTCTGTTTAATGCAGTATCTTTTTTCCTATAGTTTACTTATAGAATCATAGAATCATAGAATCATACAGGTTGGAAAAGACCTATAAGATCATCGTGTCCAACTGTCAACCTAACACCACCATGCCCTCTACACCATGTTCCTAAGGGCCTCATCTACACGTCTTTTAAATACCTCCAGGGATGGTGACTCCACCACTTCCCTGGGCAGCCTGTTCCAAGGCCTGACCACTCTTTCAGTAAAGAAATTTCTCCAAATGTTCAATCAAAACAATTGGACTTGCTAAAAAATATTAAAATATATCCCTGCAATCATATGACAACTTCTCCTATAAAACGAAAACTATTAGAGAAAGCAATTGTCTTGAAGAAAGAATTAATTCTGGTTCAGTCTGTAAATAGCTCCCAAGACTATATGGCAGACCCTTCATAGACTCTGTGTTGATGAGATGAGAGAACACCTTGAAGTAGAAGTGCACTTAGCGAAAAGGGAAACAAACCAATCAATGCGACTTTCCCCTTAAATGATTGCTTCATGTCACCCTGCATCTAGTATACCCCTCTGGGAAATGGGGATCTCAAATAATAGAAAAAGGCTACTGAATGCATAGTTGGGTGTATAATGCCTGTGACTTGACTGCTGGAGACGAAAGCAACGAAAGCATCTCTTACAGCAGAAAAAGGACAGAGGGAAAATTTCAGCTGTTCTCTAAGAGACTAGAGATCATGGTAGCATTTTCTGAGATGCCTTCATCTGGAGGCCAGAATGCACAACTGAGTAACTGATGCAGATTTATTATTATGAATTGGAGAACTTCTAGAATATAAAGAGCAGGTATGGAAAGGATGGACTTCAGCTGAACCAAAAAGGAACTTGAGTCATTGGCCCTCAAGTATACCAGAGGAGAGAAGAGTGATATAAACGAGTAATTGGGGAACACAGACTGGTACAGAACAGCCAAGTTTGGAATGACACATCTTTCAAGGCAAAGGGCAATAAAATATCTTCAAGAAAAGACAGAAAAGCTAATAACATTTGGGCATTAAATAATGAAGAGCAATCTCACCAACTAAAGTGCAGTTTAAATACCAATTAAAACAGCTGAGCAGACCAATTCTTACTGTGTTACTACTCAGACACCAAAAAGATAAAGAAATAAAGTGCTTGGCTCTAATTGACAATATTAACTGAACAGGCATGTCTGGCACAATTGGAAGAAGGTAGTCAGCAGGAGACTTGTAATACACAGGAATGAGTTATATTAAAATGGACCGCAAGATGCGCCTGTGAAGAATTGTTACTGAATGTTCAAGAAAGTCTTGAGACTAATGAAGTTAATTGAATGAATATGCACCACAGAATTTCTACAGGTTGAAACTGAGGGGCTAAAAAAGGAAGAATATAGTTTGAGGACTACTCTACCAGTCATCTGACTAACATAACAACAGTGACTTAATTTGTAAAAAAAGTCATTAAGATGCAAGGGCAGAAAACACACATTAATGGGAGAATCCTCTCAGTGAACACAGTCTCATATCAGGGAGGACTGTAATGCCTAAATTTTTAGATACTTTTAGTGACCATTTCTAATCCCTGAGTGCACAGGACTCCTCCTGGTTAAAATAGAAACTGTGATCATAATGCACTAAAATTAAACAAAACCAACCCTTTACTATCACATAATAAACATAAGAAATCCAAAGAATTATAGGAAAATGAAGATTTTTTAAAGGAAATTAAAAGGAGGAGCTAAAAGGGTGAAGCATTGGCATCAGTGGAGTATTTAAAGACTCAAGATTAAAAGCTCAGAGTAAATGTATACCAGTTCTCACAAAAGCTTTAATCATACTTTAAAGAGTCAAAAAAGTTAAATGGCAAAATAGGTTACTTGAATTAATAACATAACTTTAAAACACGATGTTTGTTCATGTGATGAAAACAGTAAAGAATGTGCTGTCATGTGTTGTATCTAAAGCTATAAATGCAGCTCAACAAGATTTCGAGAAATGACTTGCAAAAGATATAAAATTCAGTAAAAACCTCTTTCAAATACGTCTTAGGCAAGAAACCTGCTATGAAGTCTGTACAGTCATAGGATAATAAAAGCATCACAGAACCTCTCAGGAAAAATACAGCTATTACAGAAGAAAGCCCTGATCTTAGGATAATTTGCACCCCATGTTCATTATGCCAAAGCTTAAGTAGATCTATCTTTGCAAAAGAGAAGTCCAAGAAACTTTATCAAACTGAAGTATCAATGGAAAATACGAGTGAGAAAATACTAAGACATAACCATAACTGGCAGCACTCATGCAAGACTTCTGAAGAAGTTTAAACATGTAATTGCAAGCCTACCAACTACCAGATACAAGCTAAAATTTAAGTCAGGCTCAGGCCAAATGTGTCCATGAATTTCTATCAGTGGCAGAATATGAGGGAACAGGAGAACATAAGGGAATTCCAGGTCTCCTGGTACAATGAATAAGAGGCCATACAGTTTTGGTGGAAGGAAGTATTACAAAGATATCCTTCACTGACGGAAAGGATGACCATGAGAAAGAAGAGTAATCTGGTCAAAAACATGCATTTGGATTAACAGAACTTTTCACTATTTCCCTTATAAGAGGCTCTTAAAGAAACTAAACATATGATAACGAGAAATGCTCTTTCATGGATCATTGACTGATTTAAAAATAAGAAGCAATGGACACAAATAAGTAATCAGTTTTCATAACGCATGGAGACTACTGATAGAATCCCACAGTAGTTTGTGCTGGACCCTCTGTTGTTCATGATAGTCATAAATGAATAGGAAAAGAGTTGAAAGGTAAGATGACAAAGTTTGTTTACGACATGAAATTGTCCAATATAAAACTAAAACCAATTTACCAAAATCACGATACTGAAAGATTTGTTGATAAGAAGTTAATAAAGCACGTAACACACCTGGAAAATATATGTATAAATGTGAACGAGGGGCTTTAAAGTAGATGTTATCCCTGAGGATAGAGATCATAGGTACTTATTTGGAAACATCAAGTTAATGGTAGTTAAAAAGGCAAATTAAACGTAAGATTTATTAAAAAAGGTATAAAGAACACCACAAAAAACTTCATTTTTCTACTGTATCATTACAGCATTCTTTCATAATTTGAGGAGCTGCATAAAATCTTGCTTTCTCTATTTCATAAAGTAAAATAAGAAAAGCCACTGCAAATAGTAATAAGAATAATCAGAGGTTTAGTTTGGCATCTATAGAGGGAGAAATTAAACTGACTGTAACTTTTCACATTGTAAGAGACAAGTTCAGAGATGCAGGGCTACCTTGCATCTCATGGAAGTCTGTAAATAGAGGATTGCTGCAATAGGGGAGGGGAAATCAGCAAAAATATCATTCTGCACTTTTCTTGTTATAATCTTTTCCTTATTATCTGCTACAAGCTACCATTGGCGATAAGAGTCTTATATAGACTGACCTTGGTGTGATCCAATATAATCAGTTCTGATGTTTTTATCATTGCTAATGCACGATAAGAATTTTCACCAGGCTAATATGACCAACAAAATCAAAACCAGGTGGAGGGTAAGAAAAATTACTTGGGGCTCTGCGAAATGACAAGACCGTTCCTTTTGAGATTCTTGCATTATATTGTGATCAGGAAGCTGGAAAGAGCAAATGTCAGACTGAAGGGGATGTAGCGGGAGTGGGAAACAGGAAATCAAGCACATGCTCGAGGAGATAGCTAACCAAATGGGAAAGATGGAGAACTAATTCACAGATACTGAAAAGAGAGATATGTAGAGTTAATGGGCACCACAGAAAAAGGAGGACAAAAGGACAGTTTTGAGAAGGAGGAAAGAAGAAATACAAAGTGTAAAGAATGACAGGTGAGTTGTGATTGGTCATACTGACAAGTAATCAATTATCTTGAAAGCAATTACTGTGGAATTGCTTGATAATGCAACGATTCAATTAAGCTGAGAAGTAATTATGTGATGAATCAAGTACTGTATGAAGTAAATACGGAGAGAAATAAAGTACTATGAATCAATAAAATAGATAATCAGTAAAGGAGTGAACCAGTTATGTCAATAAGTACATACACAATGAATCAATTATGGAATTAATCAATTGTTGGAAAAATAAAAATAGTGAGAATTAATTAATGTGGCTAATATGTAAAGAATATAGCTACTAAAAAAAGCATGCTGAAAATATGAACCAGTTATGTCAATAAGTACATACCCAATGAATCAATTATAGAATTAATCAATTATTGGAAAAATAAAAATAGTGAGAATTAATTAATGTGGCTAATATGTAAAGAATATAGCTACTAAAAAAAGCATGCTGAAAATATTAGTCTGGTCTTCCCTTTCACACTTTCCTTCTCCAGCCATAAGGAAGTATATTTAACCCTGTCCTTCCCTTCTTTTTGCTCTGTAGACAGCTTATTATCTTCTCTCTGTGATAGACTTTGTTCAGTTCTCAGCAATAGCTAGGAAAGCTTAAGCAGTAACCTAACTTTTGCTACCATATGTCACAGTTGCCATCAAGCATATATACTACTTTTGGAGACCATTAAAGAACAGAGATGCATAGGCTGTAAAGTCTGTAGACTGCAGACAGGCTAGAGACGGACATCTCCTAGTATCACGGCACATGCTCAGATGTACAGTAATGTTACTCACTGAAACTTACTTCCTTTCCTTTAGAGTAGGTACCCTGTGTCATTTGAGATGCACCATGATATCCAAGACTTGCACGTGGGGCTTGCAGATAGGGCACAGAACACATGACAGACCATTCACTTCACCAGGGGGTGACACCTGGGAGGCCAGGTAAGAAACAGGAGAGGATCTTGAATGGCACAACATGACAGGGTGTAGGAAACAGAACCATGTCCTAGGTGCCCGCTTCTAGGGGTAAAAGTCACTATCTCCTCTCTGCTCCTCTCAACCCTCAACACTGCACTGTCTGTAAAGACTGGATATCCAGTGATAGGAATGGGAGCACAGACAGCCAAGCACTCCTGCAGGTGCCTAAATGAATGCATCTTAACTTCGGTATTTGAATCTTCCCAAAGTTGCCAGACAGTTGAACTGGATCTGCCTCAATCTTAGTTAGCAGCCCAGAAATGCCAAAAAGGCTTTTCTTTCTTGTTTCATTTTCCATTAGTCTTTCTTGAATATGAATGATCAGAACGATACCTGTATGCCAGGTGAGTATTTACCGGCATTCCTTATAATGAACACGTCTTTCCTTTGGTCTTCTGGATTATACTATCTGATATGTCAGTAAAAATAATAATCAAACACCTGCAAGCAAACACAGAAGACTAGTGGAAATGAGTGTACACAATACAGCATATCAGCATGAAACACCATCCAGAGTTTAATATCCCAGTATGACTGGATCATCTCCAGTCTCAGGAAAACTAGAAGATGAAAACGTAAATCCAAGAGCAAGTATTGCTAATAAATCTAACAAAACCAGGAAACAGCATATAACTGGAGAGTAGCAAGTGCCATGTGTATATTTAAGAAACTGATAAAAGCGATCCTGGCAATTACAGGCTCATTAATCTTACCATAATAGCTGAAAGGCTTTAGAAGAAATTTTGAAGGGAAGTATAATTAAACCCATAAAGGTAAATGAAAAATGAGATAAAAGGCCATGCAAGTTTAAAAAGTTGTAAAGCTCTGTGCCAAGCTAAATATGTATCTTTCTATGAAACAGTTTTTGTTTGTTTGTTTTTTCTTTTAAGATTGGAAAACGAAGATTAAATTGGTCTGGAGTTCAGTGGAGCTAACACATGGCAATGAAAGTGTAGAACTTGTATTACTCTCTCTAATGTAAGACCTTAAAAGCTAAAAAGGAGAAAACAATGAGTTATACTAGAATAATTTTATTATTAGAGTTCCATAAGGATTGGCTTTGGGATTAACAACTTTAATTCTTTGACTTTGACTTTATAGATATTTAAATTTGTTAATTTGTATTTTCCAAAGTTGGAAGGCATCATCAGTACAGCATAGGATTAAAGAAGAGCTGGATGATCTAGAAACTACATCTGCTCTATTAGCCACCACATCACACTGGAGCTCATGTTCATTTGAACAGCGTCCTTTATGACTCTTAGGTTCTTTGGCTGTTTTCCAAATGACCATCCTGTAAAAGTGGCACAATATTTGTTTCATGGACATATGACCTTGCATTAATTTTTATTTAAGCAGATACTGCTCAGATTATCCAATGTTAACGTACCATCCAGATCACCTTGTAGAACTGACCTATTATAGCTATGTAACTAGTATATTTTCTCCCTTCACCAATGTCAGTTTGAAGATTTTATAAACTGCGATTTTATCTCTCATCATCACCAAAGCATAATCTAGTGTGCTCCTGAGTGCTACCAATGCTACCAATAGCTTTGTGGTGGAAATGAAAGCACCTTTAACTCCTGCTAAAATTCCAAAAGGATCATTCATTTATTCAATAGAATACGTATTAATAATTAACTCATTAACATATGAGCCACTGGCCTAAAAAGTCACACAACTGAAGAACAACTCCCACACTGGTAGCAGCATTCTTGCACCAGGAATAGGCAATACTACTAAGGAGGGGAGTGTGGGTTTAGTTGTGAGTTAACATACTGCAGATCCCTAAAGCCTATTTCTTCTGGAATCGTCTTTCCCTGAAATGAGGATTCTTAGCTTGGGGCTGAATTCCTGGCACATTCGTGAGCATGTAGACTAGTCAGCTCAAGGCTATACATTTTATTCAAAATCATATCCTCAGACCTTGCAAACTCTGTATGTCTGTACTATCTTTGGCACCATTAGCTTAGAATTCAGTGATTTCTTTTATCCACAATGTTTGCTGACATAACTTTTTAAAAAACACTATTTCTAGAAAATTACTTCTTTCTACCTTTTACCACTCAGATTTTTAAATAAAAAAATATCTAATGCTCTTAAAGAGAGATTAAGGATGTCAAAATCACCCTGATCCAATGGTTTGAAGCCAAGAAAATCTTTTTATACTGCTAAAATACCAGAGGCATTGCACAAATGAGCATGAAAACATTTAATTCAAATTGCTGTTAAATTCTGACTACTTAGCAATCTATTTTCAGCTTATAATGTAAACATTCAGTGACACACCGGTAGAAAAATCTAGGGCAAATCTTTCTTTTATTTTTAACTGTTTTTGGAAAGGTCATTTCCATTTAAGAAAAATGCAGTGAATGATGCTGTGAGACTGTGAGAAACTTTGGTACTATCATCTTCGTGACCATCTATGCTGTCAGAATTTCGTTTCTCTTCACTTTGATTGTTTCTCTTTCATTAGCCATATTTATATTTACAGAAAAAAAATAAATGCTTTTTATAGAATCTTTCATAAACATTAGTGGCTTGTGCTTATAAGTGGGGATTTATTCTTGTCATCACTGCTATCTGCAGAAAAATGACCACTGACTTTAATAGATACAGGGTTTAAGAGGATTTTAGTTCAACTCCATTAATTTTGTTGCATGAAGAGGGACATGTTGTGTTTAACATTAAACAAACACAAATGAAAGGAATAGTTCCTATCCAGAAGAACCTGCAGTCTGATTATTCATTCACCACCCATTACAAGTCCTTCCCTACAAAGTAACACAGAATTTTTTCCTTCCTAGATTTAAATTGCTACTAGCACTGAATTGCTGGATGGGGAATTAAACTATTGATACCCTCACGTTAATTAATTCCGTATATATGAATTCAGTATATTGAGACGAGCCATAAAAGCTGCAACAGGGAAAGCACTGGAACATAATGGCCACGGCTACATGGCTTCAAGTCAGAGAACTCTAAGATTAAAAAGTAAAGGCAACTGCCTCAGGGCAACTTCACACAAAAACTATCAAATCACAGAAAAAAAAATACTATGGATTAGAAGTGGAAGAAAATTTCCCAGACTGCAGCACTTTTGCTTTGATTCAGAATTGCTTCACATGATGTTTTTTTTTTTCAGCGGGTTGCAGGATTTTCCCATGGTACCCTGTTTATTTGCTCACAGCCACTGTCAAGTTACACAAGCAAAGGGAGCAAAAGAATGTCCTGATATTTGCTCTATGCCTAAGTTTGTTGAAAACTGTATATACAATTACAGTATTCTATTTTCTTAAATAAAGTTTCTACTGTTTTACACAAGAGGGAAATGCAAACTACTTCTTACGGGGGAAACCTATTTTCTATGGGTTTTTTTACAATATAATTTCTGAAACAAGGTTCAAGCATTATTTTTTTATTAAATGCGCCATGTGTTTTAAGTACAAAACTGAAATACTGACGCTTGGAAAACCAATGTTGCACATGTAGAAAACTGCATGCACAGACCTATCAAATTATTTCTATATGACTCTCAGAAAGAAATGAGTATATAGTTTTATTCAATCTTGTTACTTGCAGTAGGATCCCTGCTAGGAAAGTGAGCTACTACTATTTTGTATTTTTATATAGACAAGCCACACAAAATTATAGAATCATAGAATCATAGAATCATACAGGTTGGAAAAGACCTCTAAGATCATCATATCCAACCTTCAACCCAACACACCATGTCCGCTAAACCATGTCCCTAAGTGCCTCATCTACACGTCTTTTAAATACTTCCAGGGATGGTGACTCAACCACTTCCCTGGCCAGCCTGTTCCAAGGCCTGAGCACTCTTTCAGTAAAGAAATTTCTCCTAATGTCCAATCTAAACCTCCCTTGGTTCAACTTGAGGCCATTTCCTCTTGTCCTATTGCTAGTTACTTGGCAGAAGCGACCAACACCCACCTCGCTACAACCTCCTTTCAGGTAGTTGTAGAGCGCGATGAGGTCTCCCCTCAGCCTCCTCTTCTCCAGGCGAAACAACCCCAGTTCCCTCAGCCGCTCCTCATAAGACTTGTGCTCCAGGCCCTTCACCAGCTTCGTTGCCCTTCTCTGGACACGCTCCAGCACCTCCATGTCCTTCTTGTAGTGAGGGGCCCAAAACTGAACACAGTATTCGAGGTACGGCCTCACCAGTGCCGAGTACAGGGGCATGATCACCTCCCTACTCCTGCTGGCCACACTATTCCTAATACAGGCCAGGATGCCATTGGCCTTCTTGGCCACCTGAGCACACTGCTGGCTCATGTTCAGCCGGCTGTCAATCAGCACCCCCAGGTCCTTTTCCTCCAGGCAGCTTTCCAGCCACTCTTCCCCAAGCCTGTAGCGTTGCCTGGGGTTGTTGTGACCCAAGTGCAGGACCCGGCACTTGGCCTTGTTGAACCTCATACAGTTGGCCTCAGCCCATCGATCCAGCCTGTCCAGGTCCCTCTGCAGAGCCTTCCTACCCTCCAGCAGATCAACACTGCCGGCCAACTTGGTGTCGTCTGCAAACTTACTGAGGGAGCACTTGATCCCCTCATCCAGATCATTGATAAAGATATTGAACAAGACCGGCCCCAGTACTGAGCCCTGGGGAACACCGCTCGTGACCGGCCGCCAACTGGATTTAACTCCGTTCACCACAACTCTCTAGGCTCGGCCGTCCAGCCAGTTTTTTACCCAGCGAAGAGTGCACCTGTCTAGGCCGTGAGCTGCCAGCTTCTCTAGGAGAATGCTGTGGGAGACAGTGTCAAAGGCTTTACTGAAGTCCAGGTAGACCACATGCACAGCCTTTCCCTCATCCACTAGGTGGGTCACCTGGTCATAGAAGGAGATCAGGTTGGTCAAGCAGGACCTGCCTTCCATGAACCCGTGCTGGCTGGGTCTGATCCCCTGGTTGTCCTGGACATGGCTCGTGAGCGCCCTCAAGACAAACCGCTCCATGATCTTCCCCTGCACCGAGGTCAGGCTGACCGGCCTGTAGTTCCCCGGATCCTCCTTCCGGCCCTTCTTATAGATTGGCGTCACATTGGCGAGCCTCCAGTCATCCGGGACAAATGATAGCCCTCTTCATAATAAGCATTTATATGCTTACCTCAAGACCAACAGATCTACCTAACATTAGTGAAAATCTGGCATACAGAGAACCCAAAGATTCTACAGGTTTGAAGCTGAGCTTTCCTGTTCTGTAATGTGATTCTCATTGAGAATAGGGATGAAGTGCATTTGAGGGACAGCCTCGAGGAAGCTTATTTGCTGTGAAAAATATTGAAAGACAGAGGACTCAACCTGACTGAACTAATTTTGGAGAATATGCTTTTAACAAAAGAAACATGTACTAATTTATATCTTACTGTCTACATATACATACTGTAGGTCAAAAGAAAAGGTAGAATTATCTTTTAGCATGTCTGAATGATTAGGATATATATTTTTCTTATTAGATTACATTAATCAGATATACATACATGCTAAAATATTTTCAACCAGCTAAACTCACCACAAAAAAGATTGAGAGTCCAAACATATTGTCTCTAATACAAACTGAATCTTTCCAATTAAAAGTGCTGCAACCCTTCTTTCATTTTAATTGCATTACATACTTTCTGACTAATGACTTCCATTTCACTAAGGGACACTTTCAAATCAAATCCAGCTGTAAATCTAGGTGCTTAAAAGTTCAGCTTTCATGAAATCACAGATTAATTGAAATGTTTCAGTAATAATTTGAAACTTTAAAGTATTCCTTTTCTCTTTCTACACTATAATTGCTAGAGTTTTTGCTATTTTGTGAAAAGCCAATTCTGTTTTTGCTTTCAAGAAGTAGGCAATAAAAACATGAGCACATATACAGTAACACAAAAATATGGGCCAACAAACAGAGTGTCTCTATTCTTGCTATGTTATATAGGACTTATCGAACTGTCATTATGTAGAACTTCATGCACCAGGAGAGACAGACCTTGAATCCACCTTTTTTCAACAAATAGCCTCTTACTATGCACATTATTCCTCCTGCCTATCTGTAATACAGGAGATATCAAAAACAGTGAACCAGCTCTGGTTTCATTCAGAAAAATGAATGATGGATATATGATGATGGCACCAGATATTTACTTTTAAGTGTACGGTGTTAATATCCTAAATTGTAAATTACAATGCAGATTGCAGAGACAGGAAAGAGTACTGTGTTTACAAATGCAGAATTTCAGATGTAAATCTGCAATTGGGCTGATCCCTACTTTTTTGCTTTTTTTGCTTCTTTTCAGGTGCACTTGGATGCACGAGTGCTACGAAAAAAAAGCAAATCATAGTAGTCATTACTGTGCTAAAACTGCATGATTGAAGTTTTGAACAGGAAGAAATAAGGATATCAGTATTTTATATACATTTTATTCTGGTTTTCTCAACCGTTTTCTCAATCCAATGAAAATCTGAAGCAATTGATTCTTCAAATATGTCAATAAGGGAGGACTTTTGTGAGATTACTTATAAAGATTTCTAGCCCACATTCTTGTAATCCAAGGTTATTGCTTGTATTGTCATACTGACAGGTTTATCTTAATAAGAAATATCTTGTGCTAGGAGAATTTATGTTTTTATGCTCAATTACAGTTTTATGTTGGCGGTATTAGGTAGGCAATAAAAAGGGCCTACCTTACTTCTGTTATTTATTTTTCAAATCCACAGTCATGAAGGTAAGATATCCTTGGAAATGTATTTCTCTTGTCTTTATTAAGCAAACAATTTGTATTAATTCTGCTTATCTCAAACCTTACTATTGTCAGATGGGAAAATGGTATGTCATAAATTACACAACCCTTCAAGAATGGTACTTTCCCTAGATGCCTCCAGTTCGGACTGAATTCCCATTATGTGAAGCACTGTATAAACATAAAAGGAAATAATCTCTGCCATAAAGAGTTCACAATCTAAACTCAACAGAACATAGAACAGGAAAACTGAAAACCCAAGACTCTGTGCATGCCAGCAGATCTCATTTGGAAAAAAGCACAATTTTCTTTCTAAGCAAAATATAGACTATAGGTCCTTATATCTGAATTTGAAAAAATTGAGTACACATTTTTCTTTCCCCACCCCTGCTGATGTAGTACAGTACATGCTACTAATACAGATGAATAATGTGAGACAAAGCTCAATGATCACAGTTTGCTGCAGGTTAAAAAAAAAGCCACAATAATGATGTTCATTACTATGATGGGTTAGTTAGAGTACGGTAAAAGCTCTAAATGTCCTTTGTGATTTCAATTAAGTTGATACTAAGAAGGATGCCTAAGAAGAAATTTCAATGTTACCTTTTACTTCTGCACAGCACACTGAAATACCCTAAAAAAACCTGCATAGCTCCCTATTCTTTAAGTGACAGTCTCTGCATTAACTATGCTCTAATATTTTAACTTATTGGGCTAATCTATAGGAATCACAGCAGAGAACCTACTACTGATTATTAGGTAGGTTGTAATTTTTCCACCTTTTGTTTTTTGTCCAAAGCATTCATTAAGAGGAAACACTGAATCTTTTAGCAGTGCGGTGATACACGCGGTCACTAAGCCTTGACAAGACAGCTCGGTGAAACCTGAAGCCTGAAATGGGAATATTTAGTGGAATACGGTAACTCAACCATTCATCAACCATCAGTAAATTATACTGCTTAGATTTCTTAAAGATTTAACCAGTAGCCAGGCTGGGTTAATGTAACCAAAGAAAAATACTCTTAGAAAAATCTGTTTATTTGCGTGCTCACAATGCTACAGCCTCATGATTCTTACATGTCCTCGTTCATCATGGGACATTCTTGCATGAAGAACTATGGGATGTATTCTTGTAGCTACAATCACATACTGTGGGGGAGAAAATCTACCTTCAGCATTCAAAAAGACCAAATCCAAAAGCTCATTAAATGAAACATGCATCAGGCTGAAGTTGTATTCAGTTATAGATGTACTTTGAAACCATAGGAAGGTATTAATAAACAAACCCATTGTAGGAAATATTATATTCCGTAGCCAAGAGGCCAGTATTAAAATCTGGGAATGATTATTGTATGTCTTTCAATCCATGTTTGCCAGTCCTATATTTATATAGTGATTATTTGGGCACTGTATGATTCTATACTTTTTTTCCCCAGATTCATTTCTGCGAAATAAAGCACAGTTCTGCACCAACATTTTTAGAAAATGGTATGGGGGAATCTGTACAGTCTGCTGTTGTTAACATAACCTGGATAACAGCGGGTGAGGTGAGAAGAATGTGAGTGTAGCCAGTGTGTGTGAATAGATTTTCCAAAACTGTCTCTGCTGAGAGGGTGTTTGCCCCAAACCTGATAATGCTGAGAGGAAATTAATAGTAACATTTTGCTTCAGGTGACCACCAGCTGGATTAAGCAGTAGCCAAGGCTTACCAAGAGACTTCTGAGAAAAGGAGTGAGTTTGGAAGGAAGCATAAAAAAAGCATTAAAATTTCTGACTGGGGGAGACCTTGGTATCAGCAGCTGCCAAACAGGGTTTGGTGTTCCCAGAAGTTGCCCTGCTGGCATTGCAACATCCACAGAGCATCGTCCCCGTCAAACGCCGTCCATACCCTGCCCTCCAACGAGTGGGCTGACAGTACGGGGTGCAACAAGTAGGGACCCCTGGGGTGGTTTCTCAGCATGTTGATTAGCGGATTATAGGGAGCAGCGTAGTCACAGGGGGTGCATGTAAATATAGGCACTGGTACTCATAGAAAAGGGGGTGCTTGTAATCCACACTGTCAGGGCCAGGGGTTGCATGCATCCAGCTGTGTGAAGGGTTTGTGTGTAGTGCGATGAGAACTTCCTCGGAACAAGTACAGAGGGTGTTTAGCAACTTGTAAGAATATGTTTACAGTCTCTAGGTGTCTCATATTGTGGTTTATCTGGTGTGTTGCTGACATTGATCCTGCAAGTATACTTCACTGACTGCCAGTTAATTACATGTTGTTAATAAGTCAATAAACCTCTTCAATCCTGATTCGATTTAAAGCATGTGTTCAGCAGTTGTTCCCTGCAACAAGGCTATTCCATTTTGCTATAATTCCTAAGAAAGCATAAATCATCTGTTCTAACAAAGTTGAGCATCTGCCTTTCTTACTAAATCATAGCTCACTTCTGAAATGGACATGAGCATCGGGGCCAGACAGTGTAATGCATCACTATCTACACGGTGGTGGATCACCAAGAAATGGGGTGTGCTGGTTTTGGCTAGGATAGAGTTAATTTTTTACATAGTAGCTAGTATGAGGCTATGTTTTAGATTTGTGCTGAAAACAGTGTTGATAACACAGGGATGTTTTCGTTACTGCTGAGCAGTGCTTACACAGAGTCAAGGCCTTTTCTGCCTCTCACACCACCCCAGCAGCGAGCAGGCTGGGGGTGCACAAGAAGTTGGGAGGAGACACAGCTGGGACAGCTGACCCCAGCTGACCAAAGGGATATTCCATACCATATGACGTCATGCTCAGCACATAAAGCTGGGGGAAGAAGAAGGAAGAGAGGGACATTCGGAGTGATGGCATTTTTCTTCCCAAGTAACTGTTACAGGTGATGGAGCCCTGCTTTCCTGGGGATGGCTGAACACCTGCCTGCCGATGGGAAGCAGTGAATGCATTCCTTGTTTTGCTTTGCTTGTGCGCGGCTTTTGCTTTACCTCTTAAACTGTCTTTATCTCAACCCACAAGTTTTCTCACTTTTTGGATTCTCTCCCCCATCCCATTGCGGGGGGAAGGAGCGAGTGGCTGTGTGGTGCTTAGTTGCTGGCTGGGGTTAAACCACGACATGGGGTGAGCTATTGTGGGAAGTTTTCTGAAGGTGAAAAAACAATCCTCTCTAGCCTGTATGCCTGAAGTTAGAAATAAATCATCTGTGCCCAGTAACAATGCGTTCTGCAGAAAATACTGCCCATGTAACACAGCCAGGGTCACTGCTAGCTTTGCTTAGCTGCACAGGTGGTGTTCAGGAAAATTTTATCTGGGGCATGCTGTTCACTTGACTTGAATCAACCTTCAGAGTTGCCACACATAAAGAAAGCATTACAGAGAACTTTATGCAAGTTTGAATATGCTTCCCTCATCTCAAACTCTTTTTTTCTCTATATTACTGTTGTTCTGACTACACGGTTGTTTAGGATGGGTATTGACTACACATAAATAGAGAGCGCAAAGTGTGAATTCATTGTGTATGAATTATATAGAATTGAAAAGCCATAACCATAATATTCAATCAGTAATTATCTATGTTCTTTTTAGCATATTTGCGTGCCACTAATATAATTAGAATTCCTACAAACTGTATTGAGAATAATGTAGTTAATGGGACAACTACACACAATTTGTATGCCTGGGACTTGAGTTATCTCTAATATTTGCAGAGGTAAAGGAATTTTTTTAAATTTTAAATCCCTTATTATAATATTTTTTTAAAAATATATTATTTAAAAATACAGGTAAAAATAGCACACATGATATAAGAAATATAAGAAAAGGATAATGCTTCCCTCCACACACACTGCAAAAATAGAAAGAGGCTGTAAAAAACCTCACAACCTTGTCCCACAGAAAAATATTACAAGGGCTACATAATGTTTCCTCTGGAGTTTCTTTTCTTTAATCTTTTAACATTTTGTAAGGAATTGGGGCAAAGTAGTAAAATCAAAATTTCAACCCGTTTTAAGAGACTAAAAATGATTAAATGACTGTAATGCGCTACCGTATTGCTCAGTGCTTCCTCATCAGGACTCATGTAACCATCCTCAGGACAGATTCACGCCCTAAAGCAGTACTTCCAGAGTTCACACATCAACCCTTAAAATCCCCCATGCTTCAGAATTTGAGCAACACATTCATATTATCAGCATTAAACTGTTTTGCACCATGCAGCACCACTACCAAAGGTCATAGTCCCAGCTCCAGTTGTGATGTGAGCTCTGGTATAGTAGCATGAATATGTATACTCTCAGATACTAAAACTAGCAGCTCAGTAAAGTTTGGATATTCACAGAACAGAATTCCTCATAATTTTCTCAGACTTCATCCTACACTTTCTACAAAAGCAGTGTCTACAGATGTAAATAAGACCAAACTTTGGTCTTAGATACATACAGATGCTCTTTGTCCAGCAGTCATACCTGTTAAGTCATTCTATTTTGGAAGCAGGAAGAAACTAAGATTTTAAAAGCCAATCTCCATCCTTGGGAATACCATTCCTAAAGACTCACTCTTTCACAGAGGGAAATGCCACCCTGTGAAAGACAACCCTTGACGTTCCATACTGTAAATTAGACATGATGACTTCATCATACACTAGGCACATACACTAGGTGTTTGTACAGTATCCATCACTGTAAGATCTCATCCTCCCTCCCTCCGTTGTAGAATTTAGGCAGAAATGAGCAGATTTTAAAACTATAGGAATTTAGAGATGGAAGAAATTCTAGATATGCCATTCAGTCTGGAAGTGAACTCTCTCTCTAGGAAAAAAAACTATAAAAATATAAATACTGTAAAACATATAGCCATCATGATCTCTTTAGGCTTTGCCACTTCTTTGAATGCAAAATGCTGCATTATGTGCTGAACTCCACACCATCAAATTACAACAGATGTGTCAGGGCTCAGAGCGCACTCCTCCCATCCCGCAGCGTAGCCCTCTCTCTGTGCTTAAGGCCAACAAAAAAATGGTAAGAGAGCGCTGTTTCAGAAGCCTCTGTTGCCTTGGAGCTCCTCAAGAAAATGCTAGAAGCTTCAGCAGGGACTCCTCCAAGCAGCTATGCTAAGAAGCCTCAGCAAGGGCTCCAGTCTTCTTCTGGAAGCTGCTTTCAAGCTGAGGCTCTGAGCACCAGCCCCTGCCTGAGCTATGCTTCCACAGTGTTGCAGCCAAGCCTTTCCTCTGGCCATGCGCCCCTTAGATCTGGACCCTGACTCCGACCCACCAACTCACATTCCTGGCTTGACCTCGGACTTTCCTCATCACTATGGACTTCTCTGGTGATCTGGTCTGCTGTTTGAGCCCTGGTTACTCTCACTGGACCTGCTCTACACTTCCTGTTTGGGTACTGTGGCACTGCTCCCTCGCCAGTGAGGCCATAGCCTCTGCCTGCCATGTTATCGTGCTCGGCTCCCATCTTCCCTTGCCTTGGGGAGCAACCTGTCCCTGCTGCTCCCTGACGAGATGTACTCAGAGCATGTTTATTAGATTGGGTTTTTCAGGGGACATAGACAGGGGCCATCTACCAGTTCATGACTTCCAAAAAGGCTGGGAAGAAAGAGAGTTACAAAAGCACTTCCTGGAGCTCCCAAAGGAGCAGCCCATCTGAGCCTGTGCAGAAGAAAAATGCCAATATCTATGAAGGTTTAACAGCAAAAAGCTAGGTGTCATTGATGCTGAGGGTTTTCATGAACTGTTCTTTTTAAATTAAGCACTTAAATATTTCCTTAAACAAACCTTAGGAATCCACATCTCTTCCTGAGTTTAAGGCAACATGGTTTATCCAAAGCCATATAAGAAAAGAAGAGAACTGAATCTTGGCATCCAAGTAACTCAGTCAGCGTCTTAATTTTTAAACCATCATTCTTAGCTATATATTTTGTGGTGGGTGAGAGTGACAGTAGGAAAACTAACTGAGGCAGTGAGCTCTTGAACTGGAAAATTGGAAAAATTAAGTGATAGCAGGTTGTTCCTTTTTTCAGCAGGAGATGGATTACATTTCTGTACCAGTAAACTAGACTGCAAGATCCTGCCTCTGAGGAATCCTTTCCTTTGCCTCTCAGAGAAGATCTGCTTCACAGCAGAAAGTGAACACAGTGAAAAGAGCACTGTCCTTGAGCCTCTGTTCATTGGAGAGCCCAGTACAGAGTTTGGAAGTTTCTGAAAGGCTATTGCAAAGAGATACGACTAGTCTCCATACCCATGGCGTATAAGACAAGGTGTAAAGGAGCTTAAGTGCAACAAGAAAGATTCAGGATAGACATCAGGGAAAAGTAACAGAAATGGCAAGGGTAGAGGAGCACTACTGGAATAGATAATTTCAGGTGGTTGTAGAATCTCAGTCAAGAGATTAAAGAAACATCAATGAGGAGACACATTTGTAGAGTTAACTGAAGAGGGACAGAGCAGGGGAAAGGGAATTAGATGACATGTTGAAGCCTCTTTCAGATCTGTTTTTTATGATTCAGGATCTCTTGATTCTTACTTTGGAGCGGCTAATGCTTAGGTGATGAGCAATCACACTGTCTGCGTTTCCTTTGGGAAAAAAAGAAAGAGAGTCCTGGTGATAATGCATCCAGCTAAGGAGTTTTTTATTTGAATATTCATAAAAAGAGTCATGTTCATGTGTAACAGAAACACATACAGTGCTCTGTGTATGTAAATACATTCAAATGAGAACCAAAGAGGAAAATCTTATACTCCCTTACTAATACTCAGAGAAACTGGTCAGTAATAAACCAAACAAAAAGAGTGGATAGAGGGAAAGAAAACTCCCCTCCAAGAGATACACTTACAGAAAAATACATTTTCAGATGTTGTTAACGTAGCAATAAGAGAATATAAAAACACCCATTACTGAAAACTCTACGTACCTAAAATCCATGGGTCATTCTTCCAAGCACACTGAAAGATTGGCTGTTGCCTACACAAAAGTGTGATGTGGTGAAATGAAAGAATTTATCATTTGTTCTGAAAGTGTTGAATTTAACAACTATTTTTAACACGCGAATTACTAAAAACAGTTTCAACTGTCCAAAGTACATTAATATTACATTATTGTCCTAGTTCACCTGCTAAAAACAAAGGTATACATAAGGTGCGTAAAAGAAATGCAGATGTTATAAATGGAAGAATCGAGTTTTACATCAAGATGAGAAATGTTACCATAAAGTTATAAGAAAATTAACAATATCAAATAGAGTACATCTGAACCTTTCCTTCATAATATATCTAGATTCTGCCAGAAAAACTACATACACTGTACTGACTCCATCGGACACGGAACACCATTGCAAAGCATGATCCACAGAGTCAGCTACACTATCACTTTCTTACTTGGATTAGACTAAAACCTAGTGAATGACTGTATACAGTTATCTATATTTTACTGTTATTTTAAAGATTATAGGAAACAGAATGGAGTTAATTTGTTCTTTGAGGCAAGAACAAATGAGCCTTACAATCAGAAAAGGTGTTACGATTATTGATGCTGTACATTGCTGAAGCTGGCAAATATTTTCTGTTTTTAATATGCCTGTCAATAGTGAGCTACTGGGCATGCAAGGACACATAAGCCTAGGTCATAGCTGGCAGTTCTTGCCATTCACAGCCAGCTACATCCTGGCTCTCTGGTATTCGTCGTTGTCAACCTTCTGGTGTTTGCAATTCTGGCTTTAAGTCCTGAATCCCACAATCAGCTTCATAGACTAGAGTAGCTTGTGTACAAACTTCCTCACTTCGTACATCCTGCTGGATTTGGGACCCGCAGTTCCTTTCTTTGGGAACTGTGATAAATCACCAAAGTATTGTTTCCTCTACTAGAGTAATACAACATAGCAAAAAAAAAAAAAAAAACAACCAAAAAAACCCAAAAACTTAAGCATAAATTTACACAACCTGCTTTACCTAAAAATAAAGGAAGGCATATCTTACCCAGATCTCTGATGGGGGATTGCTCTGTCTCTGGAATTTTTTTGCCTCAAACAAACTGTAATATCCTGACCTTCTCCCTCAGACACATTCTGCATTTTTCCATACGATCAAAGTTACTATATTCCTACCATCTCAAACAGATGCAATATTCCAAGAGAAAATTGTTTAGCAAACTAGCTGATGGATCAAGTCAGTACTTCACAGTAAATGGATCAAGCAATATTCTTCATGTGTTTGGAAAGTGACATATTGGCCATGTCTTAAGTCCTGGAGATACACTTCCTATCAGTATTACCGGTGGATTAACACTGTAGCGCTGCAGTAGCCCAGTCAAGATGCACTATTTGTAAATAAGTGCAGGTAGCTCCAAATCTGTCAGAAAAGAAGGAAACATGCATCTTAGAAATACCATATATCTTCACGTCTTAAAAATTCTTTGCTCCCATTGCTGTGCCCTTGGCCATGTGACGGGATTTCCAGAAGCAGCAGAGAGACGCAGACAGAGGGTTTCAAGCACGCCATCCCAAAGATACTGCAGATATCTAACATACGGACAGCTCTATAAGCAGCACGCATCAGTAGAAGGAAACCTGGAACTCCAGGTTACCAGCCAAAAAGTCAGTGTAAGGGAAGATAACACAAAAAGACCAGACTGAGCTGTGTGAGAGAGCTGCGGGACATCCACCTCTGCCCACGTGCCCTCAGAGGTGCGTTGGCCTTGCCTGAGCTCTGCCATAGCCATGGCTGTGTGGAGCACTCTACCATCCCCATCCTCACTTGTCTTCCCAGTTCCACCTCAACCTTTTTTTAATTCTATTTTTATTTCACCAGCTATGACGGTTTTCATTACAAGTTCTCTAGCCCTTTGAAAACTGAAGGCTTTTGTTAATGGTACAGAGTATACACTCAGCGTGACCGGTCACTCCCACCGCCCTTTCTTCTGTCCAGATGGCACAAACAGCCAGGATTACTGACCCAACTTTTATAACAGAAGTCCAACCATCTGCTTCTCTGGTTGTTTCAAATGGCTTTATAGACGAACTACATTAAACTAAGAAACTACCAGCTCGGCAACTTTGAACATACAAGCAAGTTCGAGTGAAAACAACAAAAACGCCTAATCTTTATTGTGGAATGCATACGGCACCCTCTGCTAATAAGTGGTTTTACTCATGTGAGAACTCATGTATTTCATGCATTTGTAGACACCCATGAGATTTTCCCCCCCCTATATTTAATCCATCTGTAGAGCAGTTAACAGACAGTTAGGACAAGTGATATAGCCACTTCTTATGCACACTTCTGACAGCTACAACTTCAGACCCTACTAGATCATAGGGAAAATCTATTTAAAATACAGAGTCGTTCAATACATATTTCTATATATTTTCAGGAGTGTACAGTTTCTCTAAAACCACAAACTCTTCACCAGTAGTCAGGACAGAAGAAATGTCATTTAGGGCTTTTTTATACCTAACAGATTTTACAAAAAATAAATTATTTTAAAGTAAAAATAATTATATATTCCTTTTATAAGTTATTATTAGCTATTTCAAGAATTAGAATGTAAATAATATATTTGTTTTGCAGTATTTAGGTTAGTTTCCTGATAAAGGACATTTTTTTCTGGTTTGAGGGAGATGGAAATGTAAATATAGATAGGCTCTTCATAGCCTCACTTTAAACAAGACAGAAGACTGTATTGTCAACATTGGTTCCCAAACTTTCACAAGCTAAGTAACATTTTCTGGTCAAAGGTATTCATCAGATGTATTGACATGCTTCTAACCTACGATATGAAGGATATTTAGGAACATTCTCTGGTACTGATATTCTTGTAATGAGAATATACTACTCATTCAATGCTACTGTATATAAGAGCAGTTAAGTCAATATGCTTTAGGTTTCATATCCTAAACAGCTTTATTATCAATACCAAAGGATATTTCTGTCTTCACTGTCAATTACTTTTATGTTCTAATTGTACCTCAGTATAAGAAACTAAAACATGTGAGTTAGCCTCTGCTAAATGAAATATATTTCTTTTATCCAGGTTTTACAACGAAGGCTTATTTTGATTAAAGTAATATTCTTTGTGCAAATCACCTTGAAAGAGGTAAATCCTTTTTCCTGTAAATTGATGCTTCATTTTGTTTTGTTTTGTTTTTTTTTTAAATATGCATAGATGCCTTTTGTAGCCTGCTTTCTTTTACAGGTTATGACATCAGACACAAATCCAAAAAAGAAAGTGGAAATATGACCTGCTATATTAATTCACAATGGAAAATACATTTGATGTGATACAAGAGGAATAGCTCTAGCTAAAAAGCTTCTGAAATATTTTTGTAATTTTTACTATAAATTATGTGTTTCTTCAGGGCAAAGACATACAATAGTGTGTAATATCATCATTTTTTTCCATAGTATAGTAAACACAATCATCCACACAGAAGGCACTCAAGAAAAATCTCACATAATGATGCTCTCAGTTATCATCTGAGCTGAATGCCTGAAAAGTAACCTTGTAATTTTCAAAATACTATTTTCTCAGAGTAATACAGTTTTTCAGATTAAATATTAAGGATTTGATAAATGATGACAAACTTTGAACTGATTATCAAATAGTCTTACTGTTTTTCCTTAAAAGAAAATTACATAAACCCAAGAAATAGACGCAAATATTTTCATTCAAAAAGAGACAGAAATGATTTCTGAGTAA
This sequence comes from Calonectris borealis, assembly GCF_964195595.1. NCBI lineage: Eukaryota > Metazoa > Chordata > Aves > Procellariiformes > Procellariidae > Calonectris > Calonectris borealis. The sequence continues at coordinate 77,425,076 of NC_134314.1, forward strand.
AGCTAAAATTTTTAGCTTTACGATTGCAAATTGAGAGAATAATTATTTAATAGCTTTTCTTTTTGAGAAAGATAAGGTTTTTATCCACGGTTGCCAACAAAAAGCAGTGTATTGATACTTACCAGCAGTATTCAAATTAAGTAGCATAACTTGTGATCAATACATAATAAATAAACACATTAAGAGTTACTTTTTGTTGGTGGTTCTTTTGCTGTATTTCTTTAGTAATTTAAAACCATGATATAAAAGAACAGCAGAAGAGTTGAATACAAAGGTTTCCCAGAGGACTCAGGAACTTCGAGTAGTACTCACTGCTGTTATGGAAGCAATGCCTTTCTTTGTGATAATACAGCTGTACAGCTCTGACATTTGCCTGACTACACATATCATCATTATATCTATCCTGTGTAATGACCTAAAATTCCAAAAAGATAATGTAATATTTTACAAAATCACTACTAATATTTTGGAGATCTGACACTTTCAGAAATTTAATTATTCTTGGGTTCCTTAGAAAAAATTATACAAGTGTAAAATTATAAAAATAAGCTGAAGATCTCCTGTCTTCTTTCTACCAAAAAAGGTGTTTGAATTTCTAGATATTTAAATTATACAAAGTCTAACAAACAGCATATCTCAGTTTGGACTGATGAATCAAAGCTGCAGGAGACTGTCAAATTTGTGTCTATAGGCTGTTTGATGATTAGGTATAACTGATTCTGCTTTTAGGTAAGGGAATGTAGTTGATTACCTTCTGGTGTTTGCTCCAGACCTCTTTTATATAGCAATATAGGGTATTTAAATTACATGTTTACAACCCACCTCACCCCATCTGTGAGAAGAAATGGACAGAAGATAATAGGTGGAAAATACTACTTGATTAGTCTCAGACTAAACTTTAATTTCATAATTACTGAAGAAGATCTGGCTAAATGCAGGTATATCCTGGTTGATTGTTCCCCTCTGGAAAGGCAAGCTAATATTTGTCCAATAGTTTGGTAATGCTGAGATAATAATCCCATTAGGAACCTCCTAAAGGTAGAGAATCCGGCCTCGTACTGGAGATTCTGGTTTTATCCTCTTTTGCTCACTGATAATTTCAGCAGGATTTTCAGATACACATCAAGTGCACTTGACTGCTGAGGTGCTGCACACCAGTATCTGAACAACAGGATGCTCTGCAAGAAGAAATTATGTAATTCATTGATCTTAATGCATAACTTAGACTTGTCTCAGAGTGCAAAGCAACCACATATTAATGGGAGAAAACCCAAATATGGATAAAACAAAAAAGCTAGTAGCCTTCCTGTTAGCCTCATACATGCGCTCATTCACCAAACAGTATGTCTTATTCTTAATGACTGTAAGGTTGAAGATGTATACTCTAAAGCAATTCAAATCATACCCAGCCTCAGACTGGGAAACTACTTCTCATTCTCAAAGTCTTGAAAACATCTATGATTTGGTCTTCTCTCTCCTTATTCAATAATTGTATGAACTTCTCATTCATCATTCACAAATTAGCCTACAATGTCCAAACATTCATAACTTCTAAGCTCAGATACAGCAATCTTTTGTTCTTTTCATTTAAAAATCAACCAACCAACCAACCAAAAACCACACAGACAATAAAGAAGTTGCATTTCCTAGCAAAAATCCAACAGGTACAAAATCCCAATTTCTTAGCAATACAATCATTGTGAATGTGTCTCACTTCCCGCCCCCTCCCATTTCCCACAGTCCAGCTTTTTATAGCAGTTCTTTATTCAATGGAGAAACAGCATATTACCTCCTCAGATATTAAAAATTCCTATGGCAATCTGCCTGGGCTACTAAAATACCTCTGAGAAGGGTCATGCCCCATGGCAGACACATCCAATAGAACCCCTGTACCAAAAGGCTCACATGCATGAGTATGTAAGACAGAATTGTCACAGAGTGATCAATCTGCAAGTTTGCAATATAAAGAAACCATTCTTAATAAAGTTTTGGGCCCAGCCCTCATTGATAAACATGTTACAAATTTAAGACTAAATTTTAATGTGGCATTTAGGTTGAAAACCATAGCTCAGATGCAAAACTAGCTTTAAGACACTATAACAAAAATCCAGTAAATTCAGTAGCCCCCTCTAACTCCAATAGGTTCAGAAGGTTTTTTTTAAATGCCCCGAAGGGCATTTAAATATATAAATAAATATATTATGTATAATATATGCAATATTTATATAATAAATAAATAAAATATTAAAATATTCATTTAAGATTTTACTCTTGGTAAACACAAATCTTTCTTATTCAGTGAAAAATGTATGCATTTTAGTGATGCATTGTTTCCTGGCACATACTTATTTCTACTACTGTAATGACTTATTTCTATCTGTTTTAAACAAAATTGATGCTGGTAAGATGGTTTTACATGCAATCATGTAACAACTGTTTTGCCTTTGTTTGATTTTTTGCAGTACTAATTCCCAAACAATGTTGACAAGGTTCAGTTTGAGCTTCTAGGAGATCTTTGTGCATACAGTGATTCCACTTAGCATAATGTTGTTGGCAGTGGGGACTTTGTTGTTTATTGACAGCAGATTATTCATTACCAAACAATTATTTCTTTGAACATAATTGAAAACTGTACGCATGCCATCCAAATAGTTTGTCCTCTCCCAGGCAAACTGCAACTGGGTGCAACTTGAACAGAGCACAATATTAGCTTTACCACTACTAATAGATAAATTATTTATACATGCTCAGATACACTTCCCAAAACTAGTAATGTTTTCCAGTGATTGCATCTGCATTATAGTATGGAATATAAAAAAAAAATCTGCGATGTTTTATATAGGGAAATAGCCTGTATGTGTAAAGCCCATTTTCCTCAGCTTGGTAGTCAGTATAACACACATATGACTTCCTCTAAAAGAAAACTTAACAAATGTCTTTAAACTTTAGGTTTTTTTTTTTCCTAAGAATCACTTTCAAGGTTTGCGCTCTTACAGTGGAGTTGATGAAAACATGATTGCTTTTCATGACTCCTCCTCTACTGCTGGCTAGGCATATTAAAAAGACATAGCTGTCTATCTCAATGTACACATGCCATAGTAAAATGTGTGTTATTCACTGATAAAAACCACATGACAGCAGTTTAAAACCAGGATTTATTCTGTCAGTCAAATTAGGGAGGCAGAATATCCTCTATGCCAAGTGATTACTGTCTGGGTCTAAGTGTGGCAAACTGCCAGATCAATTATAATGGTAGAGAAGAGGAAATATGAAGACAGATTGGCTCAATTCTAAGCAGAAGCATCACTAAAAAAGAAACCCAGGGACATTTTAATGCAACATCCAATTACTTAAAAGTGCATCTTTGGCCTACACTGCAGTTTTTATTTATATGGTTTCTTTCTAAACAGAGTATAAAAAGGGAAATCAGCATAGAGTTGGACAAGTTGGGTGTAAATAAAAAACACACTGATTTCCCTGATATAAACCTGTATGTTGATGTTTCTGAGATGCAAATTTCTGAATGTCAGTTTTTACAACAAAAGCCTAGGAATACCATGGGACAACATACTCGGAAGATATCCAATAAAATTTCAGATGCGATCACATTAATATACTACCATGTTCCCTCTTTGACCTGTAATTGATTTCAAGGAAGAAGAAAAAAAAGGCCAGATTGCCCTTCATATCCAAGCTTTTCCTCTGGTATTCATTAATTTATGGACAATTTACCATTCCCAATGGGAAGTAGTGAATGAATTCCTTGTTTTGCTTTGCTTGTGTGCGCAGCTTTTGCTTTACTCTTCAGATGAAGCCTGAAAGAAATTGATCCAATTCTGATAAAAGTTGTTAAGGTTGGTGCTCCACAAGTGGTGCAAAATTAGTGTCTGATCATTATTTCATAGTGCAAAATGACATTGTTTTGAATGAGACGTATATCTAAGACCCTGCACCCCTCACCATCATAAATAGTATGGCCAAATTAAAACTGAGTATCTAGAAATGGATACAATACAGTAATTTAAATAAAGAAGAAACTTTCAGGATTTTATCCTGGAATAATTGCATGATGTTGTTTATACATTAAACTGATTTCAATTTTACAAAACTTTGGAATTAATTAAAATTCAGAGAGGTGCAGAAATGTGAAACCATGAAGTTCAAGAGATTTGCACCAGAGCAAAAGGAAAATTAGACCATTGTTTTGCAGCATGCCTGCTGCATGATGACTACTGAGAGGATGCACAATATATCAGGTCTTAAAGATACTTTTTGCTAGACTTTGAAGAAGATTTATGACAAAAAAAGGAATGAAACAAGTTTTCTACCGAGACTCAGAAATTGTAAAAGGCAAAAAAGATAATAGCATGAGAGCCTTAACATTTTTAATTCAGTAGGAAGAATGGATCATCTTTAACAGAACAGAGAATTAAAATGAGTAATATTGCTATAAAAATCTGAAAATAAGCACAGGAGAATCTAATGCTAAGCACTGTCAGTTGGTACTCCACCTTCCATTTTTTAACACACCATTATGAAAATGTATTTATCCTACATAAATCTATCTTAACAACACGAAGTATTAAAAAGAAAATTACAGTTTTATACAATATATATAACTGCTTAACCGATGATCTCAAATCAGGAATCATATACCCTGGAGTATTCTTTGTTAGGGGGCCATTTAGTATTACATAAGAAACTGGAGGGAAAATACCATTCGGTTAACTGTAGCTCTGAGTAATTGTTCATTTTCAAGCCAGCTCATCAATGTGTGGAATTAATTTTTCTATCTTGAACATATAAGCAGGGGAATATAACTCCCTCTATTTCCACTTCATAACTGCAGTATATAAAATAAGAAAGATCAATGCTGGGATGCCGTAATTATTTCTGCTGTCATTGCTTTAAAAAGGATACTGAAAAAAGATGGAGAGAATGAGCTGTGTGAATGATTAAAAATTAGAAATAACCTCCACTATAATTAGACAACAAAACTGCAATTTTTTTTTTTCATCCGTGAAGACGTTAAAATTGACTTAACTGCCAATAAATGGAGACTAGAATTAAGACATACTACTTCTTTTTTTTTTTTTTTTTTTTTTTCCTGCTAAGGACAATTAACCACTGAAATAATTTACCCAGGTACACAAGGGCTACTCCATGATTTGAAGCCCTTAAATTGTGACCAGACATCTTTCTTGAACAGTCCAGACAGAAGGTTTGGGCATAAAGCAGAAACTAGTAAGCAGCATTCTTTGACCTCTGCTCAATAGGTCAAAGCTGATGACCGTTAATGGTCGTATGCTGGCATTAAAATCTATGCATTTTAAATGGTTCTCCACATCACCATTTACTCTTTCTAATGTATCTCAGGATCCTGAGTGATGACTCTTCTCTTATGACTGCCTTATCACTATCACTTATCACTAAGTCCTTTCTCTTTAAAGGAATTTCATTTTCCTTTGTCAAGAAAAATTCAAGATGTATTTCACACAGTATGCAACTTAAGCTGATCCAGTAATTAAGTCGAGTCAGCAGAGCAACTTCTAAAACCACTCATGCTTAAAAAAGATGTCTCAAACGTTAGGCCAATAGTAGAACATACACATGTAGAAGTTGAGGACTTCCATCTGCTTTCTAAGTCAAGTGGGAATGAACATCCATCTGAAGTACCTGACAAGGTCCACAGCTCCCGCCCCTGCAAGCCAGGAGCACCCTCCCACTGACGTTTTTTATTCTTAGCACATGGGGGGACCCTAACTGGCTCTAATCACAGAATCTGTCTGCACTTTGTTCACAGACTGAAAAATCTGGATAGTAAAGTTACTTTTTTTATTAAAAAGGAGAGGCAGATTTCTAAGAAAAACTAAGGGAGCCGCCTGCAGTTTGCTATATTACTGGTCTGACTCCCTTGGTTCTGCCTCTAGCTAAATCACCCGGAGTGTACAGTCAGGCACAGTGCTAGCATATACATCCCAGTGGACGATTACACCAGCAGAGCCCTTCCTGAACCTATAGATGAGGTGTCCCTGCAACATTAAGGGGATACATAGTTAAACATTTCACTCAGGAAATGCTGTAATTAAGGTCACATACATGTTTTTAGCTGCATCTACTTACGTGTTATATTTACAGGCTAGATAAGCTCTTTAATTGTAAGATCACACCATAGTTCACATATCAGCTAAATAACTCATGACGACTCTAATGTTGCATCCCTGCATTCCTGAAATTTAGTTTATGTGGAACTATCATTTATATGATAGTTTTTATTTTATCAGGTCTCTTTTACGCTATGGTGAACAGTTCAATCTTCCAAACAGTTCCATGGGACCAAACACATAAAAAGAAATTCCTTTGAGAAATAGCATTGTTATTTAACACAAGAACTAAATACAATAATTCAAATATCTAGACACCTTCTAAAATATTACTTTGGATTTCTTTTACAGTGTAATCAGCAAGCTTTAAGTTGCTCACTGACTCACTTCAGTCAATCAGTTAGCCTTTAAGTGTTGTAATGCAACACCATATCAATATCTGAAATGAAATGTATTGCTATGGACACTAGTAAGATTTCTGTCTAATTGAAACAGTTAATGTAATTGTCAAGTACTAGTAACTACTAAAGCACTTGGTAGGACCTTTTTCCCCTTCCTGGAAATTGCATTTTTATCCATTACATTTGTGTAATTCGGACAAGTGACACTTCTAAGAGTTGTTCCTGGCTACATAAAAAAAAACATTTTTCAAAAGTCAGAAAAATAACCAAAAAACTTGGAAAAAAAAAGTGTATACTGAACAATCAAGTTCTTTGTACAAGCCAAAATACCAGTAATTCTGCTATTGACTTTTCACAGGTGGTTTGTACTGAAGTAAGGGATAAAGTGGCGTATTCTCACCTACGTGTGTCTGTTGCTCCATATATAAGTTCCACAATGAAATAATAAATACTCTCCTGTTCTGATAACTCTCACTTTCAGTACTACTGTTATAAAAATCCTAGATCAAAAGACCTCAGGGTATAACCACAATTCACAACAGGTAATATGGCAAGTCAGTAGCTCTGCAAGAAACAGACACAGAAATGTTAATTGGTTTAGTATCATAATATAGTCGCATGAATTTTAGTATCATAATATAGTCCCATGAATTATAGAGCACAAAAATATAAGAGGTTTCTACTCATTTATTTGGAACTACTCAGTTCTTAATTTACTTCAGGAAGTTACAGATTTTTTTTTCCCCTGAAACTAAAGACAGCTGAATGTGTCATGAATAGATTTCCTCTTCAGTAATATTATTATTCCACTTGCTCACTGCTAACCTGTCCATGAGCAGGAATTCAGTTTCCCCAGCCCTGGCCTCTCAGCCTTTTTGATGCTCCCATTTGCCTTTTAATCAATTCCATGAAGGAAAATCAGTCTCTTCTAACAACTTGGTAACTGACCCTAACAATACAGAATTATCAACTCAAAAGAATAATTTAGGTTGGATGTGACCTCCGGAGGTCATGCAGTAAAACTCTCGCCTCAAAGCAGGGCTAACTTCAAAGTCCGAGCAGGTTGCTCGGGACTTTGTCCACGGATGGTGATTTCACAACCTCTCTGAGCAACCCGATCTAGAGCCTTGCCACCCACACTGGAGATTTTTGCCCCCTATAGCTAACATAATTGGTTTCTGTGTTCTCATATAGTATAAGGTGTCCCAGCAAAGGAGATTATTCCTTTTCCTGCGAGTACTGAAGAAATAATTGTTCTCAGTCCATCCCCAGGTGTTCCACCATTCCACCTGTCAGAGAGGACGTCCTGACTGTCCCGTCTGATATCCCATTCAACAGCTGACTGGGCATTTCACTACTCATTTCAGCCAAAACTAATGGTTTAGAAAAAAACAGCCATTAAAACTGCTTATGCAACCCCATACCATTGACTTTTTTTTTTTTTCAGCTCTTTAAACATAAAATATGAATGCAGTTTTCCTTCACTGTGGTTTCACATTGACTCTTTAAATAGATTTGTTTTGTATAATTACCAAAGTTTGAGTATTTTCATAGGTTACACAGTGCTTGGCCACATGGCCAGTCCTTTCAGCTTGATTTCCAAAGAAAATGTAGTTGGGTAATATAAGTTTTTACTAGTGCCCTGGGTGTTTAACTATGTCGCCTGGAAAGTCTACAGAAAAATGTCACCAGGCTAATTCCTTAGCAGATAAACAAATAAATCAGCATTCTTTGTAATTACATCCCTTCACTCTCAGTTACGATTTATTCCAGTTCCAGGAACAGCTGCTCTTCCTTGTGTACTACCTTGTGTTCCGGATGTTTACATTCTAGTGACGCTTCTTGAGGAAAAAATGTACCTCCTATATTACCAGCTGCTTTCCAAAAGAATAGTCTACTTCTCAAGCTGTGCAGAGATCCAAAAAAGATTTCACTGAAGGCCCAGTTGTTATAAGAAGAATATGAACTTACTAGTACTGAAAAATGTATGCTTGCATGACTGCCAGCATTTGAATGAAGTGACATCTGGTCAAGCTGTCCTCAATACACATAGATACACAGACATGCCAGTCATGGTGCAAAAATATTTGGGGGACTGCCAGCAAATCTTAAGTACACAAACGCACTATAGGAGGCATGCTGTTCCAAAGATTACTTACTAGGGCACAAAATAACTCACTTTTTAAAAAGATGTGAGTGGTTGCCAGGTAGTACAAGTTGAATGCATTAAAGTTACTCTGAAGTAATATTCCCTACAGACAAGTCTTCAGGGAGTCATTTGGAAAAACATCATAGGTATAATGAGTGCATACTATGTGCATGATTCCAGCTAATGATATCCAACTCTGTTCCATTAGTGCCAAAATTAATCTTCTTGCTATCATTCAGAATACAAAATAATACTTACCTCCTTTGAAAAAAAGATGATTTCCAAGAAACAAAAATACCTTCTCCAATAGACAACTTAAAAGTTAATTATCAGCGGTATTGAGAACTCTTGTCATCTCCAAAAAGCTGTGTTTGGGTACCATCATAAAGAGAAACATTAAGGTCAGTACAAATACTCCAGAGAATTAAACACAAGAAGAGAAATTCCACTAAAATCAATGGACTTGCAAGACTTTATACCAAATAAGATCTTGGCCCAGCAGTATGGAATCTTTGTGTACCAGGAAAGCAGAATTTTACTTTCTGCATTGTTTGAGAAGGACTGTATGAGGGACTCCAATACATTACTTGGTGTCTTTTTCACATGCTGTCATTCGGTATTTGAAATGACTCTTGGTTCAATTACTTCACTCTCCCATTTACCAGCCTAGAAGCAGTAAAAGGGCTTTCTATTTGAATTCCAGCTGCAGTAATTGAACTAATTCATCAGTCTTAACAAAGCCAATAGCTTTGTCCTCCAAGCTCCTTCCCCTCAATCCCATCAGCCATGCCAATATAAGTTAATACAGCTCAGTGATCATGGAACTCTGAACAGGTTTCTTTTTTTCTCACTGTATAATTGACATATTGTCTTTTCCACCTCTCTTTTTTTTCTTTTCTTTTTTTTCTTTTTTTTTTACTTTATATCCTCTGTATCACTTTACAGTTACTAATGACTACAGAGCAAAGTCTGGACTTCACAAAGCACAAACTTCCTTGCCAGCTTCAACAATTATTTCAAAGATTGATATGTTGGTTCAGTAATGCTTTGTCACTCAAAATCCCTCTATTTATTGCCTCGCTCTTTACAGGGAAACCATTCTCAAGCATTATCCCTCGCTGCTTGTGTCAAGATCTATGAACTCTGTGAGAAAAATTCCATTATGTAAGTCAAAGCAAATATCAATTATGTAAGCAAACCTCTAAAATTAGGAAAGGAAACTACAAACCCCTAAAATCATTACAACTTGCTACTATGCTGCCTGACTGAGTAGGTAGCATTTCTATTCATAGATCTTCTGGAGAATGGTTTCCACCTTCCTCTGTTTGTCACATTGATAATCTCTCAATTCTGGAGTTTTGGGTGACCAGATTGTTCACCTTTACAGGGGTGACGTTTTTTTATATTCATCTTTTTTCCTTAGCTTGTTAGAAACAAGTGTTTCTTTCCTGCACATGGAGTTCTGTTTTCCAGTTGCATCCACAAGTTATTGAAAAGTAAAAATAAAAGAAAGAAGCCTACATCACTGCCATCAGAATGGAGCTGCTGATTATTTTATACAGAGAAATCTATTCAACTTCTTTAACTTTCTGATCTTCAGCAGTTCACACAAAGTTTTAACATACTAAATGTAGACTTTTTATCAGAGGAGGTGATGCAAACATGTTTTACTATTGCTCTATGATTAGTTGATTTAGGTATTTTGTACAATGTTCAAGAACAGAGCTGGTCTGGAGATTTAATATATTGACAGATCACTTATTTACAATAAAAAATAGCTGTGTTTTTCTTCCAGATTTTATAAATCATGATGGCAAAATGACAAAACCAGTATTGGCCACTGCTACTTCAGGTACCCTTGCATTAGTGATATTAACTAATCCAGAGTGTGAAGGCAAATAAGGCACTGGCAATATGAAGGGAATAATTAAAGCACATCTGAAAATGTGGTTTTAGTTTGATTTCTTTGGGAAACAAACTAAAACAATTTTTTGCCCTTTCTTCCCTCTAGTAACTTTTGAGTTCATCGATTTTCAAACTAATTCCAAAAGAGGAGTAGAAATACCAAAACATATAATTCCTAAAGTTTAGTGAAACCTGAGAGATCAGAAGGCATTAAATCATTACTTTCTGAGGAAAAAGTCAAGCAGAAGGAGGATGTTATGCATTCCACTGGGCAGAAGCCTACTTGTACAAGCAGTTCATGAAGACTACATGGACAAAATATGACAAGAAATGCCACAACTGTGGTGGCCTTGCTGTGCGAGGCCGCACCTCGAATACTGTGTTCAGTTTTGGGCCCCTCACTGCAAGAAGGACATTGAGGTGTTGGAGCGTGTCCAGAGAAGAGCAACGAAGCTGGTGAAGGGCCTGGAGCACAAGTCTTATGAGGAGCGGCTGAGGGAACTGGGACTGTTTAGACTGGAGAAGAGGAGGCTGAGGGGAGACCTCATCGCACTCTACAACTATCTGAAAGGAGGTTGTAGTGAGGTGGGTGTTGGTCTCTTCTCCCAAGTAACTAGCGATAGGACGAGAGGAAATGGCCTCAAGTTGCACCAAGGGAGGTTTAGACTGGACATTAGGAGAAATTTCTTTACTGAAAGAGTGGTCAGGCCTTGGAACAGGCTGCCCAGGGAAGTGGTTGAGTCACCATCCCTGGAAGTATTTAAAAGACGTGTAGATGAAGTGCTTAGGGACATGGTGTAGTGGGTATGGTGATGTTGGGCTGATGGTTGGACTTGATGATCTTAGAGGTCTTTTCCAACCTTAATGATTCTATGATTCTATGAAAACTAAAACGATTTGTCTTTCTTCTGAATTTCAAGACAGTTGACATTTATCTCACAGAAGAAAAAACCCACACAAAACCAGTAAATAGAAGACCTTAATTAAGTCATCTGAGAGCAGGTTCCATACTGTGATCTGTGGTTGTGTCTGAACTTCAACAATCAACTAACATTGGCACATCTCCTTTCCCTTTCCCTCATCCTCATTCCCATTCATTCCTAGAAGTCCTCTTCAAGAAGGCAGTCATGTCTATATCAACCACACAATAACCCTGAACTGAAAGACTATATAAAAAGCTTCTTAAATTATCTCTTAGTTATGACTGATAATGCAAATGCATTTCATTATAAGTTAGCCAGGTTAACTGTAGCGTCTTTGGAAGTGGTTTAAGGTCTACATTGCAATCAATAAGTTCAGCTGACATATACACCCGACATATACAGTTGGTAAATAACACCCCTTGGCTCAGACCCCAGACAACTCTTTATCTGTCCACACTCACCAGAGCACTGCTTGCTGTATAGCAAAGTTCTGGGAAAACTACTAGAGTACGAGCTTTTCCATTGGCAATTCTGATCCGAAAAACTTTTTACATAAATGGCACATTTCAGTCATTACAATAAGAATTAATTTGGCCCAAGTTATTCCTTGTACTGTGTGCACTGGACTCAACCACGGCAGAAGAAAAATTTGCAGAACTGAAGATGCAATTTAAACATGAGGCTGTTTCCGAATGATCCTGAGCAGATGACCCTCATCTCATTCCCATGTTGGCTTTTCTGTTTGATCCTAGGCCATCATACTACAAAATGGCACCATACTTTGCTTTGCAGGGGGTTGGGAGGTGAGCGAGTGTGGTAATATAGTAATTAAATACTGTAACTACCTATTAGTTCTGGTGATCTCCCCTTGCATTGTATGAGGCATAGAGCAAAATGAAGAGAGTTAATAACAGTACATCGTCAATTAATGTAGTAAGGTGATTTTGATGTGATTCAAATTTCACCATGACTAATTCTTATATATCCATCTACAAATGTCTTATCATGCAAGTTATAGTTTCTGACTAACATTAAAAAGAATATTTTAGAATTAGAAAAGGAATCCCTGTTAAATATAAAATACCTAAAGATATGTTGGATGCCAAATATTTCTATACATTTGACATATTACAGAAACCCAGAGTTGATAGTTAGCAGAGAGAGATATGAAATTTTAAAGTGGGCAAAATTGAGATCTAAATTAGGTAAGCATTTAAGCTGATATTAAATTTGAATGCATTTGACTTTCACGGGGCTCAGGCCTATGCTGACCTGTTTAGCAACGTTTGCCTGGATCTCTATTTTACATCTGAATTACAGAAGATTAGATAAATAAAATCATAACAGCCCTATATATGTATTATTTAATCACAGTAAAAAGAAGTACTTTATGTGCTCTGATAGACTGCACATTTAATCCAGCATCTGAGAAGATGATGACTGCAATAAGCACTGGATAAGGTCCTGGATCAGCAATATATGTCAAATACTGTCTTTTCCTAGCTTTTTATTAAGTACCTACATTTATGTAGTAGAACCTTTCCTTTCAGTAGGCTATTCTACTGCTCAGATATTAAGTGCCTATTCTTAATAACTCACCTAAACTTTCATTTCTTAGCTTCAGGCTACTGCTTGACTTTAGAAAATGAATAATTATCTTTTTAGATTTTTATATGCTCAACTCTCTGCTAGACTATTTTAATTTAGCTTCTTTGGTCCCACATGTGTCTTCTTTGAAAAAGCTTGTATAAGTTTTGTTTGCTTCCTTGGTGTTTTCTTCAGTTTTCTTTTATTCTTTCAAAACTGTGGATACCATGGGAAAAAATATAATGAAATTAATATGCAGTTTGTTATCTGTTTTATGTCTTCATCTGACTCCTTGTGTTCTTCATTGTCTTTTATCCCTCATTTTGTAATGATGGAATTTCTTCTGAGGTGTAAGAATTGCACTTTGTTAATAAGAATGGAAACCACTCTATTGTTCACTCTGAAATGTAACAATTTTCTCTTTAAAGAAAGAAGACAGCCTTTAAATAGCATAAAGGAACATTACCACATAGCATTTCATGTCAAGTAGACACTATCTTATCCAACTTCTAGAAAGTCTGCTTAAATTAATTTGCATTGAGGAAGTCCATATGGCAAAGCCAATATATTTTTATTGAGATGTCTGTCATTACGATGCAAAGTATCTCTTTTTAGGCAGCTTATTGTTACTCAAACTCCTAAAGAATATTAAAAGGATGTAATTTAAATACTGGCAACAACAATGAATGCTACTTCCCTTTGAAAAGGTGCTATGAGATTTTTGAATATCAAAAATAGCAAGAAATGTGGCCTTTTATATCAAACATTAATTTTCTTCAATCCAGTTATTTTAAGCCTTCTATAGGGCAATCAGTACCAGAATGAAAATTATTCTATTAGTATTTTCAAAGGTTAGTGCCATCTCATGCAAAACAGGTACTTTCTTAGTCTGTTCCCTTGCAAGTCCAGTTCTTTTTCTTTTATGAAATCTCCTTAACTCAAGATTTACAAAGGAATGTTATCATAAAGACAAAGAGCAAACAAAAATCAAGTAAAAATACTTGTTTCAATTTTATATCAATGATAGCGTCTGCATGGCTACCATTCTCTTTACTGGGAAAATACTCTATAGAATATTTAAAGACCAGCGACTAACAAAACCAATTTTCAAAGCATGTGCCGATCTTGCTGACAGTCTTTCCACTCAATTTCTATCTACACAGTTGGTCCATATCAGGATAAAATGAAGTCATTTTCTTTGCTTTAGGTATTTTAAAAAGAAATCATTTCAAAAGAAGCTATCAGGTCTGATCCTGCAAGTGTTCTATTTGCAGAACAAATAGGGACTTTGTCAAAAATTGCAGGATTACACTGAAATGGAAATGCAAGCCAATGGGAAACACAAAATCTCAGAACACTAGAAGTTCTTTGTGATGACATCTCAAAATTAAATTAAACACTTATCAAGGTCAAAAAGAATAATTTTTAATGTAAAGATCAAATCATGTTAATGCCAATCAATTAAACTCCCTCAATTTCATGAATCATAAGAAAAAATAGCAAGGCAAGTCTTTCAAAGACAAACACACTACCAACTGAGAATCAGGGAAATTAAATACAGTAAAATACAACAAATAATTTTTCTGAGGTCTTGCAAAGTAGGTGAAATAACATAATGTACAAATTGTCATTTCGACATAACAGGACACTCAGCTGCTGGGCAGGAGAAGAAAAAAAAATCAAAAACTTATTCCTTATTTCCACATCATCTACTATTCTGGGAAGTAAATTTTCTCCAATCCTTCATTTCCTGTACACTCAGCACTGAATTTTCCACATGAAGCAGTAGCAGTTTGGCAACTTAAATACTTGTGGCCCTAAAACATAACTTTTCAGTGCTCGGAGAAGTTTTATTCACAAAATAAATTCACATATTCCCCACATCTTCTAAGGAAAAGGTTTCATTTGAACAGACTTCCTAGTATGGGATAAAAGAGATTAGTATGTATTCATTATGATATAGTAACGAACTGCATGCTTAAATGTTGCTTCTCAAATAATGCAGTTTTTTTCCTGCCATGACTTATTTATATATCTAGCAACTCATACTACTCCTATGTACAATACACATATTAAATATCAATTTCAGTCAGATTTTTAAAAGCTCTGTGAATTCAAAAGTCATGTCTGATGTTCAAAGACATCTGTCATCTAGATATATAATTGAAAAGGCCAGACTTCCAAAAATATTGAGTAGATCTTCAACAGACTTTCCAACACAGTTCTCTATTGAGATCACAAATGATGCCGAAGGATTTTGCAAATACTAATTAAGTGTAGATTTGCCCATTTTACTGATGCAGAAGCATAGAGGAGTTATATAAACCACAAGCCATAAGTCAGCATCACAGCCAAGAAAAGGTCACAAAACTCCTGACTTCAACCATTAAGAAATATTTTTCTCCACACCATGCTCAAACACAAAGGACAGCAGTCTACAATATTGCTGCAAATGTAAGCATTTAAAAATTGTTTTGGCTACTTTATTTTTGTATTTCCTAAATGATATAAAAATTTTTATCAGGTTCTATGTAACGTAATCTGTGTTTTTTCTAGTAAGAAAATGAAACACTAAATTTTAAAATATTTTAAATGTAAACTGTGCTCTTAGCTTTCAGGCTCTAGAAACTCTTGCAAGCATAAATTAAACATTAATTAAATTAATTTAATAGGAATTTTGAGTGTTCTGCATGCATAGTTTAGAATTGTAACAATTTTATAACAAGAATGAAGTGATCAAATGGCTTGACTTTAATAGTTACCATCACATTAAGTAGATTTCTAATTACACTATGGGTTCCAGAGAGAAAACCACAATTAATGAACATATGACCCAGAGTCTTTCAAATCTACTGAACTGTGGGAAGTTTGACACATAACATGCCAAATGCTGGTGGGACAGTGAACGAGGAAGGTGAAGTGGAGAGCCTAGTGAATTCATGTTGAATTTTACTTAAGCTCTTAATTCAGCCTCAGCATGGGTCAATAATGAGAAAACAAAGTAACTACACCTGTCTTAGGGGCTGTTCAACACTTTTCTTTTTACTGTCCTGCTTCTCTTCTTATAGCTTTGCTAAACTTTTAAATACATAGGCTTACATACTCCATATCTGATATCTGCTTTAGACTAAATTGTTCTAGAGCTGTGTACTCTAGATGCTCTTCGACAACACTTCATGAGGTGGTCTGCAATTGTGTATTACTCTTTTTTTAGTGCTCAGTTTAGATCCTGGGAACTGATTTTGGGGCGAAAAAAGAGAAAAAAGAAAGAAAAAAGAAACACAGCTGCAACTGAAGTCAATGGAAGCTGTTTGAATACATGTGGCACTATATATATACCATATAATGGTAGTTAGATGAGGGCCTGTTTTTACAGACCACTTTGATATATCACCTAATTATCTATATCCAGAGGATGCTGAAGTACATTAAAAAAAAAAAAATCTAGACAAAATAACACGCCCAAAGGGAACACAATATAGAAGAGGACATTCTCTAATTGTTCTTTGAAAGTATTGCTCTTGGAGAAGAATCCTGACCCATAAGAACATGACTCACAGTGTCCTCAAAGCTTAGAAGCATTCCCAGGAGTTCTGATGGAGACTGCAAGGGCAAACAAATGAAAAATTAAAAAAAAAAGTGACTAAGAGGTACATCATCAGACCTTTATGATTCCAAAACCTGAAGTATTAGTTTTAGCAAAAGTAAAACTGATTCCATTTTTTCTTTTCTAATGTGTAGTTATTTTCCCTTAAGTTTGTATTTTCCACTTGAGAAGATCTTGGGGCATGATTTCTTTCCTCTTGGGGTGAACAGAACTTTTTTATCTTCAGTGTCATGATATTACAAAACACAGGCAATGTCAAAAGAAAAACTTTGTGTCTTTGATCTCAGAATCAGAGTAGACATATTGACTATAATACTAATACATGTTGCTTTTTCATTTTCTTTTACATTCAGAGTAGACTTGCCTGGCTAGAGAAAGGCAGACCTCCCTATTTTGACCAAGAGATCCAATGCAGATACACAGTTTTAAAGGACAGAGCCCTGGCTATAAGAAACTGGCACGCTGTACAGTCTATTCAAAGAGAGGTGGGAATAGATAAGTATTGGATGAAAGGAGGAAGCTCACAAAACTCTGTAGCATGATTAGTTAGTAAGGTCCACTAAATGGAAAAAAATGGAATTCTCTCATTGCAAATAAGCATAGAGTTGAACGCACTGGGATAAAGCAAGGGCACTATGCTTCTGCGAACATTTTTGGTTTGTCATCAGTAATGATATGACTTAATATTTGGAAAGTTTGCAAAAAAATAAATGGAAAAACGAAACATGAAAACTCAAGAAAATGTAAAAGTAATGTTAGCAAAGCCTTGAAAACTGGAATTTCTGTCATAACGACTCATGCTGTATCACAGCTGTGCCATGAAATAGTCTTTGTTCACTAAGGATGGGTTAGAAAACAGTCTGTCACAATTCTTTCAGCATTTTAAGCAGTAAGGCATACCTTTATGTGAGTCAAGGAATTAACACATATTCTCATTCACAAGTAATTGTCAGAATTTGCTGTCAGTAAGAAATATTTCAGAAGAGTTATTCTCCCAACTTTTTCTGTTATGTTGCACCTCCAGCTTTTCAAAGCCTCAGATATGTAGCAAAATAAACCTGAATCACAGCTTACCTTCTATGATGAATTTTTAGAGAACTCACCTAGTATGTCATAAATGCTGAAAGCATTAAGAGCCTGTGACCAAAACAGAGTACTTTAAAAAATGAATATGGCATTCTTTGGTACTATTTATAGTCATTAAAATTAAAGGTGTCAAGTTTGAGGAAACAAGCTATCCGCCTCCTTTTGCATTTCACATAACTACAGAAATGATGTAGCTGTGATTCATTCATCAAGACTGACAAAATGGATACACTGCCTTATTGAAAATACCCAGTAGGTGTTTTAGACTACATTTCTGACAAACATCTTTGTAAATGAAGGAAGGCTTTGACATTCAAACCATAACTAAAACAGAGTTGGTGAAAGGAAATATACTTGGCAATCCTCCTAATTGCTTCTCACTGTTGTTCTCCCTTTTCCTGTTCAACTCTTGTTGTAAACACTACAGGCTGAGATAGTTACGGTGGGTAAATAGTAACTGGATTCTACAGTTGCAGTGGATAAACCCTATAAACATCTGAGCTTGAGTGAAGTTACAATTCTCACTGACAAGACTCTCTTGTAAGCCTTCAGACATCTAAGGTCAGATAGAAATCTGACCTGTAAATCAAACCTGGGGATGGATATGATCTTATTATTGATGCAGCTATGGAAACAAAGAGAATCTATTACAGATGAGAGAGGGAAAGATGCTAAAAGGATTTACTTCACACGGTGCCTTGGATATTCCAGGCCTCATTCTATTTCGTCCTTCTGTGATGTATTTCTATTGTCAATGGCCACTTCCACTTCTGGCGGCCAGCAAGACAAACACCATCTTTCTGGTTTCCTGTAAGAAATGAACTATCTAGAAGCAGCTTTTCACAAGTGATGCTCAGTGACTGCAATGTAAATATTTGTTACTGCTATCACCAGAACAGTAGCTACTAAAACTGTCATGGTGCCTTAGGCTTACTTAGTGCTCCCAGCGCTCTTGCACTAGGTGCTGAACAAGTGAATAACCAACATATACAATTCTTGCCTCAAACAACTTATGTTTAATATAGATAAAACAATAAAATAGATTCATATGGAATGAATCTGACAGGCAGACAAATGGGCAAATACAATAATAAGGCAGATGTATCCCACTGTTTATTTAGTAAGTGTATGGATTGGTTGAAACCAATGGCAGAGAAAACTAAGAACAGGACTGTCGTGGTTTAACCCCAGCCAGCAAATAAACCCCACGCAGCCGCTTGCTCCCCGCCCCCCTCCCCCCCCAGTGGGATGGGGGAGAGAATCGGGAGGGCACAAGTAGGAAAGCTCCCGGGTTGAGATAAAAACAGTTTAATAATTGAAATAAAACAGAGTAGAACAGTAGTAATAACAATGAGAACAACAATAACAGAATATACAAAGCAGACGATGCACAATGCAACTGCTCACTGACTGCCGACGGCGTGTCACGAACGGGGGGCGAGCCCCCCCGCACACCTGGTTTTTATACTGAGCATGATGTCACATGGTATAGAATACCCCATTGGCCAGCTGGGTCCACCACCCCGGCTGTGCTCCCCCTCCCCTGAGCAAGCATCACCCAGCAACAGCCAAAGCATCAATGGGCCCAAAACACAGCACACCCCCCAAGCTACTGGGAAGAAAGTTAACTCTGTCCCAGCCGGAACCAGGACAAGGATATACAAGCTACCCAGTGGAATAGCCTCACGTGTGAGAGCACAAAAACACTTGATCTTCTGTTTTTATGCAACCAAATGAAAATAGAAAATACCATTGAAACATTTTATGAGAAATACATTCCTTTTCCAGTCCAAAAACTGAGACCAGAACCTTCATCTTACACAAAGAACTGAGTGATTGCAGAGAAAAGGATTTCTAAAAATATATGTGCTGTTGGAGACGGCCAGCAATCTCCGCAATTTACTGTTTCCTTCGAGTATACATTTTGTTGGATGAGCTTGTAGCTGCCCCTCTCATCTATGCAAGTGAGCTGCCTGCCCCTGAACTGTACAGTTATCCCAATGATACAGAAGCAGAGATGGAAGCTACCTAAGTGCTGAGATCCTGGCCACCAGGTAATTGTTTCAAACTTTGTTGAAACACAAATCAGTTTAAGAGTAAGAGAGAGATCTGAACTTACATCTGTCATTATTTTGATACATTTTTTCTTTCTGATATCAATATTTACAAGTCTGAAAAAATTCAGTCTCATTAAATTTAATGTCAAGCATATTTTGAAAATATTCTTGATATTTTTTAGGTGTTTTGAGGAGCTGGGAGGAGGAGGATACTTCTGAATTTCCATCTGGGTTTATCCTTATGGCCAAGATAGCATTCTGTGTTACTCTAGGTATCTTGTTCAAACATATGTATCTTAGTTTGCATGTGAACTCTAACCTACAGAAAGACAAATACTGTCCTTGGTTAAAAAATAACGTATAAAAAAAAAGACTATGGAAGAGAGATAATATCTCCCTTCAGTCAGACTTAAGGATGATATAGTGGTATGAGTCAGGGATTGCCAGACTCCATCTAGAAACAGAGACGCTTCTCTCCGGAAGCCTGCACGCCCATGAGGAGGATATGCTGGCCCTGATGGGCCCCAGACTTCCCTGCTGGACTACGGCCGTAGCGCAGCCATAGCTGCCTGAAAGAAATGTTGTTGGGAAACTTCCCAGGCAGGCATTTCCTTCATTCCTTGAAAATCTAGATGCGTTTCATTGCTCAAGAATGGCAACATCCCTTGACATAGTGGATGGCCCTTCTCTTCACAATGGCTTTGTGACCACTGTCTGTCTCTTGAACAGCATAAGCCAGCTCATAGCGTGTTTAATCAACAAGCTACAGCAGCGGCCACGGGCAGGCATAACGCACATTCTGCTATCCGCAGGGCACTGTGATCAACCTGCCATATGCTTGGTGCATCTGGCACAGGAGGCGCAAAAGGTTGTGCCATATCTATCATGCCATCGAGGGCACAGAGGGGCATACCATGCTTCAAAGAGCTTCAAAGAGATTTCAATGGTACAGACACAAACTAGTGCTTGGTCCACACTACAAAGACATTATAAAGCTGTCAGAGTTGTCAGTTCTACCAGAAAGCATAACTGAAATGCTACATTAAATTTTGTGGGAAAAAATGTATGAGCTACTCCTTTTTCCTTCCAGCTTTGGTAGGCTTTTTAACTTAGAGTCTAGTTAACTATTTTCTGCATTACTGTCTGCCATTTTTTTTCTCTGCAATATAAAAGGATGTTGTTCAGTTCATGCATAATTCATAATGATACGACAATGACAAAACTCTAATAAAAAGAAAAAAAAAATTGTTGTCTTCATTTAGAATTAAGTCATGATGGCACAGATTTTATTCTCAATGCAGTTCCATATCACAGGCTGCAATGTTAGGAAGCTCACATATTTTCAACAGAAATGCTGTGGTTTACTTTGTCTTTCCTTAAATTTTTGTCTGCCAGCTAAGTATCTTAGGTACAGTTTTCAACTCAGCACCATTCCATCAATTCCAGATTAAGAGGTCTTTACCAAAACAACACAAAGCAACTCATTAATATAAAGTGAATATATTGGCTCTCTGAAGAGTATCTGGACTCAAAAATAAATAGATATTACACTTCAGAACTACAAGCTGTCCACCATAGTTCTCTATTTTCCAACAATAGTGATAAATAAAAGTAAATACTTCAGATCATGTATTTTATATGTCTGTATCACAAATTTCTACAGTTGATTAATATTAATGATAAGCTAAACTATGTAACTGTATGCCTATTCTACATTATTTACCAAGTTCTGTGAGGAAAATAGGGAAGTTGCAAAGTTAACTTCTTTAAATAAATATAAACAATGAGCAAAATCTTCAGAGATTATAAGAGAGTTTGTCACAAGAGTTTATCAGCCAAACGGGATTATAGAACCTGGAGCCTGGTACAGATCTATTCCAGCCCCACTCAGAGAGTGAGAATCTAGTGCATGCATGCACACACGCACATGCACACAGAGGAGCAGGGCTGGCTGGGAACTTCCAGTCACATTCGTCTGATAGGAACTGCAATAGGAAGTGCAACAGGAAGTCATAAACCTTACCACAAGAAAATTCTCATTTTGATGAGAAAATGTGATTTTTCCATTTGGAAGGTCAAAATGAAATCTTTGGTTTGGGGTCAGTTCCATCCAAATCAAGGATTTTGTTTCAGTTGACGAAGTTGAAACATTATGTAAGGGAGCGTATTTCATTGCCTTATTTGCAAACAGATTTACACACATTGAGCTTGCTGAAAGACCACATCTTACACGGTGCATGATCTTACATGATTTTTTCCTGATCAGGATTTGGTTGATGATCCATCCAGTTGTATAATTATGAGTAACTAAAGAGAAATACATTCTAGCCAGGGAGACCCACGCTGAAGAGGAGACTGGGGGCAACAGACTCTCAAACAAGAATTCCCAAGAGGTAAAAGTACAACTGCAGAAACAAAGATTTCTCCAAACTGACTTGAAGCACATGTTTGGGGTAAATTCAATGAGCTAAAATAAAACTCTTTCTTTTGTGAATATCCAGTGGTAGTTACACAGAACAATCATAAGAAGTTATTCTAGAACATTAATGGTATGACTGTTAAAGATGCATTAAACTTCATTAAAAATGCACATATATGTTAGAGAAAAATTATTGTTTCCACCTACTGTGTCCTATTTTGAACAAACTGCTCCTCTAAAAATTATTTTCAGTTAAAAGAAAGGGAATATTATATGTAACATCAAGAATAAGAGCAGCATCAGACAGTCTTTTACACTAGATTTGATATTATGGAATAGGAGGAGGCAATGTAAGTTGACACTATGTTGTTAGGTCTTGTAAAAATGTGTTTAAGTGTATTAGGTCTAAATGAAAACTTACTTGCATCTCTTGATAGCTGCAGCCCTAAGATCTGAACAGTTTTATCAGTTACATGGAACATTTTATTTTTGTACAGAAATATCCAGCAATATGCAAAAGGAACTGGTCAGCTATTTCTGAACTTCTCAAGCAAGTATTTTGTACCTCCTCCAGACCAAAGGCAGCAGGCAATAGGTAAGCACGCTGTGAGTTTATTCCAACAAGCTATCAGCTGGACTCTGCTGACATAAGAAAATGAAGTAGCATAGTCAATAAAATATTTTCTTAGGTCTTTTTTATGGGCTATGTCCCTTGTTTCCTTCTCTCTCAATATTTTATTATTGGAAATCATCCTTTTTATCCAGATAAGTTATAAGTTAAAGAGGTAAGACTGTGATAGCCACAGTTATTACCATACTCACAAGGTGCTACACATCTGCTAAAATAGCCATAACAACCTGCCATGAAAGCTCAATTCATCTAACCATAGAATAAATTAGATTGGAAGAGACCCCTGGAAGTCATCCAGTCCACCTCATGTAAATATATACAGTCTTTTCAGGATATCTCTTACTTTTCCTTTGCCACTTGGGTAGCTTGTTAGACATGGAGAGAAGGAATACAGATCTTCCTCCCAGAAAAGCTGAAAGACCCCCTGGGCTTGAAGCCACCGTTCAGAGAACAGCTGACACTGCAGTGTTACGTGGCAGAGGAAAGGACACAAAGACATTGTTGCCTTGCCTAGCCAGAGTCACAATTTATCCTAGAATATAAATGAACTTCATTAATACAGATATAGTTTGAATTTGACAAGCTTCTCAGGTTTTAAAGCCCTCATTTAAAAAAGCGATGGGTTCTTTAATGGGTAACATTGGTTGGTGCTTTCCATTTCGCTTCTCTTCTTAAAGGCAATTCTGCCAAACATTCAATTTTCTACTAGCAAGCTACCAAAGGAGTGATTCCACAGCTGACTCAGAAGAAATAATTTTATCAACTGACTAGGTTAGCCTCTTCATTTACATTTATATGATTGCTGCAGAGAGGCTCCACTCAGGATTAAATTCGTGTAATTCTGGCTGTTGTACAATACAGTTCTGCCCAAGGCTCACAGCAAAACAACTTTTAAAGAATGAGAGTCAAAACGCGATTGTCTCAAATGTGTTCAGCTCTGTAGCCAAAGAACTGCTTTAGAAATATTCAATTCAAGGACCAAACACGAAGATGAACCCTTATAATTATAATAGCTCCAAAGAAGGACTTTGTCAACTTCCTATTTAAAAACACCTTTATAATAGTATACCTGTGCAGCAGAAAATATACAGTTCAATTTTAATTGCATTGCTATTATTGCTATTATCTTACAGATATAATGAGCAAGTGTGCAAGCATTGTATAAAGCATGTGAACTCTGTTTAGCTAATCTGCCTCGAATATACTTTATTAAAGTCTTATGGCAAAGAGGAGGGAGTATTGGAAAGTCTGCTCATGCTCGTCTTGCAAAGCAACTGAGCACAATGAAGAAACTTGTGAATAATGGAGGAATTTGTTGCACCTCTTTAATATAAACTATCCTTCTCAAAGTCTTCCAGAGGCTCTGTGAATCAGGCACAAAGGTGTCCAGGAATTTTTATTTGGGTGAGCAATTTCTCAGCACTTGTACATTGTTCTACTTTAAATCACTATTCCAGTCTTACGTTAGTATGTCTTTATTAAATGTCTAAATTTTTCTAAATTTGATTTTAGTTTCATCTCCATCGTTCACTGTGACTCACCGAGATCTTCATCAAGCAACTGGAAAAGATTCAGATGGATCAACAATACAACATTCATGTCCATGAAAATTTATTAAGTAACAAGTACTTTTCATTGTACTTCCAAGCTAATGACCTTGCAAGGCACATTTTTTATCTCATTTCCAATTGTTCTTATTATTCTTATTTCCTCACTTATGTTTTCATTCCACCATACCACTTCTTTTTTTTCCCCCTCTTCTAAACATTATTAAAATGCAGACACAAACTTAATTAGGTGATACCCCCCAAAAAATTAGATTTTTTTTATCTGAAATAGCAGGCTGAGGGTATTATTCTCAGAAACAGTTCCCTTCATAGAAAGGAATTATTGAATAATGAAATAAATATAAGCTCCAAATAAATAATCTAAAAATCTGAAAAAGTACAAGTAATTTCCTCTATATAAGCCCTAAAGTTCAAGTGTTAGCAGAAGGCCTACCAGAACTGATATTCATGCTTTGAAGCACTAATATAATTTGTATCAATTCAGACAATAAAAAACATTAATGGAATCCAAGGTTCACATGACTAATTAAATCAATAAAAACAGCAATATTAATCCAGACTTGCATCAGTATCTAAAAGCCAGTATCATCATCCAAGCCCAGACAGAAGTTAAGCAGCTAATAAAATGTTTTTTTGCCAGCACTACTCCTAGATGACTTGAACTACGATTATCTTCGCTTTCCTTTTGTGTGCTTTTTCACTATTATAATCAAGTGAACTGAAAATCAAAAGCACAATAGCTTCCCATCAATTAATACTTGTAACTATAAAATTGTTTTCATTATACTTCACCTTGAAAGTAACTATTGAAGTGAGATTATTTTATTTATGCCAATGTACATTTTGATTTAGTGATGTTTGCACAGAGGCTTATGTGGGATTAGTAAAATTTGGCACTTATTAACTAGTTCACTCACCAATGAAAGTCAGCACTTTCCGACAGGGATCAAAAGTATGAATTTATAAACAGTAAATTTACTCATATACTCACAGAAAACAACAGCTTCCTTTCAGATACCACTATTAAACAGCAGCTTATTATCCAATTTTGTATTAAGGTATGTAGATGAGGAATAGTTGCAACGACCTTACATTTGCAGATATATCTTCTATATCAAATAAATCTCTGTTGGGCTTTAAGATTAAGCAGTAGCAAAATTATTTGGATATTTTTAAAATCAAATATTCCTAAAGTGGAAAGAGCAAACATGCTGCTGCTGGAGGTTATGAAAATTAGGTCCTGATGACTCGAAACACAGAAGAATTCATGGTGACTTGTAAGAATATCATTCCCAGGATTACTGTCCTGGTCAAATTCCAAAGATGTAATTGTTTTCTTGCTACTTGTCCCGGTTTCAGCTGGGATAGGGTTAAATTTCTTCCTAGTGCTGTGTTTTGGATTTAGTATGAGGAGAATGTTGATAACACACTGATGTTTTCAGTTGTTGCTAAGTGCCCTCCTAGTCCAAGGACAGCTCCCGTGCCTACTGACTGAGCTAGGTACACAAGATGGGAGGGAACATAATCAGGACAGCCAGCCCAGCTGGCTAATGGGGTATTCCATACCATGTGACGTCATGCTCAGTATATGAACGGTAGGCGTGATCCAGGAAGTACCGATTGCTACTTGGTTATCGGTCAGCACAGGTGGTGAGCAATTGCATTGTGCATCACTCATTTTGTATATTCTATCATTATTTATTATTATTATTTTCCCTTTTCTGTTCTATTAAACTGTCTTTATCTCAACCCACGAGTTTTTCTCACTCTTACCCTTCCGATTCTCTCCCCGTCCAACTGAGGGGGTGGGGGAGTGAGTGAGCGGCTGCGTGGTATTTGGCTGCCTGCCAGATTAAACCACGACACTACTTGAAAATCCCTCGGCAGTTTGTCTTGGATTATTTATTTTCCATATTCTGCACAATTAAAATGTTTTCTATATTCCAGTTTCACTTCCAAAAAGACAGATTTCACTGGTCAGTCGTGTTCTTACAAACTTTACCCTTTCTTTTTTAATTTTGCAAAGTGTCCTGCAAATATTAATTAAAAGATGGAGTAGAAATATTTTTTAGGCTACAAATAATGCGTATCATTACCTAGCTTTTATCCACCATGCTTAGCTTTACTGAAACATCTCAGGAAGCATGGCAGTTTCCACTTCTTCAACTACTACAAGCTTTGTGACCTCTCCAAAATTGAAATAAATCACTGAGACCTGCATAAGAAAAACTTGTGTACTTTTGTCCTGTCTCTCTGCCATAGTGGATCCTCATTAAAGGTAGGAAAGGTAGTGAAATCATGGCCATTACTTTGTCTGTGGCGAAATGCCCATTTATTTCACAGAGGTCAGGTTTTTGCCTACAGGTAGATGTTCTACTGGACTGGAGAAAAGCTGGATCATGTGGAAGTAATTACCTTAGAAAGTGGAATGATATGTGAAAAGAATACCTGAAAAGCTCCTGAAAACCTATGATAAAAAAATGTCATAGCAACAATCTCAACCCAGTCTGGAAACTCTTTGCAGGGAAGCAGGAGAGCCTTAAATGTGAACAACAGTGCAACCAGTAAAATACTAGCTACCTGTGTTGGCAGAATACTGATGCAGTATCTCAGATGTGAAATCAAATTCATTTTGGTGATGGACAGACTCAGATGTCTGCATGACATTTTAAATATTATCACTGTTCATTTTTAAAGTGTTTTAAATGATGCAAGAAAGATGATGTTATATAACAAAGAAATACATAATGCAAGGAACCACCTGTCTTGACCATATACATTTCAATGGTATTTGTTGAGTCTGAAAGAAATTAAATTGTTTGTATGCAGAGACATAATATTTCAAAATCTTGGGAAACTTCAGGTAAGAGGAGTGAAACTACAATTACTAATCAGATGTCCCTGAATTCTCATGTCAGCTAACTAGTTCATGACGTGACATTAAGTTCAATCAGGATCTGAAGTCTGCGGTATGGACGCACTCTGTACCACAGGGAAACATTTGCTTAGCTTGTCAGAAGTGTAATTCACCTGAGTCTCACTCAAAAATGCCCTTGTGTTTCAACTAAGTATGATGATGTGACAAAGTAATGAAGATGGTAAAGGCTTAGATATAATGGAGTGCCTTAACTCCCTTTAGCTGTGGCCTATGGGATGGGATGAGCTTTTCATCTTTTGACAGGACAGTAAAATCTTTTCTTTCTTTCCTCTAGCATATTTTAGCTGGAAAGCTAAACCTATTCGTTTCTGATTCCCAGAAATTCTTAGACACTGCGTTAAACACATTCCAACTCCAAACACTATCATGTATTCTCTCAGGTACCTCTTGTAATCCTTATTTGTTGCGGAGCATTTATAGAATAAAAGCCTTCCAAGTTGAACAGCTGAGTCTACATCCATAGCTTTTTCTTTCCCTTCTGGTGCCCTACATGACCAAGCTAGCATGAAGTACAGAATATCGATTAGAAGTGTACTATGGATTTCTTGCGCCGCAAGTTAAATTACCGTATACTGTATATTTTTAATTTCCCACATATAACAATAAACATGATTGATTCTTCAATTTCAGAGCATCGTTTTGGCAATTAAGAAAATAAATACCCTTTCCGTGTACAGCTTGCTTTTTTCCTAAGTAAATGTCTGCAGTGTATTAGCTCATGTGTGACAGACAAATAACCACTCCTCTCCCTGTAGGCCTCATTCCGTTTTCTCTTTCTTTTTTTTTTATTTATTTAGAATCTGCCATTCATTTTCACACCTGACAGTAAAAACCTCAGGACGTGGTTGTTGTGAAGAGGATTATCTTTCAGATCAATGCTGAAATTGATTCCAAACCACACTATTTATCAGCCTGCAGCTAAAGCGCTAGGAGTCAGGAAATATTTCCTCTTCTTCAAATCCATTCTTATTCTGCTGCTGGAAAATCACAATACTACGGTCTCCATTAATACGCGCTTTTTCTATTGCTTGTGCATGCGAAGTATCAATGTCAACCAGACAATGCAGTTAGTTGCATTATCAAATTCTCTTCAAAAAGAAACAAAGTAAGAAATCAACAGCGTGCAACAGTGCAAATTAATTTTTGCGCTACTTCTGAATAGTTGCTGATGCTAACTAGGAATATAGCCTTACTATGACTATCTGATGTTTCTGAATCTCTTTCGTATTTCACATAAAATATATTGTATATTTCTATCAGTATCATATAATGATACAAGAAATACACATTAAACGTCTCTTTTCAAAGCCACACTTACACCTTGTTTTTCGTTGCTTGTAGACTGAAAAAAAAAAAAAGAAAGAAGAAAGCCCACTGCATTGCTATGACTATGTACGCAAACTACAGAAAATTAAAACAAAGAGATTCACCAAACTATCTAGGCATGACAACAGTCATTCAGGTACGCAAGGTCAAATCAGTTAAACCCTGTCCTGCTTCTATGATTAACAAACTTCACGATGAATAATTAGGGACAATCTGATGAATGGTGAAAGTTAATGGGAGTCTTTCCATTTATTTCAGGAACTATATTAAGCCTTTATGTGTTTGAGACTATAGTGACACTGTTAGCTCATTATGACATCACTTAAATTGTAGTTTAATACCTGCTGAAAGTACAGGACAAAGCCTGTGGCGAAGCTTAATCTAATGTAGTACATAAACTCCAGATAAATAAAAATTATAGTGTAATTTACAATAAGTAAAGGCACACAAAGTGTAGGAAAATTTAATGTCAAAGAACATTAATATATGGTGAATAAAAAGATGATAATAAGTAGTTAGATTAAGCAACCCTGGTTTCTTCTGACTTTGTTTCTTTTATAAGAGAAAACCTGCAGTTTGTGACTACGATTCTACAGTTTCATCAGCTCTGCCAAGCCCTTGATGGCAGAATGGGGATGTTTTGAATTCCACTAGAGCTGCAAACTAAAAATTGTTAAAATAAGATTTAATTAATGAAAGTTTAATATTAAATAAATTGGGCTATGTTTAAAGTGGATACTAAATTCATATGTCTCAAATTCAGACAGCCAGTTAAATATCCATTGCCAAGACCTAGGAGGTCTTTATAGAAAGCTAATGTTTAATTCTTACTGAGAGCAAAGACCTGTCTCAACAGTTTGTTGAAATAATGAAAGCAAAACAATAGCTAATTTTGATCATTCAAGATATAATATTTAACATTTTTGCGGCAGATTTAATCTTTGAATTTGTTTTAATATATCTCCTAATTAAGATATATGTAAGCTATTTTCACCAGATTATTATATATGTGTTTTGATAACAAAAGACATCCATAAACCATCCTTAGAAAGGGTAATTGGTATAATTAATCCCCTACCTTCTTGCTTGAACTTCAATAGTTGTTGGAAGATGTAACTTCAAAGACGTACCTCTGATGGAGCAATATGACCACTACAGTTGTTCTCTGATGCTAGAGGTGAACCTTGTGGCTTATATCACTGCTGTGCGCTCTTCATAATTTTATAAAAACCAATGTACCACTTCCATAAAAAAAGACAAATTTACCCAAATCAATTACTGACACTCCTAGAAGAAATTTAATGACCTGCAGGGACGCAAATATACTATGTGCATGTACTTTTTATAATCTTCTATCAAGATTGATATTGAGCAAACACTTCACATAATAAAAAAATTTGAACTATTTAGAAATCAAATCACTTCATGGATACACTAAGGCAATACGAAATCTCTTACTATTAGCCAACCCAGTAAATTTTTCAGCATGATCACATTTTTCTTTATATTACCATTATTTTTCTTTACCTTTTTCATTTAAATTACTTCAAACTTCCAAACAAAACGTGCAGAAAAGTAAATCTGGCAAAACAAGCCCATTAGCTTTGGGCTTTCCACCTTCCATTTCAGTTTCTCATACGCACTATTAATCTCAAAACAGAAGGTAAAAGGAAGCCATACTGTTCATAAAATTCTATTCTTCCAGAAACACAGGCAGCACATGCAGCCTGGAGCATTTGCTCATATTTAGAACAGCAAAGCACTCAGCAAGACGGAAGCTTGCAATTTTTTATGATCTGTGTTGAACGGACAAGCACTTACTTTAAGTATGATCAATACAAACCAAAATTCCTAATAACACTGTGTTACTCATGAATTATTTTGACTTTTTCATAGAGAAATGAAAACAACAATGTTTTCAGAGTTCATGGAAATTCATTTATATCAATGAAAAGAAAATCATATTTAAAGGGGTTTTGTTTCTAGTAGAAGTGAAATATTATACACCAGATCTACTAATAGGAAATAAAACAAAAATAAGTCTTATCACACATATACACAAAATGATTGAAAATTCATATTGAGCATTGTAGCATTTCATTTCTAAGATAATATTCTGAAAGCAGCTCAAACACTTCATCAAACCACTAAAAATACACTATTATTTATATTAAAAATAAAAAACGGGTATTTTGTTCAGCTGGGTTTGCCTCGGAAACTGCATTTTAACTATCCTAACTGTGTCTTGAGCATATCAGTAAAGAGCTATCACTGAAACACCCTGATTAGTGGGAAAATGTTGGATGAAACGGCATTGTTATTATATAGTAGATTCTTAGTAACAAAACCTCTTAGGAAATTATTCTACTGATTTACACAGCTATGACTACTGTGCTAGCCTTTTACTTTGGGCATAATAGGCTACTGTTGGTTACTTTTTATCACGTTAGGCAATTATTTCCCAATATAATTCTTGACTCATTGGTCTGTCTACTTATTTCTAATACAGATATAAAGAAACATTACCCAGATAAATGTGATCTTACAGCTACATATCACATTTAATAAAATCCCATTAGCCAAGGAAAATGGGTCAGTTAAGAAATTATCAGAGACCCACAATGTCTCAGTAACTTTATAGTTTAATTTGAGTTAGGGTCGAATCCCTTCCTCAGGTTTTCAGGTGATAGCTGAGGGCTGAAACTGACTCCTTTTGCTTAAATGTTGAGCAAAAAATTGTCTTCAGTGTTCACAGATATTTGCTGTATCTGTGTCTACAGGCAGATATATTTTCAAATTATGATGCAACATACTGATCAGGACCCTGGACTTGATTTAAGGTATCTGGATTCTACACTTCACTTTGCCACAGTCCTGCTGGGTGATCTCTGAGCAATGTTTCACTCTTTCCCATTTATTTTGTCTCATTTCTCAATTTATACTGCAAGTCCTGATCCCACTAGATGTGGTGACACAGAATATCACCATAGCTAACCTTAAGGCACCTGATCCCAACATGGAATTTATAATCTGAGGTAAGGATGCAAATGACCAATATAAGGAGAGTTTAGGGCCTGAAAACAGGATTCATAACCAGGATGCAATGCAGAAATCCACCTGACCTAGACACTAAAAGCATGTTGTCCTTGTGTAATGCAATGCCATGTAGATACTACCAATGAATAAAAGGTTTCCAGTCTTGAAACCAAAAAAAGCTGTGCCAGCATATCAGTTCACCAGTACTGAATAGTTCTGCAAAGTGCAGGGTTAATTGGCCTAAGCATTGAATTGAGCTACTGAAGGTATGTAGTTTCCAGAATATGAGCTAGAATACCTGCGTTCAGTGCTGCACTGGAGCAGGTGGAGTATCTTTACACAGTGCTGCACTGCTTGACATAGGCAGGTCTAGCAACAGGGGGAGAGGGTGTTCTTCAGAGACTAGGTTTCCACAACAGACCTGCAGGCAATAAAAGAGATTTGGCTTGTTACCCCCTGTTTATTTAAGGGACTGAAAAAGTATCCCTCTACATGTGGACAACCAGCTTAGTCTGCTTTGCAGCTGAACATGGAAAACTTATGCAGTTAATGTCTTGGAACATTCATCAAAGATCTAGGTTACTACGATTAGGTCTCCATCCACCCGAATTAATTTAAATTTATGTTTCCCATAACCCACAGTTCCTTAACCACGTCATGCTTGGTTCCTTAATCACTAAGCAAAAAGTTCATGCCATTCTTAATCTGATTACTTCAGGTATGCCCTTGTGAGTGAAGAGATCAAAGTTTACAGAGATAAGGAAATAGAGATTATGATTTAATATCTGAATGAATGAGGACACTCACCTGAGAACACAGGTGAATGGAGGCCAGCATTACCATACATTTTTACATTTAGCAGTCTTTACATAAAGTATATAAGTAGCACTGAGAACACAGAACAGAAGTCAGGATTATCACTTCATGAAGAATCCTAAAGTTAGGTCTCTCACAAAGCCAAAGCTGATTACACTGCTTCCAGCCCCACAAATCTGCTATTTCTTGTTGCACTGTGTCCCTTCTTCAAGAGAAGCGATGGAAGACGAGTCTCTGCCATGACAATCTTATCTCTACTCCAGTGGCCAAGAAGTGGCCAATCCTCTAAAAGGTTAGAGTTTCCACTACTACAGACTGAAGCATGTTTACAACCACAGTTATTAATTAAATGCTGTTACCTCCATGTTATGATATAAATGGTGGACAGACCAATTACTGTGACTGATGTGCTGAAATCTGTTCTATTATTACATGCATTAGGCATGGTCCAAGGATTTCTGCTGCTCTGGAGTGGACTATCTGGTTTATGAACTCCGAAACAGTTTTAGGTATGTGGTAGGGGCATATAGATGGTGAGTACTTTGAATAGCTTCAGTTGCAGATGTGTAAGCATGTAAACAACTTAACTGACAGAAAACAAGACACTAGTCCACATTTGATGGATCACGTACTTAGATATGACATACAAGTTTCTCTTTTCACAGAATCATAGAATCATTAAGGTTGGAAAAGACCTCTAAGATCATCGAGTCCAACCATCAACTCAACACCACCATACCCACTACACCATGTCCCTAAGCGCTTCATCTACACGTCTTTTAAATACTTCCAGGGATGGTGACTCCACCACTTCCCTGGGCAGCCTGTTCCAAGGCCTGACCACTCTTTCAGTAAAGAAATTTCTCCTAATGTCCAGTCTAAACCTCCCTTGGTGCAACTTGAGGCCATTTCCTCTCGTCCTATCGCTAGTTACTTGGGAGAAGAGACCAACACCCACCTCGCTACAACCTCCTTTCAGGTAGTTGTAGAGCGCGATGAGGTCTCCCCTCAGCCTCCTCTTCTCCAGACTAAACAACCCCAGTTCCCTCAGCTGCTCCTCATAAGACTTGTGCTCCAGGCCCTTCACCAGCTTCGTTGCCCTTCTCTGGACACGTGCCAGCACCTCAATGTCCTTCTTGCAGTGAGGGGCCCAAAACTGAACACAGTATTCGAGGTGTGGCCTCACCAGTGCCGAGTGCAGGGGCACGATCACCTCCCTGCTCCTGCTGCTGGCCACACTGTTTCTGATACAGGCCAGGATGCCATTGGCCTTCTGGGCCACCTGGGCACATTGCCGGCTCATGTTCAGCCAGCTGTCAATCAGCACCCCCAGGTCCTTCTCCGACAGGCAGCTTTCCAGCCGCTCTTCCCCAAGCCTCTGGCATTGCCTGGGGTTGTTTTGGCCAAAGTGCAGGACCCAGCACTTGGTCTTGTTGAATCTCATACAATTGGCCTCAGCCCATTGATCCAGCCTGTCCAGGTCCCTCTGCAGAGCCTTCCTACCTTTGTTCCAGGACAGGATCTAATACTGGGCCCTGGCTACTCATGGGTGGTATTGTTTGAATTTTTTATGACAGTGATTAGATAGATACATAGATAGATAGAGAGTACAGTGCTATTGACAGTACAGTGCTATTAACAGCAGGTGATGCTCAGTCCTGCTCCTCTTTCACTTGCCTGTGGTACACCCTTCACAGCAAAAACTCCTCTTCTGCCTGTGTTTAGGGCCACTAATTCTGCTCCAATTCTCTGGAAACAAAAACCCTTCCTTGAATACTGTCCTCTCTCTTTATACTGCCGAATTCCTGGAATTTCTTTATTTTTTTAAAGAACACGAAAAAACAGTGTCCTTTATAATCCAGAAAAAGAAGTAACCTGTAAACATATTCGTGTTTAACTAATGAATGTACATTCTATCCCTCACCATGATGAAAAAGTCTTGCCTTTTGACACTTGTAATTTCATACTGCTTTTTGCTTTTCTCTTTCTTCCTCAATCTCCTCTTTTGTATTTTTTCATCCACTGGTCTTCTTTCATGCCATTACTTTTCTTTAGAACATTTTCTTGGGTCCTAAATGACCTCCATCTTTTCATATACTTCTGGAAATATTTCCATACCTGTCTTCTGAGATCTGTCAGATTACTTTTTAAAAACGATTAGCCATACATCTACAAAGACTAAACCTTCATTCAGTGTATGATAGGCAATTCAATTGTAAGAGTCAAACAGACCAAATGCTGAAGAAGTTGTATGAAGCTTGTTTATTTCTCAAATCGAGTGTCTTTATTTCTCATCAAGTGTACAGTGCTGATCACACAGAAGATTCTCAGAGTGTGAGAATTCATTGCACTGAAACACTTTCCTTAGTACAGGTGCTTCTTCTCTTTTCAATAACTGAAACATAGTTATGAGATCCATTTCATCACTGCATTACTATACCTGTCTATGTGTCTTTCAATTGCTTTCAGTGGAGTTACACCAGAGTAAAACTGAAGCAACGCAGTGCTTAATCAACCCTCATATATGCCCCTCATAGCTTTTTGTTTTATTCCAGCCCATTAACAGGCTATCTGGTATGACAGTGCAAGAAGATCGCTATGTCTTAATGAGGTCATTAAAAACAAAAAATGTGCAGTTGTTGCAAAATATTAGAATGGACTGAAGGAAACACCAGCAATATTTAATGTACTATTTCAATACTTTATTTGTTGCTGTGCTGGTTTTGGCTGGGATAGAGTTAATTTTCTTCACAGTAGCTAGTAGGGGGCTGTGTTTTGGATTTGTGCTGGAAACAATGTTGATAACACAGGGATGTTTTAGTTACTGCTGAGCAGTGCCTACACAGAACCAAGGCCTTTTCTGCCTCTCACACCACCCCACCAGTGAGTAGGCTGGGGGTGCACAAGAATTTGGGAGGGGACACAGCTGGGGTAGCTGACCCCAACTGACCAAAGGGATATTCCATACCATATGATGTCATGACGTATATAAAGCTGGGGGAAGAAGAAGGAAGAGAGGGACGTCTGGAGTGATGGCATTTGTCTTCCCAACCATTATGCATGATGGAGCCCTGCTTTCCTGCACATGGCTGAACACCTGCCTGCCGATGGGAATTAAATCCTTGTTTTGCTTGGCTTGCGCACGCAGTTTTTGCTTTACCTATTAAAGTGTCTTTACCTCAACAACGAGTTTTCTCACTTTTACTCTTCCAATTCTCTCCTCCATCTCACCGGGTGGGAGTGAGCGGGTGGCTGTGTGGTGCTTGGTTGCTGGCTGGGCTTAAACCATGACACTATTACTTTTATTAATAATGGGATTCATCCTCTCAAATGCACATCTCTATTCCAGGTCCCTAATCTATAGAAGGTACTTTCTGACTATTTGTAAAGTAACTGACATAATTCTGTATATTGAAAACTGTGTGTGTACATATAGGTGTATATATATCTCTATACGCACATATGCAGCATTGATCATTCTGCTTACTTTCAGATGTAGATTGTCCTTACAAAATACTGTAAAAAGATACTGTATGACCCATTTTCTCAACATCTTTGAATAGAGCTAATCTAGTCTCCTGGACTTGTACGGGCCAATTTCTCACAAGTAATCCTTGACTTGATCCATCTCCACTGATGGTAGTTCTCCTCCTCAAACCAAGTCACTAAGGACACAAACCTGGGAGACCTTGTTGGTGAAGATTAGGGTAAAGAATGCATTGAGTACCTTGGTCTTATCTCTGCAGGGATGGGAGGGACCATTTTTTCACCTGAAGGATGCTCTCCTTAAAGACCTGTTTCAGTTTCCTGACTTCATTTACCCTTCAGACCTGCTTTCCATGGGACCCCAACTACAGTTCCCTGAATAAGGTGAAGTGTGCTTGTACACCAGGATCTGCACTCTGTTGCTCCACTTCCTCACTCCCCTCAGGGTCTTGAACTTTATTTCATGGTCATTACATCCAAGGCTGTCACCTTGGATTACCACATTTTACCACAACCATTTCTTTCCTTGTTAGTGAATAGCAGGATCCAGCTGTGCATCGCTGCTTCTTGACCCATCCAGTACCATATCAAGAAGTTATCCCCAAAACCTACCAGAAGCCTTCATGGCCAGAATGTCCAAAATCTATCAGGAAATGGAGAAGCAGGGAGGAAACAGGGAGGACTGACAAATGGACTGATAGTGGTCTTGAACAAGCCTCCCTTCCCTAGAAAACTGGTTAAATTAGCCATACAGAGAAATTTGTTCCATAGTGTTTCCAATGGAATAGTGTTTCCAATAGAAGAGTAAAGCGTACAACCTCTTTTAGCCCTACAAAGTATCCTGTAGATACAAATGCTACGCAGACAGTATATTGCATGCTTATACACAATTGCAACATTAAGTGGCAACTTAGCAGCACTAAACCACAAATGAAAGGGACATAAAATATAAAGTTGGTCTTTCAAAAGTTCAACAGGCAAGCTATCAAATTGTCACTTTTTTATGGTGACATACAGGTCATAACCCAATGTTTTAGTGTACAAATTTACAATTCATGACACTCTTTCAGAAGTGACCTTAGAAACTATTCTACAGATATACTGGACATCCATATCCCCTAAATTAAAAGGGCGGGGGTGGGGGGGGTGGGGGGGAAGCCTAATTATCAGGATCTAGTGGCCCAGTCAAAACTTTCCCCTCCTGCTCCCGGTATTATACAACAAGAACTTATTGCCCTCTCTCCTTTACCCTTGCAGCATTTGCATTTGAACAGTTGTGTGTTCACATACTGAAAACTCTGTCTATATGATGATAATTAAAAGATGCTACGCAAGCATGAAATATATTTTAAATAAGATACCAGAAAATTTATTTCTCCCGTGTTATATAAATGCTCCCCTCGAGTTAGGAATCTAAATAAAAACAAGTCATTCTGGGGGGAATTTTTATTGCAGATTTATATATCCCTCAGTTTTATTACAAAAGTGCTGACATATATCTTTGGCATCACAAATGCAAGGCTGTATTGTTTGCCTTTCAATTTTAAAAACATATATATTTCCAAAATCTTGACAGATGTATTTTATTGCTCTTTACCTTCTTCCCCCCTCAAAGAAAAATTAATTACTTATCTATCAGCAAGATATGTATCTTCTTTTTTATGTTCTGTGACTATTATATTCTAAAATGTAAAGAACTATAGAATGATGAACACTCAGTGTTCACTTGAAGCAACGGTATAATAATTTCTCCACAACTCTTGAAAGTGACCTGCATCAACTTGTAAAAGTCTCAATGGGAAAAAGACAGACTGATATTAGAAAATGGTTAAGATTATTTGTTGATCTAGAAAGTAATATACCACAAGATCGGAAGACTTGGAAAATGTATCTATTTTTTGTCAGGTGAGTTAATGGCATACATACCAGGCCAGTTGGTGTAAGTAATTTTGGATCTGGACAGCAATACAAAAAGAAGTAGCTCTTCAGGAAAAACTGTGCTTGCAGCTGTACTGTATATGCTCTGGGATTCTCACTGAAGCATCCCTACAGATCTCAGCTAAAGACTTCTGGCAGAAGATGAAATATCATTGGTCTGAAAAGTCCCAGATCACTCCATTTTATAAATAAAATCATGAACTCCAATCAGAAAGCTAAATCACCTAATACTAAGAACATATGGTAGCCATAGTGTCTTTGCCAAATTATTGCATTCTGTATTGAGTATAGCTCATGGCAAGTGCTTAGTACAAGTTTAAAGATGTGTAGGTCTGCATTTAAATGCAAAGACTGCAATATCCTGATTTAATACCTCTTCCTTACTGCTACTACCTGGCTACTGTTTTAACCAGCTGTTAAACCAGCTGTGTGACAGCTCAAGTTCTAGGCATGGGGAGGAAAAGAGCGGTTGAAAGTTAGTAAGTGCAAGACAGTATTTGTGCTTTTGAAAAGCTCCCCTGGTGTTAGAGACACATCCTTACAGACAGACTTGATTTGCCCACTGCTGGTTTGCCTAGTTGAAATATGAGAATGAGTCACCTGAAGAGTCATGTTTTCATCCATGCCTCAGTGATGCCCTGACACTGAAAAATGTATGCACCTGAATCTACATCGAATGAGACAGAAAAAATACTCTTATTTCTTTTTTATTTTTCCCATGACTTAAGAAAACACATATAGACTTGGGAACTAGTCAAAATTTGACTAGGACAAGGGAGAACGGTTTTAAACTAAAAGAGGCTAGATTTAGACTAAATACAAGGAAGAAATTTTTTACAATGAGGGTGGTGAAACACTGGAACAGGTTGCCCAGAGAGCTGGTAGATGCCCCATCCCTGGAAACATTCAAGGTCAGGCTGGAGGGGGCTCTGAGCAACCTGATCTGGTTGAAGATGTCCCTGCCCACATCAGGGGGGGTTGGACTAGATGACCCTTAGAAATCCCTTCCAGCCCAAACTATTCTATGATTCTGTGATTCTATGATTTGTATCACCTCTTTACTGTTGTCAAATGGCACGGTTCTCCTGAAGCCAACAAGCTGCCTGACTAATACCAGCTGAGAACAAGCTGTTTTGGGTAAAGGTACCTCTTTAATCAGTAACGGGTTAACAATTTTCTCAGCTCTTTATATCTAATATAAGTATAACCAAGCACCCTTTACGCCTAATACTTAAGAAGAAGATAAAAAAAAAATATCCCTTGCTTTCCTTGTTTATGTAGAGGTTTGTATATTTTTTTCAAGGAAACTCTGCTGATGTCTTAATGGCTATAATGATGTATGCTGGTATTAGTAACAGAGCCATCACAGTAACAGACCTTACAAAACATATACTCTAAAACTTTTTGACCACAAATCAGAATTCTCTGTGAACTTGTAAACTTAATAAATGTTAAGGCAGGCTTAAAAGAAATATAGCACATGAAAATGAAATAAGGGCTGTATTATTATTATTTTAAAATGCTACAGTAATTTATTAACCACAGTGCATTTATCAGAACTAGAATTTGACAGACCCATAGACATTTTCCTCCCTAATAGATCAAATTAATCATAAAACACATACTATTTTCTGCCCAGCTCCCTTCTGTTAATCTACTTGTTAGTCTTAAATCCTAAACACCAATGCTAATTCTAAGCATGTAAGAGCCATAAAAATTATTTACATGACCTGGCATCCTTGCTTACTTAATTTTTCTATTTTGCTAAAAACAAAGAATATATTTATGAAAAAAAAAATGTTCCAAGGCAGTGACAATTTTAGATAAATTACTGAAAATAATGAGCGATTTAATACTTAACTACATTATAGAAATAAATGGAATAAGTCTCAAGAGCAATCGAGAGTTGCTGAATTACAACTGATTCAGGACACAAAAATTGGTAAACTAGGCAGACTGACTGCGATTACGTTTAAATATGAGAACGTATTTGCAATGTAAGTGTGGACAAAAAAAAAAAAGTAATGTGGTGGCATTTCTAAATTAATATGCCAAGCTATTAACTGCAAAAGCAAAGTGGTTTCAATGAAATCTAGAGTCCAACTGCCCTATAGGTTTCAAGGGCAGCATAAGTTGAACCATCGAAATAGAAGAAGTCCCTTTTCTACCGCTCTTGAGCAAGATTAGGTTTTCGTGGGTTCAATGACCTTATCTGATTCACCTTAAAGGAGCATAAGGACTATCACTGACGGAAAAAAAAGGAAAAGAAAGAAATTAGGATTACAGTTTACAGAAACACAAAGTCTACAGCTCCAGGGACGCTGGGGCTGCAAAAGGCATGCCAAAGGGAGAACCACACTGCACCAACATTGCTCCCGACACACCTTTCTCATCTGGACAACCCATGGACATGGGGACCTCAGCCTCAGCACCACACTGCCATTAGGTTTAGAGTTACGATTAGAGTTAGGGTTTAGAGAGCCACAAAGCCTGTAGCTCCAGGGACACTGGGGATGCAAATGCCCTGCCAAGGGGAGCACTGCACTGCACCAACATTGCTCCCACCACACCTTTCTCATCTGGGCCACCCATGCTCCTGGGGACCTCAGCCTCAGCACCAAGCTGCCATTAGGGTTAGGCTTAGGGTTAGGGTTCAGAGAGCCGCAAAGCCTACAGCTCCATGGACACTGCGACTGCAAAAGCCATGCCAGGGGGAGCACGGCACTACACCAACATTGTTCCTGCTACACCTTTCTCATCTGGGCCACCCATGGTCTTGGCGACCTCACCCTCAGAACCAGGCTAACAATTCGATTAGGGTTCGGGTTAGGGTTCAGAGAACCCTAAAGCGTACAGCTCCAGGGACACTGCGGCTGCAAAAGGCATGCCAAGGGGAGCATGGCACTGCACCAGCATTGCTCCCACCACACCTTTCTCATCTGGGCCACCCAAGGTCCTGGGTGCCTCATCCTCAGCACCGCGCTGCCATTAAGGTTAGGGTTAGGGTTAGGGTTCAGAGAACCACAAAGCCTACAGCTCCAGGGACACTGCGGCTGCAAAAGGCATGCCAAGGGGAGCACAGCACTACACCGACATTGCTTCCTCCACACCTTTCTCATCTGGGCCACCCATGGTCCTGGGGACCTCAGCATCAGCACCACGCTGGCATTAGGGTTAGGGTTAGGGTTCAGAGAACTACAAAGCCTACAGCTCCAGGGACACTGCGGTTGCAAAAGGCATGCCAAGGGGAGAACGGCACTGCACCAACATTGCTCTTGCCACACCTTTCTCATCTGGGTCACCCATGGACATGGGGACCTCAGTCAGTCCCAACCTGCCATTAGGGTTAGGCTTAGGGTTAGGCTTCAGAGAACTAAAAAGGTTAAAAGTCCAGGGACAACGGAGCTGCAAAAAGGCATGCCAAGGGGAGCACGGCACCAACATTGCTCCCGCCACACCTTTCTCATCTGGGCCACCCATGGACATGGGGACCTCACCCTCAGCACCATGCCGCCATTACGTTTAGGGTTAGGGTTCAGGTTCAGAGAGCCACAAAGCCTACAGCTCCACAGACACTGGGGCTGCAGAAGGCATGCCAAGGGGAGCACAGCACTGCACCAACATTGCTCTCGCCACACTTTCTCAGCTGGGTCACCCATGGTCCTGGGGACCTCAGCCTCAACCCCAACCTGCCGATAGGGTTAGGGTTCAGGTTCAGAGAGCCTCAAAGCATACAGCTCCATGGACACTGCAACTGCAAAAGCCATGCCAAGAGGAGCACGGCACTACACCAACATTGCTCCTGCTACACCTTTCTCATCTGGGCCACCCATGGTCCTGGAGACCTCACCCTCAGAACCAGGCTAACAATTCGATTAGGGTTCGGGTTAGGGTTCAGAGAACCCTAAAGCGTACAGCTCCAAGGACACTGCGGCTGCAAAAGGCATGCCAAGGGGAGCACAGCACTACACCGACATTGCTTCCTCCATACCTTTCTCATCTGGGCCACCCATGTTCCTGGCAACCTCAGCATCAGCGCCACTCTGCCATTAAGGTTAGGGTTAGGGTTAGGGTTCAGAGAACCACAAAGCCTACAGCTCCAGGGACACTGGGGATGCAAAAGCCATGCCAAGGGGAGAACGGCACTGGACCAACATTGCTCCTGCCACACCTTTCTCATCTGGGCCACCCACGGTCTTGGGGACCTCAAGCCTCAGCCCCACCCTGACATTAGGGTTAGGGTTGGGGTTAGGGTTCAGAGAACTACAAAGCCTACAGATCCAGGGACACTGGGGCTGCAAAAGCCATGCTAAGTGGAGCATGGCACTGCACTAACATTGCTCCCGCCACATCTTTCTCATCTGGCCCACCCATGGTCATGGGGACCTCAGCCTCAGCACCACGCTAACAGTTTGGTTAGGGTTATGTTTGTTAGGGTTAGGGTTCAGAGATCTATAAACCCTACAACTTAAGGGACACCGGGGTTGCAAAAGTCATGCCAAGGGGAGCACGGCACTGCATTGTTGCAGAGTATCCGACTATCGTTTTCCTTGGCAACATGGTGTTAGATCAACTGTAGATCAAGTATGGCTTTTAGTGTAAGAGTTTTGGCTCCAAAGGAGAGAGAAAAGCTAAACATATCCACGATACACCTGCTTTGGGATTGTGTTAGGCATTTTAAATTTGTACACAGTTCAATTGCATCAATTTCTTTCATTTTCTGTCTCTTTATTGTTCCTGTTCATTTTTTTGCACTCAAGGAATATGTTCATTTAAATCTTCAGTGCACTGTGTTGCATCAGAAAATCTCAATTAATGTTCTTCATTTATTGGCCTCTATTCTCAGTCACAACACAGAGCGAGATAAAATCACGTAAATTTGTTCTCATTA
The DNA here is from genome assembly GCF_964195595.1 of Calonectris borealis. Classification (NCBI taxonomy): domain Eukaryota; kingdom Metazoa; phylum Chordata; class Aves; order Procellariiformes; family Procellariidae; genus Calonectris; species Calonectris borealis. Next base: position 77,467,944 of record NC_134314.1, read on the forward strand.
AAGACAGCTCTTGATATTTTTTACTTGATCTATAGCAAAATCACAGCTTGGTCTTACTCGCAGAATGAGAGGACCTCTTGAATTCAAAGTAATAATTAGGCACACTGGTTTATATATGAAATAAATAGGTACTCTGTCACCTGGATGGAGGCAAAATCTTCTGGAAACACGAGCAGAAATACTGCTACGAACAGAAATACAGAATATGGATTCTATCTCTAGGAAAAGTGATAGAAGTTTTCCAAAGAATTTACAGGAAGGATAATAATAGCAAACTTTTGTCCGTTGAACAAAAGGGGAAGCAGCACAGGGTTGAGATTCAGGCTTTAGTCTACACCTAACCTGCTAGCATCCTCATAAAATGAGAAATCAGAATTTTTGGTGGAATATCTTGGGTGGAACAAAAATTCACTTTTTTATTTTTAAAGAAAAAAAACCCAAACAAAATATTTTTGCTTGCAGTCCCTTTGAAGCCATTTGCTATATTAATGTACAAACAATTTCAATGAAGAATTTATGTTGCTATCGTAAATTCACAGTAACACTGACAGGAGCCAAGTACTCAGAAGGTAAAAGAATGTGTCTTCAAAGATCTAATAAGAAATGAATGCTAGCATTCATCATATTACTGGAAGTAGTCTTCGGTCAAATGAAGAAGTTTGAAAATTACTATCACAGTAAAATGATGGATCTGAAAAATCAGTTGATCATAATGAATTGTGATGAATATTGTTTAATATTAGACATCTGCAGTTTATATAAGAAACTGTTTTCAGCACATAGTCACTGAGAGTATTAAAAAGCATATTTCAGAAAGAACATAGTTTCTTAAATGAAATATTTCATGCTTGTTTTTATGATTCTTTATTAATAGTCAAGTAACTTTTCAAACTGCAAATAGGATTGTAGCAATGATTATATCTGCCTAGTATTAATCCGTTCAGAAAGATATGTTGGGAAAAATAGGTAAATTAATAACAACTTGACAAAACAGCAAATAAGCACTGCATGCTAGTATATTTATAAACTGAGAAGAGTTATGCTGTGTTTTACTGTTGTTGCTTTTCTATATGCTCTCTTTGATGCCTCAAGTCATTCAGACATATTTTGTCTTTTTATGAGGGAGAAGACAGTTGTGAAAATAGTAATACATTGCTCCCTGAACTGCACAGTACTCAAAATCTCTTTGTGGCTGTGGTCTACTAAATGAAAAGTAAATATTACCAACAGATAAAGTATTTTTCTATTTGTTTTTTATTCTTATTGTTGTATATGAAAGATATCAAATTAAACAAATCTGGAGACTCACCTCTTCCCTGTCTGTGAATAGATTCAGAATTGGCAGTACAAATTTCTTTATACCAGTCTACCAGCTACAATTCTGAAGAACAGCTTACTCGGCATGACAGTAGTTCATAGTCCACCCTTATTTATATCGCTTTGCTTCCTATTCAGACTGCCACCAAGGCAATGTAATCAGGCAGTGTTATCTGTAAAGAATGTTAATTTTTTTCTTAAATCAGAAACCCTAAAAGAGTCTGCTATACTCAGACACTATAAATGCTAAGTGCTTTTGGATGAAACTTCTGAATTGACTCAGAAAGGCTATTCTTGCTTTCATCCATCCACTCAAAGAGCTGTAATAATCCATTTCCTGTGCAACTCCATTTTAGTTCTTCAGTCACAAAATGCATCATCTAAAACCGGCGTAAATCAACACAGCTTCAATTAAGCCACTCAAGCAACAGTGATATAACCCAACTTAGGACCTGACTTAGTGAACACTTGCCAGGACAGCTCAGCATTATTTACAAGCATGAGTATGTTTGTAAGTCCACCACATAAGAAAGGACAGATCTCCATGGCTGAAGAATCTTCTTTTATCCATCCAAAGGCATGGCGCTCACATCAAATTTCCTCACACTATTATGTTTGTAACTGCCTCTGTTCTAAGCCAGCAATCTAAAGGAGAAGCCACAAAGTGTGTTGTACTTGGAAGCCAACGAAGAGTGGGCCAGAGTCCTCAAAGAGTACAGCTGTATGAAGGACATAGATCCTAGGCTGAAGGCCTACAAAAACCAGATACAGCTGAGAGCACAAAGAGGACAGAGCTAGAGCAGGAAAAATTTAGGGCAGGAAATAAAGCACAAGACAGGAGTGTGGCACTTAGATGTAATCTGCTTGCCTCATGGACTTATACATATTGATGAGATTTTTTTAAAGAGCTAGTCAAAGGTGACACTCATAATTGTAGCACCTAGTGATCCTTGTTGAGTCTTAACATAAAGGATGAGAAAAAAAGTCTAAAAAACCATCTGAACACATCTGTTGTAGCACTAAACTGAGAGGCAAAACTTATCACTTTGGGCTCAGAGCTATACTAACATTACGATGTGATTTTTGGTCTATAGCTTATTCATCTCCCACAGTTGGAGCTAGTCTGAAGCACGTTCCTATCTGTCTTCAACAGTCTGTATAAATTCTTCTAAATCTTTCTCAAAAAGCAGGTGCTACCTCATGAAAAGGTGACTTTTTCTCTATTTGGATTCTTTTACTATTCTGTTGGCCTTGCCAATAGGATGACAGCTACGTTTTTTCACCCTTACTTCTGTAATAAAGGAAGCTATTTATTTAAGATCTACATCACTTAAACTATGGATGCTTTGCTATTAGTGTCACTGAGCAGAATGAAGCCCTTAGATCACAGATTCATTTAGTGGATTGCAACTTTGGCTACTCCTAATCTAAGCCAAACTAGAAGTAATGGACTGAAAGTGAAAACTTTTATAAACTGTTGCTTGTCTGTACCTTGCCAAGTTTTAATATTAAGAAGAATACTGCAATAAAGTGGGAGCACCGATGGAGCAGTGGTATTTCCACTTTAACACTTATTTCAGTTATCTGCTCCTCTTATTAGAAAACCCATCTCTGGCCACAATTCAGTGTATTTGATTTCGTAACCTCAGCATGCATTTTTGCTTGATAGTGATGTGAGCTTTCAATAAGAGCATTTCAAAATTCAGACAAGCCAGAATGCATTTTTCCATTTTCAATGCTTTTTGTATTCTGAGAATACACATCTACTTTTACTTTTTTTCGAGGCAATTCAAACAATTGATTAGATTTGAAGGAGAAATGGGTATTATAAAAACCTCTGCTTTCAAAATAATGAAGTACATCACTTCTGAGATATTTCAATACTTGTAAAACATAAAGAGCACCAATTCACTGTTTTGGCAGTTCCAATACATTGGCTGTCATATTCAGATCAATGTTCTTTGTATTTGACAATGCGATAGTGAAAATTTGTTTTTGGCTTTCCTATTAAGGATTGCAAACATCAGAAGCAAGAAAAGATTTTGAAGAACAGAGGAAGTAGTATTTATATATAACTTAGGGAACTTTTATTTAACAGATTTTTTTTCATTGAGTTATTAAATTAATAGACTGCTTCTATCCAGAATTCCATAAATCTCAGACTAAAAAAAAGTAAGTCTATGTTGAAGACTGTAAGTAAGAAGTGAAGAATTTCAGACATGATATACTGGTCAACATCCTGCTGTGATGCTGTTATGTTTGACTGATTCCTCTAGACTGCCTATTTGTGGGAGGTATTCCTGATGTAGTATCATCCATAATAATTATTTTCCACAAGACATTTAATAAAATCATATAATCAAATCTTTGTCACTTGGACTGTTAAACCGTTATGATTGCCTCCTGTACCCAAAATTTTTTAAAAGAAAACCTTATCTAGCTTAAAGAATGAAATGAAATCTTAAGCTTTTTTTTCAGGCAAGGACCTCATGGTGCTTCCCGTATAAAGGATTCCACACTGTATTTTAAAAGAAAGGTTTCTAATTATAAAGAAAATATTTTTATAAGATAAAATTCTATGTGAATTCATTTTTCACAGCTAAAGTAACATCACAGATAATTGTACTATTTCCTAAAATACATTAGTCATAGACATAGCCATAAAACTATATTTTAATTTATGTACTTTTGAGAAACTAAAGACCTGCACATATCTATCTTTTATCTACACACATTTATACAAAGTTAGTATCACTTTATAAAAGCTGTATTTCAACATCATTCACCACATAGCACCTGCTATTTCTTTCCTGCTACAGGTTATTTTTAATAGAGTATGATTAGTTTTATCCTAACAGCTTTCATCAGTGCAGCAATGCAAGCATATTTGCTATGAGAACTGTAACTATTCACTTTCTCTCATTTGTAGCTGTAAATACCCCAAAGACAGCATTAATAATTTTGTCATGGTTTATGTGTTGCACTACGATGATATCAAAGTTTTTGAAATTATGTAAGAAAGAAAAGCAAACAGTGTAATTAAGTATTACCCTTCCTTGTGATCTCTGATTAATGAAGGGGAACAGATGATGCCTCCAGAGACCCAGAAGTAGTTTCTGCAATTATGTCATAAGTTGCTCTAGATAAAGTTTATCGTTTTTCTTATAGTTGTCTTCTCATATTTCCTTACAGATTATATTTTGTTATGAGGAATCTTCAGTATTTCCTTAAAATCAGTTTGCAACTGCTGATCAAAATATTAGGTTTACCGATTTTTATTATGTGTAAATAGTGTACATCTCTTAAATACTGTAATATTTTTTCACCTTTTTTTTCAAGTTTTGAAGCATTTTCCCTCTCTGAGGTTAGAACACTGATTAGCAAATGCATCTGTAGTGATTTTTTAGTATTTGTCACTTTAGGACAGAATGTTACTTTTTTGCCCGAGGATCAAACTTGAAAAAACATTCATGTACTATATAAAATATATTAATTTAAACCAATGTGATCTGAATTCTTTGTTCTGTATGACTAGGAAGCTCATGTTATTCTTTCAAAGAACTGAATGTTCTGTTCTATAACCACTGTTTGTAACATTGAGTCCTAACCTATAATTTGCACTCTTTGTTGGGTAAGTACGAACAGGGTCTATCTTTAGAATTCAAAGATTTTAGGTAACATTAGGACAATTTTCTGCAGTTTTGTTTGAATAAAAGTATATTAAAACCATGTTGGCATCTAGCTCTATATCCTGTAGCTCATAATATTTTTACTTCTCTCACTACATGTAATCTGTAATCATAGTTGATATACAAACACATGCTATCCAGAGCTTTAAATAAAACTGATTTAATTACGCATGGGACAATACTTCCTATGGACATCTCATCTGAATGTGATAAATAGACAGCTTTTGTTGGGCCAGACTGTTTTTTGATTTATGATTTAATTTACAGTGTTAAAATAGTATCAGTGTATTTTCTCTGAGGTTTTAGAGTGCACACAGAGAGGAAGTTAAGACAATTGTAGCTATAGCCAAAGCTTATAAACAGGTCTATTGCCTTCATTCAGGTGCTTCACAAGTAGGTCTTTCAGATTGTAAGCTCTTTTGGACAGCAGCGCACAGTTAAGCTATGCTGTATCGTCCTGGCTCAAGCGTGTTACCTCTTTGTCTGCCACAAAGCAACAGCAACAACAGGATGCTTATACAGGCAAGAAGAGTTACAGATAGTCTCTCTTAGAAATGCAACATGTTCCCTTTACTTCTAACACAGTCAAAATGAAGAGGTCTTCTCCAAGAAAATTATATCACATTGCAAAAATTATTGCCATATTTGAATTACAACTGGTTCATTTATTACAAAGAACTTCTGTTTCCTGATAAGACTGAAAAAGGATCAGTATAATGCTAAATGACCCCTGAGTTTATTTCTACTTCTCAGCTAAGAGAAAAAACTAAATCTCATTTCACATTTGTCATTTTGAATGCTAATTTCTTTGGAGCATAAAGTCATCTTCACAAACGTGTCTAAAACCTATAAAGCGTTTGCTAATAGGTTGTCTGGTTCTGAATGAAATCTAACTCACACTTTTGGGGGAAAAGGTAAATAGCACAAAATAGATTGACAGTATAACATATCATGTTATACTTTTTCAAGTATTTAGGTTGTTTTATGACTACTATGTCCAGTCAGAAATACTCAGGGTCTTGATGCATCAACACACTATGCAAAGCTGATCACAGAGGTGATAGGCAAAGGAATTTACAGGATGAAGTGTGCTATAAATGCATGAGAGATATTTGTATCTAAATACATGTAAGATATCTGTAGCTAAAGAGTTCATTCTTATTTTAAGACATCCATTATTTAATCCTCCTCTAAAAAGTCACCAATACCTACCTTCACTCTGCCACCAATAACAACTCTGGGTGCCTGCTCCTTCCTGCCACTATCAGGCTTTCTCCCATGTCTTCCCATGTCTGGAAAAACATTGTCACTGAAAATTGTAGAGCCTTATGTGCTGTTAAATTTCCCTTTAATCCATTAATTCATTGCAATCCCTTACACAGGACTGTTGTCTGTCATTGGCTGAATAAGCATGGAGGTGAAATGAGGATCCTTTGTTTTATCTTGAATGCATTCCCATTTGCTTATCGTGCATTCCTTTTTCTTTTCTAACTCATTTCCACCTGTTGTGTCCTTCTGGCCTGCAGACGGCAAACAGTATGGATTTGAGAGCTCATGTGCTCTCTCTCTAGCTATCTCTCGTCACAGCTTACTGACAGTCAGCCACAAAATTGATTCCAGCTTTGGTTCCCATGCTCTCTCAAATGCAAATAAATGCATTATTAGCAGGAATAGCAACGATGGTAATGGAGAAAGCAAATACACAGCACTTTACGTCAGCTCACAAGAGTAAAATGTTTTCACCAAAAAAGCAATTCTTCCTCAAATAGAGCTTAAATATAAAGCATAAAATTAACAAGCTCTTTTCAGCCATAATCCCATAATCCCATATACATATGTATACATGTAAACACTACAAGCGTGCAGCTATTTGTGAAGCAAGTAAACATTTTGGATCAAAGACCTTCCTATCAGCATGGTCACTGCTCTGCTACTAATACAAAAGTCATAGAAATTAATTAATTCCACACACACAAAATGTGATTCTTGTTTCTTCTTTCAGAATAAAAAGGTTTTAACTGAAAATGTACAGAATACAAACTTTGAAATCAAGTGAAATGTATGGTTCAAGCCAGTATCAAGTGTCCCTATATTCATTTGTTAGAAATTTTATCAGATTGCAGGTACTATTAAGACAGTGCAATTAATTTCAGTGTGTCGCTCCACATGTTTTGGGGACATTTTCTTGCACAGGAAACAGACGGTTCATTGTACATGTTTGTAACTACACAGTAACTCTCATCAAGTAAAGTGTAAACTTTTCCTGATGTCTAAGAAATGCTACTTTATGCAAGTTGTTCTTTTTTCTTTTACAATAATCTTACTATCCATAAAAAAGATTCCATTATTTTACAGATTTTATTACCTGAGACCTGATAAATTAGTTATCTCCTCTCAAGAAAGAGGGTCACAGTCAGATGTATTTCAATACAATGGCAATATTCAGAGAGGCCATAAAAAGAAAACATTTCTTATAATAAATGATCATGTGCTCTCTAAATTAGAACATGCTGGTTTTAAATAGAACTGTTTTAAACAGAACTGTTTAGTAGATTAATATTGAAACATGAAATATTTCATTTCACATCTATAGGTTTCTATTTTACTACATTTTTCATCCACAGTCAAGTAGCAAATCCTTCAGACTTCCACCAGAACCTAATGACCATCTGCAAACTCTGCATAACTGAACTTCAAAAAACTGCTCAGGGCCTATCTTTCCTCGGCAAAGTACAAAGGCTTTTCTCAACAAGTATTTCTATCATGACAAATGTTTTAAATTCCTTTTCAGTCAGTTACATTAGTGTTTCTGCAGATATAAGATTGTCAAAGCAGAAGAGTGGTTTCCATTAAATATTAAAGAATCTTTTTAAAGATACTGGAAGTCTACTCTGTCAGCCCAAGCTGAAGTTCAGCTGGTGACTCTTATATGCTTGAAGTACTTGCATTTACACATGTAAAATGCAACTCTTGGAAGTTTAATCACATGGAGACGCCAGCTGGGCATCTGCTGACGGTGGAGCTCTAGAGGCCTTAGTGGTTGGGGCTAGCTAAATGAAAGAGGCAACAAGATGGAAGCCCATGTTTTGAAAACAAATAGGTGCCTGTCCATTGAACTAGGGATTAAGAAACAGAATAACATTTATAAAATGTATATTGTGAAAATTGGTAATGAAAAAAGAATGAATTGCAAGCCTACTATAATATAAGGAAGGTAGTTTAGCTGAAAAGGTCTTTATTTTCTATGGAGGTTGTATTTAAACTCCTATTTTCTCTTTAATTTCTTCTGTTTCTTCTTTAGGTCTCCCTCATCCTCCAATCCATACTTCATTTCTTCTTTCCTCTTTTGCTGATAGTCTCACTTCTTAAGCTCTCTTTCATTAGCTTCCATGCTTTTATTTGTCCCTCATGCTATTCATTACATTCATTCATCCTCTCATCTCTGAAAAGATTTTCAGGACAATGTTCACAAAGTGTCTGAATTCCAACTAAATCTAGTCATAGATAATATGTGACATTGCAACAGTAACTAGACCTAGTGACACCCACTTCAACAAAGATTAACATTGTCTTGTGTCTTCAACTTCCTTCCTGAATTTTTATGAGCATGATCTCTCCCAGTGCTCACTACAAATGCTGCCCAACAACTGCTCTTGATCTAGGAGAGCTGAAGATAAACAAAAGCTGTGTTATGTATTTATTTACTACTGGAGAGGAATGTTACCAGCTAGCAGGTCAACTCTTACAGTGTGCCTGGACTCATAACGTCCCCACTACCCAGCGCAACAGAACAGATGGGAAGCCCAAACTAGCTCCAAAACATGGAACAGTACAGTCCTGTCAACATGATGTTGGCACCCAACCTATTTAGTCCTACTGAGGACACTGCGCAACGCAGCTCACCAGCCCACTGTGGCTCTTTGGGCCTCACGCCATTCCATGATGGAGACCAGCCTAGAAAAAGTGTTTCCAGAACTCGCTGTGTGACAGGTTGTCTTGAAATCTCATGTAAAGCAGGGAGGAGGTTTTTTTTAAGCAGTCAGTAATGACTAGAAGAGGACAGCATGTCAACATCCGATGACCTGAGTGAGACCTGGTCCTGTAGTTATACATGCACAGCTAATCTCCTGCTGTTACTCTGGCTCAGCTAAGCTATGGCTTCTCACGTAACTAGCCTGCAGATTTTACAACAGCAAAGCTGACACAGAACCATCTAAGCGCCCCCAGAGACAGCATAAATAGAAGGCTCTGTGAAATGTACATAACAAGAAACACTTCTTTCTTACTGCCATTATTGTAACACAGTTATCTGACAGTGATCTATTCTTGTATATTTATTATCTCCATTGAAAGCATATATATATTTCTGACATTACACTTCTGCATTCCCCTTTAGGCACGATCAGCAGTTATACTGCAATTGCCTAAAATTCTAAGATTCAATTGTAAAATTGTGAGTAATTGTATAATTCAAATCTTGAAATTATCATGGTAATATGCAGATCTATGTCTCTAGTCAATGCCAATATACTAGAAAAAAACCTAAAATTATTCTTCTATAGGTCTTCTGCTACGTAAAGTCAGATGCAAGAATGAAATTACATCAGTTTTTCCAACTGGAAGAGAAAACATAGCCAAAAACAACTAAAGCATGTTGACATATTTATATTAATTTATAAATTATGTTTTAGTTTAGTATCAAATATACTGCATAAATAAAATAATAATACTAAGTTAATTAGACGAAAGGCCTAATCTGTGACAAGTAATGCATAATGCCTGACCATATGGTCTTTTTGTCCTGTTGGCTAATTACCTACAAATTGCTGTACCAATTTTACTGCTGCTGGTTATTATTAACTGGAGTCTGTTTCCTCCTGAGTATTGTTCCTCTCTTTCACATCTCTTCAACCTCACCAGAGAAAATGCATTTAGTATTCACAGTGCTTAATGGATTGAATTGCAAAGGATACCTTCTACAATTTAATTCTATAAAGAAGAGACACCTCCCAAACAAAAAGCTGACTGAACAAAAAGCTACAGCCATACACATTGTACTGCTTTAAAACTGGAAGTTGAAAATATTGAAAGCAGCCATATTTGCATCAGGATTTTCTTTGGCTGTATAAAAACAATGTAGCCCAATACTCTGACAAGCATTGAAATGATGCAATAATGATTTTTGATATAGAAAGCAATTAGCATTTTTTAATGATCCATTCTGTAGAAGCCATGTCTAATTTAGGACATCTGCTTCTAACAATACTTCACAATCCATGTATTAGAGTTTAAATCTTAATTATTGCTTTTGCAATATAAGAACTCTAACATAACTATCAATTATGGAAACTACAATCACTCACAGAACACAGCTGAGGCATTCTTGCCAACTAGACAAAACTAAAAGAATAAGTAAAATCCTTTTTTAACCACCCTGCAGCCCAGAAGAGCCTTGAAGTTCCACTCTTTGATTAACAACTAATTATGCAAATTCAGATCTACAGTTCCAACAGCTAAGAATAAATGACTTTGCCTAGCTAATTTATAGTATGCATATACTTCATTTTTCTTCTTCATATGTTTATGTTGTTCAAGAAAGAAATCAATTTTCCAAGATCAATAATTATTCAGATATTTCCCTAGTAGCAGTCCTGTAAACATCATCACAATAAAAAAAAAAAAAAACAAAACCAAACCAGCTTTGATGTACTGTTAAACAAATGTTCACCAGTTGGACTTCCAGGTTTAGCTTGCCAAAATTGCTAACTAGAAGACAACGATTTTTAAAGTTTGCTTTAAATCATTCCCAAACAGGAACATCTCCATACTTCATAGCAAACTGTACATTTCTACAAAGATAAATGCATCAGTCTTTTCCTTTAGATATGTGTATGTATCAAAATGTTTCTCTACTGTAAGATACTTCGTATTTAACAGTATAACTAACGCATCTTTATTATAAAAATCCTTGGCTTCCAGAAAAAAATCTTTAATAATTTAAATTAACCTTTCCTCATTTTCATAAATTGTACTAATTGGAACGTTTCAAATAAATTAAAAAGCCAGTAATATCTTATTTTTATACTATTTCCTCTTCTTTTGCTTAGCCATTTCAAGCTATCAGTGCACTGATACACCAATTGCCTGATATTAACTTCTAGATCTGCAAATCTTTGTTCTTTCTTATTTCTAATAAGGAACCTATAAATACTAGGGTTAAGTGAGAAATGCAAATTACCATGACAAAACTACAAATTATAATTCTACCTACTCATCACGGTGAGTAATGGACTTTATAGTTTCCTGTCTATCATATCTTTAGTATGAAAATACTTCAGTCAAGTATCTTGCTTGACTTCAGTAAGACTTTCAACACTGCCTCCCATAAGATCCTCATAGACAAGCTGATGAAGTATGGGCTGGATGAGCAGATGGTGAGGTGGACTGAAAAATGGCTGAAGGGCTGGGCCCAGAGGGTGATGAGTGTAACCGAGCACTGGCACAGGTTGCCCAGAGAGGTTGTGGTATCTCCATCCCTGGAGGTATTCCCCCTTCTGGGGATGGTCCTGGGCAACCTGTTCCAGGTGGCCCTGCTTGAGCAGGGGGGTTGGACAAGATGACCTCCAGAGGTCCCTTCTAACCTCAATCATTCTGTGATTCTGTGATATCTAAGCCATTGCAGCTACAATCTGCAATATTGTACAATTCTCCAAATATCACCTCCACACACTTAGTATTTACTCTGGCATCGCATCACCTTTCATATCAAGTTCTTATACTTTACAATCTTCAAGGCAGAGCTCAGCCTTACCTTCATTTTAGCTATTCATTTTTATTTGCTACCCTCTGCCTCCAGTATCTGCTTGACAGAGATGACCAGGAGACAGACTTTGCATCTCATAGAACTCTGAGATTTCAGAAATGTTCTGCTCAAAATTTTCAGACAGGACAAAGAGGGAAAGAGGAAAGAAACACAAATAACAATGGGATAGTTAACACATGCATTTGGTATGGGAAATTAGTTTGCAGTCTGCAAGAGGCAAAGAAGGGAACATTCGCTAACGTTTTTTTCTGGGATAGCGTTACTATTTACCTTTATATTTTGACCATAAATTCCAAGAGAGTCTAGGAAAAATCTATGATGAAAGTGTTATTCAAATTCAACTGGCAAATGATTTCTGACAAAAAGACATCTGATCAGAAGATTCCCAACCAGCTGTTCTCTAATCTTTTCTTCTCCTACATTACAGCCTTCTAAGTCAGTGTTCTGCTCCCTGTTTCTAAACAGGTTCCCTTTCCCCAGCGATCCTTAATGTCAGTGGAGATTTTGTTCCAGCTGTTTTTTCAGCAATCTGACAAAATGTGCTTATAAACTTAGAACACCTTCCCGACACCTATCTGATTTCAGGTATTTACATGGCTCCCACTGCCAAAATATGGGGTACTGAAGCATTAGGTACCTTTTCCCCACCACTTTCAGTACCAGTTGTTGAGGTGACAGGAAAATCCTTCAAAATAAGAACATATTTATGGTGTGGGTAAAGACTTCAACAAATCAAATCCAAAGCCACATATCTGTAGTTGAGCAGAGTAGAATCCAGATGAGACATTTCTACCACTAGCACTTAGCCCCAAGGACAGTTACAGCTTTCTTCTTTTACTCACTTTTTCAACTGACTATTTCAGTGACTTAGAAGGGTTCAGCAGTGCCAGTGTGAAACAGTCAAGTCTGACTTCATTGCAACAAGGCCTTCTGTGGCATGAGCCAATTAATGAGGAAGCATTACCTTTCTCCTACCTGCTTTACTTCTTTCCCACAGCATGACCAAAATTAGGTTAATTAGCAGTGTGTTGGGGGAAATAAAATCACTTTATTTAGATTAACAATTTTGGGCTGGCCTCATTATGAAGTGTGGGACTATTAATAAAAACTAAAAAAATGGAATCACAATCCTGATTTAAGTTTTCAAATAAATTCCCTGTCAAAGAGCTGGCAAACTTGAATTAGTTTGAGTCTTTTTCTATGAAAAAAAAAAAAAAATTGAAAGATGGTAATGTAGATAAAATCCATTTATAATCTTTTTTTGGTTGAGAGAGACATGTTCGTACAGGATATAGCTATATATTCTTAAGATTCACATGCATGATAAAAGCTATTTAAAAAATGGAAGAAAAGGAAGATCTACCACCCACCTGGGAAGCTGAAAACATTGCATGAGTAGATTAAAAAAGACTAAGCGTGCAGTTTCACTACAGCTAGCTGAAATAATTTCCATGAGAGTTATCACTTCCTGAGTTAACCTAGCTCAGGAGAGAGCAGTCACAGTGAAATAACACACAGCACCGATTGATTGTATTAGCAGCACTAAGCAGCTATTGTGTTCCTATCTCTATCAACACTACTCAAACTCAAATTCAAAGCATCGCTAATCCTGAGCTCTACATTTTAGGTTTGGAATAAAATCAGATTAATGTGATTGCTGAATGACACATTAAGTTAATAATGCAGTGAATACCAGCCTTAGAAATGAAACCACAATTTTCTTAAGTGCTGTAAACCAGCAGAAGTTCCTTCCTTTGAGCATGGCTATGTCATTTTACAGTATTTGAGGATCTGCCTCAAGACATAAAGAGAACAAACAGCCTTACTGACCTGATGAGAAGGACTTTAAACTAGGTATGCTGGAGAAAGCTTATCATAATCTAAAGCAATAGTGCAGGGGCAGTGAGAAAGAGGACAACACGATGAGGGAGGCTCCCACACTTCCTCTTTTGAAAGCAATGTGACTGAGGGTTCACCTCAAGTGCCTCTACACGAATATACGTAGCATGGGGTAAAAACAGGAAGAATGAGAAATCCGTGCACAGTTGTAGAGCTATGATCTCTTTGGGATTAGAGGAATGTGGAGGCATAGCTCAAATGACTGGAGTACTGCAGTGGATGGATACTAGCTCTTCAGAAAAGATAGGCTGGGAAGGTGAGGATGTGGGGTTGCAATCTATGCAAAGGAGTTGCTCACATGCATTGAGTTTTGCCTTGGAACAAGTGATTAAACAGCTCAGATCAAGCTGCAGAGAGCAGTCAATATGCTGTAGGGCCACCCTGGAGAAAAAGCTGGAGAACAAGAAACCTCACAAAGTTCAACAAAGGTAAACAAGCCCTGCATCTGGGACAGAATAACCTAATTACAGTATAGGCTGTGAGCAAGGCTAGAAAGGACCTGGGGTTCCTGGTGCACTGTAAATTGAACATGAATCAGCAGTGTGTTCTTGCAGCCCAGAAACCCAGTGGCCTAGTGGACTGCATTAGCAACAGTCTAGCCAGAAGGTGGAAAAGTGATTATTCTCCTCTCTTCAGCACCTGTGAGAACGTATCTGGAGTCCCATGACCAGTTTTGGGCTTTCCAGTCTTGGAAAAGACTTGACGTACAGGAGCAAGCCCAGTAGAAGACACTATGTAAAGATGAAGGTGAGAGCACTAGCTCTATCCATCTTTAGAGGAGGCCAAGGAAGGATCTTCCTCTTGTGTTCAGCTTCCTGACAGGAGGGCACAGACACAATGCAGCCAGACTCTTCTCATTGGCGCCCAGGGATGGGACAAGAGGTGACAAATTGGAAGACAGAAAGTTCTAATTAGATAAAAGGAAAAAAATTTACACCATGAGGGTGGTCAAACACTGGAACAAGGTTACCGAGAGGCGTCGTGCAGTTTCTACCTTTGGAGCGATTCAAAACTCTGAGCAACCATCAACCCAACACCTATCTGACTCTGGTTTAAGCAGTGAGTTGGACTAAATGATCTCCAAAGGTTTTAACTTAAAGCAGAAGCTCATATTTGTTTCATTGAGTAATGTACAAATTTATAATGTAATAAACCTTTTGTTAAATAGCTGTTTTGTTGTTTTTCCCCCTCCTCCTGTCCTTTCTTCTCATTTTCTTATTCTGTGAAGAGGAAAATTAGACTTTATAAGACTCAAATCAAGTGTAGCAATATTGGCCCTCTAGGGGTAAACCCATCAATACGATTGCAAATGCATTTCTTGAAACAAGTATACGTGTGGCCATAGGACTAAAATTGTGAGTTTACGGACAATTCTTGTCCAGCAGCAACGTCAGTTTTATGCTATATCCCAAATGCATTCTTACACTACAGCTTTCTATCATGCTTTTATTTTATTATTAATGTTTCTCTATTTTACTTAACAAAATACTATTTGTTTTCATTATTTTTCTGTGGAAATGTTTGGTTCCTATTTGGCTGGCACTCAGTGCATTCTGCTGTCTATATGATTTATGAGTTTGCTCATTCTCAGTTGTACTACACTAAAAAAAAATCCTCTACAAGAATAAATAATTTGGAATTCCTTAATATGCCCTGATGAATGTACTAATTATTTCAGAGAAGCAGATTTGCTGTCACCTTTCATTGTTGAAAGTAACACACTCGTGGCAGGCTTTAGAGCTATAGAAATAAATACCGTAACTGTTTAATATATGAAAATGTTATTGGCCATGCGCAATGAGTGCTTTAATTTGTTCACCATCCAATGAATTTGCACACGTCTTTTCCATGATTTATAGCACAGACTGTCTTATGGCTTGTAATTTGTTATACTCTAAAGGGTCTTGGGATGCAATTTTATGAAAAGTAATATATTAAAGTTAGTCTTTATTGTAAAATGATAGAAAATACACCCTCGTTGCATCATATCACGGCCCTGGAGCCCTATAATCAGATTTCGAGGGATGATGTGAATAATAGTGGTTCCTGAGCATAAAAGAAAAACTTGAGGGAAACCCAGAGAGTAAGAAAAAAATTAGTAAAAACTGATTTTCTTTTGTTTTAAGATAGTGCACACAACAGTTTGAGACCTAGCTTAAAAATATTCAATTTTTATTCATTCAAATGTTGGGGCATGTTACCCTTAAATTACAATTGTAAATATGTTATTTCAGAGGACTGGGCATAGAGCACAGTATTTTAGTGTTGATAATGCTTGTGTCCATATCTTAGAGAGCATAATATATTTTGGGCAGCAGCTTTGTCTGTCAGCCAGATTTCTAACTCCAGTAAGTCTGTTTTCTGAATGTTTTCAAAGTAAAGTTTAACTAACCAATAATCATACATTACGTATTGATAGGCAAAATTAAAAAAAAAAACTATCAATGCCTAAAATATTTTTCATCACTTGTTTTCTTGATTTCTTTTAGACAATTTAAATATAAGGCCTTTTCATTGCTAAAATACAATCACTTGTTGGAAGTAGCATCTTGGCAGTCTTGATTTATGCCTGCAGATTTATGTATAATGTTTGCAGCTCTAATACTGCTTGCCACATGCCCACCCAAAACCAAAGCTGTTTCTAGTGAAAAAGAGAGAGATGTTCTACAGCACTAGTTAAGTAATGGTTATGCAATCTGTTAAGTGCATCTCTATGTGGATGCTAGCTTTTAAGGTTTAGACTGTATTTGCTTTCTGTATTCACTTGCAGAATTTTTAGGAGCATTAACGTGATAATTTTTCACATTTAGATAGAAGTTAAAAATGCAGTGTACCTCTGTACTGAAAAAAATCAATTACTGATTAATTCAGAAGTTGTGGTGACCTAAGTGTTAAAAGTTCATTTCAGTTCAATTTTTAGTATACTGTATACTTAGTATACTCAGAAATACAGCATTTCTAGCTCCAGCCAAGCATTTCACAAACATCTAGACTGAATTACATTGCTTGTACATTTTGTTCAGTAAGAACATCTCTACTCAGGACATGATGTAAACATACACTTAAATATTCTCCTGACATTATGTAGTTTTTGTGAATTGAGAAGTAATCCCAGTAACTCAGAGAAAAAGAGCAAGGGCAGGTAAGTCTGAAACACTTACAATCATAGAATCATTAAGGTTGGAAAAGACCTCTAAGATCATCGAGTCCAACCATCAACCCAACACCACCTTGCCCACTAAACAGTGTCCCTAAGCGCCTCATCTACACGCCTTTTAAATACTTCCAGGGTTGGTGACTCAACCACTTCCCTGGGCAGCCTGTTCCAAGGCCTGACCATTCTTTCAGAGTGGTCACACTTATCCGTATTTCACACTTATCCATATATCCATGATTTGAGATAAATACGTCCTGCAGATATATTGGACAAAGCTTTAGGCTGCTGCATTATTCTGTCTGAAGCTTTCAGAGTGAGCTTTCAAGAGTCCTGTGGAGCTGTACTTCCAAGGAATTGAAACTCATGTTCACTATAAATGTTGTAAGACTTTTGGTATTTGAGGGCTCCTTCAAATACAGCTCCTGCTCATCTCACTAGGAAAGCAGAAGTTTGGCCATTCTTCCCAATCTCCAAATGCACTGAAGTGTCTCTGAGGAAATGCTCTGACCCAGACCCCTTCCCCTCTTTTCCTTCATAGCACAATAATCTGTGGCTTTGTGTCTAGAGCGATAGCTGAGGAACGTGGTGAAGAGATATGCAACAAATTAAATAATTAAGTTTGTTTTTACCATATTTAGTATTTATTACTCAAATACAGACAATCATTTGAAACAAAACAAAAAAAAAAGTAACTGAGAACTGTAGATTTGAAAAAAAATTTAATTAAAATCTGTGCCAAAGCAGTAAATTTGATAATTTAGCAACAATCTGCAATCCAATTTACAGTACTGGAAAATAACAGTATGACAGCAGATTTCAAGGCCTGTTCCCAGCTACTACCAGCTGTAATATGAATTACTTCATATTTCCATGTGGCCATCAACAAAGGGCGTGCTAACATGAAGATTCTTCCTCTGTAAATGTTCATTTTAAGTACAGCTCTTTACTTACAGTTTCACTATTTTATGTTTTACATGTGTCAAGAGAATTCAAGAAGAAATTTTCAGTAATCACCATTCCAAATATTTCAGATCCTGAATTCTCTGACTACTGGTAATATAGAAGGATTTTTCCCCTCTTTTAACAGTTTCCAGGCCAGTAACACATATGACAACAGGGATACTGCAACATTGAAGACAGATATTAAAACACATTATCTGCAACTTACTTACTACAAGTTACAGTCCAATCTTTACTGCCTTTTTGGATACCAAATCTGGATTCAAAGTGAAAACATTGTTACATACAACTCTTGTACAAATACTTAAATTTATTAGCTTTACGAACTGAAGAAGAATGAAGATGGAGGAAAAATGTTTTTTCTTCAGGACTGTTTCATTTTTTGAGTCATAAGTGGGTAACTGTAGGTTACTATTCGCAAAATACTTTCTGTCAGACATCTATTAGACTTCCGAACTACTTTCCACGTAAATGGCTGAAAACCCTTAGTAGTAGACATACAAAAAAATAGAAATACTTTCTTGGAATATAGCACAGAAAAAACATAGATCAAAAATTCTTTTTGCAGCATTGTTTTGTAATCCTGTGAATAAGGTGAAGAACAATGTAATGTCAGAAGAGGCTTTTTCCTCTTGTATATATTGCCTTGCTTATTAAGTCTTTAATTGTTTGTTTAATTAACAGTCACTTTCTAGCCACTGACATTGCTTCCATGAAAGATGATAAAAATTTTATGTTTGCCCTCATTTCATGCCATAAATGTTTTACAGGTTCATGAATATTAATTTTGTTTTAAAAGTTCTTTAAAGACAAAGGTGTTTCCAGGGTTTCTTTGAACCTTGTTATTCTGCAGTCTGTTTTGTTTCATTTGAATGATTTTGTATTATTGTAGTTAATTGGTTCCCATGTACACAGCAGTCACATATACACTGAAATGGCAGGGTTTTTTTTCTTGGCAACATTTCACCATGTTGAATCTCACAGCATAGTAACTGACCCTGTAGCCTGCAAGCCAGCTTTCTCATCAAGGTTTGCAGCAGCCAACTCTACTAACATGCTGGTCTCACCACAGAATTTATTTTATTTTGTAAATGACCACTGAAAAGTTTGGATTGAGTAACCAAACAAGATAGCATTTGTTTGCCAATTGCCTCCCTGAAAACATTACAGACATCAGTTAGAAAAAGAATAGTACATCGTCTTATTACTTACCAGCAGTAATTATTTGTAGCAAGTAAGACGACCTACCAACTTAACAGCGTTTATATTTGTCAGCCAAATTCTCTGCAGGGATGGAAGCAGAGAAACAATATTTGAACAGCTGCTGCCAGGAGGTTATAAGCAGACTGTGTTCCTACTTTGTTCCTCACATAGCACACACACACGATGGCTACTGTTTAAAGTCATCACCCTTCTGGGAGAATGCTTTCATACTTAAATTATGAAACCTGTATTTATGAAGACTGTATTCATAAAAACCCAGTCTTGCAAACATTTTCTAAAGAGTACGGTGCTCAAAAGTAGCCTTTTGACTTCAAAGAAATTCATGCGACAAAGCACTCCAAGCCAAGCATTTTACTGTTGTAGACGAGTATTTGAAAACTATATTTATAAGCACTAGGTCCCAATGGCTTTTGAGAATGTGATGATTAGGACTTCTGTGGTACAAGGCCTGTTTCTTTATCTTATACTTCCCCCAGCCTTTCTACGCACAAAGACATACTTTTTCAGTGTAAACAATTTAGAAATCAATGCAAGGTAGTTTCTCTGAATTATTTAAAAGCTTTTCTGAAATTATTTACTTATATTGATGCGACTTTCACCTGTAGACATTGTCTTACAGACTTGTTACTGACAGCATTTGTCAGACTATTAGGTGATTTTAGTTTCACAAAGGCAAACAACAAAACAGAAGGGTCCTGGAGTGTGTTACGTTTGCCTTCAGAGTGTGTTGGCTTTGATACAGGGCTGCCCCCTCTCACAGCTCAGCAGCATGCAGCCTCTTACAGAGCCTAAAAGTGACTCTGCTGTACACCATTAGCTAACCCTATGAGCTGAGCTCGTAGACCCAGTACAAATACCATGGGTTGGGATGAATCCACACGGGCAGAACTGAGGCCCAGCTCCCACACACCATTCAGCTTCTTCAGTTGAGCATGCTGAACCAGGGAATTGGCTTCAGTGTTGCCTACGAGATTTCATCTTAAAGAATACTGCCTGAGTAGACACCTTGACAACAACAGCTGTCTTCTCTAACTATACAAAGTGGGGCCACTTATAAGATGCACCCTTCATTTTGCTTTTTTCCATAGTAGCTTTGCTGTGCCTGCTTCTTCAGAAAACACACTTATTAGAGTTAGAGGTCTGGCTGGTAGACAAAGCTGATGCCCAGAATATATTATGCTTTCTAAGATATGGACACAAGTGTTATCAACAGCTAAAATAGTGTGCTTTATGCATGGTCCTCTGAAATAGATTTGTCCATCAATAAGAAGATTGAACCACCACATAGACAGCCTTACTTCCATTAAATTTCCAGTTCCTTTCCATTTGGATTTTAGATATGAACTGATGGATTAGTCCTGTGCACTTTCTGCACTATTCTCTAAGCCAACTTTCTGAAATGCATGGGAGCACAATATCAGAAACGGACGAGGGGAAAAAGGATTCTGACAGTGTGATGGACACCTAGTACCAGCATGACTGATGGGGACCCTGGGTTGAGTCACAGAATCACAGAGTTATTAAGGTTGAAAAAGACTTTCCTATGGGGTTCATCTAGTCCACACCACTGCCTAAAGCAGACCCAACTATATCAGGGTGCTCAGGGCTGTGTCCAGTCAAGGTATGAATATCAAGGAAGGAGATTCCACAGCCTCTCCAGGCAGCCTGTTCCAATGTTTGAGTACTCTCATGACTTTTTTTCCCTAAGATATAACTTTCCTTTTTACAACTTGTGTCTGTTACCTCTTGTCCTATCACTGTGCACCTGTGAGAAGAGCTCCATTTTGTCGTATATCTTCCCATTAAGTAGTTCTAGACAGCAATAACACCTCTTCGTAGCCTTCTCTTCCTAAGACCGAACGCAGCCTGTTCTCTCCTTTTGCTCATACATCATGGGCTTTATAAAACCACACGTCTTGGTGACACCTTACTGGATTTACCCACATGTCTGCAAGGAGGCTGTGGTACCAAACTGTTGCACATTATCGTATCTCTTCCCCACATCAGAAATCCATGTACAAGGTGCAATTATGAAGCAGATCCATGAGAATAAGGGGTGAAAAAGCACAAAGCTGGTGTTTACAATATCAAAGTTCACAAAAACTCTTAATCTTTTCCTTTAAAGGGAAGGTATTCCAAAGCAACTCAGCTTCCAGGCTCTCAGTCTTCACAGGACAATCCATAACAAATTTGAATCATCAGGCTCCTACTTTGAAAATGCTCCTATAAAGCAGAACATTACTATGAAAGCTGTCCAATAATCATTATTCTTTCTATATACTCCCAGATGTACACACATCAGGTCATCATTGCTCTCTTATATTCTTGCATCTGCCACATTTCATTACAAAACTTAACACTTCAAGTTAATTGGATGCTTAGAAATTAAATATCATGTTGCCACTAAGTTAATGCCCAATTCTTCACCTGGCGTTGCTTGCTTTGACCATGGATTATTAAAAACCTGATCTTTAAACTAAAAGGTCAGAAGGACAGCATATATATGTAAAAAGAGGGCATGACCATTACACAAGAGTCATTACTCTCAATCAGCCCTAGTATCCTAGCTATAGTATCCCAAAATTAACATTCAATGTTCATTTTCATATTAAAAATCATCATATGAAACACTGAGCTAAATGTGGCTCCTACATTAACTTGGGGAGAGGCAGGAGTTCATCATATGATTTGAGGTGTAATGTTTATATAGTACTTTTCTGAAATACAATTTCAAAAGTCCAGGGGAAAAAAAAAATCTAAAACTCAAAACGTATTAAGGAAAAATTGGGAAGTTGAACTGAAAGTACATTAATTAGTCCACCTCAGCTATTTGAAGTACAACATTATTACTATAAGCATTTAAAAACTAAAAATGTACTATACAATGACAAATAGGTAAGGAAACTCATATACACTCTCATCACTGAGATTCTTTTTCAAAATTAGTATTTAATGGCATATTTCTTTCCCAATTTCCAAAACGTGACAAATTTTAAGATGATTATAGACATGCAACATTTCACCCATCATTGAAATTATGACTTTTCTTGCACATGGCAGAAACACTTAAATGCTTAACAGCATTTCAAGAAGCTGCACATCAAACTAAAAGGAATAGAAATCTACAGTTGATAATATCTGCCCCCCCTCAAAAAAAAAAAAAATCACAAAATTACTTTAATTTGAAGTCGAGTAGCAAAGATTGCCATTGATTAAGATAATAAGATTTCAAGGCTGTGCAGACCAGGGCTAGGTCAGAAATGAAATATTTATCATGCACACCTGCAAATTTACTTTCTTCAAGTATTAATATCCATAAATTTGTTGCAAGAAAAGCTGTATGCTGGTCTGTGGCAACAGTAGACCTGCCACTCATTGGCAGCAAAAGAGTGCCTCATGCCCTGGCGTTTCTTCTGAGTATGGTTTCCACAGAAAGAATTTTATTTTACTGAGCAACAGATTGTGTTAGTTATACTTTAAAGAAAAAAAAAACACCCACAGAAAAAAAACCACAATCTTCCCCCCCCTCCCCGCCCATTACAGAGCACAAGAATTTTCTCCATATGAATAAACCTGAAATTTTCTGTATTAATTTATGTCCCCATTCCAGGTAATATTTGTTTCCTACGTGGACTGGATCTATAGATTATTATTAAAAATCTAAAAATTTTCAGGCAATGCAAATACATTTCCTTCTTCTTCACACTAACATCACAGGATCTAGTACAACAGGATTTTCATACCAGTGTGTCTCCAGGTTTAGACAATGGATAAGTCCTTAAATATGGACATCCAAAGTGAAATAAGATGAATACATTCTAAGGTCTCCTAGGTATAGCGAAGATTGCGTGAAAATCATCACAAAGTGAAGACTTAACACTCAAAATATACTTTTTATGAATGTACTGATAAGTCTACCTAACATCACCATAATAGATTTTAAAAAAAAAAAATTTAAAAGATGAACAACAATCTCTACTGCTATCAACATCTATCCAGAATTAGAGGGTTTATTATTTCATTTCTTATTCATATTATGTCATCCATCACCACAATAAAATTATTTATGTTATTCTTTCACATATACTCCAAAATCTTTAAATATTCTACTACATGATCGGGCATTAAAACAAAGAAAAACATCAAACCCAGAACAAACAGTTTTCAGGTAGCCCACATGGCCTTGTTAGATAATTTTGTCACTAGGTCACAGCAACACAGAAAAATGGATGTTGGTTTTGAAAAATTCTACCATCAGTCACTATTAAAAACAAAAAAACCCAAACAAACCAAACCAAAACTAACAAACAAAAAAAAAACACCAAACCCCACAGGTTTATACACTCCAGGTGAAGAAAGGTCTTAAAGTCTAATTTGTTGTGTCATAATTCTGTCAGTAAACGGATTTAATCAAATGAGGACATCTTTGTATATTCTATTCTTACAAATACTCAGCTATCAGGGTTTTTTAGTAGTCTGTTTATTTGTGTCAAATGCCCATCAAGAACACCTTTTAGTTTAAGATAGCAAAAGAAAAGCTGTTTCTCCTTTCTTTCAAATATTCCTTCATTGTTCTCTAGCACCAACAAATGAGATTTGCACTGAAGGACTCTCTCAGATACGCTTCTGTCAAATGAGCCCTCACCTCGACTTGTGCTGAGCAGGTATTATTGCAGTGCTGCACAGTTACACAAGGTACTTGAACTGGGAATACTCTCTGAGACACTCATGAACTGTGGTCTCCTTTCCCACTTCTGACAGACAGGGTTAGACGACATTGACTTTAAAAGTTGAAGAGTATCGTTCAGAGAACACATTTTCAATTAAGAACTGAGTTGCCTTTGAGGTAAAAAAAAATAATAAAATCCTACTAGTCTTGAAGGGCAAATCAGTTGGATATTCCTATAAAACTTTTAGAACCTTTAAATGAGATCTCACTTTAAGAAATACAAGTATACAGAGTACTGTCAATGATGCTTCCCGTAGCTTGAACTGTAGCAGTTTTGTTTTGTTGTGGGTTTGTTTTTTTTTTTAATGGCAAGCCCACAAATTTCTTTCCTTGCCTACAAGCTTTTTTTAATCAGATCTGATTAGTAAAGTGAAGTTAAATTTCTTTTCTTCCCAGTCAGAAGGCTTTCATAGTTAATTTGTGTCTAAAGAAATTTTACTAACATAGAAGCCCTGGAATAAAAAAATTAATTTTAAGATTATAATAGAAAACAGGGGAATTAAAAGCTCCCTTTGGAGCTCAGTCACAAAAAGGAAAGATTCAATTACTTTGAAAATCTTTAGAACCCCAGGACAGAAATATTGGAAATGATGAGCCAGACTGGGGGTCATCATCAACTGTAATCCCAAAAGGCATTTATTCCTTGGCTTGTATTATTTTTCATTTAGAAACATAATGAACTGCATGCCACTAAAAACATGAGGAGATAACTGCACTTAAGGAAAGTAAGCTCTCTCATAATTATTCATTAATTGAATAAAAGCAAATGTTAACCACAGGAATATTTCCATTGTCTGCCTAGTGTTCAGTGACAAAACCGAACTTGTAGGAAAATTATAGTTTCTGAATATGTCTATTTATGCAGGATCCCTAATGGCAATATATTATTATAGGGCAAATATGCAAATACGAGCGCTTAAAATACATTTTAATTCCATAAAGGTTAATAAATATATAGTAAAATACTGTGATGATAATATATGTAAAGTTAGCTATACTTTCATGGAGTGAACCTGACCAACACCATTTTGCACCACTATTGTTCTATTAATTTTAGTCATTTACTCCTAACATACATTACACAAATATGAGCCACATGAAGCTGTGTATGTGCATATTCCTCCAAAACATATATCTGGTACCAGAATGAAAACCAAAAATGAATTATTAACAGGCAGCCACTTCTTTCAAATATTTATATGAGTTAATGCTATCATACAAACCAATGAAAGTGTGACAAAATGAATTAGAAACATTTTGAAAACAATCTTGTAGAATGGACTGATTCATTTGGAGTGATTTGTAGTTGGACATTCAACCTATGTTAAAATCTAAATCAATTTATCTTTTTGGGAGATTTCAGAACTCAAGATGATCATCTTTAACATTGCCTTCAATACAACTCATATATAAATGACTAATAGCAAAGTACTGATCATTCCTTTTTAAAATACTACTTTCTGCAGCACCAAATTCTCTGTTTATTGCTGAAGTACATTTGGCATCTAAAAAAATCTCTTTCTTTGTGTTTTATGGTTTGTTTGGTTTTTTAAAAGTTAAAGTCTCCACTGTCCTAAATGACCTATTATTTCTTTTCATGATCCTACTAGTTATATCCAAACTAATAATTCTGCTTTTGTTCTTATTCAGATCCTGAAGTATGTGTGTGTGCAAGCTGTGAACTTAGCCTTAGCCACCTGAGGCCATAATTACATCTGACCGGTGTAATACTGCAAAAGGTCCACAGATATATTAGTTAGCATGCAATATATTAATATACTAAGATAACAGACTTTTAACTACCTGTGCAATGATAACTATGATTTGATGTTAAATGATGTCTGAAAACTGAAAACTTATCAAATAAGAACAATGTTAGCATTTCATTTCTATGATCTACTGTTTAATGCTTGTAATCATCATATCTTGAACTTCATTGGCCAATAAACTATCAATAACATTGAATTCTCCTCATGTATGAAGCAGCTTTCTATTTCAAATACATAGAGAAAAAGGAACGATAACTCAAAGAACATCACAGTACTGTCAATTAATGCATTGTATTCTAGAAATCATTTAAGGGATTACTCTAGGCTATTTAATTAATCCATTAACAAGTAATGACTCATCTGTTATAAATTGATTTCTCTCCTACACACTTAACTGATCTTGCCATTGATCTGTCATTCTGCCCCCAAATGACTTCAAATTAAGTTCTTCGTTGCACACTACTGCTTACGACTCCTCGTATAGAATTTCAAGACCCCTAACCTAATGAAAGTGTCCTAAAGATTTACCAGACGTAAGCCTCTGGATGAAGGAATGCTAATAAACTAGGAAAAGAATATATAAAGCAAAATATTTGATCCCATATCATGCTTTCTTCTTCTGGTGACAATGTTTTAAAAAATCTTTGTAAAATAGCAGGCTTTGTCAACTACTGATAGTTTTAAAATTCTATGTGCTGCATTACCTGAGGTGGCTGTAATTGTTGCTCTACCTAAAAGAGCTTAGTAGTAAGAACATGTTGGGTGGCAAATATTGCATTCTTTCTTATGCTCTGCTGTAATCACTGAGCAGGCAAAACAATCCATCTTTATTGAATACCACACCTTTTTGTGTGTTTTTTGTTTTTTTGGTGGTTTTTGGTTGGTTGGTTGGTTGGTTTTTTAACGTCTAAGACGAGCTACCAGGACAACTGAATAGGATTTCAGTCTGTAAAGTGCTGAATTATACCCCTGAGTTGCTGGGCACTCTCAGAAGCCATGTATTCAAAGGGAACTGATGACCTTGCATATTTTATATGGCATAGCCTGACTGGGTTTTTTGAATGGATTAATTTTCAGATTAAATGCATCTACCTGCAGGAGCTAAAGAGGTAAGAAATCTTCTTAAGTTTTGCAAGTTGAGTTTAATTTAAACTGGAAAAAAAAAATGCAGTGACACACTGTTGTTTTCACAAACTGATGCTAATCAAATAAATGTTCCCAATGCTAATTGCTAACAGACACTCATAAGACATCACTTCAGTTTTCCTTTTATTCACTAGGTTGAGGAGGATTAGTTTAACAGGTTTAATTTTATTATTATTTTACAAAGTTTCATCTGTCTCTATTATTATCCCTATTTAATTTACAAAATAGCTGTCAAATTTGCCTTCATAATTATATAAATACTCTAAAACTACATATATTATCTTCATTGTTACATAGTAAATCAGTCATTCCCAATCTTTCCAATATTACACACGCTTCACAGAAAAATAGTTAAGGATATCTATGCTCAAATAGCAGAAAAGTGATTTTAGCTTGCTGGATGTGCTGCTGATCAGAAATACACCTAATGAAAACCCAAATATTATACTAGTTATGCATTAACCTTGATTGATACATATAATAAGGCCCAGTTTTCCAAGGTTTCAGCATGGAGCTCAGAAGCATGAACTATGAGATGTACATCCTCCTTCTTAATCATTTATACCCAACATTCATTTTCCTGAGAATAAACTGTAAGTTGGTAAACACTATTAGTTTCTCACTTTAACATTTCCATTTGAAGTTTCTACACCTCTCCTTAAAAGCTCTCCATAATTTCATTTCCTTCCTTTTTTTTTCTTCTTGACATAGAGCTTTCCTTAACCGTGCTCTGTTGCCACTAGTTACACAGAACAGTCTCCCCCTCATATTTCCGATGACCATAGTCTCCCGCAAACAATCCTTTCCTTATCTATACATGGGTTCAAAAGGTAATTAGATAAGTACAAGGAAAAAACTCTAGGCCTAGTAAATAAAAGTGCAGCTTCAAACTCTGGCTCAGAAAAATCCTAAACTGCAGGGAAAGACTTAGGAATAATATATCACTGAATGTCTGCCTTGTTCTTATGTCCTTCCAAAATGATGTCCAGCTGCAGTCTGTCGTGCAAAATAGAAAAATCTTATAAGGGGCAAGGGGCAGAACTGACAATATAACTATAGTGGATTAAGAGACTAAAAAAAGGGGACTAGAATGGGACATTGAGTGCTCAAATGACAGTCAAAGTGCTCACTGACTTCTGAAGATACTATCAAACTTTACCAGACAAAGAATGCTGGCAAATTAGGGCCGGTGTTATGTTCTCAAAATATTTTGCATTAGTTCTTGTAAGACAGTCAAACAAGGAAGACAGTATGAATATATGTATTTTATCAAGACATTGCATACATGGCCTATGTCATCATTCTCAGTCAGATCATAAATTCTTACAAACAAGGACTGAACCTTCCAGGTGGGTTAAGAACATAGAAATGTTTGTCTTAATATACAACCCTTTCTCTTTTCATGTGTTCCTTATTAAAACAGAACAATCAAGCCTTGGAAGAGGTTACCCAAAGAGGTTGTGGAATCTCCATTCTTGAAGATTATCAAGACCTGACTGGACTTAAGACCTGGGCAATGTAGTCTGAATTGACTGTGTTTTGACCAGGAGTTTGGACTAGATAACCTTCCGAGGTTCCTTCCAATCTGAATTATCCTACGATTGTATGAAATAGGTACTTCGCAGAAAAGCTATCTTGAGTGCCTTTATTTTCTCTTATGTAACTTAATCTTAAAAAAAAAAACAACCAAAACATCAGCCCACCCAGTATCACTAGTCATCGTTTGCATTATTATATTGCCAAGGAGATAAGTAACAAGTATGTCTTATTCTTTACATTTATAGACAATTTCAAATATATTAATAATTGTAAATTATTAATGTAAATTAATAATGTACATTATAAACACAAATAATTTCTGAGAAAAAAGCAGGCTCTGACATTAAATTATTTTTGAGACCACAAGTGACGAAGTTATAAATCCCTTGGCTCTGATGCCATGTATATATTCTGAAAAACATTTTAAATCCAAAAGACTAGCAAAAACCAATCCATAGTTACCCTCTTTAGTTGAATAAAGCATTATAAATCTAAAACAGCAAACTCAAAATCCAATTATTATGGGGTACATCAAAAGACTCTTCAGACTTTCAGACTTGAAATACTTTTAGCCCTTCTTTCAAAGATTAAGTTAAAAGAAAAGAAAAAAGGAAAGCGAAAAAAATAATTTCTGACTTTGCCACTTATTTTAAGGTTGAAAACCAAAGACAATAAATTAAGTAATGGTGAAAAGAAAAAAAGCATGCCCGGGACAGAGCAGCAAAGCAACAAAATTATCCTGTTAATACTGTCCTGGTTTTGGCTGGGATAGAGTTAATTTTCTTCCTAGCAGTTGGTATAGTGCTGTGTTTGGGATTTAGTATGGGAAGAATGTTGGTAACACACTGATGTTTTAGTTGTTGCTAAGTAGGGCTTATAGTCAAGGACTTTTCAGCTTCCCATGCTCTGCCAAGTGCACAAGAAGCTGGGAGGCAGCACAGCCAGGACAGCTGACCCAACTGGCCAATGAGGTATTCCATACCATATGACATCATGCTCAGCATATAAGGCTGGGGGAAGAAAAAGGAAGGGAGGGACGTTTGGAGTGATGGTGTTTGTCTTCCCAAGTAACCGTTACGCATGATGGAGCCCTGCTTTCCTGGAGATGGCTGAACACCTGCCTGCTGATGGGAAATAGTGAATGAATTCCTTGTTTTGCTTTGCTTGTGTGCGCAGCTTTTGCTTTACCTATTAAACTGTCTTTATCTCAACCCACGAGTTTTCTCACTTTTACTCTCCCAATTCTCTCCCCCATCCCACCGGGGGGGAGTGAGCGAGTGGCTATGTGGTGCTTACTTGCTGGCTGGGGTTAAACCATGACAGTCCTTTTTAGTGCCCAACGTGGGGCTCAAAGGGTTTGAGATAACGACAGGTTTGATTGCAATGTGCTAGTCCCCCCCCTTCCTCCTTCTTCCCCCAGCCTTATATGCTGAGCATGACGTCATATGGTATGGAATACTCCATTGGCCAGTTGGGTCAGCTGTCCTGGCTATGCTCCCTCCCAGCTTCTTGTGCACCTGGCAGAGCATGGGAAGCTGAAAAGTCCTTGAATAGTGTAAACACTACTTAGCAATACCAAAACATCAGTGTATTATCAACATTATTCTCATACTAAATCCAAAACATAGCACTATACTAACTACTAGGAAGAAAATTAACTCTATCCCAGCCGAAACCAGGACAAACACCATGTTACCCTGGAGTAAAACATTCATTAAGAAAAACAAGAACAGATGAAGGTGCTAACACTTTTTTAGTGGATATACTTTATTGAAATGCAGGATGGAAATCTCTATTATAATGCAATGTCCAATTCTGCAGATCAGGAATCTTATTAAACTGCCTTAGTGGTCATTTATTTCCCCCCCCTCACACCAAAACTCCAGACGATGGATACAAAACTCTTTCCGGAACTCTGCAAATTAGAGAACATCTCTCCAAATTGCTCTAAAGGGATTTTAAGTAGTTTTTATTAATACAAAGAAAATTTATCAAAAAAACCGCCTACTATAACTTAGAAGAATACTGTGATTAACCATTAGGCAATGTAATTTTCTGAATTTTTTTTATATGAATTATTTCAATTTGTAAATATAAAGACAAAATGAGCAGTAGGTAATATTTTTGGAGAGGACTGCAACAAGCTGGAATCTTTAAAAAAAGAGACAAAGTGGCTTTAAAAGTCTTAATATCACATTGAAGAGGACAACTACAACAATGTTCAAACATCTGTTTGCCAAAAATTCTGATGACAGAATGAACTTTGTCAGCCCTACGACACGATTTGGCCAGTATCTTCTTAGCACATTTTAGCCATGCTTAACAATCTGCCTTGAATTGCAAGGAATTAAACAATCTACAAAGATGAGCAGGGGAATATTCTAAGCAAAAGCCTCCTAAGCCACTGCATCAACAAATACTGTTACAGTAGAAAGATTTCCCACAGCTCTTCCAAAACCTTTATCAATTCCCATAAGTAGCCCATCAGTCTTCTACTGCCCATACTGAAACCAATGACCTGAATTTCTCAGTCACCTGTATCAGAGAGCAACAGTAAAACTAACCACTTTCATTGACAGTGTTGTCAAAGAGCTATAGACCAAGACAAATACTCAGAATAAACCTTTTATTGGAAGTTCTCATATAAAAACCTTTTCAACAGTTTGTTTCAATTTTGTGAGTAGTTATGATTCATTTTCAAGTTACTTCTTTGGCCTAAGGTAATTAAATTACTTCCAAGTAGAACAATATGAGCATATAAGAATTTAAAAAATCTAGAATGAAAATCATCTATCAATGCACATAGAATACACTCCAAAAAGATACACTGGTATTTACAATAACCACAAAACTAAATTAATATTTTAGAAATGTAGTTCTAACTGTTCAGAATAGCTCAGAACTCTTAAAATCTCTTTCCCCCCTTTTTTTAACTCTTAAATCTATGCTGCATTACTTTCTATACATAATATTGAGACTGTCAGAAATTATATCCCAGCATTAAATCCTGTGGTATATATTCTTGTTTTTAATAAGTTAGTTAGAAAAGATAGGCAACTGTGCTATAAATTAAAGTCTTTTGTATCTGAAACAATCTGAATAACTCTCAATTCAATGCCTGTTAGATGAAGTATCCACACTATAAAAGCAACCACACACTCAGGTCAAATGGTACACTCAGAGCTGTAGTTTTCTAAAGAAAGCTCTACAGGTGCAACTCAGGTATACAAAGGAGTTGAAATTGTTAGCACCAGCTGAGACAACAACTGCTGAAGCAGAGAAGTAAATCCCCACAGAAGTAGCAAGAGAGAAGCAGAGAATCATAAAAGACTAGAAAAGGGGGATTCAGGGAGAACGGGGTCATCAAATATGGTAGAAATTAATAAGGAAAGACAGAAAATGTGTCTAAGAGGAAGACTGAAAAGTCATCTGTCAATCGAAAATATTGTGATGGGGAAGGAGGAGAGAGATACTAGAAAACATTCAAGAAACAGGGAGGGGCGGAAAGGAGAAAGTAAGCAAGCGTTAAAACATACCAAAAGAAAGCAAAAGTAAGGGACAACAAAAGGATGAAGAACTGCTTAACAAAGGTCAGAGGGAATATGCTGACACAAAAAGTAAAGCAAGAAACATACCATCCACTGATGTCTAAGGACATTAAGAGGTACAGTTAGATAGCTTTAAACATTTCTCTGCTTATTCTGAATACGGGTGGAAGGCTGTCACAGAAGAAGTTCTTGTCTGCTGCAACAGGAATGTTTCTGTCCTACAGCACAATCAATGAAAATCAATTGGCTGATAATTGCTTTGCATCCAATTAAATTATGGAGGACTACATGGCTCAGAGGGTTGGAAATGAGACCCCTAGGTCACTGCTACAAACACAATGCAAGTTAATAATGACTAAGAGTTGTTACTGTTGCGTTAGTAAAAAAACCTGATTTTAAGCTTTACTAAAACACACCTTTACTGCTTTATAACCTCAGAACTTTGTTTTGCCAACTCCTGAACAAAGCTGGATGAAGCTCCCAATACTTCTCATGTGACCTTTGTGCTGCCTGTGATTACAATCTACATAATTCCTTTTCAAGAATACTGTTCTTATCCATTCAATATTCATTCAATATCCATCCAATTACAACCCAGTCAGGTTACTTTTGAAACCAATTTCAAAAATTAAACTCTGTAAATAAGATGTAAAGTGTATATCAAGATCCCAAAATTATGTATAGTATTTCTTCTTTTAAGCAGGATCATAAATACTCAAAAATACAGAAATTTTGAGAATTTTCTTTGATTCTCACAAAAAATGAAAAACAAACAACCATCAACAACAACAAAAAGCAACAAAACAAAACAAAACAAAACAAAACCCAACCAGCCCAAAACACCACTAAGTTGTGCTTCCCTATTCAGGCATAAAATCAAAAGGGAGATAATACAACTCTTGAAAACACTACATGATGTTAAGTGCAGTTTTTTGTTGATCAGTGAATAGGGTTTGTTTTCATTTCAACTTACTTTATGCATGTGCTCCTAGTTGCTAGCTTGTTCATGGTTTGAACAGATCTTCTGACTGAATTACAATACTAGTTGAAAAACGAAAATACATTTGGATAGCTATCATGTGGTAGACTAACCTTTGCAGTCCAATAATGTGCTACTTTGTAAGATAAGAAAGATTAAAACCACATGGTCCCATGCATTATATACTATTATACACCAGCAGTTTGCACAGGCAGGGCGTGCAGGGAAGGCGAGCGGGCAGGGCGCAGCCCCCCTCCTGGCTCTAGAGGCTAAGTCAACTAGTGGTCATTGCCCTCCCAGAAGAGGACCTAGCTATGGTTTCCACTCAGCTGAAAGCCATCGCCAGAAGGAATGTGGCGAGCCAGACGGAGCTCCCACAAAAAATATACAGCTGTCCAGGTCTCCAGCTGTAGGGAGTGCCTGAGCCTGTCACTTGTACCAGAGGGCAGCAGAGACAACACTTGGGTGCGGTGTGACCAGGTGGATGATCTGCTCAGCCTGGTGGCAGAGCTGAAAGAGGAAGTGGAGAGGTTCAGGAGTATCAGGGAGTGTGAGAGGGAGATAGATTGGTGGAGCCACACCCTACCATCCCTGAGGCAAGGGCAGCAGCAGATCCCCTGCCCTTTTGCCACCAGGCAGAAGAAGGGGACCTAAGAGACTGGGGGCGAGGGGGGGGGAGGCACGGAATGGACAAATGTCCCTGCTCAGGAGCCTGGAACTCGAGGGCCAGGCAAATGAGGATGTAGATGAAGGTCCTTCCAGTGGCTTGCCCAGAGTGAGTTAGTCAGCCCCACTCATTATGACTGCCTCTGCTAAGAAAAAAAGGAGGACAATAGTCTTAGGTGATTCCCTTCTAAGGGGAACAGAGGACCCAATATGCCAACCAGACCAGAAAAAGGCTGAGGTACTTAACGCCTTCTTTGCCTCAGTCTTTAATAGTCAGAGCAGTTATCCTCAGGGTATTCAGCCCCTTGAGCAGGCAGACAGGGACAGAGAGCAGGATAAACCCTCAATAATCCAAGAGGAAGCAGTTAACGACCTGCTATGCCACCTGGATGCTCACAAGTCTATGGGGCCAGATGGGATCCACCCGAGGGTACTGAGGGAGCTGGCGGAGGAGCTTGCCAAGCCACTCTCCATCATTTACTAGCAGTCCTGGTTAACTGGGGAGGTCCCGGACAACTGGAGGCTAGCCAATGTGACGCCCATCTACAAGAAGGGCCGGAAGGAGGATCCGGGGAACTACAGGCCGGTCAGCCTGACCTCGGTGCCGGGGAAGATTATGGAGTGGTTTGTCTTGAGGGCGCTCACAAGCCATGTGGGGGACAACCAGGGGATCAGGCCCAGCCAGCATGGGTTCATAGAAGGCAGGTCCTGCTTGATCAACCTGATCTCCTTCTATGACTAGGTGACCTGCCTGATGGATGAGGGAAAGGCTGTGCATGTGGTCTACCTGGACTTTAGTAAAGCCTTTGACAATGTTTCCCACGGCATTCTCCTAGGGAAGCTGGCGGCTCATGCCTTGGATGGGAGTACTCTTCGCTGGGTAAAAAAACTGGCTGGACAGCCGAGCCCAGAGAGTTGTGGTGAACGGAGTTAAATCCAGTTGGCAGCCGGTCATGAGCTGTGTTCCCCAGGGCTCAGTACTGGAGCCAGTCTTGTTCAATATCTTCATCAATGATCTGGATGAGGGGATTGAGTGCTCCCTCAGTAAGTTTGCAGATGACACCAAGCTAGGCGGAGTGTTGATCTGCTGGAGGGTAGGAAGGCTCTGCAGAGGGACCTGGACAGGCTGGATCCATGAGCTGAGGCCAATTGTATGAGATTCAACAAGGCCAAGTGCCGGGTCCTGCACTTTGGCCACAACAACCCCAGGCAACACTACAGCCTTGGGGAAGAGTGGCTGGAAAGCTGCCTGGTAGAAAAGGACCTGGGGGTGCTGGTTGACAGCCGGCTGAACATGAGCCGACAGTGTGTCCAGGTGGCCCAGAAGGCCAATGGCATCCTGGCCTGTATCAGAAATAGTGTGGCCAGCAGCAGGAGCAGGGAGGTGATCGTGCCCCTGTACTCGGCACTGGTGAGGCTGCACCTCGAATACTGTGTTCAGTTTTGGACCCCTCACTACAAGAAGGACATGGAGGTGCTGGCACGTGTCCAGAGAAGGGCAATGAAGCTGGTGAAGGGCCTGGAGCACAAGTCTTATGAGGAGCGGCTGAGGGAACTGGGACTGTTTAGTCTGGAGAAGAGGAGGCTGAGGGGAGACCTCATCGCGCTCTACAACTACCTGGAAGGAGGTTGTAGCGAGGTGGGTGTTGGTCTCTTCTCCCAAGTAACCAGCGATACGACGAGAGGAAATAGCCTCAAGTTGCGCCAAGGGAGGTTTAGATTGGATATTTGGAAAAACTTCTTTACTGAAAGAGTGGCTAAACCTTGGAACAGGCTGCCTAGGGAAGCAGTTGAGTCACTATCCCTGGAAGTATTTAAAAGACGTGTAGATGTGGTGCTTGGGGACACTATTTAGTGGGCAAGGTGGTGTTGGGTTGATGGTTGGATTCGATGATCTCAGAGGTCTTTTCCAACCTTAATGATTCTATGATTCTATCACTGCAAAACCAATATTTATTCTGTTTTGGCTGATGGGGAAGAGAATCAGAAGAGCAAAATTTAGAAAACTCATGGGTTTAGATAAAGACAGTTTAATAAATAAATAAAAAAAACCACTAAACCCCAAAACCCAAAGAAAAAAGAAAACCGAATGATGCAAAAAAACCCAACCTCCCAAATGCTCACCACCAGCCAACCGATGCCCAGCCAGTCCCTAGCCTAAAATAATCATACTACTAGCTTGAGTCAATAACCTCTAATACAGAACTAATCAGGAAAAATACATACTTATCTCTGTAGAAGAAAATATATTTTGATGGAGGCAACCAGAATAAAGGCTATTATAAAGTTTCTCTTCAGTTTGTTATCCTCTAGGCCATAGCAGAAAATAGTTTAAATACAAAAACTTGTTAGCTGTGTTTTCTCCGCTCTCACTGTTCAGATGAGTGAAACGTTGCTCACAACCTCAATGATTTCTAAACCTCTACAATAAATCCTCAGAGCCTGCAACAAAGGGTAGCCTCTGTGGCCACACACACTGCTTTGGACCTATAGCATAACATTTCCTGAGTAACGGGAAAAGCATTTCTTTAGGCAGTTTTACATCTTTGAAGATTACAGTTGCTGTAAGTAGACTGTGAACTCTGCTTTTGACCAATAAAAGGTAACTGGTTTTGATTGTGAAAGTAAAGTCTGGACAGTACCTCTGCTACTGCTGCCACCTAAACCTTCAAGCACATACATACTTGAAGCCACTTATCTGGTAGTGGCATTCTTTTCCTTTTACTAAAATGCACCCTGTTTTCCAAGACCTAAGTTTTGTTTCCAATTACATTCAAGAAACTGTTATTATTTTTATTTATTTATGGAGTCTCAGACTCCAGATTCAACTTAATTTCTAATTTAAACTTCAGCAGCCAAATACTGTTAGTCTGTTACTATCAGCTCTATGATATTCCTAAGTATCACTAGCATAACTAGTAAACTGATGTGGACAGCCACATGCAGACAGATTTGCTGCAGGAACCAGAAGACTGAGACATGGATTTGCATGTTCAGAAGATCTAAGGATAACATGAATTTTCTGGGAGATTAGTTTTTAAATAATGGAACTTAAATTCTCAGCCTGAAACTCAAAACTCAGCAGAAGCTCCAGTTCCTAGAACAGAGCAGGTTATTGGCCTCTTGCTTGAGAGGGGTGGTCTGAATAAGCAGATGTTCTCCTCCAACTCTGTTGAGTAATCTCTCTTTGACAATTATGACATTGTCACACTAGTCTCTTCATTCGTGAGGAACCCACATCTCCATACACACTCGAAGACTGGCGTTATAAATAGTTCATAACAGGCTATAAAAATTAATGTACTAAATGATTAATTAACTGATTAA
Organism: Calonectris borealis; assembly: GCF_964195595.1. Lineage (NCBI taxonomy): Eukaryota > Metazoa > Chordata > Aves > Procellariiformes > Procellariidae > Calonectris > Calonectris borealis. The sequence goes on from NC_134314.1 coordinate 77,504,716, forward strand.
GGAGCCTAACAGGTTGCTCATAAGCTGTATCACAGTCTATTCAGATGATTACAGAGCATCTACAAGTCCTGTTACTGGTGCCTTTAACATGCCTAGAACATCTATTACTCATGAACTCTTCTTAAACTCCTGTATTTAAAAATACTCCCCTAATATGGAGTTTGATTCATTTTCTCAGTAAGATTAGAATAATTATAATGCTTCCCCCCGCCCCAAGAATCTTCCTTTTTACAATTTATTATTCTAAGAATTGCACAGCACTTAAATACCTTTACAAGGGTGTAGTGGTGCATTCCCTGCCTCCTCCTGGGCCGCTCCACAATCTCAGAAACTCCCATTAAACCTTGGTGTAATGAGTCAGGCAGTGAAGCGTCCCTTTACCATGTCAGGAACTCTTGCGTAGCTGAGGTTTGGAAATGTACCAATCGTACAAGAAACTTCTGCTGAGAAACTTCTGCTGAGAAACTTCTGCTGCCCGGCCCAAGTGGAGGATGAGAACAGGGATAATTGTCATCCCCTGATAGCCTTATCTGAGTCATAGCTCAAATGGAGTGATACCATTGTTACTGAAACCTTGAGAGTTTTGACAGATGACTGAAGTCAATCATCTTGCGACCCTGTAAACAGCGGTCCCAAGTGACACCCTTTGAGCTCTCCTGGACTGCAGCGGGCTGTGCCCAGAATCCAGACTGGAACATTCCTCAGAGTTTGCCAGCTCTCGAGTTTGCGATATTCAGAGGACCATCGCTGACTGGCATGGGACCTGGGCTGCAACACTCCTTGAGGCTCAACCCTTTGCCCGTTGAGAAATGCCAAGACATTTTATGTGAGTACTTCACTGAACTCGAGGGGGATTTTTAACAGGTGTATCTTTGTATATTTATCTATCTTTGCATCTGTGTGCGTGTGTGTGTGAATTGATGGAAATACCCGCTAGCAAATATAGTCTGTTTAAATCTTATGATCTATCTTAAGATTGGGAATGAACCTTAGACTACTGCTAAACACATATAATCCCTTAGACATATACCGTTGACCAAGTTTGGGACTAAGGTAGATCTAGCCGGGTCTACTCTGAACTCTGCGACTCAACAGGAGGGTCTCCTTATCCTTTTGGTATTAGACAAAAACCATCGTCCAAGTCTGAGACTACGATTGGATCCAGCCAGGTCTTCTCTGAACCTTGTGACTCAACAGGAGGATCTCCCTTAACCTTTTCATCCTCGTCCTCTGTATAAATCATTTCAACTCAATTCTAAGACGATACCCTGGTTTTGGCTGGGATAGAGTTAATTTTCTTGCTAGTAGCTGGTATAGTGCTGTGTTTTGGATTTAGTATGAGAATAACATTGATAACACACTGATGTTTTAGTTGTTGCTAAGTAGCGTTTACACTAGCCAAGGACTTTTCAGCTTCCCGTGCTCTTTTCCTTTGTATGCTTCATCCGCGTAGTAAGTGATGGAGTAAACCTTGCCACCGAACTCTGTTAAGTTGCACTTTCATGAATTTCTATTAAAATCACTTTCTGCCAATACCTTCGACAGTGATTCTTTGAGTGGCCTCTCAACCACTCATTCGCGACAAAGGGCCATGGCTAAATATAGGGTGTGAGGGGGAAAGGCTCCATCTGCCACAAGTATAATTGAAAAAAAACGATTTATTTCTTTCCATTTCCCTTTTCCTCCCTATATCTTGGCAATGAAGAATGTACACCCCCTCCTCTGGACAGTCAGGCACCTCCTTAAATAGCAAACCAAAGAAACACGCCAGTGTTTATTCCATCCTTCAGTGCACTTCACTTTACTCAAGTATACCAAATATCTGTTCTCTAGAAAGCAAAGCAGCATGCTTAGTATTTTCAGTGTTGCAGACAAGCCATAATAAAGGACCTTATTATAAAAAGCAGTCCATCTGTAGCTTTATGCTACAAACACTCTGATTAATATACCACATTATGAAGTTGCCATTCTCCCCACTACTGCAGCAGGAGATCGTCTTCTTGGTTATGATATGAGGAACCGATTGAGCTAATTAAAAAAAGGAAAAAAAAAACTTGCTAAAAAACTTTTTCTCAAAAACATCATCAGTTTCTCAGTGCAGTTTATATAGCACAGTCATAAAACCCTTAAAACGGAGAGAGCACAGACCATCATGGGGGTAACAAGCAGCACGAGGAACAATGGCAATATCTTAAGCAGGTACCTTCCATCATGAATCACAGCCCAAGGAGCCTCACCCTCCATTCATGAAGGAACAATCCTCACAGCTCAGTAAAATTTTGTAAGCAATACCCAGCCCAAAAATACTCAATAGTTTAAAAATGACCTTGCAAAACTGTGTTAGCAGCACACCAATACTGATTTTACTTCAGTTAGAGAAAAAAGTAAGAGTCCTTCATTTATACAGTAGTATTATGATTAGAGCAGTCATCTGAAAGCACAAGTGCTGATTTCCAGGCCACAGTCACCCTAAAGCCACGACTTCTTTCTAGGAAAAAGCTCTAAGCTGTAGAGAGGACCAGGAGGGGGATTCTTCCACTCCCACCACAGCATCTGGGTCACTGTGCGCACAAAGGATCAGAGCCTACAAATCACACGAGCCTCGGCACTTACAGAAGCTGTGTCTGTTGCCTTGTGAATCTTTTATTGCTACAAAAGGTCCCAGCTTAACTGTAGGGGTGGCCAGTTTCCCCGTCCTAGCTTGGCTAGGAGCTTGGAATACATTTATGGAAGCAGAGAATTGTACACACAGACAGCTTCTCTATCTATGGCTTTCTGTCGGTGCTCTCTAACCACCCACCGCCTATGTAAAAGGTTGGTATCACAAGGTGTATTTTGAATTGAAATTGATGTTAAGTGAATTAGCTGTGCTCAGACCCTGTCTGAGAAGCTTGATTATTCTAGGAACTTAGGTGGAGGTAAGGTACCTTCCAAAATGTATCCAATTTACGATCCACCTCCTCCATGCAGAAAAACGTTTTCCCACCTATAGTAAGGTGCTGTACATCTTGGAAAATACGATTACTGGTGAGTAGTTTCTATTCTTAGGACTTTCTCATTGCCATAAATAACAATGCTATAGGTCTATAATATAGATTCAACACAGATAATCTTCAAATTAATGCAGGAAATAAATATTGCTTTATGAATCTTGACCTGGAAACTTGAATGAAGGATGTCGCAATTTACAGTACTTAAAAAATATTGGTCTAATTCCTCTATACTTGAAAGCTAAATCTTTTACAATTATTTACAACACATTTTTTCCTCTAGCAGAGTAACTACTGAAATCATTTTTCAGCAAGCTTTGAAACAGTTTGTCATGATTTTCTAAACATACTTTTTATTGGCGTAGAACAGTTAGAGTTCAGCTTGATTTATAATGTAGGTTTCATTGTGTGTTATTTTTCTACAGCAGCTCTTAAAAAGTCGTTTCCATTCACAGGTACATTGCAAAGAACAAAAAACTTATACATAAAAAGTAATGTGTCACTATAATTTGAAAATATTCATCTCATTCACATTCCCCTGCCTCCACTAAAAGATTTATAACACATCTAAACCAGGAATTGATGAATTCATCAGTGTCTGGGACATTTTGATCATAATCAATAACATAATTTTACCCTTTAAATGGGATTTCAATTAAACTACATTTTTTCAAAGTAATTTTATTTTTATCATAAAAATAGTTTCTGTGCAGACCAACAGCATTAACTCATTTGATACCAGGTGCTATGTTGTAAGGGATGATAGCCTACACAGCCAAACAATGATAATACTATACTTAATGGTAAGATATATAAAATTCATTGTGCTGTTTCATAAGTTAAATATTAAAGAGTAAAACACTCCTTAGATAAATAAGTACAAGCATAAAGATCAAGCATCATTACACATTTTTAGAAGTCCATTATTCAACAATGAAGAACCTAAGAACAGCAACAGAATATCAACGTAAGAAAGATAGGCTGGCCTGGCTCCTACAAATTCACTTTTGAGCTTTCTCTTAGCTCTCAAGAAAACACAGGGCAATACATTCCAGTAGCTTCCACAGAAAGTTAACTGTAAAAGATTTCTTGAATGGAAGAGTCTGCCAGCAACAGCAGAAAGGAAGCAGACAGAGCATCACCAGTCTCTCATCAGATGATATTAAATGACACCGTCAGAACTTATTTTGAGTTTTATCTCTTTATCCCTAGCTTACAAGGCTAGGGAGTTGCTGTAGGGAGTTGAAGTGGGGAGTATTTTAAAGGAAAAATGATTTTTAATACTATACAGCAAGAAATTTTAGATACAAGAAATAGAAACAAAATGTAATAGTCTGGAATAAGATGAATGAACAAATATATATGAAGCCATGCTAAACCAGAGGGTTTAGTGGTCCATTGAACAAATACTCCTGCTGTAGGAAGTAAATTAAATCAAGTGGTGTGATCTGATTATCTTCAAGGATTATTTGTCATGGGCAAACTACTGGTTCAGGTAGGAACAGACTGTTACCCTTCAACTAAGTGGCAGTTATTGATCTTTGCTGGCACAGCCTCATTGTTACATGGCTTCACTGTTACGGAAAGGCTGCTAGCTTAATGTCTGTCAGTCTGGGAAATAAAAGTAGTCCTTACTTAGGAAAGATAAAGGTAGGTAATTTCAGGGTCTTTCATCTTTTCCAGAGCGGTACTGCTCAGAAGCCAGAAATTGTATTTTCTTTGTCTATGGCAATTAACTAAATCTTGAACATCACGCAGCTTTGATGGATGGATAATATGTATACCTAGATACAGGGAGAAAAATTCTGGCATTACTGGCATCAATGGAAATACAACTTCACCCCGAATCATCATCCTGCACCAAGACACAGCCTTCAGAGCAAGGCGGGGGGGGGAGGGGGGGGCAGGGAAGGGGGGGAAGTCAAGGGCGGGGGCGGAAAAGACTACAGGTAACTATTTGAAGCCCTTGGAGTTTTAGTGTCACTTCTGAGAACTTTCTTAATTGAATAGAGAAACAACTGCAGAGAATTTGAAGAGAAAAAATAGGTTTCTGTAGCTTTAAGAACAGATAAAAGCCTTGTGATGTTGTCCAGGGAACTGCTTTACACAAATCTTCACAAAGTCTCTGAGAGGCAGTATCCAGGACAGAAATCACAATAATTATAGCTATTTCTTAAGCTCAAGTATCCAGCTTGTTTTGAGGCAAATCTCAAGACAAATACATCAAAATACTACAAATCAGAGAACTATACTAGATGCAAGCAAAAACAGGACTACAGAAGCCCAGGAACAAGCACATGATGCCACTGCTTCTCACTTTTGTCAAAAAATATTTGCAAGTTTCACAGTTCTCCACATAATTTGAAAACTGAAAGTTACAACTTGGTAGTAGTATTGGAAATTTCACTCAATTCAGCTTGGGGGTGGGAGGAAGCTGTAGCTCCCCTTACACTATTTCAGCTGAAGAATCAATCAGCTTCTTTTTGTTTACATTTGGAAGCTGGTCCTGAGAAGCTTCATCATACAGGAAAATCCCCTTTTCATGATAAACAGCCAAATAGGTATGAATCTAGTAATGAATTATCATTGCAGAATGGTAAACAAACAAATGTAGATCAATTAAAATAGAGGGAAATTTTGTTTTGATATACGCCCCCTTTAGTGGAGAAGATAAATTCCTGCAATGCACCATTCTGAATAGCTTCCATCATTATTTTACACATCCACCTAGGCTCTTTGGTGCTGTGAATTTAAGTCCCAGCTGGGAGATCCAAACGTATAATGACATTCTAGTGAGTTTCTGAGGCTCAGTAAATCTGGCAGGGGAGTCAGGCTCCTCGGAAAGGAATGACAGCAGATGCCCTCCAGGGGAGCTACAAACCATGACTCATCCCCGACTGCCGCCCCGGGCGCACGCTGTTGACTCAAGGAAAAGAGCTGACAGGCAGCAGCCATCGTTTCAGATGTTTCATTTAGGTCTCTCCCAGCAGGTGTCACTACAATGTAGCATTGCTATAAAACCTTAAAATAACAAATCCAAAAGCAGCAGGGTTTTTTTTCCCCCAAATGACAAAAAAACCCTCTAAACTAATTATGTCAAACCTGAATAACCTACAGAAAGCAGCTTTGTGAGGCGGCGGGGGAGGGGGGGGGGAGGGGAGGGCGAACTGTTAGTTGTGTATCATTTCCACTTTCATACAGCTAATTTTCTTCTTACAAATTGTTATACCTCTGGAAGAGATGTCTTTAATGAAGTGGTTAATTTAATGGAAAGACTCAGCATTCCCTTCTTAACAGTAATGCACACAGATGGCTGTATACCAAATTCTATCCACCTATTTCAAATTGTTATAAAATGTCTGTTGAATTCCATTCTTTGGAGAGATAAGATACATTTATAATAAATATGGCACCCACAACAAAGCTTTCTAGCAACTGGTTCTGAAAACAAAAAAATCACAACACAACAGAACAAGAAAATGACTTTTCACTTCAAAAGCAGCCTCCATGCAGACTCTGACTATCCTACCACCCAGCTATTCTGCAGGCATTCAGACACTTCACTGTAATGTCTCAAAAATCAATAGCAATTTATTCTCTCTTTGGACCCCAAGCAACGAAAGTAAATAATACTGTCACCTCCAGTCTGCCTTCAGAACATGGTCACAAAACAGTCTTGGTACTATACTACAACTCTACAGAGCTCTTTATCTATGCTGGCTTTGCAGATTGTATTGGCTTTCCTAAGAGAAAAACACGCAAGACAGCAACACAAAGGGATCACGTTCCTGTACTCCAACCAGCCAAACTGCTAAGTGGGAATTAAGAGAAAGGCTTGGCATCTGTCCTACTTCAGTTTCACCTATGTTGATTTTATTGGAGGGGGGGGAGAAGCAATATTAGAATTTTGTTCTCCCATGCAATAAAAGGGAAATCCAAGAGGAAAAAAGTTAAAAGACAGGTTGGGACTTCAAACCTTTGCAACATTTAAAGGTATTTCTTAAATTCATTTCTTAAAAATAGAAGGCTTTAAAATTCACATTCCTTACAGTGCTACTGAACACATCAGAATATTCAAAATAATCCAGAATATTCAGACAGATTTTCTTAAAATCATCATAATTTGTAACCAATATTAGAAATAAATTCTCATCTCATTATATGCCAGCCAGTATCTTTCAGCTGCTCATAGCATGCATATCATCACCACAGGGACTTTTACGAAGTTTTAAACACATTCAAATTGTTAGATATGAAGATATGCTCAGTTAACAACTGGTGACCCAGTTGTTACATTTGTATGTGCATGTATGTGTGTAATACTTCTCTTTTCAGGGAATAGTATTTAAATATGCTTGTATCTTTGCATATTTAATTGTCTTCACTAGTGGATGCTGTGTAAGCCTGTACAGCAGAGAATTCTCACCACCACCACTCCCCCAACACCAATCCTGTTTCTTTTTTAGAAATACTGATTTCCATGGATTTATATATAACAAGTCCAGGATGCATAACTAGCTCATACAGGCATCAAGTCTTGATTTAAAGGACTCCACCATTTCTTCCGTGGCAGTTTGTAACAATGAGCACAAAGACAAGGCACAAGCTGAATGCAAAGCAGGGACTGTATGGTTAAGAGAAGAAAATTTACATTCTATTCCTCCAGTTTTCAACAGTGACAGTAATTCCATGAAGTAATTTCCCACTCTAAAATGATAAACTGCTGAAACTTAAAAGCACAACAAAAATCTCTAAATTTAATGGATCTCATAAGAATTCTCATTACCAGCCAGATCAGAACTGTGATTTTTTTCAATATGGCATAACTAGTAAAGCAAATGGGAAATTCTAGAAGATTTTAGGTTAATATCTTAGGAAAAAGAAAAATCTGAGTGCATTTTACATGACTACTTGAGAACAAATGAGGAGATACTAAGACTTTATTCACACCATCAAAGGGCATTCTGAACCAATGTTAGCAAGGAACTCTGGTAAAACATTAGAAGATGAATGTATTTATTATTTTAGAATTCAGGTGCAAAATGCGGAAAACCCAATAATCACTAGTGTGAAAGAAACGCCACAAAACAAACTGAATTTTATATTGAGTCATAAACTGAACAAAAAGGGAAGGTGGCTACAGAGATTTAATTCTTATATGTCAGTCACATAATCCACGAGACACTTTGGATAAGAGATGCCTGGAAAGAAGGTAGAACTGGAGATGGAAATGAAGCCACAGGGCTTCCTTTTACTGTGAAACACAGCCACAGCGAATGGGAAGTCTGCTACTGTGAGAACCAACAGTCAGGGCAGAGCAAAGACAGCCTGAACAGTACACTATTATTCAATTATTTAATTAAAATCTTTAAAATCTGTAGGGCTTTTTAATGAATATTTAATAAGCATGTAGGCATCTGAAATCAGACTGCTGGCATTTGACTGTCTCATCAGGACCGACACTGGACACTCATTCAATCCTCTGCAGACCCTTACTAGCCCCTTATAAAAAAGTCTCACAAGATAAAAAGAAGATTGAAGATAAAAATCTCGCAAGAAGTTAAACAGCATATGAACCAACAAAGCAACAGTATAAATCAGCAGTGATTCTCTACTGTTCCATTTGTATCCCCCAAGAAGTGCATTTCATTTAAATTACTACTTATTCATTTTACATCTGCTATTCTCTGTAGGTATTGGTGAATGCAGTGCTAACTACACCTAATACTGGGAACACAAAGTAGAAATTTTTGAGATGGGTTTAAATCATTCTACAAATTCTTCTGTGGCTTTGAGGTATCTCCCAGTAAAGCTCTGACAAGTGACAGAAGCTTTAACACTTTCAAGAGTCGTTCTATTGTGCTTAAAGGAATGACTCTATGGAAATGCTCTGGAGCTCTAAGATTCAATGGGTCTTTAGGTAATAGAGGGCACAGAGCAGTGAACATCAGATCAATGAGTACTAACTACAGTGTTTGGCTAATACTGTTGGTCTTGTACCAGCAAAACGCTAAAAACTTAAGCCAATATTCCATAAAGCATTTATGCACAAAGTCTTTTTCAGGACCAAGTTTACAAAACATCTGAAATCCAGATCTGCTCCTATATTAGTCACAGGCATGTCCAGGAGTGATAACTCCATACCATGACTAAGGGACTCATTCAGATCCTTGGAAAGTCAGCGGGGGTTTTGCCATTGGCTGCAATGAGCATCATCAGATCACAACGCAGACAAGATGAGTTAATACATACACAAACAGGAATACCCTAATATTGCTTAACACAGCTGTGATAGCATATAAGGCTTTTAAAAGTTGCTAAACAAGCTTCAAAGTACTTCTGCAAGTGAAGTCCTAAGTGTCTAAAACAGACCCTCAAAAAGTCACTCCAACCACACCCTATGGTGACCAGCTTAGTATTCATCTAAAATTCTTATACAGATGCCAAGTATCTGCTGAAAGTAAAATTCAGCTATAACCCTGAATAATGTGTCCTATTGGTAGCCCTCACTGGCACACAGAAGCCAGAGTTCCAGAGTTGCTCTCAGGAGTATCTTTCCTCTGCAGTTGCTTCATTCTGCATGCACCTACCTCCTGGTAGTCACCTGGTCTCACTGGAAGCCAATTCAAGGAGCTAAACCGGCCAAAACTAGCACTAAGGGGAAAACATGAACACACTCTGTCCGTTTAGCTCTCTGAATCAGCTCAACACTGAGGCAAGCCAGAGTACTGGCACATGAAAGGAATTGGAAGAGATGATTTAGCTTTTGTTGGTTTTGCCTACCCATTTTAACAAATTAGCTATAACGTGAAACTGCAACCTGACTGTACAGAGGACCAAAGCAACTAATATGAATCCTCAGTCATCCTAATACTGACACTGGTAAATGAAATTAGATGTTTCTTTGTCTTTATTAAGAAAAGGTTAAGTTAACGTTTGTAAACTAACTTATAATTAAAAGCTGGAGAGATATTTAAAAGTTTTGCTAACCAATATCATGGTGAAAGCAATACATTAGCCATCATATGTTATAAACTGTTACCTAATTTCTATTTTTCACACCAAAAATCAGTAAATATATTTATGCTTATTTAAAGAGACCTTTGCATTGATAAATGAATTTGAAGTAGCTTTGTGTAAATAGGAATTAGGAACAAATATTATTTTGGTGCTTGCGTTGTTTTTTATATATTGCAAAATCAGTACAAGCCCAAATCCAAGTATTTCTCCTTACACTTACAGAAGTATTTAAGCACACAATGTATGAATGTTGCTACCTTACCAAAGTTTCTCTTTATAAAAAGTCTTAAATTAAAATCACTGCTCGGTACTTTTCATTTCACCTAACTGTCCAGTAAAAGATTCGTTATATTAAATAATTTATTCAGCCATTTCCTGATCTAATCATAAATTTGAAATGTGGGAAGAAATTAGCACCTGATGTTTGGAATAAATGTGACTGAGGTAATATTGATTTAATATTTTGTCATATTTATTTTATCTGCTGGCCTTTTCCTCTCCTTGCTGTAGATTCACAGTAAGTGGAAGAATGAGTGAGGAAGAGAGATCAAGGAAAAACCAGGGGGGAGAAAGAAAAGGTTTCCTGTGTTTTTAGTTTTGGCATGCCAATTCCACCACTTCACAATTTTTATCTTTTTTTTTCAGGAAGAAAACAAAAGGCTGAGAACTCAAATAATCTGCTGCATCCCAGCACTGCCATTTTCAAGAGCTTGCGTCCTGTCACTACAACTTCCAAATCAAGTCCCTTAATTAGTTAATTTTCTAAAATTATTACATTGCGTTTTTGTCTGTCTTCTTTTTATAGAAGCTTGTCTACTCCAGCATATATGTATGTGTGCGTGCGTTTGTGCGCGCATGTGCATGTGTGCATGTATTTCTAATAATTAACTATTACCCTCTCTCCAAAATTTTTTGAAAAAAGATAATTTGGGGCCTTTGCCGACATAAGTGTTCTCATTCCATATATGTTCAGTCAGGAATTTCTGTTATCATAAAGCTGGGTGAGCCCTAGCCTAGAGCCTACTGTTTATAAGGAACTAATGAGAGTTAACAAGAACATTTACTAGGTTTGTAATGAATCAAATCCTTCCCTTCTAACCAAATCTCCACTAATTGCTTCAACTACTAATAGCTACCCTGAACAAACTAAGAATTAATAAGGTGATTCATTCCAATCACCACTTTGCCAATACTGCCAATAAGGTTACTGCTAGGATGCTAACATGGCCATTTTTCTTTAGGATGTAAATAGAAATTGTTAACTTACTTTATAACTCTTAGATAACTAGTTTTGATTGCTAATCAGTTTAGGCCAGATTAATATTTGCAATGTAAAACCAAAAAATCTTAGAAGACACTACTTTGCACTATAATTAAAAGTGAAATTGGCTGGATAGGACAGCATGCTTACTTCCAGTCTTTCCCGACTCTTCTTGAAATCTTGGTATATGAACTTACTTCCAAATATGATCTTATCAGAGCACAGGTGTATAAGAGAATACTACATAATGGGGAAGTCTAAAAATATAGGATAAAATTATCAAGGGAAGACAGCATTTTATCACAAATTCGAGCATGCAATGAGATTTTTAAAAACACAATAAATTTTAAAAGCTCTAAATTTTTATAATCCTGGAGTATTTTAACTAGAATAACTCATCACAAGTTTGGGAATACATTAGTTTGAAGGCCGATATTCCAAAAACAACCAGCTCAGTTGACCAGCTGAGGTCCCCCCAGCTGCAGATGCATACAGAGAAACCAAAAGCCTCTACTTGTACTTTTGACAGTTAGTTTACATCCTTCTGAACAGCACTTCAGACTTCAGAATACACTCCTAATAGTTTAAAACTATTTTTCTCTTGAAGTTTGACACAGAGCTCCATAAAAGTTCCAGTAGCAGAACAAAACAATAGTTCACAGCCAGAATTCTTAGAATAAAAAAAAAAAATATTCTTTTTCTTTCTCAAGTGTTGTAAGTTAAAAAAAGAAAATGTACTGTCAAACCCAACTGCTCGTGCATCTCTTTGCATAAAGCTAAAAGGATGCTTTCAGGACAGATGTAGTTTTGTGGCTTATGGCCGAGCATAAGCAGAGACTGTATATTATAAGCAAGATGTATAACAAAGTTCATTATTTAGACCGCCTGTTGTTTCCTATTGAAAGGCCTTGATTCAATTCCTTGTTTCTTTACTGAGTTTTAAATATCCAGAAAGAAATTTTCCATTAAAGATACTAAAAAAACAAATCCTGTTTCAAGGAGCAATGGAATGCATTAGGGAGACATTCCAACATCATGATTCTTATCATCGAAGGCAAGATCATATATCCAGATTTCAAATCAGATTTCAATAGGATACAACAAGTGAGGCACAGCCTGAGGTACTGAATAAGGAGAAATTACAGTGGCTCATTGAGTGTGTTACTGAATGAGACAGAAGCTCTGCAGAAACACACAGGAGTACACTCAAAACAGTGCTAGTCTATTCAGACACAGCCACATCAGCTCCACCTGAGCTAACATGGTACTCGAAGCAGCATTACTGAACTTATGTACTTTACTAGCTCTAGGAACATTTCATGCTTACTGATGACAGGACGAGAGGAAATGGCCTCAAGTTGCGCCAAGGGAGGTTTAGATTGGACATTAGGAAAAATTTCTTTACTGAAAGAGTGGTCAAGCATTGGAACGGGCTGCCCAGGGAAGTGGTTGAGTCACCATCCCTGGAAGTATTTAAAAGACGTGTAGATGAGGCGCTTAGTGTAGTGGGCATGGTGGTGTTGGGTTGACGGTTGGACTCGATTATCTTAGAGGTCTTTCCCAACCTTAATGATTCTATGAGGGCTATTTATTCTGCATAAAACAACATGCTAGTGCACCTATCCTGCTTTTGGTGCATAAGCTAACTTGTTACATCCATTATATAATTATAAAACTATATGTAAACATCAACATGTACACAGACAGCACATAGAAGACCTTAATTCCAGTATTTCCTTACTTTTGAAATGCTTGATCGTGATGCTGTAATAATATTCACTCAGTCTACATTCATAAGCGTGTAATGTTAAAAATATCTTTACGCAATATTAGCATAATTAGAAAAACGTGTACCCTAATATTAGAAGAAAATATCAATAAAAAAGGTTTCTGAAAGAACAGTGTATTTTGGAAACAGCATAAATGTTGAAGGAATAATTTCATTCACGCAAAAGGTTTACAAAAGTTAGCAAAGTAGACTAAAAGTAGATTAAGGGCATGATCTCACGGATAAGTACTACTGAAAAGTTCTAGTTACTACAATATATCTAAAACTCGAAGTAACAGAATTTATTCAACAATCTTAAAGACATAAAATATCTACTTATTCTAATGAGTAAAAACAAGACAAAAATTTTAAAATCGGTTCTGAAGTCTATCTTAGCATTATAGTAAACAAATACTAATACATCCAAATTTAAAAAAAGCTTTTTCTTCACTTACTTTGCCATCATGATTAAACACCTATGCAAAAGCAGGTAACTGTTTAAACTGTTTGATTGACCTCAATCAAAAAGGTGAGTACCTAATTAATTTACAGTTAGAGACATTCTTACTGTACAACTTAACATAAATAAGGAAATCTCATTAAAGAGATTTAGCTACATGCACCACATTATCTTACGAAAAAGTGTCATATCGTAAGATGTTCTACAGCTTATACTTGCTTATATTTTTCACACTGCAGATTCCATTTAATTTTCTTGACTGACCCTCATCATTATGTGAAGATGCTCCAATCAATTCTAAATTAATAGACTTTGTTTCAAATAAGCAGGCTATATTTTAGTGATGTATCATGACTGCTATAAAAGACTTTGTTTGCTGAAGTACACTGACTTCTTTGATCTCAGTGTCTTGCTTTCTAGTCTCTAGGACCATACTCTGAGACTATAACAGTTTTATTTCAGCAAGGAGATAAAGGTATGATCTAATTCACTTTCCAAATAGTGAACATGACTGTTCAAAGCATGCATGTAATTCCATTCCTTCCTCACAACAACAGAAAATTTATAAACACTGGTTTTTTTAGTAGAAACCTATGATTTGATATGAACAGTGATTTTTCTGAAAAAGAAATAGCAAATTTAATATTTGCCTTTAAACACTAATATGTTACAAACTTATTCAGTTTAAAACAACATTAACCTACAACGATAACTAATTTTAATGTACTATTTGGTTTTTGGTATGCTCTTATACCAAATGTTATTGCAACTAAATGAGAATTTTCAACATTTTTCATCTTTTTTGAACATCTGACAGCAGTTCATATTTGAATAGTTCCAGCATTTCCCTCACTGAAATCAATATGAGTACTGAAGAATAGCAAGCAGGTATGTCAATCTGTTAGCTGGATTTGAAGGAGTACAAGTTTATAAGTTATTTTTCAGCCTGTTGGTATAAGAAACATTCAACAAACAAACATGTAGATTTTAAGGTTCTTGTCAAATCTATTAACTACCTATGAAACAAATGACACAAAAGGAATGTGCCATTTTGCATACATAGGAAACCATACAATGAAAATAAGCATGACCAAATACAGATCTACTTAAACTAATAGTTACATATGGAATAAGGAAACAAAATCCACAATCCAATGGATTCTCTAGCTGGACAATTCCCTCTCTCCTGCCATCATCTCAGATAAACACTTTTAAGATTAGTACCATAACAATTAGATGGGAGAGTTGAGATATTACTGCCCGTCTCTGCACGCCTCACCTTTGGCCAGAAACTACCTGCCTTCTTAGGAAGGCAGCAGACGTGAATGTGTGCCAGCTCTACAGCTATTGTAGTTCAGTCTAACATACTATCTCCAAACCAACTTTTACTGTTTTAACTGCAATCTCAGACTCTGAATTTCAAAGAATCTAAACAGCTGAAGCTTACATAACACAGTTTTCTGCTACAACAGGGAAGTAACTCTTACCATGCATTAGGTTTCTCAAATTCTGTTCTCCTCTTATCTAACTTGTACTATTGGTAAAACAAAACGAATATTGTTTCTAGTTAGCTGCCAGTTGCTGAATGGGATTTATTTATACGACGACTAAATTATCAAAACTGCCTTTACTAGGATAATATTCCCTATCACATAGAAGTGGAATAAAACGTTTTACTCTAGGAAATCAGGCTTGTAAGTAATGGCAAGTCAACCTGAAATATCCCTTGATATCACAAACAGATGTATGTAACAACTCTTGGTTTAGTTTAATAATTACAAATTATCTCGTTGAGAACAATACTTCATCTCCAGAGTTATTTTTCATATGCAAGAGTGTTTTCATAATAGGCCACAGAATATAAAAACACATTTTGTTTAACACTACTCAGGCACTTCAAAAGTGTCCTTTCTTCTCTACAGCAAATGGCAGAAAACAACCCTGCGTGGAAGAAAGATGCAAAATTTTCTAACCTTCAAGAGATGGAAATGCATTCCAATATTTTTTTAAGTTCACCCTGCTAAGTGGTATTTCAGGTTTTCATCATAATTTTTATGTAGACCATTTTTATAAAAAAGTTTCCAAATTAACAGTGTACCTATACTGCTCTCAATAAAGGAATGGAAAAGGAAATGGAAGTGTGTGGAAGAGGGGGTAGAAGAGGGAAAAAAGGAGAGGAATAAATCAATGAAGTGACCATTTCTAAGGTACTTCTTTAGGTGCAGAGAAATATAAAATTAGTTGCTTGGATAAGAGATATGATTTGCATTTATTGAGTACACAGCTACAGCTTATGACACTACCTTCCTGCAGCTATTTAGTTTCTCTTTGCTGAACATCAACACTCCACAACAGTTGGCAGAGGAGATGCATTTTTGTGCTCTCCTTTCCCCTAGATTTCCTTCTGGAATTGATACACCTGCAGAATCCCTTCTTTTTGCCCTTCACATCCCTGGCCAGATTCAACTCCAGTTAGGCTTCTGTTTTCCTACCCCATCCTCGCATGTTTGGACAGTGTCTCTATTCCTCTTGGGTCACGTGCCCCTGCTTCCCAGTTCTTGCATACTTCCTTTGTATTTTAGTGTTTTATCAGGAGCTCCTTGTTAACCCATGCCACATTTCCTGCACATCAGGATGGACCACTCTTGAACTCAGAGGAGATAATCCTCCAGGTAATGCCCAACCGTGGACTGGAGCAGCTGAGGAGAGCCTCTCAACATGCTCCTTGTTCTGCTGACTATGCTTGAGGGGAGTAGCCTCTGGAAGAAGTACTTTGTTGACTGTTGCATGCAGTAAAGTTGGCCAGATCTCATCTGTCACAGCCTGAATAGGAGTCTAAAACCCCAGCTGGAGATCGCAGCAAATTTATGTTATTTTGCACCGAAAAGGACTAGCATGTAGTTAGCTACAATTAGACAAAACAACAGTAATGAAAGCAGTTGGGGAGTCTTAAGATCTACAGCTATTTTGCAAGTTATTAGAACACCTTGTAATAACAAATGAGTTATATTAGAATCTACTCAACCTAAAAACAAATTCAAACTAAGCCAGACAGCAACTTGTAAAAAGAACAAATGTACATGTTGAAAATACAAAAGTGGAACTGTATAGAAATATTTCGTATATCACTTTACTGAAAGAAAATTTTAGTACAGTGAAAAGAAAAGCCTAGAAAGTGCCCAAGAAACACTAAGGTGCCGCACTAATACATAAAGGGCAACCTTTTTTTTTTTTTTAAAATGAGTGCTTTTCCTCTGTTTGAACTTCTGTTGATTTATGTCTTAGAAGTTTCAGCACGTTTGTAAATAGAGGAGTAATTTGGACTCAACAGACAATTAATATAGCTTTTGAGAACCAGATTTTTTTATACTATAAACACCAGACAGAATAGAAATCCCAGCAAGGCTGAGGAAATAACTGCTCACTCTGAAAAGATGTATAAACTACTCCACCTTAAATTATCAAAATTTAAGTAGCTTAACAAGAGAGCTGCTGCAGTAAAATCACAATTTCATTCCCAGTGTAACGGTAAGAATGATAATTTACAGTTAACAGCCATTACAAGTAACATTAACTAATGCACATAAAGTGAAACATTCTGCTTCTTATGAGGAAACTAAATAGAATTTGTACAAACTTGCACTGCTAGGATGGTTACTGCCCGGTACCACCCCCGCTGCAGGTGAGGCTGCATATGCTAAAAGATAGTACTGGATACACAAGCTCTTCAGTTATACTTTTTGGTGACCAGTGGTAAACTAGCCAAATTCAGGTTGGATATTAAAGATAATTATGCTTTTAAATTAAGTAAGACAAGTTAAGTGACAAATAAATAAAAATAAACATAATTGAGAAAGATGGACATATTGCCAAATAGTAGCAAAGATATGATGAATCTCATTTTGAGCAGTCATTTCAAAGGTAATGTTCTAGAGACAAGCATTCATTATTAGATCTTTAAAACGTCAGCAACAAATTTTGTATATTTCACCAATTCTGGAATGCTTAATGCACTCACAAAACTTTTAGCTTGGTTAATCTATTGTTAAGACAATACTGGTTTTTAAAGTAATTGGGTTTATTTTATTACCTACTATGTTGCTACAGAGAACGTTTTTAACTTGTAGCATATTATCAGCATAAACAATAGACGCAATATCACAACTTTGCCATTTTCTTTTTCAATGAAATGGAAATGAAGCCATAGAGGTTAACTTCACAGAAAAGTATTAGCCGGATGCATTAAAGCATAAAGATAGGAGACAATTATTTATGGAACACTGTTCACCATTATCCTTTTCAAATTCTACAAGAAGGCTAAATATTGATGGATTCCCAAGTCACCTTTTCCCCCCTTTGGTGTTAACAAGTAGGAGTATGTTTTTGATGCTTCCAATTTATCAAGATCAGGTGAACTGAATGGTTTTACAGAGTATACTATTCCAACTCCTTCAGGGCCTATAAAACCACATTAAACTCAGCTTGTTATTAATAATTCATGGCAACTTCCTTAGTTCGCTACAGTGGCATCACTCTTAGGGCATCATTCTTACTGAAACAGCTTAACAGGTAAAGTCAGATAAAGAGTGTTACGATCAAAATGACAAGGAGCCTACCATGAACCCGGGGACACTGAAAGCCCTAAAGAATTTCAATTCCTGTAATTTTCAGGCTAAATCCAGCATTCTACACCCCTTTCTAAAAGCTGATATTAATTTCATAGATAGTAAAAACAACAAAATTCCTTCTATCTACTGAAGTTTGGCTTATCTGCAGATTTGAAGTGTTAAATTTCCACACATTTAGGTATACTGCAAAGGTATTGATGCTCTCATTACTCTGAAATAGATCTCTTTAACAAGAATATTTTACTTTAATCAAGGATTAAACAAAGTATATCCCATTAAACATATCTATTATGCAAAAATATTATGATTTGGAATTGGAACACTTTTTACTATAGTAAAAAATACCTACTACTAAAACAGTTACAATCGACACAAATTACTATACATAAATAAAGAACACAAGACTTAATTCTTCATGGTCACAGAATAAATGGCTCATACAGATTTATGTCACGTATTACTAACATATTTGACTACAATGCTCATGACACTAACTAGATGGACGGATTCAGAAAAAAATGGCATTCAGTATAAACACATTAAGGTAGGGATTAGATACCGAAACTACATTTTTGTAATTTACTCAATGGAGCAAAATTATCTTTGATAAATCAGTAAAACACCATGGAAAAAACAGATTTATACTTACAGAGTTAGTTAATTCTGGTGTAGAAGTCCACTTCAAAAGCTTAGTCTGCTGAATACAACAATGACCTATGCACTAAAAACTTTAAGTCATATGAAAATTAGACATCCATCTTTGATTCTTTTAAGTAACAAAATATTGTTACTGTCTTAACTGCCTTTTCCCCCCACAAACATTTTTTTAATCTGCTACTACACTAACGATGGATTCAACTTGTATGAGCAATAATGTTACTTAATGTAAGCTTTATGCCATCTTTTACACAGGTGTTAAGAAGGAAATGAAGAAAGATGTCCTTGGACCCAGATGGCTAGGACAAAAACCTAATCCAAAGCATGAAAAGAACTGTCTATGTATACTCATCTTTATGAAAATCCTCATCTATGTGTGCTCATATTTTGAGGTGGGGGGAGGGGGGAGAGATAGTTTATTACAAATGCTTGCCATTGAGATTTGATTTTGTTGTTGTTCTTTTGGTACAAAGATTATCTCCCGGGCTTTGAAGGCAAACACTTAGTCAATACTCTCCTATCTTGCCCACAACGGTAGATAGGAATGAAAAAAAAAAAAAAGGAAAAGGATGTTCTGCTTGAAGGACTGAGAAGGAGACAAATCAATATCACTTGTCATTTCTCATGAGTGTTGTACTCACACACATTTGGAAGGAAGGGTAAAAAACAAGAAAAGCCTTAATTTAAAGAAAAAAGGAAAAAGTAGATACTTTAAAACTGCTAACCAATTACTTAAAATACTGAACTTCAGAAGTACATATTACTGAAATATTTATTGAGAAATTTTTACCTAGGACAGTTTGAGAAACAGACAAAAATCCCAAGTACCTGTCATCAATACTGTAGGTCCTTCATACAGCACAAGAGACTGCACCTTCTGGGTCAGCTACTTGAGTTCCAGAAATCCTTTAAAATTTTTTAACATGAGATCTTCAGAAAAAGGCTGGACTTCACAGATAGCAAAATGCAGAACTCCAAATGACATTAGGTTCAAAAGAAAAACTGAGACCTGTCCACTACGCATGAATTATCACTGATTAATATCCTCATATGAGGTTACTCTCATAAGAAGCTATATCCCTATGCTGCCACAAAAGGATGGCAGAGCCATCGCTTATACAAAAATCTGGTAGGTACACACCTTTGAGAACTCAAAATGTTCAACACTGCTAATTTTATGTAAAATGTCAGATCTTGGTAAGCTCCAAGATCCACATGAAGCTCAAACTCACCCAAACCATCACCATTTCATTCAAATGAGGGGAAAGAACAGTCACAATAGCCACACGGCCTGTGGAAGGGTGCTGGAAATAGGAAAAAGCAAGAAGGGCGAAGTTTATTTTTTCTAAATAATATCACTGTCAAAGTGGCATGAATGGTTGCAAGTGAAGGAAAAGCTGGAAAGCACCAGGAAGGAAAACAGGTCACCACCCCGAGCCAAGAAGAGGATAAAGGGTAGAACTCTCCTTCCCAAGTTCTCCGTATTCCACCACACACAAGTACGGATTTGCAGAACTCCACACCTTTAGCAGCACCACTTAGAGAATAAAAATTCTTCCCTCCAGCAAGCAGTTTCAACTCATCCCCACCTCTAGGCTTAAACAGGCCTTCCTCATCTACCATGGTAATTTTCAAGCTGCTTGGGTCTGACTTTCCGGAGAAGTAGTTACAGTATTTGAAAATCTCATATTAACAAATAAGTATTAGTGAGTGGCTTGCTGCAGCTTGCAATTAGTGTCCAGCACAGACAAAGACTAAAAGGGCAAAGCCTCAGAGGTACGTGGGACTAAGTGTTTTACTGCTATGCTTTCGACATACAAGAATAAAGGAGACTCTTTATTGCCATTCCACAGACACATTATCTACATACTTGTAAAGGCAAATTTTAGATGAATCAGTTCTAATTATGTTGGAGACAACAAGGAGGGTCAGGCTTTTGGGTACTGATTCTGTATCTCTACACAATACCTATTCCCTGGTGTTTCTCGTTCACTCCCTGTTCAGTAATGTATTAGCCCAGGAAGGTTGTTTTTCCTGACATAAACCCTAAGGACAAACAGAATTTCATTACTGCCTTATGGTCAAAACAGTTGACAAGCCTTCTCAAAAAGTCACTTATTTCTCCTAAGATAGTTGACATCTAAATCCGGCTGGGAACCAATAAAAGTGACCCAAACTTTCCTTCTGAAGAAATCTGCATTGTCTTATTTGCCTATGCCACCACTGTTGAGTTAATAAAGTCTAATTCTCTAGTAATGATACACAGCAAGTAGATATGCACAACAGTTTCATGGAGATAAAATAAACAAAAAACCCCAAACTTTTCTTGATGTTGTGTCTTAACTCCCCCCCTCCCTGTGCACAAATGGCAAAGTAAATCAAAATTCTCCCCGTGAACACAGTTCTTTATCCTTAAAGGTCTGCCTAATCATATTCATGTCTGGAAATGAAATAAGATTTCAAAAGCTGTATTCACATGAAATCAACTACCTGATTTTTTTGTGTGTGGCAATTGCATCCTAAATTGTTTACAGCTGGCTGTCTGCTTTATCTTAGTTCAGGAAACTGAGTATATGAACAGTTCTAAAATAACACATTTGAAATGGAATTGATGCTAAATACTCATTCCGCTAGTGATACACAAGGACGTCTTAGCTGCTTACCAGAATTATACCAATAGTTCCTCTATTACCCATGGAGACTGCTTAATTTTTTCAATTTTACTTATATTGAAGAGAAATGCTGATTTCTTAATATTGAAAAATTAGGAATGGAAA
Source organism: Calonectris borealis (assembly GCF_964195595.1). Taxonomy (NCBI): domain Eukaryota; kingdom Metazoa; phylum Chordata; class Aves; order Procellariiformes; family Procellariidae; genus Calonectris; species Calonectris borealis. The sequence goes on from NC_134314.1 coordinate 77,526,277, forward strand.
ACATATGTTGGAACTATTGTCACTGTCAGATGAAAGCAGGGAAATGCCAGGCTTTCAAAAGTGGAGTGCACCATAAGAAATATTTTAAGTCTGTCAGTGAATACAAGTAGTATCATAAACAAGAGTTATTTACTAGTATTTGAGTATTACTTGGCATTTTGAAGGTAAAAGCCTACAAAAATGAGAAGAAAAAAATCAAATCCTAAATGTGTTGGTGATATGATTTTACAAAGCTAGTGTCACAAAACAGCCTGCTCGCTTCAACACAAGTTACATGTCCTTCGGTCAGGATACTACCTGGCTAAGAACCTAAAATCTCGCAAAAGGGTAAGTATGTGAACACATAGCAAGTGTTGACTAATTTGATATAATGTTAGATTAACTGTATGGTGTTAAATACAATTTTAAAGAACCTGATTCTTACTTTTCAGATGTGCAATTATTTTTATCTTCATATTAATAATAAAAAACAGTAAATTTAATCCAGAGTAATTCAGAGGTGAGTTTCGTAACACCTAAGCAGAGCTGCATGCACACCATAGTAAAATCAACTTGTGTTAGGTATATGTAACATTCAGTAATTGTCAGGTACAAATGGGAGAAGAAAGTTACAGACTGAAGCAGTTAGCTGAATTCAGACAGCACAAGTAACCTTTCAGAGCAGTGCTGGGATCAGCTGTGTGACTCCCATTGATTTTAGTACAGGTTACTCAAGTCTCATATTTATCCACAGACCAAATAAGGCAACAGAAATGGCTTCTGAAGTACCTCCCCTAAGCTTCAGATGTTTAATGAGATTGATGTGGCCAAAGCACCTTGCTGTACTTTAAAAATTTGAGTTTTAATGTTATTTCAGAGCAGCATTTGGTACTTTTATAAGGCTGTAATGCATTTTCATTTTACCTGTATTGAAAAAAAGAGAATGGAGAACAGCAGGAAAGCAGCTATTCTAGGAAAGGAAGGCATAAAACGTAAACATAATGCAACAAAGCAGCAGATGAAGAAACTCTTCTTTTCTTTATTAGAAATATGGGAAACAGATTGTGCTCATCTTGCTTAGGGCCAAGAGCCTCATTGTATGGAATTCAGCCAGGCTCTGCCACACAGCTCACTAAGGAGTTTTGCTGTGTTAAAGAGTAAACCAGATGGGATATTTGCTTCCAACAAGATAATCCTAATGGAAATTGTTAAAAGTACTGTAAAAGAAACTTTTCAGCTTCATCTGCTATTTTATCGTGTACAATGAAGGCAAGCAGAAAGAAAAGTAGACTATGAAAAAAAAAACAGGAAAATTTAAAAATTCAAAACATTAATCATTAATTAATTTTAGACTTTATCTGCCTCAGAACTCCATCTGTTTACATGAAAAAAAGGTAATAAAGGCACTATGTTGTAAACAAAGCAGCTTAGATACATACTTCTGAGAAAGAGGGTCAATTATCATACAGAGACAAGCTCGTGCTTCAGTTATCCCCATCCAGTTTGCCAAGTAGAGGTACCTACACCTAAAAATTTACTGTTAAAATGGGCAAAAAATATTTTTTTTTTTTTAATCTTGCTCTCTCAGACTGAAAACTCTAAACTTCCTTTTCTTTTTCAGGAACTGGTCTATACCAGACTTAGATATTCTAAACAGTCTTTGACTCTGTCCTGCCATGTTTCTTCAATCAGCCAGAGAGCAGACTGGAATGAAATTGATATGATTGGATAAAGGAAAATCAAATTTTTTCAACATTTCGTTTCAGTAATCTGATTATGAAGCTTTTAGTAATAGTATAATTACTTTGAAGTTCTGAACATATGTTTCCACTGAGAGTATTCCACAGAGGACACTGTATCAGAAAAGGGAAGAAATGCAAACATAAATGTACCAAAAATACTTCAGCTCATCAAAAAAAATTAAAATTAAAGGAGAACCATATGCCAGAGATGTAATATGATGTCCAATATGAACCACTTTCATTTCCATCATCCACAATCCCTTTATTTAACACCAATAAAGAAAATGGAAAATACTTTTTCCATGACCTCAAAGCACATTACCAGAAAGTTACAGGATTGGCATATTTAAAAAAGGAAAAAACACACAGAAAATGACTAAGACAGAAAGCAGCTGAACACTATTCCTTGAATTTTGAGGGGAAAAATTCAATGAGTGCTAATGCTTCTACTGATGTAAAGGGTGTCTTCGAGAAATAGCTCACACAGTAGTCTTGAAAAGCCCAGATATTTCAATTTCTTGTGATTCATACTCTTTTGAAGTTAACTAAATATCCTTAGCTGTATACAATGAAGTTATTAAATCTGATATATTAGATGTGAGACACAAGACAGTTCTATTGTCTAAATTTACTAGGAAAAAAAAAATGAATCAATGAATTAAGAGGGGAAATTCACCACTGAGCAAAACATTTAGAAATGCTAAACAAAAGATATAAAAGATATAGAACAGCAGCATAAACAACAGGAAAATATTGGAAAAGCAAATAAAAGGAACTAGTGGAACTATGTCATCACACAGAAAAGCTTCACAGTTTTAACAAAACAACACTCACATTAGTCATCACAACAGCAATGAACAAAACCAAGTGTATCTTGTTTCTGGAAAGACAAGTTTGCCTTTTTTATTTGTTTGTGGTTTTTACATATCACAAACAATTTACAAATGTAAATGAATTTGCTTCAGTGCTCATCTGTGTCATCATAAGCAAGCTTAGTACGGAAGCCTACTGCTTTATATAGGACACCAAAAAAATTTCAGACATTTGTAATGATGTGAATAAGTTTTCACAGATAGACTAAAGCAAACAAGGATGTCTGACTCTTATGATGACAAATGTATTGTTCATACCACCTTCACAAATAACAGCACAACCAACACCTTTTGATGGCAACTGCTCTCTAAAAAGCTGTGCTTTCATTTCCTACACATTAATATATTATAACCTTCCTGTCCTTTAAACTGCCATGGAATGACAAGCTCTTTCCTCAATTAGTATCTTCATTAATCTTTACCAGCTTCTGAAGCTCTTAAACAATAAATCAAATCAACTTCTAAACGCTTTTTTTTCATATACTCACGTCAGGATTGCGTACACTCTCAGTAGAAGGGCTTAGGCTTAGAGCTTGGAGGCAAAGACAAACTATGATCTCAAATCATAAGAGAATGTCAAAAGAATTTCCAAAAGCATGGAATACAACAAAGCAAGTAAAAATATTTTTGTTGTTTTCTTACAAAAAGATCTATGCTATAGGGACAAATAATACACAACAAAAGAACTTTTGACATACACAGAAAATAAACACACAATCCCATTGGTCAGATTTCCAAAATCAGGGTTAAAAAGGGAAGACATTAATGGCAAGGCACTCCTTGAGAACGTTCATTCGATAACCAGCTTCCTTTCATCACTTCAACTTAGCTCAAACCAGCTGAGTACAGAAAATCATCCATCTTCCTTAACAATCATAACTCTAATAAAGCTAAGGGGTATGGGTTAAAAACTGTATGCAGGATCCAGGTAATTTATTTTGGAGATATTTAACGGGCAATGACCATGGATGTGTGTGTGTCGTTGTCGTCATTGTTTTCCCCCCTCCAAAGATAAATGGAGAAGAAAATAATGGCATATAATATCACCATTTCAGAGACCATCAGAGGGGATGAGAGCTTTAAAATAGTTTTAGAGTCAGAGTTTAAAAATTTTCCTCCATTGAGATTGTTACCATGAATAGAGGTATTAATTTCTGCAGACAGCCTCAAACGTTTCCAAAGTCCAAGAGAGAGCTTTTGCTGTAAAAATTTACTCTAACTGCTTAGAGATAACAAAGCAGGAAAACAGTTAACGTGGTTAATTTCTCTGAAGCATATAATTTACAATGCCTCTTCTTTTGGAAGGCATTGTGATATATTTAGAAGGAATTGCTGAAGATTTTGTGGCTTACCCATGATAGGCATGTAGCCACTGTAAAAAAGACATCACTGAAATGTCCTACATAAAGGTACCGTGTAGTTAATGCATCATAATTGTGACAAGTTATTTACTGAAATCTTTTCCCTGAATTAATGAGAATTCATTAATCAGACTGCCTTCTTCAGAAGAGATGCGTATTTACCACCACAAATAATAGCTACCACTGTACAAATTTCTCAAGGGCATGAAATAAAAACCAGTCTCACAATTAAATGTTCATTAATTTCTACCCTTAAGATCGCTGAACTGGAATTTAATATTTGACTAATGGCTGGAGAACTTAAATGATTCCTGTTGTCTCTTGTCATTTTGACAGGGATTTTGTAATAATGTGGCAAATCTCTCACAGTTGTTTTCATACGCCTCAAAGAACAACTTTTGTGCTATAATTTTTCCTGGGTCAAACATTAACAATACTAATGTAGACATGAACATGCTTATTGAGAAAAGTGATGCAACGTAGGAGTTACTGCTTAAAAGCCAGTTTAATACAATCAGGCAGACTTCAGCCTACCTCAAAAAGTGCACAGCAATGAACGAATTCTTTCTCCATCTTGTCCAGCCTCAAGAATAAGACAGATAAGAGGGTGCTGATGGATTTTTCTACATCAGATAAATCTGATGGATTTTTATCCTTATTTTGTAAGGTCATCCATCTTTCCACTCTTTTTGCACTGATCAAAATACAAAGGGAGTGGGAGAGGCCTAAGCTACAACATTTGGAAACTGAAAAATCGTTACAATACAGATTTTGAAGAACATAATTTACCATACTAAAATTTAGTTACTTAATGATGATGAAGTCAGTCCTCATAAAATGCAAACATTTGCAAGATGCCACACACTGTAGTTCAGAAGGGAGAAATCATGTACTGTGAAATAATTTACAATTATATAATTAAAGCTTGCCTGCTAATTATCTCCAACCTTTGTAGTGGCATTCTGTGAATTCTGGGTATACAGCTGCACATTTCTAACACGACCATTTTTCTTTCTTTTAATGGAAGACTTCAGACATCACTGACTACATTTTGTGTTAGAAGTTGATTTTCAGTCCAACAATACTTACGTACAGTGCATCATAAAAAAAAAATCATTAAATAATAAAATTGGGTAAAAAGAATGAATTGTCTCTCTTTTACATGAGCTTTTTTGGCAAAGTAACGAAGCCTCCACTAATGGTTTTACTCTCCCATGGGCTTCTACTGAATATAGGAACTTGAAAAACCTGCACCATTCTCAGTATTGTTTGCTTCTGTGACCTGACCCCTTACGCAACTGACAGTTCCATGGTACAGTGTATGCTAGTCCAATTAACTTATTTCAGTAAATGGGGATACATGTGTTTCCAATTAAGAAAGCTACTCCACCTCTTGAGGCAATGTTATCAAAACAGAATCCAATATCTTCGGTTTTCAATGTATCTACAAAAGACACATACATTACTTTGGCAGGGATTCTTAAGCAGTAGCATTTGCTGTTACGCGTTCCAAAATATTTTTTAAATTTCCATATTTTGTTAGCATAGGCCTCTTCCTAATTGTTTCTGTGAATAAGTGGAATTTGAAATTCTTAATTTTATTCTCATCTCACAGATAGGCTGGACCAAATGTTTTGGCAACAGATATTATATTTAAACATTACGTATGCAAGAATTTATCTTTCCTGCTACAAAAGTTGTTTTCAGTTTATCTTTCCTAGTCACTCAGATAAAGAAGATAGGAATTTAAATATAATCTTCTCCTTTATAATGCCTTTTGCCCAAAGGACTGTGAAATCTTTTGTCAGCTCTGGATATGTTCCCAACATCAGCAGGAGCTGAGCATACTCTGCAACAACTGAGGGTGAAGACGCACAAGAAGGACTAAACAGATCAAAAAGCACCCTGCTAAAATTATTTAGTCCCATTTTTGCTATCTCCTTCTGCATTTTCCACCTATCTTGAGCCAACTTTGGTGTTCACTGTGCCCTTCTCTGATGATGATATCCAGCAAAAATGGACAGGTTTTTTGCTACAATAGCAAGTTGAATTAGTTCAAGTCAAATTAGTAATATTGTCAGTGAGAGGAATGAGGCAGGATGCACAGATGGCAGCAGAGAATGGGAGGGAGGAGCAAGGGAAAAAGAAATGGTAGCAAAACCTTTTCATGACTGATTCAGCTAGATCAGAAGTCACTTACACAACCCTACCACAACAGGAATTTAGCACAATATAGAGTCAGATCTTAAATTAACATACATACATATACATGCACTCACCATTCTAGTTACCACTAGGTAACCAGATAATACAGAGAAGGACGGTGATTTTGGCAATGGGAAATAATTTTAAGAAACCGCCAGATCGATATTCTACCTGTAGGGCCCTATTGAAAGACTCAGAAAACTGCACCAGAACATCCTTAGCCACTCCTTAATTAGTCTCTAATGTGTCTTGATATTACAATATTGTTATTTTGTGGCCATATATTAAAAAAAAACAAAAACAAAACACCAACCAAACCAAAAAACAAAAATCACTTTCCTTCCCCCTTGCTACTTTTCTTTCGAAAAGAAATCCAAGCAGTCTTCCCATCCCTCTTCAAGGAAACAAAGAAATCCAGAATACTCACGTATATCCAACAGAAACCAGATGTCTTTTGAAGGTAACCTATTTGATATGATACTTGATATGATAACTTTCTAAAACCTTGCTGGTAAAGTAATAACAAAGCATTCTGTAGGAAAATAATCAATAAAATATAAATCCAGTAAAATACACAATGTTTCATGATGCAGTTCTGTACATACAGTACAATACAGTTACCCTAGCAGAAGGAAAAAAGGCTCAAAACAACCCCAACAAAACAGATCATGCATACGAAATGCAAGTAGTCTTCGATATTCCGAGATTTAGGTTTTGTTTAATCAAATTAACTATCAGAAAGATTATTTGTGAAGCAAATGTAATAGCAACCTATAACTCAAACTATTATTCCAGTGAAAAGGACATATTGTAGTGGAACCATCCATAGATTACATACACTAAAATAGAACACCAAGATGACAATAACAAAAGAAACCCAAAATCGCAGCATGATATCATCAAAATATCTAATGACAATTAGACAATTCCAAAAATACTTCCCCTTTGGTTGCTAAGCCGGCACCATTATTTTCTAGTCTGAATTAATTCAGAGAAATTCTGAAAGAGTTTATTCTCATTTTACTTCCTCAACGTTATTTTCGTAACAATGAGAAATAGAAATATTTATGCAGAAAGTAAAGATTACCAACACAATGAAAAAGAGTGCAACACAGAGTAGTGATCGGTCATCCAGATAGCTAAAACCTTCACCCAGGCTCCCATTCTCCCTTTACTTGATTACTGTTGTATGAATCACATTTCACTGTCAAAGCCCTTTGCAACCTGTCTCTACTACCACCTTCATCTCTCATTCACTACAGAAATGCTGACCTGCCAATGCTAACTACCTAGAGCCCATCTTCTACATTTTTAAAACAGTTTGGAGCCTTCTCCCATGTTTTTTATTCTTTGAGAGATATTTCCTGAAAAATTCCACAAAGCTGCCCCAATATCTTCCTTCAAATTTAGTTTTAATCTTTTTTTTCTGTAATACCTATTGAAAACTCAAGAACAGATTTTCAGGAAGGCAACATTATTGCCAATGTTGTTGACTAAGAAATAGCTCAGCCAATCCAATTGTGGGTTGTCACTTACCTTACACCAACACTGGTTCTCAGCTGATCCAATGGTAAGCAGATATAGAGTATTAAATAAAAAAAAAAAATTAAAAACCCCCACAAAACAAAAACCTCCCATGCTCCTAAGTAAGTGCAGTTTTTGACAATCCAGGTCACTTAACTAGCTCACTCTGGAGTCAAATGAATATCAATGTCAGCTCAAGGAACACATGGTTGTTTAAGGGAAGGCACCAAAATGTTCTCCTTTAGGTGGCCATCAGCTGTGCTACACACCACCACCATTTGTATGTGACTCAGCAATTTAAAGGGTCAAGCAATAAAACAGTGTTAAGGGATGCCCCTTTAGTCACACCCACATAACTTTCATGTCACCATACTGTGAACCAACTCATGGAATTGACCCAGATTAAAAAGAAACTATTTCTTTTGGATTAATTTTTGACTTCACGGTGTGCCTGAACAGACAGTTGCTCTGCTGCAACTGAAAGATTAGTTTGCTGGTGTAAGAGCAGGAATGAGTAGAAGCAGCAATACCTAAAGACAGCACTGCTGTAGCATGATTTTTAATAAGAAAACAAAGCCTCGTACTAACCTATGTTTTGAGTGTACCTATTAACCATCATCCGTCTCCTGTGTTATACCTACAGTATTTAGCACAGGTACGGTGGTTTTTTGTTCTGTATCTATAAAACTCTCAGGTACTGTGGTGCTACAAATAAAATGTTTAAATGCCTGGAACAATTCCTTATGAAACAGATATATTCATACGTTGAATCTGCAACTTGTTGGTTTTTGTTTTCCTCTAACACATAAAACAGAAGCATCTGAAGGAGCTGTTTATCAGTGGTGTACTTTACTGACCAATGTTATTTTTTCCCGTGTTTGAAAATACATTTCTGTAGTCTAATTTTAAATTTTTTTAGGGTTTTTAAGGGGAAAAGAAGTTGGGGAACCAACTATACACTGAATTTCCACTGGATTTATTTTGCCTTTCAATTAAATCTTTAAGAAGCCTACTTAATTCTGCCATCTAAAAAAAAAAAAAACAAACTGGAAAACTATTGAAGTTACAGAACTGCTAGCTTCCCATGGTAGGAATAATATAAAATATCAAACAACATTAGAACATGTTAGCCTTGTTTCTTCTTCCAAATTTTAACACAAGTATTTACTGAGTTCACTAGTATTTGCTTGACATAAACAGTGAAACAGTTATTTGATTAATTTTTATTTATAAAAGGGCAACATTATTGTGACACGGTACCATCATAAAAGCTGCAGGCTGCTAAACAGCTGCAAAACGGGTTACTTGCTATTTATGATAGTCTATGACTAGCACTTGAAGACACATTCCCTGTTACAATCTTAAACTTCTTTACCACAGGACAGAAATTAGCAATGCTGCATCAAATTATAAAGCTGTAAATTTTTGCTACTGAAAAAATTCTCTTATCAAATTAATTTAGGTACATAAACCTGTAGGAAGTTTTTGTCCAGTTCTTGTCAACCCACAAAGACTATCTCCTGTCATCTTCAAAATAACACCAGTGTATTACGCTTTCTGACCAATCTGTCTTCCTGACACTGATACCAACATGGAAGAAGTACCAATAGGAAACTGGAAATGCTAGGAGGTCAACTGACGTCTTTCAGTGCTTACTTAAAAATAAGAAGTCCTCAGCTTGATTAAATCCTCATATTTAGTTGACCATCAGTATTTTATCCTTTAAAGCAAATAAATAATAAATAAAATCCACAACTATACCAAGCAGACCACGAGCCCTATTGTTATTACCTATATTTTTTCTTTCCAAAGTAAATTACCTCTAATAATTTTCTGTACTTGCTAATTAAAAAACTTTACTGAGAATTAATCAATGAATAGCTAATTATCCAAATCAACCAAAAGGTATTTCATATTTAAAATCTTCATTACAAAATATGTTACCAATTCCATTAGTTCCTGGCTTTCAAGAACAACCATGCTCTGTTTCTAAACACACATTTAAATAGAACCATCTCACCATTTCCTCACATCTTTTACTTCATGACTATATCATTAGTTAACATTGATTTCTATCCCCCCTTTCTATCTCCCCTTTCAGAAGATTTCTATCTTCCCCTTTTCAGGTAGAAAACAATTGGCCTTAAAATTATCAATAACCATTCTAAAATAACAAGAAGTTGTATGTAAGCTAGCTGCAAACTCATTGCGGAATACATTTCAGAAATAGTTCAGGCCCTGTTCTATATTCTTTATGCGTCCTCACGAAAGCTCTCCAACATTTCGACAGAGCACTACCAACAGCTCCTTGTGAGGCAGCAGAACTGATACTAGCGATGACAAGCAGAGTGCAACGCATCCACATGGATGTTGTACTGAGTTTATTTATCAGACCTTACAGAGTTCAGCCAGTTTTAAAAAAAAAAAAAACAACAGACTGAAATTGTGTAACATTGTCATATTGAACAAAAAAAAAAAAAAATGAAGACCTATCATCGAGATCTTCAGTATAAACATTTTTTCTGCTCTGACCAAGGTAGAAAAATGCACTCTAGTATTTTACCAATGTCACCTGTATCAAAAACACTAAGAAAATGTTATCTTTCAAATATTGAAATAGGTAAAAAAAAGTTTTAAGAATCTGTGAAATAAATTTGTGAAAACTTCTACACAAATGGCTGAGCAAATTATTGTTTTTTTCCAACAGAACATAATTTCCAACTTTTTGCCAAATCTAAATGTCAAATTTAAAGCATCATATTAATACCACAAGTACCAGTCTTAACCTTCAACTCATGATCTATACATACGTCTTTCACCCTACTGTAAAGCTAGTGCTGCTTAAAACTTGTGCTCTCTATGCACAACGCCAGTGGGTTTCTGCTGCTCTCTGAAAATCTAAGCATACTCTGCCTGGTGCTACTCTCTGTACGTCAAGTCAAAAATATGATACAGTTAAGCTCTTTGAGAACTTACACGCATGTCAGTATAGTCCAAAAAGTATGTTAAAACAATTGAAACATAAAGCAAAAGTGTGCAAGTATTCATACCTTATCAATTCTGGCACAGGCACCTTGGAGCCACTATTAGGACAGAATTTACAATAAGTAATCAAATATTATTTTCTGCCAAAACCTCAGGTTTGGCTAAGATTTTATCAAAGATTTTTGCTTGGTTCTTGACCACACGACAGAGTAAACTCTAGGCATCAGCACAGTTAAGAGCACCCAACTGCTGGAGGCTGCAAAACAGGCCTAGTAAGGTTGATCTCAATCACCGCTTTGTTTGTGTCCAAGCAACAGTATTGTTGATTGGGGAAAAGGCACTGCAAGAAGTCACCAGCAGACCCTACCCCGACATCAGCCACAAACCCTGAAAATGTGCTCTCAAGGCACCTAACCAGCCCAGCATTACAAGAGAGAGACAGAGAGAGCAGGTGGTGGCAACTCCAGCTAGTGCTCATCAGGCCTCTAGGCTGATCCCTTTTCTCTCCATTGGACACAATTTACCATTAAACTCATGCTGCCTAAATTTCACTACCTATGCTGCTGAAAAGCTTTGAACTAGCTGCAACAGATAGACATTTCCACTGTCCCTCCACTGAAGCACAACGAAGCCACTAAGAAAATGTGAATGCAGAAAAAACTTGGGGATAGGAAGCAAAGTGACAAAAAAAAGACACAAATCTGGAAATATGACATGAAGTCTCGTAAGCTTAAGGTAAATAGTAGTACAGAAGTTGTCTACAGAAATGCTTCTATCTACAGTAAACTCCTTTGAGGACTGGCTGACAGAAGACAATGAAGTACGACACTGGTCCTTCAAGCAGCGGATATTCAGCTCATTTAAGTTGCAACACTGTTACAAATATGGAAAGCAGCATGAATTTGGCTCCCCAGTTGTCAGTAATTCATGCAAGGATTCCGATCTTGCATCAATCAAAACATATACATATAGTATTCTCTAGTCAAAATGAAAACCACTAATTAAACACTCCTTCATTTATATAATTAAGTATTTTTCATTATTAAAATAAAATTAAATACATAAATAGAGAAGTTTCCTGAAGTCCTTAACTGAACAGCTCATCAGCAAGTAGTATAAATAAATTGTAACTTTAAAATAAGCAATGTATGCATAAGCGGAAGGACTGCTGAGGAATCATTCTGGCAACTTCACTTAAAAGTGAAGCACATTACCGAACAATATTCTAAAAGCATTTATAAAAGCAAGAGCCATCTTTACCATTTACCTTGATAAATATTTTTAAAGATATACCCAAGAATTAAAATTCCAGAAGCACTCATGAACTCAGTGCAACACCATGCATGTTACAGCTGTCATAGACTTTCCAGATAAATTTGTCCATGGAATTTCTACACAAATGGACTGTTACATAATTAACTTGCTGTTATGATATTCTAAATGCATGAAAATAAATACAGTTACATATTTTGAAGGCCTCCCTCAAGGAATAACCTCTTACTGAAAATAAGCATATACTATTTTTTTTTCTTTCCAGGTAATATGTTAGCACTCAGAAATTCATTTATAAGCCAATCTTTCTCCACAAATCTCTGTTCAGTCAACAAAAGCTAACAAGGCAGGAGAATGTAATAACAAGCAGGATGGGAAGTCATACGAAGACTATTAAAAGCCAGTTATACAGGTCAATTTTCTAACGTGTTCTGGAATGATAGGTGCTATGGAAAAAAGTCTTCTTCAGCGAAGTATCTTAAAAACTTTCAGGGGGCACGAGGGGGGGGAATAAAAATAAAAAGTTCAAAGAACAACCATGAGCATGGTCAAACACTTAGAGGAAGGTGGAGTCAAAAGGTTCACCTATTTCACTGGACAAAAAATAAGAATAAAAACAGAGAAAGAAGAACAAAAGAGAATAAGAAAAAATTGTAATACTGACATGTTAATCAGGTTTGTTCTCCCTATGTCACAGTACAAGAACAAAGGGACACAAAAAGAAAATAAGAGATAGGAAATTAAAAATCAGTTAAAGGAATTAATTGTCACATGTTACACAATTATATTGTAGAACTCCTTGCCACAAGAACTCATGAGGACATAAAGCATTTCCAGAGATATGAAACTATAAAACATTTTGGAAAATACACCATGTGCTTCACAGGATAATTCTTTAAACACTCAGGTCAAAAAATTGGGCACAGATTACACAAATTATTTCACGCTCCCCCTCCTGCCCCAAATTTTGCCATGATATTCCTAGCTCATAAGCACTTAGAGAACACTTTTAAGAAAGCAGGAAATTGGGCTAGATCTCTACATCATACGTTTTGAATACAATTCTTGTATTTTCAGAGTGAGGGGGTTTTTTCCCACTAAAATAACAGGCTGCTGCTTAAATCATTTAAGGTTGCAACTCATGTAAATGTGTGTTTATAAATTTGCAGCTAATTGGGATGTACATTTCATAATCAATATTCACAAACATTTCCGTCTGCCACAGTGAAAATAAAATTATAATTCCTCAATCATATAAATGTTACCTTCATGCGCAGTAAGTAAACATTTAGATTTCAGTATGAGGGCTAGAGGCATCAACTCTGCAACCGCATGGGCAGTCCCTTATGTAGACTCAACTTACTTTTTTAAAGCATTCAAAAACAAACACACACTGCAGTTCTTTAAACACATGCATTTTGTATACCATAACAAGATATCAAGTCAGCAGAGGAGATAACATTACAAGATGAAAGACAGTAGAATACCTCAGCCTCTGTGTTTTCCTTAAGCCAAGCCTTTAATTTAAAATATTCTCTGCTACATAAGAAAAAACCAATAGTCCAAATGACAAGAAAACCCAGTAAGTAAGGTCCCACAACTGGGAAGAAACCATTTGCATAAATATTTATACAGACTGAAAACACCACATAAATAACTGCTTTTAACTTTCTTTTTAGCTTTTGCAAAGCTGGAAGAAAAAGAACATTACCCAAATACTTGAGTTCATATACTCCTAAGAAACAAAATGTCTAGTTGAAAAACCCATAGGATTCTGGGACACTTTCAAGATATTTAATTTAAAAACAATAAGTATTTTGACAACAAACTGCATGCTTTTCAACTTGATCAAGTCTTATATAGACAGCAACTATGACACCTACACCGAAGATGAAACAGCAAGCCTGAGGAAGGCAAGGAATTGTTAAAATACAAGTGCATCTACTACATTTTATAGCTTTTACTTTTAAATAATTCACAAAATTGAGAAAGTGAAAGCAAGATGAAATGTGTAACGAGAGGAAAGGACTACAAAACTGATCCTGTAATTTGCGGGACTCCCCAGGTATAGATTCATCTCACAAATAACAGATGAAAACCCACTGCTGAAACAACCGATTCAGATGACATACCAGCATTAGATGGGTACAGAAGCCAACTCAAGGACCAAATGGACAAACTCCCAACATGATTAGGCCCAAGTTGCTTCTTTTTCAGATCACCACCAGCAAGCACCATGCCAGACCAGTAACATGTATGTATACTGGGCAAGGCCAAAAAGTTCACAAATCACACAAACCTTGCCCGGCAGTATTTACAATCGATATACTGAGGGGATACAAGAAATGATTTTACAATGACCTCAATCACAAGCCCTTGGCTGGCCGTTGATGGGTCATCCCCCGCCAGAGGGGTAAAGGACAGCACTGACCCCTCAGCACTTTGACCCCGACTCCTCTGCACAGCCCCGCCAAGTGCACCAAGTGCTTTAACCAGAGCCGCCGTAACAAAGGCGAGGAGCCAGCGAGGGCACAGCCCAGCCGGCTCCCCCTGCTCCGACCCGGCCCCCCTGGAACCGCGGCCACTGGGCGCCGCGCAGTGCCGGCTCGTCCCGGCGGGGAGCCGCCGGGGCAGTGACAGCGAGCACCCGCCACTACCCGCAGCGGGGTCCGAGGCGCTCCACCCCACCGAGGCACCAGGGGAGGCAGCGGGGGCGGACGTGCCTACGGTGACCGAGGGGGACCGAGAAGGACCGAGGGTAGCCAAGTCAGCCCACACCACCCCCCGGGGCCGATGCGCCACTGGCGGTGGCGGCAAAGGGGCGGGCAGGAAAGGGCGGGACTGCATCCGGGCTCGTTCGTTCCCTGACGCGCTCACTCACCTATCATGGCGGCGGCGGGGCAGGGGAGGGGAGGGGAAGGGAAGGGAAAGGAAAGGAGGCGCGCGCGCGCACCCGTGCTGGCGGCACGCGCCGCTTGAGCGCCGCCCTGCAGCCTTGAGCGCCGCGCGGCTGCGGACCGGCCGGCGCGAGCGGCGGGGCGAGCCGGCGGCGGACTGCTCATGCGCTTCGGGGGTGGGGCGCGGGGCCTTCTGGGTAACGTAGTTCTCGCCGTCTCACACCTCCTAGCTCTCCTCACGTGACCGCCTTCACTTCCCCCCGTGTTAATTACTGTCTGTTAATTTCTGCCGAGCGGCGTGGTGCCTTCCCGGTTTCCGGTGTACCGGCCTGTGGGTTGCCCGGGGCGGGGCTTGCCGTTGGCGTTAGTTAACCTCGTGCTTCCCCCGCGCACGTGACCCCCGCCGGCAAGGCGGCGGGTTGTTGACGCGTTGCCTAGAGACGGGCGCGAGGCCGGGGACGCGTGCTAGCGCCGGCGGTGGCCAGTGCCCGCCCCCCCCAACGGACCCCGCCGAGGAGGCTGGCGGGTGGCGCAGGGGGTGAGGCGGGGCAGAGCCGGCGGGGGGCAGGCGGGGTGGGAAAGGTCCTGGGGGGGGGCAAGAAGGGCAGGTGGTGATGCAGCGCTGGGGACGGAGGAGCGGGAGCGGTGGGGAGGGGAAGGACGAGCTGGGATGCAGAAGGGGGCTGGGGGGGGCCGAGGGGCGAGGGAGGAGGCGCAGGCGAGGAGGCCTGTCAGGGGCAGGGAAGGCGCGGGAGGGGTGTGTGGGGGGGTGTCGCTGGTTGGGAAGGCGACGGAGGCAGACCGACTGCGTTTTCTAACTTACTGGGGGCGGGGCGTTGATACTTGTTTGTTTTTTCCAGTCTGTATTTTGCTTCTGGTCCGTCGAGGACGCTGGTGGGGAGATGGTAGTGGAGAAAGCGGGCTCAAGCCCCTCAAAGCCCATAGGCGACAAGTGCCCCCAGCAGCAGGAGCCACTGGGGCACGTGAAGAAAAGCAAGCAGCAGGTCTCCGACGGATTCACTGTTAAAGCCATGATGAAAAACACTGTGGTATGTTTGCTGCTAGTATAGAGGTGGTGTTAATTACTTTACTCTCACGTGTCCAGGAAGCATAGTGAGTTAGAGCTGGGGATAAAGCATGTCAGGAAGGTGTGTGAGTTGCTACAACTTTATCTGGAGTTTGCTGATTGCTGAAATTACCTTCAGACTTTACAGAAGTATTATCATAAGGTAACTGTGGGTGCTTGTGGAAATTGTGATGCTTCGCCTCCAACCATATTGCTTTGGTGCCACAATCTTTCTGTATTGTTTTGTATTAACAATGCATGTTCTATTAAACTGTCAGCCTATAGAATTGTGTGCAAGGCTTACTACCTCACATTTAGCAAAATGCTGTCAAATGATACTGTAGTATTATTTGAAAGTGTTTTCATATACTGGCACAGTGTGGTATAAATTTGATGTAAATGTTACATAGGATGGCAAAGATCTAGAAAGTATATTCATTTTTAAAATAAGCTTGAAAAATAATAGAAAGTTTCCACACGGTATAGGAGAATACTAAACTGGAAACAAACATTAGTTCTCCATCTCATGGTTCAAAGACAAAGAGGACTTGATCCAGCAAGCTTCACTTTCAGTAACAGTCCCAATTGCTAATGAATTTAGAGGTATGTGAGTGAAAATACTAGGATAAAGGCCTTTCAATTTGCTTTATATTTTCTTGTCTACTTTTGTCGGATTTTAGGAATAACAAAAGCTTCAGCTAATACAGAATGCAAATGTTCAACATAGAATCATAGAATCATAGAATCATTAAGGTTGGAAAAGACCTCTAAGATCATCGTGTCCAACCTGTAAGTGGATGAGCTAATATGAGCACACATTTGTGCTTAAACTGCTGAATTGTATTTCTCTTTATTTGGACACAATTCAAGGTGTTAGCAAAGTCTTGTGTTCTCAGGGTTTTTTTAATTCTATATATTCCTCTGACAACAGTTATGAAATACATTATTTCTCTTGTTTTGCTGAAACAATCTTCCTGCAGCAGTCTCTCTGGACTTTTTATCTGTAAGAGCATCCTCTTAAAAACCCAAACAAGTCCATCTTTAAACAAATTTTAAATGGAGTAGAAATTGTGTATATTAAAAACTTTCTCCTTATTAGTAAAACTAAAACATGTTTCACCTTAGTGGGAAGAATATAAGGCAAAAACAACCAAAAAGCCCCTTTGTTTTAAAGATTGTTTGGTTGGTTTGTTTTTAATTCTAGAGATGCATGGAATAGACTATAACTCAGAGAGTGTAAGGATTAATTTTTAATAGACGTTTCCTCTCCTCTGGACAAAATTCAAGTCTTGGATATTTGCACATATTTGTTTACACCTTGATATGTAAAAGACACTTGATTTCATCTAGAAGAATCAGCAGTCTTTAGAAGAATCAGCAGTTTCAGTGGAGTTTGAGAAATATATATTTAATTTTTAAAAAGGAGCTGTGACTCGTGAACATAACTAGCTATGAGTTTAATGAAAATTTAAGTTTTCTTTTAAATACTTATAGAGTTTTAAGTTTTATGGCTGCAATTCTAACTTCCTAAACATAACAGAATGTTAAATCATGTGGTACTGTCATTAAGCAACAGCAACCAGGTAAATCTGCTGCCTTTGGAGCTACTCATTGAATCATAGAAATGATGTTTTTTTGGCATGGACTCCTGGAGATCATCTAACCCAAGTTCCCATTTGAAGTGGGCCTGTCGCTAGCAGTAGATCAGGTCAATCACGGGCTTCCCTAGCTAATCTGTGAAACCCTCCAAAACCAGAGATTCCCTGACCTGTGAGAGCACCCTGTTTCGTGGCTGCCCTGCCTGCTTGCGCCACTGCCTGCTCCCTCCATGCCTTGTTAGAGGTAGGGTTAACAGCGTTCTGACCCCTCCACAGGTTCTGCTCATAACTGGGTAGGAAGCAGTGAAACTGTTGGAGGTCCTGGGAGATTTGTAGTGCCAGGACCGTATTTTGCAAAAGCTCCGAATGGGGACAGGCAGCCACTGGAATTATTTCCCAGGGGTCAGTGTGCAAAAAATCAGGATAGAGTAAGGAATATCTCACTGCCACTCTGTCTGTGCAGAAGTGGGTGTCCCTTTTCTCTTTTCCAACAACTGGTTAAATGGAGCTTCTGATTTATTAAGTACTTACTCATCAGAGGTTGACACAGGTCCCTGCTCGGGGCACCAGGCGAATCCCCTCCCAGCCTCCCTCACCTTCCCAGTTGCCCTCACACAACAGATATGGGGCCCTGGAACTTGAGGGCCAGGCAAATGAGAATGTAGATAAGGGTCCTTCCAGGAGCTTGCCCAGGGTGAGTTAATCATCAGTCCCACGCATTACGACTGCCTCTGCTAAGAAAAAAAGGAGGGCAATTGTCATAGGTGATTCCCTTCTGAGGGGGACAGAGGGCCCAATATGCTGACCAGACCCATCCCACAGGGAAGTCTGCCTCCCTGGGGCCCGGGTTAAAGACATTACTAGGAAACTCCCTGGTCTGGTACAGCCCTCCGATTACTACCCGCCATTGGTTATACAGGCTGGCAGTGAGGAGGTTGCAGAGAGAAGTCCAGAAGCGATCAGGGCACTGGGGCGATTGCTGGAAGGATCAGGAGCACAGGTAGTGTTTTCCTCAATCCCTTCAGTGGCAGGGAGGAATACTGAAAGGAACAGGAAAACACACCTGATCAACACGTGGCTCAGGGACTGGTGCCACCAGCAGAATTTTGTCTTCTTTGATCATGGGGAGGTTTATACAGCACTGGGCCTGCTGGTGACAGACAGAGTTCAGCTGTCTTACAGGGGGAAAAGGATTCTCAC
This sequence comes from Calonectris borealis, assembly GCF_964195595.1. NCBI lineage: Eukaryota > Metazoa > Chordata > Aves > Procellariiformes > Procellariidae > Calonectris > Calonectris borealis. The sequence goes on from NC_134314.1 coordinate 77,544,978, forward strand.
TCATGAGTTGGCGGGGCTCATCGAGAGGGCTTTAAACTAGGTTCGAAGGGGGAAGCGGATAAAACCAGACTCACTAGAGAAGAGCCTAGGGGTGGCACGCCAATGTTGGGGAAGAAATCGGTAGCCCAGCCCAAGTGCATCTACACCAATGCACGCAGCATGGGCGGTAAACAGGAGGAGCTAGAAGCCATTGTGCAGCGGGATAGCTATGGCTTAGTCTCCATCATAGAAACGTGGTGGGATGACTCTCACAATTAGAGTGCTGCAATGGATGGTTATAAGCACTTGAGAAGGGACAGGCGAGGAAGGAGAGGCGGTGGAATAGCCCTATATGTTAGGGAGTGCTTCGATTGTCTAGAGCTCAATGATTGTGATGACAAGGTCAAGTGCTTGTGGGTAAGGATGAGGGGGAAGGCCAACAAGGCAGATATCCTGCTGGGAGTCTGTTATAGACCACCTAACCAGGATGAGGAGGCAGACGAAATATTCTACAAGAGGCTGGCAGAAGTTTCACAATCGCTAGCCCTTGTTCTCATGGGCGACTTCAACTTTCCGGACGTCTGCTGGAAATACAACACAGCAGAGAGGAAATAGTCAAGGAGGTTCCTGGTGTGTAGAAGATAACTTCCTGGCACAGCTGGTAAGCGAGCCTACCAGGGGAGGTGCCTCGCTTGACCTGCTGTTTAGAAACAGAGAAGGACTGGTGGGAGATGTGGTGGTCGGAGGCCGGCTTGGGCTTAGCGACCATGAAATGGTAGAATTCTTGTTACTTGGTGAAGTAAGGAGGGGGGCCAACAAAACCGCTACCATGGACTTCCGGAGGGCGGACTTTGGCCTGCTCAGGACACTGGTCGAGAGGGTCCCTTGGGAGACAGTCCTGAAGGGCAAAGGGGTCCAGGAAGGCTGGACATTCTTCAAGAAGGAAGTCTTAAAGGCGCAGGAGCAGGCTGTCCCCATGTGCCGCAAGAAGATCGGGCGGGGAAGACGACCGGCCTGGCTGAACGGGGAGCTCTTGCTGGGATTCAGGGAAAAAAGGAGAGTTTATCACTTGTGGAAGAAGAGGCAGGCAACTCAAGAAGATTACAGGGATCTCGTTAGGTCGTGCAGAGAGAAAATTAGAACGGCAAAAGCCCGGCTAGAACTCAACCTGTACACCGTCATGAGAGACAACAAAAAATGTTTTTACAAATATATTAATGACAAAAAGAGAGCCAAGGAGAATCTCCATCCTTTATTGGATGCTGGGGAGAACATTGCCACCAAGGATGAGGAAAAGGCTGAGGTACTTAATGCTGTCTTTGCCTCAGTCTTTAATAGTCAGACCAGTTATCCTCAGGGTATTCAGCCCCTTGAGCAGGCAGACAGGGACAGAGAGCAGGATAAACTCTCCATAATCCAAGAGGAAGCAGTTAACGACCTGCTATGCCACCTGGATGCTCACAAGTCTATGGGGCCAGATGGCATCCACCTGAGGGTACTGAGGGAGCTGGCGGAGGAGCTTGCCAAGCCACTCTCCATCATTTACTAGCAGTCCTGGTTAACTGGGGAGGTCCCGGACAACTGGAGGCTAGCCAATGTGACGCCCATCTACAAGAAGGGCCGGAAGGAGGATCCGGGGAACTACAGGCCGGTCAACCTGACCTCGGTGCCGGGGAAGATTATGGAGTGGTTCGTCTTGAGGGCACTCACAAGCCATGTGGGGGACAACCAAGGGATCAGGCCCAGCGAGCACGGATTCATGGAAGGCAGGTCCTGCTTGACCAACCTGATCTCCTTCTATGACCAGGTGACCCGCCTGGTGGATGAGCGAAAGGCTGTGCATGTGGTCTACCTGGACTTTAGTAAAGCCTTTGACACTGTCTCCCACAGCATTCTCCTAGAGAAGCTGTTGGCTCATGGCTTAGACAGGTGCACTCTTCGCTGGGTAAAAAAACTGGCTGGACGGCCGAGCCCAGGGAGTTGTGGTGAACGGAGTTAAATCCAGCTGGTGGCCGGTCACGAGCGGTGTTCCCCAGGGCTCAGTACTGGAGCCAGTCTTGTTCAATATCTTTATCAATGATCTGGATGAGGGGATTGAGTGCTCCCTCAGTAAGTTTGCAGATGACACCAAGCTAGGCGGGAGTGTTGATCTGCTGGAGGGTAGGAAGGCTCTGCAGAGGGACCTGGACAGGCTGGATCCATGGGCCGAGGCCAACTGTGTGAGATTCAACAAGGCCAAGTGGCAGGTCCTGCACTTGGGTCACAACAACCCCAGGCAACGCTACAGGCTTGGGGAAGAGTGGCTGGAAAGCTGCCTGGTAGAAAAGGACCTGGGGGTGCTGGCTGACAGCCGGCTGAACATGAGCCGGCAGTGTGTCCAAGTGGCCCAGAAGGCCAATGGCATCCTGGCCTGTATCAGAAATAGTGTGGCCAGCAGCAGTAGGGAGGCGATCATGCCCCTGTACTTGGCACTGGTGAGGCCGCACCTCGAATCCTGTGTTCAGTTTTGGGCCCCTCACTGCAAGAAGGACATGGAGGTGCTGAAGCGTGTCCAGAGAAGGGCAACGAAGCTGGTGAAGGGCCTGGAGCACAAGTCTTATGAGGAGCGGCTGAGGGAACTGGGACTGTTTAGCCTGGAGAAGAGGAGGCTGAGGGGAGACCTCATCGCGCTCTACAACTACCTGAAAGGAGGTTGTAGCGAGGTGGGTGTTGGTCTCTTCTCCCAAGTAACAAGCAATAGGATGAGAGGAAGTGGCCACAAGTTGCACCAAGGGAGGTTTAGATTGGACATTAGGAAAAATTTCTTTACTGAAAGAGTGGTCAGGCCTTGGAACAGGCTGCCCAGGGAAGTGGTTGAGTCACCAACCCTGGAAGTACTTAAAAGATGTGTAGATGTGGTGCTTAGGGACATGATTTATTGGGCATGGTGGTGTTGGGTTGATGGTTGGACTCGATGATCTTAGAGGTCTTTTCCAACGTTAATGATTCTATGGTTCTATGATTATCGATAAAGTTCTCATGGAAGGCTTAGGAGTTGACTGGAGGGTTGAAAGCACAGCAGGCAAATATAGTTAAGACATGGTAATTCTTTTTGTTAACAGCATGACAAGGCACAGGATTGTCAGCAACGTGTTCAACATCCCCAGGTCAAACAACTAGGTACAGGTGGATAGCCTTTGGTGCAAGCATGCAGTGAGTCTTAAACTCCTAGCACAGAGTCTAACAGATTACCATTATGCATATATGACTGTAAATATTGTAGTAAAGGTTCCAGAATTCTTTGATGTTGCTTGTGCAAAGAGCGTTTTACTAAGCCATTCTTCATGAAAGTTGCTGGATAAAGTTTTCGTCTCAAGTCTGCTTTCATAGCCAGTAGTAAGTACGGAAATTAAGTACGTAAAATACTCAAGACTTATCTCAGCTCTGGCTAAATCTAAAATTTACTTATTGAAATACATTACTCAATAAATATTCACAAAAAAAATTGTTCCTGAACTGAAGAAAGTGTTTTATGTTATTCCAAAACTGTAAATTCATATAGCAGTTTAGATTAAGAGCAAGATCCCATAAAGGTCCTCTACACTAACAAGCTAAATACTGTGACATTTACATTTTAATTGTTTTGTCCTCCAAGTGGAATCAAGAATACCATGTTATGTGCTCATACTTCACATGTACTGCATGGGTAGAATTAGGAATATAATTAAAAATTAATATACAGACTAGCAAGTAGAAAAGTGTCTGTACCTGAACGTGGACAGCAGGAAGAAGTGTTTCCTATTTTCTGCAACTGTACATGACAGCATAAAGTGTTAGTGCCCCTCTTTTCTGTAATAAAGTAGTGGTAAAAGCACTTTTTCAAGGAGAGGATTCATTTTATTACTTAAAGGGAACTGTAGGAAGTCTATCCATTCTTTTCTAGTCTATCTCCCAACTTTTAAAAGATTCTTAACCAACAAGTTACAAGATTACTGAGGTGAAAAAGATCGCAGACGAGAAGTCTGCACATGTCCTCTCAACATGCTGTTACTGTGCTGCAGAGTTAGGATTCATAGGGCTAGAAAGTGGCAAGGTAGGAAACTCACTAGACAATATATTTTAGTGCATACATCATTCATGCAGGAGTTTTGGAAGCTTTGGTTTTTGGAATTTCATGTCCGTCATTGCTTGCTAGAATGGATCTCATGTTTTTGGAGTAGAATTGGAACTTAAGACATCCCCTCCTGAGTGCTGAGCCAATAAAGCTACGAAAAGATGTTCTTTTTCTTTCTTTTTTTCCTGAACCTTGAATTCCTTACTACAAAACGGCAGTGCTTCAGCAGGAAAGAAGTTTATCTTTCCTCTACAAGTCCTCCTTTAGTAACACTATTGCCAGGTAAGTTGAAGTATCCTTCTGCAGCGTATGTATTTGAACTCCTCTGGCCAGAGTACTGAATTCAGATTTTCTTCCTGGCTTAGTGTGTAAACCAGTAGGTTTTATATAGAAAATATCACTATTACATCCGTGTTCCATAAAAACAGTCAGAAACTGCTACACGTTACAATGCTACTGCTACAATGGGCCACGTCCAGCCTGTGTGTAAGGGATACTCCCTTAGAAGGGGAGTGATGCTAAGAATTGTTTTGTTCCTGGATTTCAAAAACCAAAGCAGAGCTATTCAACCTGTGAGAGTCTCAGCTATGTGCAGATGCATAGCTCCCATCCCCTAAAAGAAGTGTAATTGCTTATAAGCAGAAAAAAAGCTTATTTAGATTGCAGTTCTGGATTTTCATCCCTCTGTTCCTCATTTAGGAGTCTACAGTCTGTACATATTGGAATGAGTTCTCAACCTCTATTGTTTAAACTCCTCTTTCAAGCTATTATCAGTAATGTGTGTTGTGAAGGACTTTCTTACCCTTTACCCTTTGATAATAACTCATAGTAAGGATTTCATTTTAACCATAGAGATAATGTGATTTGTTTACATTCTGAAACTTGTGATTTATATTCACCCACATTGTGTAACTAAAACTTTTGGTATTTACCTTGTAGCAGTAACAATTTCTGATCTGATTTTAAGGCTATAGGTAAGCATTGTTTACGAGAAAAAAGTTTTACTTTTCTATTATAATAGCTAATTTATTGGAAAAGGCAGTATGTTTTGGGGCAAGTAGGTGTCAAGTTAAAGGAATGTTTTGACAAATGTTTATTGGGCAGTAGTATGTCCATCTTGGAGAAACCGGTCCAGTTAACAATAGCAATTTTGAACAATCTGCGAATATATGTTAGTGAACACTATGAGTCAATTTAAACTGTCAGTGCACTGGAAGGCAGTCCTATCTTCTGCCTGTTTCAGGCTGTGTATTACTGCTGCCCCTTATTGTGCCCACATTTGTACACTGTTGGCTGATCGGGAACTGATTCTGCTGAAAAATACTCCAGCCTGTTTAAGCTAACAGTGTCAAACTGCAGTCTTTGGGATTGAGGCAAGTGAAGCTCCTGCTACCACCAAGCTCCTCTGTCCTGCCCTCCTCCCTGTCCTGACTGCATGCTTCTGTCCCCCCTTTTGCATTTACATTGGTGTTTCTTGTGACTACAGAGAAGGTTGGATCGGGTCTAACAGCTGTTAAGTAAGCATATGCAAGAAGGAGGCAAAACAGGAATATGTTGTCAGCACAAGCTGCGTGGGTGGGAATGTCCAACTTGGCAACATCGTGGTCTTCGTTCATTTAAAACCAGTTATGAAACTGAGTTCTAGCAGAGTAATTCCACAAGCATTTAAAGCAGCATAAACTTGCCCCACGATTGAAAGGTGTGGTTTTCATCCCTGGACATTTATTCTTTGCGCAATATAAACTTTTGCATGGCTGTGCAGTGAACAAGACTGGGGTCCTGGTTAAACCTATATTAAAATCAGCTTGGCATTTTTTTCACAGCAGTGCAGACTTGACATACATTTTGGTAACAGTGTAAGCTAATAAAAGTTGTGGCTGCTATAGCCCTGCCTGCTTCTACTGCATATTTGTACCTCCTCCTTTGTGCCAGTACACATAGTAATGCAACTGAATTGATGAGGCACTTCAGTTGCAGTAAATCCAAACATGAAAAGCTTCAAAGCAAGGAAGTTTTTATTTCCTCTTGTAAAGTTATGTTCCTTTCCAATTCCATGCTTGTTTTTACTGTAATGACCACATTGATAGTATAATGTAAAAGCAGAATACACAGGAAAAATACTAACGCTTAAGACTATAATGTCTTCTAAAAGCCTGTATTTCATATTATGTTTTCCAGCTATAACTTACATGGCTTAATCATACTGCTCTTGTTATTTTAAAAGACTTTAAAATCAGCCCTTAATTTTTGCAAAAGTTGGGGAAGGTTGATATCGTTTATAGTTGCAGTGCTAAGATTATAAGATTTGTTTAATATCCTAAAGCATGAAGAAAGCATGCTGTTTCATTTATGAAAATCTGTTACACACTTGAATCTCAGTAAACCTTTTTTTATAATTCAGTCATATGACTTAAAATATATGATAAGTAAATTGTCAGTTAGATTAATTTTATGTTTTTGATTTCTTGGTGTCTCAAAACACTTCATTTGATTCACGATATTTTACATAGAAAAAGACCTTGGAAGGTTTTAAATTTCATTCCTAGAGGAGGTAAATGTAAATTGATTTTAAAACATTATGACACTGATGTTTCAAGACTTCTCTACTAATCAGTTTTTTATGAACTAATGAATAAAATATTCTAACTGGAGACAATTACAGAGATAGTTGTCAAATTCTGTCAATTCTGTCATTAGAATTAAACTATTTTAAAGTTTGCAAACTGAAACTAATATAAAAGAGCAAATGTGAGACTAAATTCTTTTAAGTATATGAGAGAAAAGGTCTTATGTATTTACAGATTTCATACAAGTTAAAATCCTGCAGTGGTCTGAGTATGTGGCTATCTTTGGTGTTTCACTGAATGAAGTGGGCATTTTTCAGTTTTCAGATGTTTGATGGCAAGTGTACGAATTCAGAACAAAGTATTAGAAAATAGTTAATAACAGTAGTCTCAGAAAAAGATTTTAAGCAGTCAACTTCCTGAGTAGGGAATTATCTAAAGTCAGCATTTCCTATGTGCAGCTGGGCACACCTTTATAGCTAGCCAATAGAAAATGTGAAAGAGTTAGTTAGAAAGCATCTGCCATACACCTTTCTCAGCATCCAGACTCCAGACAGTTTCCAAAGAACATATGTACATATTCTTTCTTTCAACGTGATATCATTCATTCCAGCTAAGAAAAATCCTGGCCTCTGTGTAGGCTTCAGCCTTTATCTCCCTGTTAGTTGACTGGGGATGCTGTAGGGTGCCTGGAGTGAGTTCAATGAAGAGCCATCAAGGCAGGGTTCTGGAGCACATGTTCCATGAGGAGAGGCTGAGGGAACTGTATTTTTTTCAGCCTGAAGAAGAGAAAGCTACCAGGGTACCTAATGGCATTAGGTCAGACCTAATAGCCCAATAGCTATGAGAAGGCTGTCAGGAAGATAGAGCCAGTTTGTTCACTCTTGTGAATTATGAGGAGGACAGAAGATGTGAGTTGAAATGAGATGTTCAGGATAGTGAAAAGTTTTTTCACCATGAGGATAGTCAAGCAGTGGATCAGGTTTCCCAGAGTTGTGCAGTCTCCTTGGAGGTTTTCAAGACCTGAATGGAAAAAGCCCTGAGCAACCTGGTCTGATCTCAGAGATAATCCTGCTTGGAAAAGGAGGTTGGACTAGAGACTTCCTGAGGTCCTTTCCAACCTGAGTTTTCCCATGATTCTGCCTCTTCTTCCAAAAGACGGTGGTTTTTTGGCCACTCCATGGCTCTGCTACTCCTAAGGTCAAACAAGTTAGTGATGATTAAGTGACTCTCGAACTGGGTGAAGAAAAAGGGAAAAGGCATTTGAGAGTTTTTGCTTTAATAGCTTTGCTGCTTTTCTGAAGATGTGATGTGATGTGATGTGAAGGGGGTAATAAATACTACAACTGAGAAGATACTTTATTTTTCTGATAAGTTAGTCTCCCTTCTGACCCTCAGAAAAGCTATGTAACACCACATTGTTCTGGCTATAATAGTGAACTACATCATAAATCTAAGGTTAACTTTGTAAATACAATTGAGTAAGCCTGCATCAGCGTTTGGGTAGCAGCAACACGTGCTTATCAGCTGAGATCCCTACTGCAGCTAATTCTTCTTATACGGTCTTCTTCAACAAGTATGCAGCAAGTACTGCTGCCAAGTATGCAGTGAATGCTGCGAGGAATTGAAGCAGCAGGCTGTGTCTGTAGCTGTCAAACTCTGGATGTTGTCCCTTGTGTCACAGTCTCCTCTTGTCACTGCTATGACTTAAATGACATTGGAAGCTTTAAGTGGGTGAAGGAGACAGGAGAGGTAGCATAGTAGCATTTGTGGCATTTGGCATGCCTGTCTTGTGTGCTTAAGACATCCATTAGTTTTGCTGTTATCACATGAACTTCTTTATTATAATGTTTGTCTCCCTGTGCATCTCATTGTTATTATATGAAAGGAAGAACCACTTCTGCATACATTGCTTGGACTTACCCATGTGTTCTTGAAAATATGTGTAGGTATTAAGTCTCCTAAAGTTTTGCAGATCGTTCATTCTTGCAATAATTGTTCAGATAGGATTTTTTTTCTGTTATTTCCACGCAAGATTTGTCTTAATGACAGCTGTATTATTAAGCCCATGTTTTATGGAATGAAATATTAGTTCCTACATATTTTTTTTAAATTTAAGGGAGTGAGTATGCAAGGGCTTGTGCAAGGAGCATCCCTGTGAGGGCATGAGGGTGCAAGGACCTGTGCAAGGCTGGGAGCATGCAAGGGCTCGTGCAAGGCCACACGTGCAAGGCCAGTGCATGCCCCTGTGCACGCTCCCACTCTCGTGCACACCCCCGAGCACAGCCGCTGCAGCCTCCTTTTTATAGTAATATTTTAGAGGTGTTCTAAAAAATCCAAAAGCTTTTAATTAGTTTCCTTTCATTGTAAGTCTTGTTGCATAAAATTAGAGGAGATACTTTATGATCCAAGTTTTCTGTTTCAAGACTAATCATTGTATACTTATTTAGAAAAGACTGGTGGTCCACATTTAAATCTGTAGAAAAAATAAATTATGCCCTGGCTTTTCTTACTGTCCTGTTGCTAATGATTTAACGTGACGTTAGTGTTCTGTATTGGATATCTTCTTAGCTAAAACTATTTAGGCAAACATGCATGCATACTTTACTGACATTGGCAGCCAGAATTTGAGAAACCTTTTTTTTCCACAGAAGTTGAAAACATACATTCTTACTTCCCAAAGCAGGTCTATTGACCTCTCTCTTTCTACACTCTTACCTGCTCCATGCTCACTTTTTCTCTGACTTTCTTTACTTATCCTCCAGATGTGTTGTTTTTTCATATCAGTGGATTTCTCTTGCAATTATGTTCAACAGGTGGTTTTTTGGGGGGATGGCGGTTCCACATGGCTAGAAACCTTTTAGAGGATGTATAAAGCTTCTCCCTAGATCATATTAGAATATCCTAGATAATAATTTTTGCTGTAAAAAAATCTCAGAGGAATGAGCTCATTATACTTTTAAATTGCAGCTTTGTAAAGTATGACTGAAAAAATATTTTTCACAGGAAGTGTACGTGTATTAGCTGATTTTTTTACATCTTTCATGTGTTTTACTAACTCATCTCATGCCCTTCTAATTTGTGTCTCTTCCATTTATTTTGTCAGGTTATAGATTAACAGTTTAAGGTCAGAGAAACAATTAATACAACTTCATCTCCTGCATAATATAGCCCGTCAAATTCAGAAAGTGATTTCTGCATGAAATGTGTAACTTCTAGTTGAGCTAGAAGATAAGTCTTTTTACAAAGTAATACAACCTGAAAGTAATGGTGGTAATCTGTAAATTATGCTAATGCTTAATTTAACCAATGCAATACCATTAGAAATTTGCAGTTCATACCTATATATAATTACCAGAAAATAGTCAAATTTCACTATGTAAATATTTTAGAGTTACACAACCACTTACAGGGAGATACTATCTTTAAAAATCCACAAAAGTAAAGTTGTAGCATACTTCAGACTTCTACTTAAAACCTGTTTAAGTCATGATTATTTTATGACCTTCTAGTATGCCTTTGGACATATTTAACATGTATTACAATATTATTATTCAGGACGACAATCAAGTTTTAATATTTTATTTGATTGCATCTGAAGGCTTTTGGTCATCCAATTGTTCATCCAATGAGAAGAATTCAGGCAGTCCACTAAAATTGTATAACATCCAGCACTTTAATTTTAAAAAAGCAAAATAAGTTTAGTTGTATCAGTGGAAATCAGTGAGTTACACATTCAAGCTTGCATGAAATTTCACACACTCTTCTGTCTACTGTTACCTGATAAAGGAATCTTTATAACAGAAATTTTAGAACTGTGTGTCAACCATTGACAATACTGTGCCTGTCAATACTATGCAACATTCAGACCTCTGGATATAAATTTTGTCGAGGAAATTACTGGGTTTTAACAGGGTTGTTTCTGTTGAGATTGTCATTTTTCCTTTTCCCTGTCACCAGATGAATTGAATTTTTTTTCAGCTTAAGTGAGAAAATAAATGGCCCTGTAGTAGCAATAGAACAATTCTTCCTCTATTGCACAATGTTCCATTAGACAGTAATAACAAAATGTGCATTGAGGGGCTATGCTAAAATACATTTGCAGAGGTAATCACTAAATTGCCACTAATAAATCAGTAAACTCTAGATTTTTTCCCTTGTTTGATATTCCTTAAGTTGTTCTTTATCAGGTCATCCTTAAGTAGGGTTTAGGTGATTTTTCCCCATATTTTATTCTATTTGTTCTCTTGCTTCTGGCAAGTGGAACACTATGAGCTTTTGTTCTTTTATAATATTAAATATTCTTCATTTTTACTAGTTTTAAGTTAATACTCTTTTAACATTGATAACAAAAAAGCTTGCCCAATAGCATGTTTAGCACCAATGTTTAGCCAACTACATGGCTAAGCAAGCACTTCTCAACTTGTAAAATACAAGCAAAATGTTTGTTCTGATTGCCAAAACAGTTTCTTTGAAGGCAGCTCCAGCTGAGATGTGCATATGACCTTTTCTGCTTGAAGTCACAGGTTAAAGTTCACACTTTAGAGAGGCTAAATGCACATCAGCTGAGTCCTAACTGAATGTTCTTCCCAGTATACTGGAGGTAGACTCTCTCTTGTGTTAGGAGTTCGTCTAAAGCTTTAACTCTTGTGTTCTTAACTCTTGTGTGGCCTACTGGGCAAAGATAGTTTTGCAGTTGGATTATCAGGATATGCTGCTGGGAAGTGAAAGTTGTAGACTTGAAATTTTGTAAACTGGAAAAAGAAATGAACAAAGTCACCACCTCCTGAGCTTGTATTCTAACTCCTAAATAAATATGCAAAAGATGGAAATATTATTTAAGGGGACCTTCCTGAAAGCAGGTTTTACTCTTCAGAAAAGAATTTAATGGTCTGCATTTTCAGTAGGCAGATATATCACTTTTATAGTCTTGATTCAAGTGATTGAACTCCAAAGAGGAAAGGAAATTCACATACATCCCTTTATTCAGCATCCTGTAGGTATTCACCATTTCTCCCAGCACTTCATCTTTTTGAATTGCTGAAGTTTCTCATTCTCTTCACCAACAGTTGAAGGAGCCTGGGTTCAGAGCCTAATTTAGTCTCTTTGAATTGCCCTGATGTCGGGGGCTGGTGTTCAACTGTTAGACTGTATTTTTCACTTTGGGTTTGTATCATGCGTAACTCAATGGTACGACAGTCTTTGACTAGGTATCTAGAAAATATTATAATGTAAATATTGGTTATTAACTAATGGGAGATTAAAAAAAGTTCCACTTAGTGTAATATGTTCATTATACGGGCGAATTCTGTCATCCTCTGTAGTATCTAGTACTGTCTCCTTTAGCCTATTTTTTCAGGTTTCTTTATTCTTTCTTTCTACAGTCTGTTTCATGATTTTCTTCATCCCTGTCTAATTGACCGCTTTAAATGTATGCTGACTTCAGTTCAGGGTCCCAAAGACCCACTCTCAGAGACAGAGTAGTTCACAAGGTATCCATTGAAGGAGCTATTATGGCATCTTCTTTTCTTGCAAGTTACAAACTGTCTGATTAAAATTATCATTTTGGATCATGTTTTTCCAAAGAAAGGAAATAAGATGTGTTTTTAAGGGAGATCTTCATAAGCATTGTCATGGTTCTTGGGTTTTTAAAAGGACTCTCTAAAGCTGTGTAACATTTGCAGCCTAACCACTGGAAGATTATGCTACTACACGAAAAAACACAAAGTGAAAATAAACCATTGCACCAGGTACTTCAATAAGCATCCAAACTAACAAAGCCTGATATCCTGCAGTTTTTTTGTTTTCTGGTTGATTAGTATCAAAATTAGGCTTTTCCTGCTGATATTTAATAAGGTAGTTGGTGTCTAATAACGAGAGACAAGCCTCTTGATTGGAGCACTCTTCTCTGTTCTCCGGTATTTCCATAAAACATTAAGGCAACTGTTTATGCTTGAAACCTGCCTTTTTCTCAAATTCAGTTGAAAATGACCACCAGATACACATTCTTTAGGAACGAAGGCAGGCAAGTGTACACACAACATGGATGTATAAGCCTTGTTTCCTCATGAAGCTGTTTTATGCAGTTGTTCCATTCGCCAGAAAAAACATGAGATAACAAAGGAACTAAATAAAATTGAACTATTGCAATATCACAGGTGAATCATATAAGCAAGAAAAAGATTGAGTTCCTTTCAGTCAGAAGTATTGCTTGGAGATGAACCATAATGTCTGAACACTTAATAACTGAGTTACATAATTTTATTGCAAAAATAAACACTCTCTCTCAGAGCCCAGACTTCTCTTTTGGAACTACAAGAACGTTAGTGACTTCAGGTTTTCCAGTGAAGTGACTGGTAGTACCTCCAAAGTTGACAGCAGGATGCATCAGCAGTACAATGCAGAACTTCTTGCAGATCCTTTTTGTCACTTCATTACAAAGTAGAAGTCTTTTTACTATAGTGACAGAGGAGAAACCTCTGACTACCTTTCTGGCTTCCATGTTTAGCCCGTAGGTGTTATTCCACATGACTAAAGGTTAAAGAATCTGTCACTAACTTTTGTGATTAACCAGTAAGTATATTGTTGTTTATTGGGTCCTATTGTTTAACCTCCTGATTTAATGTACTAGAAACATGAATTTAATGAAAAGCTATGACTTATTTCAGAAACGTTTCTCAGACTTTAGTAAATGTCTTCTGATGACATACCTTTGTAAACACAGGAAGCTAGTAATCATTGTAACACTTTTAGCTTGTAAAGACACAGTCAAGGACTGCAACTGCAAAGCTACCAGTAAGACTAAACATTCTAGTGTATTTTGAAGAGTTTATTATAGAAAACATTTGTGTAGTATTAATGAAAACCAGCCTTGCAACAATAAGTTCTTATAAATAAAATAGAATTAAGTGGAAAATAAAAATAAAAGGCATGGAGGAAAAAATTGCTTTGTGTATTAAACCAAATATCTGTGTTCACATGTGACTGAGAATAAGATGAAAAGTTTTATCAATGTTCATTGAGATAAAATACGGGTTTGTACTTTATGTAATCTATATGAGTAAATCTGTGAGATTAAAGTGTTTTTGCTACTTACGAAGTGAAGGACAATGTATAACATGGAAGTACCACTTAATTTCCCAGCTCTTATGTACAATACTGTATCTTGGGAAGAGTAATAAAAGGAATTCTTCCAAGAATAGGCATTTTATGGAAAATTACCATTGGAAAACTTACTTTGTTTTAGAGATAAATGGTATGAATGATGGCATCATGGGATAATAAATTCTTACCACATTGATAAAAATCCATTTTACATTTTTTTAAAAAAGCATTTATTCATTGATCTGTTAGTTCAGTTAATAGACTTATGGAACATAAATATTTAGTGACAACTTGAATTTATCGTAAAGTAGTAGATGAAACATCTTGGTGAAAGCTATGGTAATTTTTATAGTTTTCAAGAAGCCAGAATTTTACTCCTGGCGTAGGAATTTGTATTGGATACTTAATTTAATTTTCTCAGTGTATATAATTATTTTTATTTAGTGTTCTAAATAGATTTGCATCCTACGTTAAAAGGTTACTTTTTAATGACTAGATATGCTTTCTGTGAGCTACCAAAAATTGAAAAGAAACTGATAGCTGAGGACTTTGACGATGAAGAGTATAGAGTATGGAATCAATAAGCCTTTTTTTTTTTTCCTTTTTGCTGCTGTGAGCCCTGTTTTTATGCTGTTTATTTTCTCAAGACAGTATGATTTACTGTCTCTGTGCTGCAACCAAAATTCAGCTATCAAAATATAACTCCTTAACCTGAAAAAAATCATGCTTTTGCTAAAGACTTGAGTAGGAGGAGTTTTGATATTTTCCGAATTTGTGTACAAACCTTAATGGAATGTAAAAAAGACAGAATCTCCCCATTTTCACTTAAGTAAGGTTTTTTTAAGATTTAAATGAACCTGCTAAGCAGAACTCTACGTTGTATTTAGTTAACTAAAACTAAAATATACATGCTTATCCTTTAAATTCCTTATTTTTTTAAGTATGATGTAAAGACTTTGAGAATGATAGAACCGAATTAAATTTTTTGAGTTATTCATGTCATCCTCAGCTACAATGTTTGCAATATTCCAGATTGAAAGTGAACATGTAGATAATAACATCAATGTACAACTGGAAAATATGAAAGCAAAGATGGTGAGGCTGTGCATGTATGTATGGCTGGTGGCACGGTTTGTGGATTGATGCTCAGTGAAGAATCAGGAGGGCCTAAGTAACCTAGATTTGGCCAGCTCTTCAATCTTGCTTATGGCATTCAGAGCGTACTAGCGTTCTTGATAAACCATCTCCTTTCCAGCACAGTCATGAGCAAGATATACATGTACCTCATCAAACGTCTCAGCAGTGTTTGGCCCTGAGTCTAATTGTCTTTTTTTCCCAGTACCACACCTTTTTTTCTCTCATTCCAGACATTTTTAACAATATACCCAGGTTTTTCACAAGGGCCTTAGGTCTGCAGTCCATCTGTGTTTGCAGGAATGAAATAAAGTAAGGAATCTGCTAGTTTCTGTTGCCACTGAAGAAGTGTGTTGTCTCAAGATCTCTTGTAAAGTTTTGTGTTAAACAAAACAAGAGATAGAACCAATCCTCGTAGTGTCACACAAATAAAGGCTTTCAGGGCTAGAGAGAAACCACCCATCAGAATTGTCTTGAAACTGACTGATAGGAAGTGACCTATCCAGTTCAGGGTGACTGATTCATTTCTGCCAGTCTCCCAGGCAAGTCAGCAGCACATGCTAATCTTCAATGTCAAACTGATGATTGATAGGTTTAATGAAGTAAGCATGGATATCTTCCTCTTAGCTGTGCCAGAGAGGAAATAGTTTGCAAGCAAGACTAATGCACTCTGAAAGCTGTTACCAAGTCTGAAAGCCTGGCTGCCCAGATTTAGGTCATTGGCAGAGAATTCAAATTCTGTAGAAGAATATGTTGGTTTGTTTTTTTTAATTATTTTTATTATAATTTTTCCCAAGAATAAAAACCTATATTATGTAGTAGCTGGACAGAACATTCAGACTAAAGCCTGGGCATTAACACTTCATTTTTCATGTTGATTAAAAAAATGTGATTTAGATTCAAATTACATTCAGATTACATTAGGCTGCTCAGGGCTTTGTCCAGCTGGGCTTTGATTGTCTTCAAGGATGAAGATTATACATCATCTTTGGATAACCTGTTCCAATGACGGCCTTCATTGTGAAAAAGGTTTTTTCTACTGTCTAGTCAGAATTTCTTTTATTGCAATTTGTGACCATTGCCTCTTCTCTTTTTGTTGTGCATCTCTGGGAAGAGCCTGACTCATCTCTACTGTGCCCTCATGCTGGGTAACTGAAGACAGCAATGAGATTCCCATTAAGCTTCCTCTTCTTAAGGCTGAACAAACTGTTTCTCTCAGCCTCCGCTCATGTGTCATGTACTCCAGCCCTCTCTTCATATTGGTGGCCTTCCATCAGTCTTGCTCCAGTATATCAATGTCTTTCTTGTACTGGGGAGTCTGAAATGTGACCTTGTGCTCGAAATACAGTCTCACAAACATCAAATAAAGGGGGATGCTGAATTCCCTCAACACTCTTAATGTAGCCCAGAATGCAGTTGCCTCATCTCTGCCACAAGGGTACACAGCTGTTCGACTGTTCACAGGGATCCCCAGTATCTTTCCTGCTAAGCTGCCTTCTAGCTAGTCAGTGCCTGGTCTGAACTGTTCCAGTGCAGAACTTTG
This sequence comes from Calonectris borealis, assembly GCF_964195595.1. Taxonomy (NCBI): domain Eukaryota; kingdom Metazoa; phylum Chordata; class Aves; order Procellariiformes; family Procellariidae; genus Calonectris; species Calonectris borealis. The sequence goes on from NC_134314.1 coordinate 77,561,395, forward strand.
CATTTACTATTGCTGAACTTGGTGAAATTCCTGTCAACCCATTTTGCCAGCCTGTCAAGACATTTCTGAATGCCCCCCTCCAAATTTAATGTCATTCACAAAGTCTCTCAGGGTACATTCTGTCCCATAGTCCAGCTTCTTAATGAGATGTTAAATAGCTCAATATTGAGCCCTGAAGAATGCTTCATGTAACCCCCTACCACTTAGTTGGCTAACTGCTATCCTTTGGGCCCAATAGCCCACCATTTTCCACCCTCCTTGTCGTCAGTTCTTCATGGAACTCCCTTGAAGTGAATGGGATGTAGACTGTGGCATTAGATGCCATACTACATATTTATGAAGGTCTCCATCTCATTAAGATCATGGGTCCATGCATGAACTCATTTCTACATCAACTCCCTGCTCCTTGATAATAAGAATCAACTGACATACTTCTTTTATACTCTATAATTTAAAAATCTCATTCTCCACCATTTCTTGAAAGGATGAATTGCATATCTTAACCTAGTGTGATGAATATAAAGACTATAAATCTAATTTTTTTATATCACTATTATTGCTCTATAATCAGTGTATCTTATATCTATTACTCTCCTGAAACTGTGCAGGACTTTCTATATTTATTATATAAAATTTCAATTAAAAAAAATTATATAGTTACATTTCCATGACGTGAGAAGGAGCGGCAATGTAATTAGTGTTAACACGGCCACACAAATTTTACTATACATTTCTAGATTATGTAGATTTCTGGTTATGTTATACAAGTAAAATTTCAGCGTACTAACGGAACTAATAAATATTACAATGCAGTGTTTGAAATGCTTTCTGAGTTTTGTACCATTTGAATACTAGCTATTTTTCACTTAGAACTCCAGGGTCTGAATTGGAAGAAGTTTGTTAATGACTGGTTTTTCTGTGTGGAGAAAGACAGATGGCTAGCTGCTACCTACCTATATTATTGTAATTATATTTGATGGTGATTAGAATAAATGTGGGATGAATATCCTGTTGTATTGTTAGGTTAGAACAAAACTAGATAAATAAATTAACCAACATCATGGGAAGATTCAGTTTTTAGACATCAGGTAAACCAGATCTACTTTATTAAACTCCACGGAAGGAAGGTAACTCTAGATAGAAAGTTGCTCTCGTATCTCCCTCACTCTTCTTAATGAAAGCAAGCTTACTTTTTTAAACATGTAACCTTTCAAGCTTCATGTACTATTGTATATCTTGGCTTCTGTTGATTTTATTCTTTTGGAAGTTGGCCTTTTGCTTTTTGTCATCTTTTTGAACATAATTTTATTAGTATTTTATAAAATCTGTCAGGTATAGGAATGTAAGTAGAGAAAACATGTTGCAAAGGTTGGTAAATTCTGTAACTAGCCTAAGTGAAGACTTATTTACTCTTTCTTTACTTTTTTCTATCATTACAGTCTGACTGTTACAGTCTTGTGATAGTCTGACTTGATGAGGTCTAAAGGGTAGCAGTCTTCTGTATAGCACTTCGGCACTGTATAATCATATTAGGCATCTTTCATTACTATTTCAGCGGTTCTAGTAAGATGATGGCAGTGTATAGATGTCAAAACTAACTTCTTTATCTTCTGTAGCTTAGTTCGCAGATAGTCAGTCTGTGATGTCAGTATACATTTGGCTTGCTTTTGACCAAAAGGACCGCAGTTACAAGTGAGCAGGGGTATAATTGAGCAACAAATTGCAGTAAATATGAATTAAACAAAGCATCCCTAGAGCTACATGGCAGAAGTCAAGTGTTACTAATTCTCTAAGTTATTACCTCATAATAACTAGCATTCTGAAGATGTTCTTCTGTTATTAAATTCTTGCAGAGTGAGTGTGTTCTATGAAATACTGAATACCATTTTTCACAGTGTGTGATTCACATTGAGTACTTTATCTCTGGTAATCAGATCACATTGCATGAAGGAAATGTGTGTGTGGTTGAATCAGACAGAATTTAGAGGAAAATCATATTTTAATTTCATTTGAAATAATATTTAGAAGAAAAATGGAATCATAAACCAACTTTTCTGCATGTGTTTAATGGATCACATCTTGCAGACTTCTGGAGTGGCATGGTTGTCAGAAAATTATTCAGTAAGGGAAAGGCCAATGAGGAATCATTTTCAGTTTTACCATCTCTCCAAAACACTCTATTTTTTATAAAAAAATGTATTGTTATGCTCAAATTTCTAATGTAATTTGAAACTGGTCTCCAGATCAGTAAAATAATAATGATTAATAACTATAGTTTGTAGTTTCTATTATAAACTATCATTGCATTTAACCTGATGTATAGCTAGTGATCCATTGCACTGTATTATAGGTTAATTTATAAGAATTAACTGTAAGAACCTGAAAATATTAAGGGAAATCAAAAGTTTTCAAGCATTGTAGATTGACAGAACTTTTTTACTTGTCCTCAAAATTCATTGTACTTTACCAACATATTTATTCAGGCAACTGAAAAGAATCCCGTTTGGGGTAAAAATGGAAGTTAGTTTTTCTACCTTGTTCAGTTTTTAGCGTGTCTATTAATAATAATTCCATACTGTCAATTGTAATGATGGCTTGTGTGGTAACTCAGAACTAAATAGAGCCACCAACCTAACTCAGCAAACAGTAATCATATATACACAACTTTGTCTCACTGTTGTGGTTAAGGTAAAATGTAACTAAGGGTGAAAAAGCTTAATATTCTATTACAAAATGTTAGGATGTCAGAGCTTCTCCAAATGTTGCCAAGGAATGAGCTCTTTTCTGCAAATCATAAAAAATGGTATTATGTTTTGAGAATTTTTTTTAAAAAATCAGCATGTTAAATAAAAGTGTATCCTTTTCATCAGAATGTACATTTTAATTATACTTAATGTAGCTTATGAATAAATAATATATTTACTATAATGCTCTTGTAGTAACATTTACTTGATCATTTACTATGCTTTTACAGGATTTAAATGATGGGTATAGAGTTCCATCGAAGTTTGCATTTGTAAGGCTTTTGCATGAGTATTTTATGAAAACAGAAAGTAAGAAGGTACATGGAACCTGATATTTTCCTGTGCTTCATTAATCTTTTTTCTTTTTTTTTTCAAAAGAACCTAGATTAGATAAAGAAAACCACATTACATCAATTACAGTTCTTCTTTCTGCTTACATTAAGCTATCTATATCTCTGAGAATGCTTTTATACTTTAATATCTAAGATTACTTATTGTATTGAGCTACATATACGTAGGCTCCTGAGCCCATGCACATTTTCATTTTCCTTATAGAAGTCAGATGAGCTGTATACAAGCAGAGGGGTCCATTTGAATCCAGATCGTCGAAGATCTCGGTATAAATTAGAAATTGTTTGGGATATTTAGGATTTGTCTGTAATCCTGCCATATGTCTGATTTCAGCATGAGCAGGAACATAAAACTTTATGCTGCTGTGGCATGAAGTTCAGTAGAGGGAAGCTACTGAGCTTAGTACTGGGGAATCCGGATGAACACTTTTGTGCCAGAAACTGTAGACCTAGTGACAATTCCACTACCTGTGTCAGCTCAGTTAAAGCTGGTATGGGGCATGCTTACATGTGCTGTGATAATCCTCTCACAGTGGAGCATCTTCACAACAGATGTCTATCAAATTGTTAACATGTGTCTAGTTATGTTTGATATGATGTATACTAATATATAAAATATTTTACTGAATTGTAAATACATGTAGTTACACAGATACTTGATACAGATACCTGTACAAATTTGTGTTCTTGTATTTGCACACAGAGATAGGTATATTCACAGTTAAGTTACTTTGATACATTTTTCAAATTCTGTTTTCATACCATTTGGATATGTGATAATTTAATAACCAAACTAAGGCATTTTCAGATGCATAAGAAAATGTGTATGCAATCTTAAAGCCAATTTATCATCATTTGTTACCATGCTCACATAACTAATTAGGTTATATAGACGTGCAGAGATCATTATTAAGTATTTTTAAAAAGCTTAACCTTTCAGCATAGAATTAGTATGAGAAAAGTTAGCCCAAAGATTGCTTTTCCTAGTTACAAATTTTTTAAAGTAAGAGTTCATAATGGGAGTATTTCTTCTGCTCCCTCCTCGTACAACCTTCATAGCATAACTTGGTAGCTAATAGGGGCGTTGCTAGCAACCCTAATACTTAGATGGCATAACATTTTCCATTTTAATAGATTCTTATATTCTTTTATTTGAGAAGCTGTCACATTTACAGTGTTTGCAGCAAATCTTTAACTTGGTGTAAATAAACCCTTCAGGCTATGGTGTGCTTTTTGTAACATGAAATTCTCTTCAGCTTTTGCTGATATATAAACTTGAATGTTGAGATTTCCTTTCTTACTTGCAGAAGAACTGTGGCCAACTACCAGAATAATACTGCACCAAAATTTGGAGGCAAACAGGCCTCTCTGCCGAAGTGAATGCTTGAGAGGTCTCTGAGCTGCTGTATATTGGAAGGGGTGGGACAGGAGCCGAAACAAGCCAAGCTGTCCCGTCTTCAGAACTCAGCTTTATCCTACCCCTGGCAAAACTGTCTGCAGAAGAAATAAAGCTCAGTTCCCACTCCCAGTAAATATTTCCTCATGTCCAGGGCATTTTGTTCCTGCATATAGTTTCCCTGCTTCTTTCCTCCTTCTCTGCCTCTGACACAAGCACCATATGGTCATGAAGGTATCTTAAATGTCCGGGACATTTAAGGGGGGACAACCAGGGGATCAGGCCCAGCCAGCACACGTTCATGGAAGGCAGGTCCTGCTTGACCAACCTGATCTCCTTCTATGACCAGGTGACCCACCTAGTGGATGAGGGAAAGGCTGTGCATGTGGTCTACCTGGACTTCAGTAAAGCCTTTGACACTGTCTCCCACAGCATTCTCCTAGAGAAGCTGTTGGCTCATGGCTTAGACAGATGCACTCTTCGCTGGGTAAAAAACTGGCTGGACAGCCGAGCCCAGAGAGTTGTGGTGAATGGAGTTAAATCCAGTTGGCGGCCGGTCACGAGCGGTGTTCCCCAGGGCTCAGTATGGGGGCCAGTCCTGTTAAATATCTTTATCAACGATCTGGACGAGGGGATCGAGTGCTCCCTCAGTAAGTTTGCAGACGACACCAAGTTGGGCGGGAGTGTTGATCTGCTGGAGGGTAGGAAGGCTCTGCAGAGGGACCTGGACAGGCTGGATCCATGAGCTGAGGCCAATTGTATGAGATTCAACAAGGCCAAGTGCCGGGTCCTGCACTTGGGTCACAACAACCCCAGGCAACACTACAGGCTTGGGGAAGAGTGGCTGGAAAGCTGCCCAGAGGAAAAGGACCTGGGGGAGCTGATTGACAGCCGGCTGAACGTGAGCCGGCAGTGTGCCCAAGTGGCCCAGAAGGCCAATGGCATCCTGGCCTGTATCAGAAATAGTGTGGCCAGCAGCAGGAGCAGGGAGGTGATCGTGCTCCTGTACTCGGCACTAGTGAGGCTGCACCTCGAATCCTGTGTTCAGTTTTGGACCCCTCACTACAAGAAGGACATGGAGGTGCTGGAGTGTGTCCAGAGAAGGGCAACGAAGCTGGTGAAGGGCCTGGAGCACAAGTCTTATGAGGAGCGGCTGAGGGAACTGGGACTGTTTAGCCTGGAGAAGAGGAGGCTGAGGGGAGACCTCATCGTGCTCTACAACTACCTGAAAGGAGGTTGTAGTGAGGTGGGTGTTGGTCTCTTCTGCCAAGTAACTGGCGATAAGACAAGAGGAAATAGCCTCAAGTTGCGCCAAGGGAGGTTTAGATTGGACATTAGGAAAAATTTCTTTACTGAAAGAGTGGTCAGGCCTTGGAACAGGCTGCCCAGGGAAGTGATTGAGTCACCATCACTGGAAGTATTTAAAAGACGTGTAGATGTGGTGCTTAGGGACATGATTTATTGGGCATGGTGGTGTTGGGTTGATGGTTGGACTCGATAATCTTAGAGGTCTTTTCCAACCTTTATGATTCTATGATTGGCCAAAGGTGGAACTGTTTGCTTATTTGCTTTTTCCTTTAAAAGAGCACATAGGAGGGATTACATAGGAACAAATATTATATTAGTTGTAAAGCACACCAAAATTAGGAGTCATCTGGAAGCATATTTTAGAGAGCATATGTGAGGAAGAGTGTCATTTCTTTAAATATGTGCTGAAGGTAGCCTCTTCTGCAGACAGACAAAGAGTACGATGGAAGTCGAACATCCAGCAAGTTGAATGGGCAGAAAGAAAATGCTACAATATTAAAAACTGTCAGAAGGGCTTGAGTCGTAAGAAAAGACACGTAACTCATAGAAGCTTTTCTCTTGTTTCTCAGTTTCCTCTTTAGAACTACTGAAGAAAAATGGAACAAGATCTGTGAACAGCATTAGCCAGGAGAATTTACAGTGTAAATAGCATGAATCACAAAGATAATCAGACAAAATGAAAAAATCTTTATGCTATGAAGAAGTCTGCATTAATTGCTGCTTTTTTGTGCATTTATAGTATGCTATAATTTTTAATAATGTTATAGTATACTGATTTTTTATTATTCAGTCCTCAGGATAAACTCAGAAGGGTCAGAAATGAGGTTGCATGTACAATATTAAATCTGCTGCTTTTATATTACTACTTTATTTTGCAACATTAAAATCTTTTGCTCAATGTACATATGTAGATAAATGTGACAAAATCTAATAAGCAAGTATCTGTGAAATTAATATTTTAGAAATGTATCTATGTCAGATGCATTTTATTTCAATTTTTTGGGGAAATTATTATTCAGGAATGCTAAAATTTATTTGACCATAAAATACCTATGATAATCAGTAATGATTAATAAAGTATATATGTGACTTTATTTACCATTGTTGTGTCCATGCATGCAATGAAGACAAGAATTTCTAGTTGTAAAATTCTAAGCTGCTAAGCGTTATGAACAAATCAAATTTTAGAAAACATGGTAGAGTTCCTTTTATATAAAAATGATGCAACTCAAACTCATTATGGTGATGACTACCCTTATATTTGCATCCTTTACTGTATGCAGATTAGAGTTATATTTATCAGATTATAATATTTATTAATTTTGCACATTCATTCCATTGAAGCTTGCAGACCTCTTTCATAGCATAAAGATTTCTTCATTTTGTCTGATTATCTTTGTGATTCATGCTATTTACACTGTAAATTCTCCTGGCTAATCCTGTTCACAGATCTTGTTCCGTTTTTCTTCAGTAGTTCTAAAGAGGCAAATTGAGAAATAAGGGAAAAGCTTCTATGAGTTACCTGTCCTTTCTTATGACTCAAGCCCTTCTGACAGTTTTTAATATTGTAGCATTTTCTTTCTGCCCATCCAACTTGCTGGATGTTCGACTTCCATCATACTCTTTGTCTGTCTGCAGAAGGGGCTACCTTCAGCACATAGTTAAAGAACATAACACTCTTCCTTGCATATGCTCTCTAAAATATGCTCCCAAATGATTTTTTTGTTGATCCACCCTTCTTTCCACAAAAATTTTTAAACCCAGTTTGCAAAGGGGGAGACATAAAGCTAAAGTTACTGTGAGCAAGGCAAGGTCATAAGATACATTAAAGGAGCTGAGGTTATTGTGGTGTTGGGTACTACAGAGAAGGGTACAAAACAGTAGGAAACTCCAGTTTGGAAGTCTCCTTATTCTTAGAACAATTTGTTTTTCTATATTGCCACTGTAGAAGTGTGTAAACTTGCCTTTAAAGGACTATTTAACATTGCAAAGGGCTAACTAAATAGGAAAACTAGGGTACCGATGCTTCTTCTGGAGCCCAGGGGTTAAAACACAGAGTTGTATGATTTCTCACCAAGTTTGTTAAGGCCAAAGTACATTTAATTGTTTTAAAATGCATTTGTTTTTTGAAGATATACACATAAATAATTCACAACAGTATGCTGTGTGGATATTTACTGCTTTTCTAGCTATCAAGAGGCAATAAGTAATTATTGTTCAATCAAAAGTTTTTCTTTCTTCTGTTGCTTCTCTGTAAACGGAAAACTATTGGATGTATATTTATATTACAGCTTGAGTGAAAAAAAGCAGTTGTTGAAATCTTCACTTACAAAATTAAATTATATGCTTTTTGTAAATGTTGATTTTTTTAAAACTTGATATGCAGTTTATATGCTAAGAATATATTACTCTCTCAAATATATTTTATGGGGTTTTAAAAATAGGTATGAAAAATTCTTACATAAACTTTTGATTGACTGAATTGCTAACTAAATGATTAAATAAACTTTCTCTAAAAATATTAATTCTAAATAGAGGCATATGGAGCATATGAAATGGAGCATAAGCAATAACATTTCTTCTTAGAAAAGGTGTCTTACTTTTCGAAAAACTGAACCTTGACTAATCTTTCATTAGTTATATTTTTATCCTCCAAATGTAAATTATTTCAATGTTGAATCAACTTATTTTGAGAATTCTAACTTCAACTTTTATTTTTTGCCCTCCTCAGGCACATCAGAATGTTTTATTAGGAAAAAAAAATGTTGATGTCTTGAACTAGTGTTGTAAGATTAGGTAATAGCTCTGAATAGTCCACTTTATACATTTTATATATATATATATATATATGTGGGTTTAGGGAGGATTGTTCATATGATAATAGGAAAAAATCTCACAAGAACCCCAATGTTAGATTGATTTCCACTGTTTAGAATTGACCAGAATTGGAAGGTTTCAAATCCATCTGTCAAGTGAAAAAAGCAATAAACTGGTTCATATGTACCTGGAAATAAGGCGCGTTGTTTTATCTGAACAATGTCCTTTAAATTTCTGCCCTCACTTCTTAGTTCTCTATAATATTTCTGCACCTATGCCTATATTTTTGAGTAATTTCTTTAAATTAAGATATTACCCCATAAATTGCTGTCATAAAGGCATATAACTCAACTGAATATATATTTATATTTCTGTACTTTTCAAGTTCTAGTTGATATTTCTATAGTAAGACTACCAATTAATACCTGATTTTCCCAGGAAAAGGAAAGCATGCACAGCTCTTTCTTTAAACACATGCTATTGCCTTAATTTATAAACGTTACAGAAGTTAACAACTTATACAATAACAACTATGCGTACTCAAGGATTGAGACATATGACTTGCTCTGATTTTGAATCACTGGCTTGTTTATACTACTGCTTTGTTAAATAAGAATAATAATTATTAAAAAAATCTGAAATGTTTTTCTGCCATTCCACTGTCTCTAAACCATTCAGAATAAATCTGCTTGCAAACATCATTAAATGAATATTTTTCACATTTATGAACACTTTGTATTTTGAGGGTGCTAAACAACTGACTGTCCGTATAGCTTTTTTCCTTTGATATGACATTCTTAGGTGGTCAGTCAGAAAAAAAAGGTTTATTCCATTCATTGTGAATTCTGCTACTTCTAGTATCTCGATGTAATGATCTTTAATAAGCTATTCACTTAGCTGTCTATGAGAAAGAATGAACTTTGGTTACTCTGTAGATCTAATTTCAACTTGCTGTTTTATAGCATTTCTTCAAACAGTAGTCATCCAGACAAATCTATTCTTGAAAGCTTCTTGAAGGCTAATTACACATCCTATACTGAGATGCATTTTACATCGACGAAAAAATCGCAGATCAGGACATAATTGTGAAGTTTAGAAGAGCTAGAAAAGCAAGAAAAGGAAAATTGAGAAGGATTTTTTTGCTACCGCAGTTTCCATTCTACTTAAAGTTCTATGATTAACATAACTGGAATAACCCTAGTAGAGATTTATGCAAACCTATAAAAGATTAATGCTGAATTCTATAGATTTTTGTATTTGGGAAGCTGCCATAAAATACACAGTTCACTAAAACATTTCCTGTTAATTTGGTGTGGCATAACATGACTTATTCTCAGATATAAAATGTCGTTGTAATCATATGTTACTGGGATTTATTCTTCCTCATCCAGTCACAAGAGAAATATAACTTATTGGCACTTTGCCAACATTAAAGTCCTTGTCTTCAGTCTGGTTTACCCTGTGATGATGATTGTATAACTTTTCTCTTTCAAAACCTCTGTGGTTTTGCATTGCTTCTTGAACCAGGTACCAGCTGTTTGATTAGGCATTGCAATCATCAAGAGGCCTTGCAAATCCCAATAATGGATGTAGAATGCAATCCTAAATTTTAGGCTCTTGATCCCCAAGAAGGAATATGGAATCCGCAGCTTAGTCACTAAGCTCCCTGTATAGCATCTTGAGGATAAGTGCCAGAAAAAGATAGTCCACGAAACTTCTGTTCTGAAGAGGTGTCTCTTGTGCCTATTCAAAAGGAACTGTGAAACAAATGGTGTCATATGGTATCACATCAACTTAGATTCATCATCTCTGGCTTAGAGGTGCAGGGAGGTACCTTCATTCACTTGAAGTCAAAAGACTGAAGACTTTTTCAGAGAATAAACAGCTACTGATATTCTTTGAACAAATGAAGTCAGGACTTGCTCCTGTGCCACTGCTACAGTTGCTATTCTCTATATAATAAAGTAGTGTTTAGAGATTTTGGCTAACAAGTGGAAGGTCTAGATTTGATTCTCTTAGGCTGAAGCGATTCAGGTCCGCTTCACAAGAGCGTCCAAATACACATATATATCCTTAACCTTTCCTATTGCTTTCTGATATTCATATCCAACAGGAAAGTGGCCAAAATGAAAAGATTTCAGCTTTTACAGTTGGGAGGAGCTGTTTTAGCATGCTAAATTGCAGAAAAGTAACCCCTCTTTTCCCTAAAAATGAATATAGTTTTCTGATTACTTAGTGCATGGAAACAGCTTAGCATAGCCAGATCTAAGGGAAGAGAGAAAAAGGAAACATTACAGCAAGGATAAGGCTGTTGTGGCACTGCAGCTTTGAACATACTAGAGGACATTTTAGTTAGAAGAGTAAATATATTTACCGCTGTCTTTGCACTATTCCCTATCCTTTTATAACAGTGTTGGTATCTAAATTTTCAGAAATAACTGACATCTTTTTAAAGGGTTAAGTAAAATATCATTATAAATTACTGTGATTACACTTTAAGAAAAGCAGGTGAAAATATTGGACATAATTAAAGAATGTTTCTGGAAATATGAATATCTTAAAAACAGTAATAGAAAAAGTGACTGGAGAAGTAAATTGCTGCAGTATAAATGTTTAATTCACAGCATCTGCACACCTTGCTCCTTTTCAATTTTATAGATGTTCTGGAGTGGATGCTAGCAAATTTACTTAGTATGTTACTTGAGCTAATTTCAAAGTAAGTTTCTTTTATCTCATCTCAAAGCAGTGTTAGCATTCATTTTCCATTCAGTGAAATGCAAACTTACAATAGCTGGTTGAACAAGAAGGCCAAATTGATATAACAGGTTTACTATGGTATTTTCAGCACCAAAGAACAATATTTTATCATGCTCACTTTGTTAGATACTTAACAGTGCAAGACAAAATGTCAAAATATAATTTAAATACAGTATCCATTTTTCATGTTTTTAACTTGAAAATATACTGATAAATAGTTTTCACAGCACAATTACTTGTGAATACTTACATTATCAGTTATTAAAATAAAGTATGATAGCATTTTGTATTGATTGCCAACAGAAATGTAATTGAGAATATATGCCCTTCTAGAGATTTGTTGGAAGAGTCAGCAGTGACTTCTGTACTGCATTTGCCATGTCATTTATTTTTATGAATTTTGAGTACATATTTGAAACTACTTTTAAAAAGTTATTGCAGTAGAAACATGCAGATGTGATGCTAAAAGAATCATAATTCTTTTTTTTAAAAATGTGATATGCATTTACACCGAGTGCTTCATCATCTCTGCTTTTTGGTCAGGTTCCTGTGTTCTAAATTTTGAATTCTAGTATATTTAAATTTCATTCCTATAAATACAAATTTGGTAAATATAGCACTAGGAAATGGTCATACAGTCATAACTAAGAGCTTGTTTCCAGTGTACACATTAGAATTAGTGAATGAGTACAGTAAGCTCTCAAAAGTTGATTTTAGATGCTTGCATCTGTTGTTTTTAGAAATTCACAAAGTTTTCATGGAAAATTATCCTAACAACCCAAAATAACATACTCCATATAAGGTAGATTTTAAATATTACCACAGCTATATAAGCTAAACAAGGAAATCTGCAAAACAGAATAGAAAGCACAATCTGTAAAAGTTAGTTCTTAATTTTCTGAGGTTTTTTTTTCCTTTCATCGATGTTGTCTGATAGAGCAGTGCTGATACCAGTAGTCTTCAAGGATATGATCAATCTATTATATTTAATAATACCTACAAAACAGTCTTTCTACAATGTGAGTAAATTTAAAAACCATTATAGTTTTGTTTAAAAACCATTATCATTAGGCTTGGAGTAATCAGCATAGCAAATAAATTAATGAATATGTACAGTGAGGTACTGTGGCAGATCAGCACTTGTTGAACAAAGATGGGAGTTCAGGGTGTTCCAGTACTTTGTCACAACTGATGTTGCCATTAACCATTTATCTTCCGAGCTTTGATTTTCATTATTTTATTGAAACTTCATATCCAAAATAAAAGGAAAGTCTTAAACTTAATGTTTATGCTAAGATGCTGTCTTATGGTACTTCTCATTTTAAAATGGGTGAAATCAAAGAAGTCATTCACTAAAAACAAGTGTGGTTTAATTTTTTGTGTTGCAGTTATCAGTAACACTGACAGATAACCCATTTCTCCTGAATGTTGATGTTTGTCCTAGAGGCAGTAGAAAAATTAAATGTATTTTAATTTACATTATCTACCCAAATCATAAATGCCCTTGATTAATAAAAATATATGTGACAGCAAAGGATAGCTCTGCTTTTAATCTGTTACGAAGATCGTAAAAGCACTGAATGTTATGACTCCAAGATGTTTCCTGAGGGATCAAGAAATCTGCGCTTTTCTTAAGATTGACCTATCACCTTGAAAAGCAGTCATGAAGGAGAGCTGCAAATGCAAGACCACTGTCAGGTCAACTTGTCGTGGTGCTGACAGGTCTCTGATATAAAACCCAATTTACTGTTTAAGAAGCACATCCATTATCCTTCTGATTTTAAAACAGAACATACATCAGCAAAATGATAAAAGAAAGTGCTTAAGAATTATGAAAGTCAAGGACTATTTCATATCAGAAAGTCACAACCTTTTTTGCATATTACTGATTAAAATTACAGTGAATGTTAATATTCATTTATGTCTTTTTTTCTTCCAGAAAGTTAAAGGTTTGCATCAGTTGAACTTTAATCATTGTAATTCTACTTGTATTATACTGTTATTTGGATTAGTCAGACGTTATATTATATTAATCTTCATAGGACTTGAAGAGGGTTTTGGAAGTGTGGGTAATTTTAGGCAAACTGATATGTCAGTTTTTGGGAAAAAGATCTGTCTTCTTGATCCTAATTAAAAAAAACAGCAACAAGCCGTGTTTTTCCTATCATTAGATTTAAGCTTCGTCTCCATCTGTAATTTGGAATAGAGTAAAATTCTTGTTTCCTGTGTAAAGAGGATCTGTAGACTCTTCTACTTAATACAATTTTAATTCTTGAAAATGGGAAGTTTAAGGCATTACTGAATGGGCAGTAAAAAGGAAAAGCGTATTAAAATTTTTTACTTGATGACCTTAATGGATTTAAATGTTAAATTGGATATCCTAAAATAGTAGGAACAAAACACTGATTATATTACTGAAATGTCCACCAAAGCTGATGGAGAAATAAGATGATGGATTTCTAGTATCAAAGTAGCTTTCACCCTTTAGAACAGTTTCGAGTGTCATCTTACTTACGAAATTTTAAAATAGCTTTCTTAACTTGTGCCTCTATTTGACCATACCTTTTTTCTTCTCTTTTTTTTGCTTTTATTGCTAGTTAAAGAGCTAGGGGCTTAGTACTAACTCTTAATTCTGCAGAATTACTGGGCATAAGATTGCTTAAGTATAATTTTTAACCTTAAGAATTCCTCGGGAATAAATATACTGTTGGTTTCATATTTTTCATGTACTTTTGATTTTTTCAAGAGTTTGTCCAGTCTGCTTGTAAAGGATTTGCATTTCTTTGAACTAGTAGACCTGTAAATTCCAGAAGGGCTCTAAAATCTTGTCTAAAATTTTGTTTTATTTTAACTTCTGCTGGTAAACATTTTAAAATCATTAATCTGTGCTCTGATCAGTGTAGCTATATTGCTTTTGTCTTGAGACTCCAGATAAGATGAGTGGCAGTAATCAACTTTTCAAAGTTGAAATACATTTAGTTAATATTTCTAAAGTCTCAAGAGATCTTCATATACAGTAATTTTTAAAGGCACAAAATAATTGTAATTTCAGCCAACTGGTTCAAAATCTGTTTTTTTCACTTGGTATGTGTTTGCTGTTACAGTCTGTAATACACTTAGCATTTCCTTGTTTCTTGAAGACAAGAAGATATTAAGATATTAACTGATTTCTTTTATTTTATGTAGCAACAAAGTTAAGAATGTTTATAATTTAAGTGAACTAAGAAAAACATTTTTAGCATGTAGTCTATACAGTATCTGGCAAGATTGTTCTTTAATTTATAATATGTATAACTGCATCAGTCTTCCTAAGGGCATTGCAAGCAATTGTCATATAGGCTTATTTACAATATGAGTATCTTCAGGTTCATTGTGTTCATTGAAAGACGACTGCTTTCTTGGCACATAAGTAAAGCTGCTCTAAAAAGTGAAAGGAGCCTTGTACCTGCACCTGAATTTAGCTAACAGGAAGCAGACCTATGTAGTTAGCCATTTTTTTAAGTAATTACTCTGATGATGAAAGAAGGTCATCTACCACAGATAGCCTTTAACCTGACTTTTATTGAGACGTAGCAGACAACCATTCTTTTTAAGAAAGTTTGGGTTTTTTGCTTGGTTGGTTTTTGGTTTTGGGTTTTTTTTTTTGTGGAGATTAGATGTAGTAGAGTTTTTTTGGAATTTATGTAAAAAATTTCAACTCTAGTCATAAAAGTTGAATTTCATGCATTTTTAATTTCATGGAAAGTTTGAAGAGTCTATGTTATTCTTCTAATGATTATTTGAGGGAAAAAATCTTAGAGTGAATACTATAGTTTCTTAAAGACTCTAATTTCAAAAGAATTTAAATAATAATAAAAAAAACATTTACTTTTAAATTTCCAAAACTTAACTCTGTTCCTGTAAACCAAATTTTGTAATTTTTGGCAAGATATATTCTATTCCCTGTTGATTAAGTTGCTTAGTTGTGTGATTTCCTGAGGCTTCCCTACATGGCTTGTTTAAGCTATTACAAGTGTTCCAACAAAATGTATTTTTATACAGCTCACTGTAAGGTTATACAATCTGCAAGCAGGAAATGCAGGCCAAATGCGCAGAGCAGGGTCTATATGCTGAAAAGCAGGGATTCCAAAAACCATCTATTACTATCATGAAAGTAATAACAGATAAGCAGCAATGGGCTGTGTTCTTGTATATAATGGACTAATATGAAAACAAAGTTTATAAATGGAGACTATATGAAAATTATTTTGCTCTTATGTATGATATCAGCAGTTGGGGATAGGTCGTGAAGATAATTTCTTGCATTACATGTAGCTCCATTATACTGCAAGACATATGTAAAGGGAATATTTACTCCTTTTTTGTGTGCATTTTTTGATTTTTCCCAAGTATAATTATTCTAGAATAATTATCTCTATGTGCATACTCTCCTCCTAGGTGTGTTTCCATACAGAGTTCAGGAGAAAGAGCTTATAAGAAACAATTGTTCCATACTAATTAGTGCATATTAAATATTTTTGAAAATATCCAACTATAGATGAGTGTTAATGATGTACCCTGCAGACTTGGTCCAGAGCCCACTGGGTTTAATTCCCCTTGCTTCAATGAAAGTTCTTTCAGAACTACTGAGCCAGCTTTTAATATTTACTAGAGTAGATAGAGTTAAGGCAGTTTGCAATTTTGAATAGGATTTAATGGGGCATTCAGATGTTTATCGAACTCTCGAAAGTGTTACATTGATTGAATTTCTTTGTAGTTGTCTTGCTCCAGACTGAAGGGAGTCATCCCTCTACTCATTAACGCATGTGTGCATTGCAGCAATTGTTTCCACCAGCATCTTCCAAAACCAGCAGTTAATCCTCCTTTCTGCAGGTATGGTTCCATGAGCAGATAAGCTCATATAACACTTTGCTGCTGCCTAGAAGAAGTCTTGACTGTTTCTCAGTTTTTTCTCCCCTGCTCCTCATTGTGTAGCCTGTCTTCTTGCGCCATCTCTCCTGTTCATCTGACACTAGTGTAAGCTGGTTTGGCTTGCTAACCCAGCAAAAAAGTGTAATCTTTTTTCTCCTTGGTTAGTATGCATCTAGTAGCAGAGAGTGGAGAAGGAAGAAGGTCTACCTTTAAGCAGTGGTGAGATGTTAGATCAGCTCATTTCATTGTGTAGAAATACTGTGATAGGAAAGCCACTATTGAAGTTTGCACTTGACAGGGGTCCCTCAAAGAAACACTGGCAGACATGATTTCCTACTTCAAGCATTGGAGTTAAGGCATAGTGTAGGCTTTTCTATAATCACATCTAAAAATTTAAAAAAAGAAAATCTATAGGATTAGTTCTTTATTAAACCCATGAAATTTATAATGAATTGTTTCTTTATCCTCTAGACGATTATTGATTCTTTTTTCTTCTTTGTAACACATTCAATTTTTACTGGGTGTTCTATTCAGGACAAAAATGTTCAAGCTGTGTGTGCATGCACTCTCTCCCCTTCTCTCTCTTTCTCACACACACACACACAAAATTCTACATTCATCACATTTCTTTGGTGATATAGTTTACAGTATAATGTATACTGCATATAATATATCTGTACTCTATATTTTCTCTCTGTAGTTTTCACTATCTAGTTAAATACTTCCTTTTTTATTTTTCCGTTCCTAATGCACTAGGGTACATAAACCAGTGTGTTGGAAACCATGCAATATTTTCAATGTCATTAACTAGAAGCAGGAAAAGTTATTACATTGACATGAATTTCATTTATTTTGTACCTCTTTCCCATATTTGCTTTTTGGTGGATAAATTATTAAAACTTGTTTTAGCTTTTTTTATTAGCAAATAATCTCCTTCTCAGTATTTTCTATAATATTGCTATCATTTTATATCTTTTCTCTAAAAATACTTTTATCAGAAGAATTTTAATCTGTTTTTAGCTTTTACTTTTATCTCCCAGTCCTGATTGGATTTTTGGGAATAACCCCAAGTTAGCTATTCTTCCCTTTTAGCATAATAGTATTGTTATTCTTTTCCCAAGCTGTTTTTGAAAAATCACCCTGAACATTTCTAGTTCTTGTATTTTTCCAGTAAACTGTAATTTATTATTCATTAATTATAATGGTTTTAAGCTGTTTTAATAATTTTCCAGGTTTATATTGCAATAGTATTCCATTCCCTTCCTCCCTTTGTGGGTACAGAAAGCCCCATGAAGTTAATGAATCAATGAAGACGTAGGAGGAGAAGACAAGGCACAAACCAATCATACCACAATTTTTCAAACTCGTGTGTGTGTTGGAAGACCTCATTTCAAGCAGCTTCATTCATATGTTGTCCCATTGATTGCAACAGTCAGTAATAATTACTGCAACACTGCTGATTCAGAAACAGTCATAGCTTTTTCAATGTTAGGGGAAGATTTTCTTCAAATTATTGCAACTTTCTACTGCATTTGTATTGGGGCAAAGATTTGTGGTAAAGTATTTAATTTTCACAATAGTTCCTTTCTTGGCATCAAATATTCTTTACTGTCATTCCTTAGCATAAAACTTTACTAATATTTCCCTTCTGAATCAGTTTCTTCCTATAAGTAAAAACAAAGAAAGCCAGAGAAATTATTTCTTTGTTTTCTGAGATTGCCTTGTCTATATAGCTTCTAAATCTTTGATAAATATCCATTACTGTACTATTCTTAATGGTGTTATTGCAAATTCATATCACACTATCACTAGAAGCCATAATAAAAGAACAGGATCTGGTGATGGCAATGTACAACACAATTCAAAACAAGAAGCTCAAGTTCGTTGTTTGTATCTGTTCCTTTAAAAACTTAAATGTATCTTATGCATGTGATAGAAATATTTGAAGGTTATTATTTCACTGAAATAGAAGACTAGAGAGCATGGAGGAATATTCTGGAAGAATAGTTATGAAAAATAGCTATGGAAATATATGTATCTTTTAATGATAATTGGTAACATATTTCCATTTTGATGAAAAGTTTTAAGTTTTTGAGAAAAGATAATGAATAAGAAAGGATAAGGTAAGAAATGTGAAGTAGTACTTCGAATAGTTCTGAAAACTAGATTCTGTATTATGAGCCAAAATAAGATCATGCATGGAAAGGTTATCTAGTTCATCAGCTAGTGTGATGAGATTAATGCATACAGTTAAATGTAAATGACATCAGTGAAAATGGCATTTAGTCTTTGTCCTTATGCAAGATTATGTTACTCTCATTCCATTTGTCTGCAGTTTTACTATGTCTAATCCAGTTTATAGATTGACATGCTGTATAATAACCTTTCTCTTCCAGGGTTAAAAGAGGAGACAAGTGAGAAAAAATATGAAAATATACTATTAAAGTTATTGAGGAATAATTTCTTTGTACATCACTTTTAAGCAAGCTGAATCTTTATTTGACCAAAACTTAAAGCTATTTTGTCACTGAGCTGTAGTTATTGTTAAGATTTTAGATGTCGACAGTTTCAGTAGTTTTGAAAATAAGTTTTATGTGTCATCTAACTGTCATTGGTCTAATTTTGGATTTTCAGAATTTGTTATGCAGTTACTCAACATGGTTTTGATCTCCACAAAACCTATAGCTTTATGAGTGCATTCTCTTCTTTGTTTTCTTACCTGCAATCTGCTGAAACTGGCAAAATCACAAAAAATGTGCATGGAGCCATATTCTTTGGTACTGGCTTTTACAATCCTATTGGCTAACTGTACCTACTTTGGTTTTTTTTATTTTTAAAAATACATGTAAACTTCTTTGGAAATTTGTTCCAGATTCTTTAGGTAGTAGATTCTGTTGGTGATCTAAAGAAAATTGATGATTGAATGCTTTTTTTTTGTGTAGGCACTCTTGATTTTGATAATCCTGTTGTCTGCTAATGACCCTTGGGATCAGAATTGTTGTTCTGCAACCCCTGGTGGGGGTGGGAAAAGGGTGTGTGGTTCTTTCTGGATCTCAGTAAGAAAGGCCTGACAACAAAGGACATGATAAAATAGCTATTTTAATAAGACAGAATAAAAAGATGAATATATATAGCAAGTAAATCTTACATCCTTTCAGATGCTGGGAACCCTTCTTTTGTGCAGCATTGAACTGATCCCCAGATGGATTTGCCCATGGCACCCTGCACACATTATGTCTTTGGAGGTGTCGTGGTTTAACCTGGCAGGCAGCCAAATACCACGCAGCCGCTCACTCACTCCCCCCGCCCCCCCGGCGAGACGGGGAGAGAATCGGAAGGGTAAGAGTGAGAAAAACTCGTGGCTTGAGATAAAGACAGTTTAATAGAACACAAAAAGGGAAATAATAATGATAATGATAAAATATACAAAATGAGTGATGCACAATGCAATTGCTCACCACCCGCACTGACCGATAACCAAGTAGCGATCGGTACTTCCTGGATCACGCCTACCGTTCATATACTGAGCATGACGTCACATGGTATGGAATACCCCATTGGCCAGCTGGGCTGGCTGTCCTGATTATGTTCCCTCCCATCTTGTGTACCTAGCTCAGTCAGTAGGCACGGGAGCTGTCCTTGGACTAGGAGGGCACTTAGCAACAACTGAAAACATCAGTGTGTTATCAACATTCTCCTCATACTAAATCCAAAACACAGCACTAGGAAGAAATTTAACCCTATCCCAGCCGAAAGAGGACAGGAGGGTTTCCTCTTCCCTCCCATACCGTGGTGCCTTTTATTTTGTGTAGCAAACAGAATCATGTATCTTCTCCTGACAGGTCGGAATGTTATCTCTGTCATAACATTCACCAGTATGCAGCACAGGCAGGCGTGGGCCACTCCAGCAGATTCCCTTACAGTGGCATAATCATACTAACATACGGGCTTCTCAAGCCTTAAGTACAATGCGCAATAGAGCAGACATGGCTTGCTCAAGATCACTAATTCCTTGAATACAATGTCTTCCACAAGGCTCCCAATACATTCATCTGGCCAAGTGTAGATGCATACCAAAAAATGAGGTAAGAAAAAAATGAGGTGTCAATAGAACTTACAACACATACCGAGTTAGAAAAATTATCAGCTCTACCTGCCTACAGTGTGATGCAGCTCATCCTAGGGCAGACATAAATTTTTTAGCAATAACTGTGCAACCAAAGTTTAGCAATACTTTATGAAATAACTGTTTAGTATATGTGAATCAGTATGATTTGGTGCCATAGATTATTCTATGTCTACTGTCTAACTCTACTCTGAATGCAGGGAATTTACCAGGAATCAATCCTGCATATTTGAAGTATAGGATCTTACTTCATTTGCTATTCTATTAAAATGTTAAAATATTGAATTATTTGTATTGTCCTTTAAGAGGAACTAACTTAAGAATGTTATATTTGAGAAGATATATTTTATCTTAATAGTTCAAGTTTAGCAAGGCATAAAAGCTTGCTTGCTTGCTTGCTTACTTGCTTACTTGCTTTCTCATAAAGTCATCTTTGGTCAGCTTATGTATTTATTTTACATTTATTTATGTAAATACTCTGTATTTACTCTGAGTGCTAGATTTATTCAGGGACAATGGAGTCTCCTTGTCTTTAAATTTCAAAGCTGTCTTTTTCCTTCAAGTCCAAGAGGTTTCTTCTCTTATCCCTGAAATGATACATGAAAATTAGCCAAGTCTCAGCAGAAGTGTCTGATTCTTCTTTGCCACTAGTGCAAATAACAAAAGAAGCATTGTTACATATAAAGACAATAATTTTTCTTGACTATAATGTTAACAACAATCACCAAAGGCATTGAAAGATTATTTTACCTTTGGTAATTGTCCAATATTCATAGTCATATATTATTAGAGCATTTCTATCATTTAATTATCTGTTCTAAGATCATACCATTTTTCATTTCTCTGTCTTTTCTAGTTTTGATAGTATCTGGGTTGTTTGGGTGTGTGCACTGTTCTGTCTGAATAAGAAAATTGATAAGAAAATTGCTAGCCTCTGGTTTGTTTAAGATCTACTCTTCTGTAAGGCATCAGATTTTGTGAAGATATGTTTAAATTAGTCTGTTACTAGTCTTGTATACAAGGAATCGACATTGCACCCTAGTTACAAAAGCATCTGCCAAAATTTTTGAAGACTGAGATTTGAGAATCTTTTATGAGTCTTGTCATTTTATAACTAGCTTAGATTTAGTCACCAGATCCTTCAGACTCATTCTTCATTTTGGAAACTAGATTCTACATCTACATTTCAACTTGTATTTAACTTCAGTGTAGTTAATGTAACACTATACAATTTGTTCCTTTTTGTTCCTCTTTGTCAGAGATCTGTAGTGTTACAGGTTATTTCAGATTTTTAGAAAAAATCTTCCTAAGATACAGGTACCTTCTGACTTTTAAGTGTTTTATGCCCTATATCCTAAAGTGGCAAAATTGCTTTTGACGTTCTGCTTTTTCAAGATACTTGCTGTTATGGCGACATCCTTACAAGTTTGCATTCTTGTTTACTTTAAGTAGATCCTTTCTTAAAATGGAATGTGCCAACTGTCAGAAATACTCAAAGAACTATTCAGACAAATGGAATCCTTATGAGAAGGAGAGTTTTTCTTTCCACTTACTGATTTACATATACCTTGACAATCTCTCTATTCTGGTTTGGTGACAGGGGAAGGCGAGAAATTTTTTTTCTTTAATTTTGTTGGGTTTTTTTTCCATTTTGACATTATTTGACAGAGTTTTTACATAATTGCAAATTATTACATAGTACAGTGTTATGTTACTTGTTGCTAAACACTAGGTGGAGAGTTAAGTCGGCATTCCAAAGAAGCTGTCTTCTGAAAAGTGTATCGTCTTATATCATGTTCAGTTCCTGTAGTATAGCCTTGTCCATGTTACACAAAAGATGTCTTTTAAAAGTATAATCTTCAAAAAGTAATGGAGAATTTGCACTAGTGTATATAACCTGCTAAAAAACTTATCTATTTTGAATGATATTCCTGTTCCTATGGCAGTATTGAAAATTAATTTCTATATGTGAAAGAAAGATAAACATAAATATTTGAAGACATTCAGTATGTATGTTCACATATTGCACAAAAGAGCAATTATTGAAATTACTGGGCTTTCAAAATACTGGTCATTATTATGAATATACATTTTTCTGTTTATTTTTTTGAGATGTTAGGACTTGATATTTCTAAAGAAGACATATCTAAGGGTTATACAATATGGCCTCTGATATCTGATTTGTGCCAATATCAGTTGTGATTAGTCTGATAATCTCTTATATCCTGTTTAATCCTCTCTAAGTCCCTTTATTATTGTAAACTCCAGTCTCTGACATCAATGTTTTTATTATGCCAGTTACAATCTGAATTAATTTAGGAAATTAGTTTTTCTAACTGACTGCATGCTCTGCCTGTGCATCTTTGCAGTTTCTTTTTGTGGCAACACTGTATAATCCTCTGAAGCATCATTTGCTGAGATTTTTAAAAGTTGTGATCTCACCTGTAACCATATGATTAGTTTCTTCCTTGTGTTATTACTAGCTGGAAGTATTTTTGATTGAAAAATATAAAGCAAAAGGTGACTGATTACATAAACTTGAGATTTTAGAGCCTCATTTTTTTCAGGAATAAAGGAAATAAATCATAGCAAGTAATCTGCTCAATGGGTTTAAATCAGTTTACCTTCTACTGTTCCGAAAGTGTTTATTAGAATATCTGAATTCCCTCAATCTTATTTATTGTACTGATTTGTTGTGTAAGTATTTTCAGCAACTTGGCAATGAATTTTTAATGTGAATATTTGGTTTTATACTAAAACAGAGTTTCAATTAGGTGAGCCTTCTAAATAGTCTCTTCAATCCATCTTAGTCAACACAGTAACCGCCTAGTGGAAGACCATCATTTCTTTTGAAAAAGAAAATACAATGCAGAGTAGAAACACTGTACTCAAGACTTCAAAGAGAAACTTAAGACTAGCTATTTCATACTGGACAATAAAATGTGAGATTGCAAGTACTTTGCCATATAAAATGCAAAATGTAATATTTGATCAGCTGAATATTTTCATTGTTTTCAATAATCACATAAATTCAAGAGATCTGCTGTTGGTCAGCTGTGTAGCAAATAGTTTTTCATTGGACTAGAGTTCTTTTTCACAGAAAGAAAGTGTCCTGGAAATGTAAATATTGTCCATGCACCTTCTTATTAGAAACCATTTCCATATAAGTTTCTAGAGAATTCGATATGAAAATAAGGATAGCAAATTTGAGCTAAATGTTGTAATCAGTAAAATTAAAAATCAGCAGCAGGTAAATGTATTCTTCATAGTAAGAACAGCATTAAAATTAAAATTCTTCTTAAAAGACTTTATTCTATTGAATAAATTATGAAATTTCAAAATTCCCATCAAAGTTTTCATTCCTACTGCACTGTTTGTATGGTTCTAAGGCACTAATTTTTGCAAGACCTTGAAATAAACTAGTAAAGGCATTATAAATATATCTTTTTTTTTTTTACTTTAGTCATATGACTTCCTTCTGTGCTATGATTAGCTGCAGTACTTACTTTATTCTGACTTCCATCAGTGTTATTATTAGTTGCTCTCAGTTGACAGCTGAACTGTCAAATACTGTATTACTGAAAATGAATTCCTTCTTAAAATGTTAGTAGGTCTGATCACTAAATAATAGTTACTGCTCACCTGTCTTCCACATCTTTACTTCACAATTACCCAACTATCTTTTGTTTCTGAGATGGTGCAACTGATATATATCAAACTAAATTGTGAGCAATTGTTCTCAATTTCTGTTTAACTTTGAAATTGCAGTTTCTATTACAGACCTGAAGGAGAGCTTCTGTTTTGATTTTACCAGTTATACCAATTCATCTAATAAAAGATATTTGCCCTATCTGCAAACCTTATTGCTAGATTCTGTGTACACCTCAAGTCTTTATATGCATTGCTTGTATGTGTCAAGGAAAATTGAGCTGATAAAAAAATTAAATAATTGTAATAGGTTAGAAACAGAGTAATTTACTACAGATCTAAGTATCTTTACAACCATTATTTAATGCGTAATCTTCCATTTCTTCAGTCTGATTTTTTGAAATCTGCATCATAATGACTCATTAGATTTTGAAAATGATCAGGAATAAAGGGATGGGAAAGTTGTATATGGCTGAGTAGTTCATCTTTGGCAACAATAATTTTTTTTTTTTGATCCTCAGTTAAGCAAAGAATTCATGCTTGTGCTTACCTTGCAGTAAGCTGAGAGAGTTCAAGAAGAAAAGATGGATGAAGCCTAACGTTTTACTACTAGTCTCCAATTGTCACTCCACTGTGGTTTCAGCTGTACTTTTTACTCTTCACTGGGTTTACCTCTTCTTTAGGGCTAAGGGAAACTAGATAAAGTCTTTTTCTGAGATTAGAGAGGTTGCAGCCGCAAGATGGTGTAACTGCTGATTTCTCTCAAGGACACCGAGCTGCTGGATGTGAAGCTGGGCCAGCTGCCCCCAAGGCTGGCAGCAAGGGACTTCACCCTGTTTTGATGGGGCCATGCAGAGGTGTTGTGATAGGTACTATACAATAATTACATCACTATGAGAATGGGGGCCTTGGTGGTATCACTATGGAACTTGCTGGCAGATTTGTCATCAGCTTCCGTCTGGAACTATGATCACTTGAATCATGACCAATGCAGCATGAACTTCAGAAAGTGAGAAGTACACCTGTTGAATAGGCTGCTAGAACACTTACCCTGCTGAATATACCAGACCTATTCATGTTAAAACATGTCCTGCTATTCTGACCATAATAAATTCTATGCAGTTTCCACTTAAATCTGTTTTTGCTTGGAAACAGGCCCTTTAGGAATGGAAGTCTGTGAAGGTGAGGAGGAGTTGCCCTTTATATGAGAGAGCAGCTGGAGTGCATGGATCTCTGCCTTGTGACAAATGATGAGCCAGCTGAGAGTTTATGTGTTAGGATTAGAGGGTGACACTGTTGTGGGTATCTACTACAGACCACCTAACCAGGTGGAAGAAGATGAGGCCTTCTTCAGACACCTGGAAGAAGCCTCACATTTGCAGGCCCCGATACTCATGGGGGAACTGGTTGATGTCACTTTAATGTCACTCTTCATAATCTTTGAAAGGTCATGGCAATCTTGGGAGGTTCCTCGGGGCTTGAAGAAAGCAAATGTCACTCCTATCTTCAAGAAAGGCAAGAAGGAGGATCCAGAGAACTAGAGGCCGTTCAGCCTAACATTGATCCCTAGGAACACGGTGGAGCAAATCCCAACCTATTTCCAAATATATGGAAGACAAGAAGGTGATTAGGAATATTCAGCATGAATTTATAAAAGGGAACTCATGCTTAACCAACATAATAGCCTTCTACAATGAGGTGACTGGCTCGGAGGATCAGGGGAGAGTAGTGGATGTTGTTTATTTTGACTTTAGCAAGGGTTTTGATGTTGTCCTTCATAACATGCTCATAAAACTGCAGTATGGACTAGATAGGTGAGCAGTGAGATGGATTGAAAACTGGCTGAACTGCTGGGCTTGAAAAGTTGTGATCAATGGCACACAGTCCAGCTGGAAGCC
Organism: Calonectris borealis; assembly: GCF_964195595.1. NCBI lineage: Eukaryota > Metazoa > Chordata > Aves > Procellariiformes > Procellariidae > Calonectris > Calonectris borealis. Next base: position 77,587,350 of record NC_134314.1, read on the forward strand.
AGTCGCTAGTGGTGTACCCCAGAGGTACAGTATAGGGGCTGATGGGACAGAGTGCACTCTGAGCAAGTCTGTGATGAAACAAAATTATACACCAGGTGGTTGTGCTGCCAGTCAGAGCAACCATGACAGGCTGAAGAAATGGGCCAACAGGATTATTCTGAAGTTCAACAAAGGGAAGCGCAAAGTCTTGCCCTGGGGAGGAATAATCCCATGCACCAGCACAGTCTGGGGGCGAACTGGCTAGAAAGCAGCTTTGCAAAAAAGGGCCTGGGGGTCCTGGTGGACAACAAGTTAAACATGAGCCAGCATCATGTCCTTGTGGCAAAGAAGGCCAGGAACTTCCTGGGCTGCATTAGGAAGAGCATCACCAGGGGGCAGGAGAGGGGATCCTTCCCCTCTGCTCAGCCCTGGTGGGACACATCTGAAATGCTGTGTCCGGGTCTGAGCTCCCCAGTAAAAGAGAGATGGACATACAGAAGTGAGTCCAGTGAAGGGCCACGAAGATTATTATGGGATTGGAGCATGTAACATACAAGGAAGGACTGAGAGAGCTGTGACTGTTCAGCCTGGAGAAGAGAAGGCTCAAGGGGATCTTATCAGTGTGTTTAAATGCCTGGGGTGGGGGATGAGATAAAGGAGGTGGAGATAGGCTCTTTCCCCGTGGTGCCCAGTGACAGGACAAGAAGCAATGGACATAAACTGAAACACAAGAAATTCCATTTAAACATAAGCAAAATACTTTTTTATTTGTGAGGATGGTTGAACACTGCCATAGGTTGCCCAAAAAGGTGGTGGAGTCTCCATCCTTGAGGATATTCAAAACCCAGCTGGACACAGCCCTGACGTAACCTGCTGTAGCTGACCTTGCTCTGAGCAGGAGGATTGGACTAAAGAGCCTCCAGAGCTGTGATTGTCATATCTGCAATTTCTCCTACCCACCAAAGTACAGAAAACAACTATGAAAATTAAAATAAATTCTGCCATGTAGAGGATCATGCTAACATTGCCAGTTATCTTCCGGTTAGCTTACTGAAAACTGGCTGCTCTGACAGAAAAAATGGGATATACAGTAGCCTATGACAGCTGACTATATAATGCTGTTCAGAATAACTAGATGCCTTACTGTCCCCATCCTAGTGTCTGTTGTTATATCCAGCATTGAAGATGGACATTGAAAGATGGTTTGTTTAAATGACCACTAACAAAATTGCTGTGGATGTGGAAAAAAAAAGTCATCATAAGGATTCTGAACTGAGGGGGAACATCACATCTATTGGAACTCTGTTTTCAATGTTTCTTCAAACAGTTCTGCATGGTTCCATATTTGAAAAGTTTTTTCATAATCACGAAGGCTTTTTTTTTTTTTTGCATTGGATGTGGGAAAATGATACAGTGAGATCAAAGGAAAACATTTCAGCAACTTCCATAACTCAGAGCCATAGTTCTTTTTCATTTCTGTTCATGGGAGAACTGCCTCCTGATAAGCTCATATCTTTTTTAATTGAATCTCTTGGAACTTATAGTGAGGAAAATAATTTGTATTTCTGGATTTTGGCACTTAAAAGATTAGCTCCTTTTCCCTTAAATCCATCCAGATTATGTTAACTGTTTTTCTTCTATCTATCTTTTCATTCTTACCTGTAGAGCCTGCCAGGTCCCAGCAGATTTATGCTTTGTGATGGTGAAAATTGAAACTTTTACTGGAATTTTGTCTTCCTTAAGTATTGGTTGATATATTTAAAAATATTGTCGTTTATGATAAAACTATAGAAATGGTATTACTTTGATTGGCATGGTCTTCAAAGTATGATCTCTCTGCTTGAAGTTTAAACTCGTAGTTTGAAAATTAATTCTCTTCCCGAAGAGATGCTGGTCTGAGAGGCTGCAAGAACATACAAAATTATAGTGGACATAAGTACCTAGGTTAGGAAAGGAGCCTCAAACAAATAATTGAAGCAATTGGCAGGCAAATGTCTCTCAGGAAATGAGAGTCCGAATTTTCTGGCAAAAATTAAAGTTGAATAATGAAACACTTAAACCTCTTAAAAAAGCTTAATAAACAAGGATTGTCTCTAGTAGCATGGTAAATACACGCTGTTGCATCTGAATTACAGACTAGGTCACCTGCATTCTCCATCAGTTGTTGCATTGAGATTTAATAGCAAAGCCTCAAGGGCAAGGCTACCGGACTAAACAACCTGTGCAATTTCTGTGGGCTACAGAAACATACTGTGTGTGAAACCAAGAATTTATGATTCATCTAATTCAAGTCTTAACAATCTGATAAAAAATTATTATCAGTCTAGGTAAGAAGATACTTACACTTATAGTCAAATTATCCAATTACTACTGCTTATGCCCAATAATGAAACTATTAAAAATGATACACATAAGCTTTCTAGTACCTATGCCTTATGCTGATGCTGTGTTCACCCTTCTAATGCATGTCTGGGTCCTGAGTCAATGGTGCTATTCCTCCTCAAAAGAAAGGGTTATGGCAAGTCATCAGCATCCCAGTTTTTTGATAGGAGGAATGTGATGTTTATGTTGATGATTTCTTCCCCTTCACAAGGGGGTCCTCCTTGGGTCTATTTGGCATCACGTTTATACATTCGCTAACACAGTTGGCTTTTTCTTCTTTGGTCTGCATTTCCGCATTATATCCAAATCTAGTATAAATGATATGTTTTGCATATGTTTTATGTGTCTGGTTGGAGATGGGGGGCTGTTACAATGCTGTTTTTATTCAGCAGCCTTTAAGCTATGGCTTTCTGATAATCTAAATAATGTTTTACTGGCATAACCTAGTTGAGCATATATGCTTGTTCTGAGAACATTAATAGTTTACAAATATAACAGTGTCCTAGAAGGCATTATATATAAACACATACAGAATCAGATACAATGTTCTGGTAACAACTTGTCACCAGTATCTGCTAGTTATGTCAATATTACTCGTATGTTATCACAGTTATTTCACAACACAGTGGTTGTCATAGCTGTAATCTAGACTGCTTGTCCCTGCTCAAGAATAAAGACAACAAATGTGGTTTAGCAATTCTGCAATATTATTAAGCCATTTGGGAAATTACCTACCAAAAAACCTCCCAACCCCCCCAAATTGAGAGATTCATTTCTAAAAGTGACTTCCTGATCAGAATTAAAACATTAATATAGATGCACCTAATGAATTAACAGTGGAAATAATTGTAAAGTGTCTGAATTGCTAAAACACAAGTTCTGTATTTAATTTCCTGTTGTTATCCATGAAGAAGGTAAGTGACAAGATTACCTTTACAACACCCTCCTGATAAACCCGCATATCAGTTTGCTTTGGGGTCTCCAACAATCCACTGTCATGTTTTAAAGATTCCAATGCACTGAAATACTCTAGAGATATGGACTTTTCACTCTTCAGAAGAACTCCCTATTTCATATTTAATGTTGAGTTATGTACGTGATTGGCTTTGTTACTGCACTAACTGCCTCTTCAGACAGCAAACTGCGTAAGAACCTGTAAAATTACAGTCACCTGCAGTCACTATTGTAAGCTTCACCAGAACTTAAGTCACTCTGCTGGCATTGTTGCAAAATGTCTCTGTCTCTGACAACTGCAGAGTTTTACCCTGAACTATTATTCATATTTTACCAAGCATTGCCAAAGCCTCCAAGTATTAATTTGGATTTGAAAGAACTGTCCTCATCTCTATATACAGCGAGGAATTCTAGAACCCTCCTTCAACTAAATAGTGGCTCATGGGGAGCACAAATTGAAACTTGACATGTAGGAAAGCAGACAAAAAAGTTTTATGTTACTTGTAACTGCTGTTCTTCAAAGTATGTCAACTATATGTGTTATTCACAGCCCCTTTTCTGTCAAATCTGACAGAATCTTAAAATCTGAGAGTTGAGAAGAATTAGAAAGAAAAAGGCACGTGCTGAATCATTGATGGACATGCATTTAAAAAAGAGCTAGAGCTCACTGCAGACAAACTGCAGAGACAAAATTTGTCTGGATTTCACTGCTCAGACTTATAAACACCTACAACATACATATCAGCAAATCACCACAAAGAAAATCGATTACAGGAAAATAACTTTTTCATTCATTACCTAACCTCATCTGCTCATGGTCTGTTTATTCATATAAATTGCCATTAGTGCTAGTAATTTGGCTCAATACCCTTGTGTTTGATATCTTCTGTTGACAGAAGAAAACAGAACATTAGTCCAAAGGGTTTATTCTGACATGATTAGATACCACAGTTCAGACAAATATGTTGTTTGGCTAGTTTCTAGTTGAGATATTTTTAGCATACACTTTTGTTTCCCCTTACTCCATATGGATAGTTGCTGAAAGACTCAATCCGTAAAGTTTTCTAGGAGTAATATGAATGTAGTGACGCTGGAGTAGGGGAACTTTAACATATATGGTGTAGTATGGAATATAGAATTATTGAATCATTCAGGCTGGAAGGGATCTCAGGAGGTCCCTGGTTCAACTTTCTGCTTAAAACAGAATCAGCTATGAGATTAGACCAGGTTGCAGGGGCTTTACCTAGTCAGGTCTTGAAAATCTCAAAGGATGGAATCTGGACAACCTCTCTCAAGGCAACCTGGTAGAAGCTGTCTTGTTTCAGTTTATGTCTCATCCTCCTCTCATGATACACCACCATGAAGAAGAAATCTGTTTGGGACAAAAGAGGCAATGAATGGGGTGAAATAAGGACCAAGAAAAGACGAGCTTAGTGGTACTAGCAAAAGCCAATTTATCAAAAGCCTTTCTTGAAAAGGTTCAATCACAGCACAGAGCCAACAAAAAAATACCGGTGGGCATTGCCAGAGACAATAAGTGCAATGACTTTTAAGAGCAGTAGAAGAATTGAAACAAATTGAGAGAGAATAAAAACCTTACATGATGAGTTTGGCTCATGTATTTAGGGGAGGCATGGACTTCTAAACAAGAAACATAGCAAAATCATAGCATAATTTAAGTTGGAAGGGACCTCTGGAGATCATTTGGTTCATTTCACTGCTCAAAGCAGGGCCAAACTCTCATTTAGATCCAACTTTAAAGGTCTACCTGGTTGCTCAGGGCCCTGTCCCCAGTCAAGTTTTACGAATCTTTAGTGGGAGGAGATTCCACAAGCTCTCTGGTCAACTTGTTTTAATGTTTGACCATCATAATTGTGAAACATTTTTTTTCCTTGGACTTGATCAGAATTTTTCACATTGTAATTTAGGAGGCAGCTGTAGCTGCTCTCAACATGTATATTGCTGTCATTATTTTTGGTGCCATTGATAGTGGCATGACTATGACTGGCCTTAGTCTGAGAACTGCTCACTGCAGCACTGAGTGGGACTGAAGAGTCACTGACTTTCTAATGCAAAATGCTGGTGGCAGAACTGGAAATATTTTGTGCCTCCTTGGATCTCACCTGTACAGCAGCAGTATCAGCCTTTCTTTAAACTAGTCTGAGCTCTGTTGAAGATCTGTGTATGTGGACATTATATTATTCCTGGAGAAGAGGAATTGAGAGTGCAAAAACCATGTTACTTATGTATTTTTATCACAGTACTAAAAGTAGGATAGAAGAATAACAAAAGATATTTTCAGATTATGTTCTTTACATGGAATTGATAGGATATGGCCTAGGCATGCCAGCTAGAAGTGGAGCCAAATGTCACACACTGGCTGTTGGACTTCAGAGCAAATAAGATGCTAAAACTTTCCAGGGTGGTGCAAAAAGAAAAGGTTGTTCGTTTAGTAAGAAATTAAGTTTGTCTTGTTGACTTGGCTTTGTTCATCAATGAACATTAAGGGTAAAACATTGAAAGTTGTAAGATTATACATGAGGGAAGAGAATGCCAGATACTAACTAATTTGATGCTAACTACCAAGGAGCATTCAGACATTAATATTTTTTTTACTACCAATCTAGGACATACTGATTGATTTTAAGAGAAAATATTTTTCTTCCATTACATAATGCATACCTATATATTGTTGTTTTGTCACGAATATCGATTTGGTTGTTTTTATTATTTTTTATTTTTGCATGGGTTGGAAAGAAGAGAAATCACCTTTTCTAAAGTATTTCAAAACAGTTACTTAACTTTTGGTATTTACAGAAAGACGTATTCTGATTTTTCTTAAGCTAAATAGAAGCTTGGACCTCCTGAATATGGAAGTCAATATGAGCTCTACCTGAAAAACTGAAAGATACAATTTAGGTCAGAACTGTAGCTAAATTTTTCCCTCAGTGTCATTCACCTTTGATACGCTATAACACTGTTTCTGTGTTTCTATAGTACTCGTGCTTCCGTTGCAAACTAAGCAGACAACCAAAAGGAATCTTTCAAGTTGATCTCATTTCTTTTCAGGGTACAGCATACCATCTTTTCAGTTTCTGTTACTAATGGAAATCTTAAGTATGAGATGTCTCAATTTTCTGTCATATGTTATTATTCTATCATTTATTTGTATTTCTTAGCTTTGACTAATAAATTTGTTTAAACCCTGAAAATATCATTAATTGGGGTTTAGTAGCATTCATGTCATTCCATAAATGTGGAATTGCTGTTATTTGAGTGGAAGTACATGGGAACTCTCTAGTTTACAAATTAATGTAATCCTCAATCAATGTCATAGATTGTGAAGAGTGTTTCTGTAAGTGTTATTTCATGAATATTCTAATTTTGTTAGTGGTCTTTTTAGTTATTGCAAGATATTGTAACTCTTAATTTGGATATGTGCATATCCTAATGACTAGTTACAAGAAGGTAGATGTTATTTTTACCTTATCAGAGAGAATAATCAGCATTAGCTAATGTATATAGATGCCTACACTATTCTGGCAATTGAATTGTATAATTTAAGTGACTATATCAAAATTTAGATAAACAATTTTAATTTTAAGGATCTACCAGATAAAAACTTTACATTACAGTGCCTTTCATTTGTAGTCTTGGTACCATGATGTTTGCATTCTTGGTCACCACTGATTTACACTTTTACGTCCTCTTCAATGTGCATGTGCTGCATATTCTTGAGATGATAGTTCTCAAGCGGTAGGAATGTGGAGGAAAAAATAGAAATGTTGATACAGTCCCAAGAATCTTTTATTATGATTTAACTTCTATCTCCATGGAGAACATTTGCCTGTGTCAATATGATACATCCTGAAAACCAAACAGGTAAAAGGTGTTAATTTTCAATATTAAAATATTCATGGAATTGAAGTACAGTGAACTATAGCTGTCTCCTGAGAAGAGGGAGGAAAAACTTCATACAAATGTTTTTGACAATAGAGCTTAGTGAGAATGATCACCATTACAGTAGAGAGAGGGGAAACGTCATCTCATCATAGGACCAGGAATTGAATCTTTATCAAAGCTACAGCATTAAAACTAGTCCTTAGAGGAAAGGAAGATATTTAAAACTTATTTATTTCCTTTTTTTATCAAACCAACTCATAGCTTTAGCTGTGATGCAAGGTATGACAGTGCCTTAGCAAGGCTTTTACAGATGTTTAGTGACTTTATCAGGGGTCTTAAAGTGGATGTTAAATTGTGTGGAGTTACACAATACAGTGATACCTTGGGTAACTCTTAAGATTGGTTGATAAAAATAAGTACATTCGTCGTGGCCCTTTTATTATTAAAAAGGCAACAGTAAGCAGGGCGTTGTAAAGAGGTAAATTATTTTATAAGAAAGTACAAAGGCTTGTTTCCCAATGATGTCTATCTCTCATTCCCTTTTCCCTGGGTAAGAATGCTACCTGTTTTCTCTCTTCCCCCTTTCCCAAACCCTCCTATACCTGCTAACTATTGTCTGGGAGAGAAGCACATGCTGTTGCTGTTTCTGAGCTAACTGGACAGATAGTACAGTCAGGCAGAGTAGCTTGCAACAGATCAAATAGAACACTTAACTGATATATTCTTGTTACCACCCCTCCCTCAGTGGAATATTAATTGAGGTCTGCCTTCTTTAACTGGCTGCAGGTTTTCACAAAGCTTCTAGGACTCTAACTGTATCCCTTTAAAACTCTGAAAATTTTTTGCAATTGACCAATGTACTCAAAAGTTATAGAAGGCAGAGTATACATCCTTAGAGAAGCCTAATTAGTTTCTTTCCTTAGAATACCAGGCTAAAAATAGACTAAACATCAATTTAAAATCTTCTTTATTTTTTATTTTCCTTATGAAATGGTGATAGTGGTTCTATAATTAGAGTGGAAACAATCTTCCCATTGTAAATGTAGAAAGAATGCGATTCCCTGAGACTGTGCCCACTTTCCAAGAAGTTTGGTGAAACTCAAAAGAAGAGATTTTATATTACATTATCCAATGTAATTGTAGCAGTTTGTTGTTCATGGTACTAGATTTTCCGATGCACTCTGGTCTCTTGGTATCTGTATTAAGGAGCTGGAACTCAATAAATAAAAAATGCCCATGGAAAGTTTCCAATTACTAATTATCAACATTAGTAATCAACCTATTTATCACCCTAGTCTATGTGTACTTTTCAACTCTTAGTGTGGATAGTTTATTTGGTTTTGGAACAATTACTTTTGACTAACATATAGAGCCAGTAATCTTTCATTTCAATTTATCTGCACAATTTTGAGACCATTTTCTATTGGGGAGTTTTATTAATAGTTTTAATATTAACACTCTTTTCTAGATACTATGTGGAGCAGGTTCTTCATAGTTCCACCTTAATTTATTTTCTTTTTTTAGTTCATTGATAAATTTCAGGAATACATTTTTCAATAAATATTTTTTTATGGTGGTATCCTGGAGGTCAAGACACTCATCTGTGATATGGAAACCTTAGATTTTTACAGAGTTATACCACTGGAACAGGTGCATTTGGGGTATGATTTAATCCTTATTTAATCAATTGAAACAATATTGTCAAGGGTTTTGGAACCACAGTGTGTTGTAGTAGATGTTGAAACTGTTGACGTTTATAGGAACCACTTTTATACAAAATATACAAGAAAGAAGATAAGATAAAAATAACTAGATTAGGGCAACTCCCTGTTGAAACTAGATACCTTCATTCCAGTCCCTGCTCAGAATAGTGTATGTAGCGTATAAAACTGGTACAGCTACATCAGGAGATGCTAGTAAAAAAGCATCCCAATACCGTGTAGTCCCATGCCTAGGGCATTCTCCCTTCTCCGCCAGAACCAGCCCTTTTGTTGTGTAAGGAGTCTGTTATACACAGTAAATTGGAGGTGTCAGTTTAAACTGAATTGAGCATGAATGTGGATGTTACAACACAAAAAAGTGGGGTGAATTAGACATAATTTGACTGAAAACCAGCATAACATCTAAAAGAACCACTTTTTTTCTGGAAAGGATATGCACATTGTGCATACCTTTGTGCGTGCCATTGTGCATACCTTTCAGTTTCTCCTAATTAAAAAAGCCCTTGTTCGTTTTTGAGAATCTTCAAATCACCATGAAAAGAAAATTATCATTAAGTTTTATGCATTCACTGTGTAGGTAGTTATGGCTAGTTTGCTAATAAAATATACTGAAGATACTCTGTTTCTGTCCTTTGACTTTCACCTGTGAGTATCTTTATGCTTCCTACTAAGCTCAAAACTGGAGGAGGTTAAGATTCTGCTCCCATCAGCAGATCAGCTCCTGAGGTGATGTGGACTATAAAAAGAGGAAATAATCATGATGAGGAAAAGAAAATACACAGTTGGTCATATTTACTGGAAGATAAAGAAAAAAGCTTTACATCTGTCATGGGGATTCTTGGAATGCAAAGAATGAAACGAGCTCCAAAAATTTGCAAAAACTGTGTTTTGACTAGCTAGATAGAAGATGTCTTCCTATGCAAAAAAAAATCTCCAAGAAGATTCCTGTGAATGAACCATAGAAAAACTTAGGTCAATCTTCTGTGTTATTCAAGTCTAGATGGAATAAAAGATGTAACAAAGAAAAAATCATATCTAGCTGAATCTATAATTACATAAATATATAGGACAGGTAGGCTAGCAAGCTGCTGAAGTGACATTTTAAGGTCTAATTAACTTATGCGGAAAGAAACTGAGGAAATTACAACTGAAGCAGTTGGACAATGCATGTCAGTGAATGATGACAGCGCTGAAAAGAATCTGAGTCTCAGACTTTTCAAAATGGCAAAAAAGGCCAAAAAACCCTGTCAGTACTCTCCAGTCTAAAACTAATCGGCTTACTGAAGAGGGAGAGATTTGTAATATTTCAAGACATTTTTGATAAAATTACAGAAATAATGGATCACAAAAACAATACTAAGATTAAAAAAAAAAAAAAGGGCTTTGACATTCAGTAAGAAAAGTTAATCCAGCTCTACTTCACCCCATACCTGAGACATCATGATGTCCAAACAGTTAATATCGACTCCAAATGGTCTTTTAAAAAATGATGGTAGAACTCACAGTTCATTAACTTTAGATACTTCTGAAGAAAATTCAGCAATTTCAGCAAAAGAAGAGGAGGCTTCAGAAAAGGTCTCAAGGCAAAGAGTGATTAAATCAATTTAAAGCCATTTCTTAAGTCACAGCACACATAGATGGAGGAATTGTTAAAGAGAAGCATGGGACTTGATATGGGAAAGATTTTAAACTTGTCACTGAAGAGTAACAAAAATCAACATATGATTGCCAAACTAACAAGTACGAAGATGATAACTTCATTTTAAGAAATTTTTTTAACGTTAGTGAAAAGGTCCCCCATATCTTCCAGACCTCAAAGAGACCACAAAATTCTCTCTGCCCTGAATATGGAACAGATTGATTTAGCCCATAGTAACAATGCTATATGGATTAAAAATGCTATGTAAGAGCTTCAGTATCAGGAATAGCTATATTCAATAAATAGAAATGGTAATAGGAGCCCATGGAGTAGAAAGTTCAAATTTTTTTGTTTAAATATTTCATATGTTCTGGTCAAGATTAATATATTTCCATGCAGACTTAGTAGACATCAGTAACAGACAGTATGTCTTCCAGCTGTGGTGAAATTATTAACATCAACATAATCAAATTTCATCACCAACTTTTTAGACATGAAAAATTATTTTTCAAGGAAAAAGAATACAAATGAACAGCAAGTCTAGGAGGTTGTGGAGATTGAAAAAAAATTTGGAGAATATACAAAAAATTGTTTACTAAGCATGCATTTGCAAATTTGAAAAGCATTTTGAATAACAAAATCTATGAAAGTAATAGCATTATGACTTATGAAAAACACATCTGTCCCTCCACAATCACAACCTAGCCACTGTCAGTATCTCTGAAGACATATTCTGTGAGAGCTCCTTTTCACTTGCATCCTACTATTTTGAATTCTGATATGAGACAAAATTGACTCATTTTCACCAAGGAAAATTTTACATCTCCTATGGGGATTTTTTTTACTTATATGCAAAGCAGACAAATGGAAATTGTTAAAACCTTTTCAACTGCATGCAATTTGAATTAAGCAACTATTCTTTTCCTACTAGGGTTCCTCTTGTGAGGGAATGATTTGAATTTAACATCAAAGAAAGCCGTTGATCTGTTGTCCTTGCAAAAAGGACAGATACCTTAGCAGGTTAATACATACCTTCATCAACAACATTAGCACTGACAGAAAGGAAAAAAAACCTGCCATACAATAAAGTAGATACTGCATCATGTCCTAAATTCTAATCTCAGTACCAACAAACTTTTTTGCTACTATTTTGTCCCAATAATATCTTACACGATCATTTGTAATAGATTTGAATCTGAAAGAACTAAGGCAATTAGTTAAGTAGAAAAAATATTCACACAGATGAAACTTTACACCCCAAACCAGATCTTGACAAGCTGCATGTATATGCCTAGAAGAAAGGAATAGAAGTGAAGGATTCGTGTGTGGGAGGTTTCTGTGTTTGTTTCTAATGATAACAAATTAATAAATAAATTGAAGTGCTAGACTGGCTTTCAATTAACTAGATAAAGATAAAGAAAGAAGCATGAAGATTACTCAAGTATTATATGGAAATAAATTTTAACAGATAGAGGCAGAACCACTCCTATGTAGAGAATGTATGTATAGCTTTAAAAGAATGCTGATTCACCTAAGATTTTAAGATTCTCCTAAAAGCTGTAGAACAGCCCACTAAGTCAACTGAGAATCCCATTCGGTTATACAAAAAGGCTTTTCAAATATGCTTTCTGATACACCATTTTTTGAAAGCTGGTTAAACTACAGGTAAATGTGGTGATGACCCTAAGTCTGTTCTCTATATTGTCACTGGCAGTTTAATATTTGTATAAGCTGTACTTTGCAGAAGGCACAGATGGTCAAGTGGCAAACGGCTGACTGAGTGCTTGTTGAAAGGCTCTTTGACAGTGGCATCAGTACATGTGACAGTGATTTTCTACTGTTATTGATAATAATGTTCATAAGAAGCTGCAATATGAAACTGTCTTCTGAGTTTTGCTCATCAAGAAAGGTTGGCAATTTGCTTAATAAATGCAGCCTACTAACACCTGCATGGAGAGTAAGCTGAGACCTACAATCCACTTAATAGTCAAAGTTATAACAGAAATGTGGTGGCTTGAACTTGAACCATAAAAGATTTGAAAAGGAAATAAAATACACTTTGGGGCAGTTGGATTTATTCATATTCTTATATTGGTTGAAATAACATCTTTTATTTTTCCTTTAAAAATCATCAGGTTTCATAAAAGGTTTCCTATTTGTATAAGTAGTGTTTGAAATATTATTATATCTTAATTTTGTGGTTATAGCACACCAGGAATTATTTCCTACAAGTGAGATTTGCTATCTGTTTTAGACAGACAAGGAAAAGTTCCTAAATAAGCAACTACTAAAAGCTTTGTAAATATTTCAGCAGTAATTCTCAAACTGAACAACAGTGGATAAACTTACTTTATCAAGTGATGCAAAAGAAGTTGACAATTAAAACAATCCATTTCCTTTATTTTTAGAAAGAGGTGAAGTTGGGGGGGATAATTTTACATCTAGCTGTTAGTGTCATCTCGCTTTCAGATCCATCATTATTCTAATTTTTTTGGTTTTATGAAAGTAATTCACACATGAAGTTGGAATGAAAATGGAACTGCTTTGGCTGTTTAGATACAAAGTTTTTGTTCTTTTTAAGCTCAGGTTACCTTTGTTGTGTTTAATAAATAAGTACTTGATAAAGTGAATAAAATACGTAGTAGCTTTTAAAGCAGTTTCTTAATCAATTTCAGGGGCTTCTGATTTCACAACTTTTTTTAATAGATAATGGCTTCTCCCAGTGGTTCAGTATTCTGTTCTACCGCTTGGTTCTTCAGACTTAAAATGTAGTATGTGGGCAAACATATACAGGACTGTAGGACATATAGGGTCTGGACATAGAATTGTACTGTTTATTCAAGATGGAGCAAATGAGGATAGGTAATGGGGGTAATGAGGAATCCACCATTCCTATCTTCTCCTCTTTAGCTGTTGTTTTTAGTGTTCCTATTCCATCTCTTCAGATGCAGTCAAGTAATTTGCTATTGAAGATAGCTATAGGATGGGATTTTGTGCATTTTTTAATTGTGGGAGGATGATGAGGGCCGTGTAGTAACTACTCTGCTAGCTGAAGCTGCTAGCCATGGGAAGTTTCCAGGTGCATTCTATAGAGACTTGAAGCATGACTTTATGAAAGGTGATAGCTAACTCATCACAATCTTGTTTGACTTTCTGGATTTTTATAAGGTTGGTAAGTAATTCTAATCCAATGGGAAATTAGTGCCAAAATGTTGTTTCACCAAAACCATGCATAGAGTCTGTCACAATCAGAATTAGAATGCAGTGATTTTATCTTCTCAGTCCAGTGTCTAATCTTTTAAACAATGTTCTGTCATAACCCAATCAAGTTTATTGATTGCTCACAGGTCAGTCCAGCCTTTCAGAATCAATGTCTTCAGATAAGTGATTCACCTGGATTGTCTTATGGCTAATAAACCAGTGATTCAATAGCTGACTGACCCAATGGGACCCTGTTCTCTTTTGTGAAAAACCTAGATATTTTTAGACATTGTTCCCAGATGGAGGAAAGAGAAATTTCTATATTTTTAGTTTTTCCATGATATGGAGATAAGTTTATTTGCACAGTTCTAATAGGAGTTAGAGTAGTGTTATTTCAATATATTCTGAAAGCTGCTGCATAGGCTCCATATTGTCATCTCACCTATTATTCTCCCTATCTAATACTTATTTTTCACCAGAATAAATTAATGTTTAAATAATTTGAAAGAATTTTTTATTATGCTTTTGGAATTAAGCTTTCCAATGGAACATATTAGACCTATACAAGACATCAGCATTAGAAAACATACTTACCAAAACACATAATGAGGCTTATTTACCACCTCCTAGGTGTGGAATAACTGCCAGGGAAAAAAAACTAACCTCCTATCAGATTTGGTTCTATGGCAGCTTAAGTTAATTTAATTCTAGGTACCATGAGCATGCCATTCCCTCTCCTTCACTTCCAGCAACTGTGGTGGCATTCCAATTCTGTTGAACCATTTCAGTACATTCTCCAGCAAAAAACTATTTTAACAAAATAATGTGAATAGTTTCCTGGCAGATTAAAGCATTGAAATGGCTCAGTGCAGGATCAGGCAAACACCAAAATTAGTGTAATAGAGGAGATATAGTATAGATCCAACTGGAAGGGAGGGCAGGACTTTGACAATTGAGAATAACAAGGAGCAGGATCACTATATTATGGCCTTGCTTTTAGTATCTTCCCTAGATATCCTCTGTCGGTGTCACAATAATAAGTTAGGATGTTAGGTGTATTCCAGCATGGACCTTCATACATGTGTGTGTGATGGAAGTGCAAAATAGGCTGAGAATAACTCTCCTAATATTTTACAGTTTTACCAACTGTTCTTTACTTTGAAATACACACAGATATGCCATGATAATGTATAGGAGCATTATAAAGAACTAAAGATTACAGAAATCAGAAAAATTTTAATTGAATTATATATATTATTAAAAAAAAAAAAAAGCCACATATTTCATTTTGTTTCCTAGCCAACCACATTCGTATAACTTGCAGTATGTAGAACTACAACATGTTGATTTGGCATCCAAAAATACATATGCAGCCATAAAGAATGTTGTGGTTACTTCTACATCAGGGAGCAGTGCAGGCCAATAGGAGACGATCACCAAAAGAAAAGAGCTGATGCTGAGGATATGATGTTTTACACATTGCAGGAATTTTCTTCATTCAGACTGACTCTTGTCTGAAAGGACTCCAGTTCATTCACTTAGAAACTGCTTTATGATGTGAACCGTAATTGGGTGCCACTTCAGAAGCATATTTGTGATCCCAGCTAAAACATGAATGAAACAGTGAATTAATAATTTTCTAAACATTAGACTGCAGATGGAAGAATTTCCACAATCAGGAAAAATTTAGGAGGCTCCCAGATTTAGTGGAATTGATGCACCGGAAAGCCTTGTGAAACTAATAAAGCAAGAAAAAAAAGACAGTATGCATCTGTAGACTGGAAGAAGGAGAGAAATATATTAGCGGTTGTCACTGTTCTCACTTTGCATTAAAGGAAATTGCTTGGCAAGCATCAGGAGAGAAATCTAAATGATATGAAATATCATATTACATTATACTCCAGCAAAGAATAAGAAGAGATGGAAGACCTTCTGAGAACAAAGTGCTGTAGAGCAGGTTGTAACATAGGCACATCTGGCTTATCAAAACAGCTTAACTTTTTTCCAATCAAAAATAACATTTCTGAGGTGATGAAATAGAGTAATTTTGTATGCAGCTTATGACTTACTTTCAGTATGTCTCAAGGCAATAATGAGATACAATATCTTTGTACAAAATCACATGTCTGATTTTTCTTTCAAGTTCTGGTGCTTTAGAAGCATTTGTAGTGTTTGCTGACCTTCTATCAGTAGTTTCATTTTGGGGTCTTAAAATTGATTTCTCTCATTTTAACTTTTGAAGCTATGAGATGGGCTTTGATCTGTTGTCCAGATTTGTGCAGTAGGCCCAGAAGCAGCTTTTAAGCATTAGATGTGGCACCATTTAAAGCATATCAAGAGTGGCACATGTGAGTAAAGAGCTCCCTGTTTCTTTTTGGATATAAAAAGCTTTTGTCTGATACATGTTGATGGATCGTGTTCTTTTGATATTGAATGCTTGTGATATTGATATTAAATAAAAGGAATTAATATGGAACTCAAGAGTACCTATTGGGACATTTTTCTGTGCTTCTCCTGTCATTTGAAGTTTCTCATTCAATTTTCGGTATGTCTGCATAGCAAAATCAAAACATGATAGTAGAATGTATTAACCACCTATGTTAGTTTAATCAAATTACATTCAGTAAATGAAGACAGAGCAGTACAGGCTTTGTTGCTTATTGCCAGTCAGAGTGGACACTCTTGGGAATGCCCAGTGCAGATTCTGATTGTTAACACTTGCTAAGATTTGTGTTTCCAAGTCTTTACTACTACTATTACTTATGTTTATTAGAAAATCTGTGGATATGTAACCAAATACTATTATCATGCTATTGTTTTGTTGTGTTGGTAGGTAACTGCTGAAATCTTGATGTTTTGTCATATGTGATTGCTGGGTTTGTCTTGATGACGGGCTTGTCTGTGTTACAAGTATAGAACACGTAAGGTAGCTGTGTGCATACTAACTCCAGAACCACAAACTGGGGCTCATGGCTTTTGCATCTAGGCTTGCTCTCTGGGCACAAGTTGTAACTAGGCAGTGTTGAGCCGATGCCTGGTCAGCTAAGTTAAGGGCTCTATCACACTATATGGATGAGGACCTTGCGGTTGATGGTTCTAGTAAAGCTTTATATGTCAACATGGCACTGCATAGTGCTAGGTATATTATTTGGCCTTTATTCCTACTACCTTGAGTATTTCTTCATTGTATAGTGTAATTTATTTGACTTATTTAATATATCTTGCATTTTACTTGAGGTTTATATGAGGATTTGGCAGCAGCTTCTGGCTCCAGTACACAAGGAAATGAATGGTGATCTTTCCTGTGGGGAAATCAGTGGGTTGCCAGCTGGACTATGCTGCGTTAGCCAAGTACAGTGTTAGTTTAATACCAGTACAAGAGGAGGATGAGACAAAGATCCTGTCAGTGGTTACACAAACATTTCCTTGATGCCATCATCTTTACATCTGCCCTGAGACAGTAGCATGCATTAGTAGACTCCATTCAGTGCAATTTTATACAAATACATTTTTCAGTTTGAATACAAAGAAATAGGATTTATGATTTTATTTCTGAAAACTTCACTCTTCAAGATGATAATGTGGTATTATATTTTCAAGGAAGACTGCATTTTTTAGGTAAGAGAGTTGACTGATCATCTAACTTTTGATCCCTATAGCTTCAAAAATAAATTTAATGAAATATTTTTGTGAGGAAAAAACACAAAAAGATCTGGTTAAATTCCAGTCTTCCTGTAAGGAACTTGGCAGACAAAAATCTGGAAGTTTTTTCATTCTTCCCAGATGTCATCTAAATGCATTAACCTGGGTTAATCAAATAAAGATATGTCTTTAACCATTAAATTTGATTACAATGTCACTGGTCTTTTTTTTTTTTAATATATGAATCATTATATAACAACAGTAGAATCTCAGTCCATTCTACTTTTAGGAAGTAAAAACATTGGTCTCTTAATATCTTGATTCCCTACAACTTAATATGTGATCACATCTTTTATTTTCCACACAGCACTTGAACAATTATTGACTTCTGATTTGAATAAAACAACCTATGTCTGCATAGGCAGATGAGAAACTGTATGTCCAATTAATTCTTGATGTTCAATAGAAATTCAGCACTGTTCCTTGAAGAATCAGTCACCTATTTCTTTCTGTCCCACTCCATGCTTCTCCCTCCCTTGTGCCAGCTTAAGTGTTCACTCATCTTTGCAGTAAACCACCTTAAGGATCTAACGCTTCACAAATCAACCTAACAAAAAACCCCTAACCAACAATACCAAAAAATAAAACAAAACCATCCCTTTTTTCCTGATCTAGTCCTCTGAATACCTACATGAAAGCTTCTGTCATTAATGGAGAGCAGTACATTGTGCTAGCATCCAGGCTTATGAGGTGGGGAAGACCACTTATCTCTGTGTCAGTGTCAATTTTTGTCTGGCTTAAACTGCTCATGAAACTAGTGCTAGTTTTCAGAAAAATCACCAGGTGTCCTGTGCAGGTATGTGTTTAGGTCCCTGAGTATGCATACAGTTTGACACTCAGTTAGGAAATTTGGAAAATTCAGTCTTCAAATAATTAATCGCTGTTTAAATCTGGCTTCAGATAATTTTTCTTAGTCATTTTCCCAATGTGCCATCACTAAAAAGTCTAAGAATGCAAAGTGATACAATGGTTTTAAATGCCCACGAGTCAATGAAAGAAATACGGTCTTTTTCCTTTTTTTTTTTGCTTAATGACTTGTATCTTTTATCTTGTCATATAGTTTAATGGCATAGAATTACAATAAATTAGTTTTGCAATTATCAAACTCTTCAACTTCTCTTTGGCATTTAACGAACCTCAGAAGCTGTTTATTGCTTCATATACTTTGCCATCATGAATATTAGCCTTTAATTAACTGGAACTCTAATCTTAATCTTTCTAGCTATGTTGCAATGAAATGTTTTTGTTACGTTGAAGAAGATCGTATTTGTTACTGTTTTTCCAATAAATGGAATACTTTCAGAATGACCTTTTGAGTCAGTAATTACAACAATATAAAATGTAAGACAAAACTCATTATCACAAGGAAAAGCAGTGTGCTTTCTTTTTGTATATTTTACTTAGCAACATAAAATTGCAGAGAAGCCTCAGCTGAAAGGGACCTCTGGAAATCATCTGGTCCAGTCTTCTGTTGAAAGCTGGGTCTTAGATTTGTTTTTTCAGGTCACTGCCAAGCTACATCTTGAATATTTTCAGGGAGACTCCACTTCTCTGGGCAACCTATTCCAGTGTTTAATTTTTCTGACAGTGAAGAACTCTTTTCTTGCATCCAGACACAATTTCCCTTGAAGAAATTTGCTCCTGTTGCTTCTTGTCCTGTGCATCCTTCTGAAGAGATTACCTCCATCTTCTCTGTAACTCTTTGTTAGGGATTAGAAAACTGTGATTAGATCCTTCCCTGAGCCTTCTCTTCTCTGGGCTGAACACATCCAGTTTCTTGAACCTTCTGTCAAGATCTCCAGACCTCTAATGATCTTCATGGTCCTCTGCTAGACCCTCTCCCTTTTTTTCAGTTTTTGTCATGAACTGGGAGGACCAGAACTGGACACAATATTCCAAGTGTGTCCTAACAAATGTCGAGTGGAACTCCTTGATCTGCTGACTATGCCCTTACCGATGCAACCCAGGTCTCATTCTGCTTTCGTTGCTACAAAGGCACTGCTCACTCAAATTTAGTGCTCTCCACAAGAATCCCCAGGTCCTTTTCAGCAAAGCTACACCCCAACTAGTCTATGTCATGTGCAAGACATTACATTTATGCAATCCTTGCTGGCCTTGTCTTCTAGTTTGTAAAGGCCTCTCTGCATGGTGGCTATTCCTTCTGGTGTATAGTACCTCTCCTCCCAGTTTGGTATGATCCACAAACTTGGTAAGCAAGCATTCAGTTGTCATCCACATCCTTTATAAAGATGTTGAACAGTATCAAACCCAATACCAACCTCTAGGAATACCCTTTGTGACCAGCTGCCCATAAGCCAGTAAAAGCATATTAGTCTCACCCTAAAAGTTCAAGCCATAACATTTCTGTAAGATTTTGAAAAGCATAGTTTATGTAAGCAGCTTGGTAAATCAGATTATTTCAACTGTCACCAGGATCAGTAGGTATTATCCCTCTGATTTCTACATTTTTTCCCTGGAATTATGGACCAGATGTGTCTTCAGAAACTGTCACATTGCAGCTAGGAAGATCCTAATGAGTTGTACATGGAGAAATGCTAAATCTGTATGAGGAAAAGAGCTATTAAGAACGGTCACTCAGCTGTTAGGAAAGACTGTTCAACGATTTTCTATTGTGAGAAACGTATCTTCTGTATGAAAAGCAAAAAAGAGATAAAGTTGACTTTGTTTCCTGGAGAACTTGACTGGCTAAAGTCAGGAGAACTGACTAAAGATTTTGAGACAGCTTCTCACTGTGGGTACTCTGTTCCAGAATTTAATTGTTGCTCTTTTATTACTTTTTTAAAGCAATTAATCTGAATCTGTGACTGGCATTCCTGCATTGTGATAGCCTGCAAATAGAAAACAAAAAGAAGTCTGGTCTCAAAAAGTGCTACTTAAGATCTAAATAAAGGAAAAAAAATACATAAAACAAAATAGATCAGGAATTATAAAAAGTGAAAAGGTAAATTATACACATATACTTTTCCTCAGGCAGACTTGAAGGTGCATGGCTAGAATGACCCAAAGAGAGGTCTGCATAAGAGAACAGTGTTCAGAATACCAAATATGATAGTGATGGTCTCCCTAGTAAGAAAGAGAGAAAGGAAAGGAAACTATTTGGAAAAGGTAAACAGTATTTGCTTAATGCAACCACTCTAGTGAATATCTTGTAATCTACTTTTATCAGATGCAAACAAAAGGAACAACTTGCATCCACGTAATAAACTTGAAGCAGAGCAACAGTACTCTTCAGTTATGCAAGGTATCATTTCTTCAATGCAGGGACAGTTCCACTCTCTTCCTGATTGGTGATATTTCTTTGTTCTAGGCAGATCTTAGACTCATTCCTGTCTAGGTCGTTTCATTGCTTTGGAGTCAGTTGCTCTTCCTGGTATTTAAAAGGTCTCTATGCCTATTATAGACCAAACTGACATGAAAAACATCTTTAAGACAAAGGGAGAAACAACAGCTCTCTCTCTAGACTATTTTCAAGCTACTTCTCTAGCTATACACACTATTTTGCTAGTTATACAGTACAAGAATTATGAGATGTGTAAGATGGGTAAGAAACTCCATATTGAAATGGAGACAATAATGATGTGATGAAATGAGAGATGCGATAATAGATGAAAGTTGTTAATGAAACTTCTTAAGAAGTGGTTTTAGGACTAACCTTATTTAATATTTTCATTAGTGACCTTGACAAAAAAAATTAGCATTGTATAATGAAATTTATAGTTGACATAATGTTTGGAGTTGTTATTAAAACAGATGAAGATCACGGTGTCATACAGATGGAAGTGGAAGCCCTTGAGAACTGGTGTAATAGAAATGAAATTAAATATAATAGTACAAAGTACAAGATAATGCACTTAAAACTAATGACAAGAAATTCTGTTATTAACATAGAGCTCATCAACTGGAAAAGATAGTTGCTGTGGCAGTTAATCAAAGGATAACTATGAGATGCCAATGTGATGTGGCCGTAAGAGACTAAATGTAATGCTAGGAGATCTACCAGACAGACTGTATCTCGTGAAAAAGCGTAATATTGTATTTCTGATCAGTGATAGTGTGGATTTAGTAAACCTGAATGGACTTCTCTTTCATCAGCTTTTCCAGTCACAGCTTGAATGTACAGAAATTTTTAGGATTCCCAACACTGACTTTTGGCAAGGAGTTCTACAAATCCACTACTTGCTGCATGAATACATAATTACTTTTGTTTGTTCCAAACTTGTCACTTACTAGATTTTTTTGATGCCCTGTACTTGTGCTGAAGGAGACAGTGGAAAATCTGTCCTTATTCGTCCTCTCCATGAAGTCATGATTTTATAGATCTTTATTTTATTCCTCCTTAGTCATCATTTTTCTGCTTTATTCTTTTCTTGTGAAAGCCATTCCATACCCTCAGTCATTATCCTCCTCTGAACCTTTTCTAATTCTACCATATCTTTTTTTGAGGTGGCAGATCAGAGTAAGCATGCTCTTTAGATGAGGCCCTAAGGGACATGGTTTAGTGGACATGGTGTGTTGGGTTGACGATTGGACACGATGATCTTAGAGGTCTTTTCCAACCTTAATGATTCTATGATTCTATGATTCTAAGATGTGGTTTCTAACCACTGAAGTAAGGGTAACACACAAGAGCCTTTCAACAGGCAAGGGACAAATAAACAGATTGGTAATAAATTTTTTAAAGACTTTGTATATATAATAGAGGAATATTACAGGAATGATAGAGGAATGGATTTGATAACCAAGATCCTTTTAGTCCTTCTAGTTTCTTTGTTCCTGAATAAAAAATAGGAAGAAGTCGAATTAACACAAACGTATTTTCTAGAAAATTTGTAAAAGTGTAGTGGTAAAAGGTTCATGGCAAATTTACTAACATGAGTTGGGAAGAAGAAAATGTTTAGTTTCAGATAAGATGCAGTTTGGGATTGCATGATGATAGTCTGCAAGAAATAATTAAGATTGTATCTCATGTAATCAAGACAACATATTATTTATCAATAATTTAAGTTCAAATTTAATAGAACAGTGACTCCTAACATTTTACAGAAAATAATGTTTTAAAGGACGTGTGAAGGTCCTGTGTGCGAAAAATATACAAAAAGAACATAGATGCTTTTCTAGTGGCCTCAAATGAGCAGTGACTCATAGGCTTGCTGAAATGCAAAAAAAATTAAAGACAAGTGAAAGTATTTATACTAGTGGCACAGAACAAATTGTTCCTCTGCAGAACAATAAGTGTAGATTTATTTACATTGGCTAGAATGCTTTTCTTGGAGTATTACTCTCAACTGCTGCAGATGTGTTTACTAAGCAAAGTTATAGCTATGCATACCAAATCTATTGTCACTAGACATGGTCTATCTGTGACAGCAATATGCAACAATAAGTCACAGTTTAGTAACCCTAGTTTAAGCAATTTGTAGTAAAGTACAGTGTAGGCATATTGCTAGTGGATCCCTCTGCCTCAGTGAGTGGAAAATGATGTCAAAATACTTTGGAGGAAAAAAGTGCCAAGTCAGATTTAGATCTGTAGTTAGCACAGTTGAATTACAGAATAGCACAAATGAAGCAAAGGATGTTACATGTTTGCATTCTGTTCACTGGAAAGCTGAATGTCTGTACTGCTAGAAACTAATGTAAGGGTCACTGAAGACATAGAGACAAATAGAACAATACAAAATACTGGGTATGATTTATGATCCTTGAAGCTCTTCCCTTTTTTTGAAAAGGACACTTTCTACGTTATAAAAGGTAGCAAGTCATAAAGGCATTTTTGAAAAAAGAGATATGCAGAGAATTGTAGGAAGTTCTTATCCCAGATGTATGGCTATAAAAACAAAAAAAAAAAGGCAAGATTTTCTCAGGGAAGAATCAGTTGTCAAGGACATTTGAGATTAGTTTAGCTCTCTTAGTCTCTTTTAGCATTCGAGATTAGCTTTGTTAATTAGCTTAAACAATAGATTTCTTATAAGTACTTGAAATTCTATTGTCTTCGTGCCAATTGTTAGTGTTACTAGTATGTTTGGCTGAGAAAAAAGTTCCAGTGTGAGCATTTTGGAATCGGACAGTCATTCAGGCACTCAGGCTACGCAATATGCTGACCAGGAATAACTCAGGTAAGGAACTAAGCGGAGCTGAATCAAATGTCTTCCTCCAAGGCAACACAGGCAGAGAGGAGAGGTCTGAGAGAAGACTTTCCTTCATTTCTTCCAGTGCTTCAGCCATCAATACGGGCTGGAAGTCATATGAAAGCCAGATCCATAGCATTTGAGGAAGGGATATGGTGAAGGAGATTAGGTAATGGCCAGAGAAAGACAATGGAAAGTGAGGACAGTTATATTAGATGGAAACCAAGTCAAATTACTTCTACAAAGGAACAAATAGAAAAATATTTCTCAAGGAGAAATGCTTAATTTTCCAAGAACTTCTACTGCATAACGTGAATATGTTCGTGGTGTTTTATTCTTGCTTAAAAATGCTGTGGTAATGGAGATAGCTACTTCGAAATTTGAACAGTTTTTATGGCTCAATCTGAAAGTAACAAAAAAAAAAAAGCCATTAACAAAAACTGTAGATCATTGCCAAAGTGTGCTTTCAAGGAAGTGAAGTATAGCATGTAAAGAAGAAAGCAAACTATAATTTGGGAGATCAATGTTATTCTTCTTTCTTATCTGTTTCTATTTTGAGCCATATAAATTGGGCTTTTTCTAAAAATATATTGCCATTGAACTATGTGGTTTTTTTCTTTGGTTTGGTTTTGTTTTTTTAAGGTAAGAGGGCCCCCACTTGCAGGAGCATTTAAAGAAAGACCAACAAAGCCCACAGCATTTCGCAAGTTTTATGAGCGAGGAGACTTCCCAATTGCCCTTGAGCATGATACTAAAGGAAACAAAATCGCCTGGAAGGTAAGTCATGGCACAGCTGTGACAGCCAGCTGAGCTTATTGAAGTGACATCTCTCATTGTCAAACAAAGTTGGCTTATAAGTAAATGAACTGAAATAATTTCTTATCAAATGGAAGATGGTGGGGAAACCGTTAGAGAAAGGCCCCTGAGTCAGCTGTCTGCCTTGGCTTACAACTAAATTATATGCTGCAAAAAGGAAGATGACAGAGTTGCTTTGCCTTAGAGAATTGTCTCCTGCCCAATTCATGTCTATTTTTATGAGGACCTGGCAATGCAGTCCATCAAATGATGGAAGTGGCTGGATACAGTGAGCAGCAGCCATTTATCTCCCCCAAATTTCACCTTCCTGCAGGACACTTCCAAATAGCAGCTTTAATTACCTAAATGGATAGGTCAAGATTGCCTGCTCCCTGAAAATGCAGAGCAGAATACAAACGAAGGCAGATTCTCATTCCACAGCTGTACTCTCAGTCTACAGCGTATGTCAGACAGCGTAATCGCTGTCATACGTGCCCCTGTTAGAGGCTGACCTCCACTGCTGAAACCATTACAGCTCCGACATTTCTCTGACAAAAGGTTAATTGGCTTCAAAATAAATGTATTGCTTAATGACTCCATTCTAATGCAGCTGTGTTTCTCTCTAAAAGGCTTGGTGATGTTATTTGTAAAACTTGCCAATCTTCTAAGTAACTACCGCAGACTTTTAAATTTAATTTGAAAAATGAATGCTGATCTTTAACCTGCTCATACTATTTAATTATTTCAGTTATCATGAATTACTTTATTGTTTTGTGTTATTTATTAGACTAGAATAAGATTTTGCTGGAAGCAGTGATAGTTACAGAAAATGAACATGATATGCGCGAACAAAATATGTCAGATTTCTAGAAAGTTTTAAATTGTTCATGTCAAGAACATGACACCAATTTTAAATGTATAGCTATGTTAATTCAACACAAAAAGGAGGGATTTTGCAATCTTATAGCTGATTCTACTCCTAATGAAGCCAACAGGATTAGACCTATAGTGTGGTAAGTGGTACTACGTAATTTTTTAGTAACTAGATTTTAAGGTAGCTTTTTTGCTCGTTGAAATATAGAAGAGAGATTTGTGCTATTTTGTTGCCCATAGCAGTGTTGAATCAGCACAAGGAACAATTAATAGTTCTTGCAGCAAAGGGAATCTCTATCCAACAATGAGATTCCAGTGCAACTGGTGTTTAGGTGACCCTAGAAATGCCCTTTCTGGACTAAAACTCACAGGTTTATAACATAAGTCTGCACTCTAATCTTTCATCACCAGGTAAGACCCAAATGTGATTTGCAAGCAACTACAAAAATCTGCAGAATTTAGTTTTTATCTTGAGGCATTATAACTTCTAATTTCTCAAAATCAGACTGAGAGGTACAGAGAATTTACCTCATTTTAATTGCTATTTGATGCATATACGTCCATCATAAGGACTAGCATTCCACTAGATGATGCTAGTGACTGCTTAGTTGACTTAGGACACAAGGAAATGGAATGAAGCTGTGTCAGGGGAAGTTCAGATGGGACATTAGGAAAAGGTTCTTCAGTGAGAGGGTGGTTAGTCATTGGAACAGCCTCCCCAGGGAAGTAGTCACAGCACCAAGCCTGTCAGAGTTCAAGGAGTGTCTGGACGATGCGCTCAGTCATATGATTTAGTTTTAGATAGTCCTGTGAAGAGCAGGGAGTTGGACTTGATGATCCTTATGGGTTCCTTCCAACTTGAGATATTCTATGATTCTATGTTTCTATGATATCTTGCTAACTTGCTATCTACAAGCCTTCCAGCCACAGCTGAATGTCTAGAGTGTTTGCTCCCTGTATCTGACTGTAAATTGTTGAAAACATACTACCTTAAGACAGTCACAATAGTAGAGTCTCTAGTCAAAGATCCAGCATGTATTTTTTCTTAACACAATTTGCAATCTTACAGACCTAATGTCTCCCTAGTGTCCACCTACCACAGTAAAACATTGGCATGTAGCTAGTGCGATGTAGACTGAGATATCATGCAACAGTTGCTTTTGCTATTGCTGTTAATCCTTTCTTTTGAAACAAATTATCACTACTTCAGCATGCATGCAAGAAGGAGGCATAGTAGCGGACTATTCCATTCTCACAATAGCGCATGCCGAGTCCAACCTTATTTCCCTTATTCCATGCCACTTGATTTAGTCAAATCAGTCCATACTGAGTTCTGTGGCAGGCACTCAAGAAAACAATACCGAGGTAGTAAAATTACTTGAGGCTGTTTTTTAATTTGGCATGCAACCATCATTGATTATCGTGCAGTTTAAGAAGATGAAGCAGGGAAATAGGAGTTTTCTAATTCAAACTTTACATTAGATAGCTTCTAAAGTTTTAGAGGCTACCCACCGCTGTAAAAGGGTGAGAATGTTGTTCATCATAAGCTAATATTTAAAGGTGCAAATAAAGTAAGATCTGTATTTTTCAATTGTTTTAAGGATATGCGAATAGTCAAAATATCCAACATACATCTAATGGCTAATTTTGATCAGTTCATCACATTTATTTGTAAATCTGATAAAATAGTAATTTTTTAAAAAATATATTTTACTGAATACTGCTTAAATTCATGAAAATGAAAAAAATATTTTAATAATGAAATGTGTTTAGACAAAACATTCTGTAAAATCTTGGCTGAACTATATTTATTTGCATGAATCATGATTCTAGTAGAAGGATGAAAAGAAGAAATAAATGGTAACAGTGATATTTTAATCCTGCTATAACTGCATAATATCAATGTTTTATTGTGAAAGGTTTTTTTTGCTCTGTTTAGATGTAATGTACATCATGGTTCATTTCACTCTTGTTAGTTTGTCTACCAAGTGGTGCATGAAAGAAAATGCAGGGGGGTCTCAGAAACATGATTTGTTCTGACAAAGGAAAATACTACAGGATTTTGTTCTTTCCTGCAAAATACACAGTTGGTTTTTGTTTTTTTCTTTGTTTGTTTTGTTATAATTACTGAAACAAAACAAAATAACCGTAATTGTCAAACATTAAATATTTTTTTGAAAACACTTTGAACTCTTTCTCACTATAGTGTAATTCCATGGACCGAATACAGCCATTTTTAGCGAGAACAGAAGAATCTGAAATGTTTTAATATCCATGAATTTTGTTAATATGTACAAAAAAAAAAATGCACAAATGACCCTTGATTTTGTAACAGTTCTGCGTGTCCCAAATTTTAAGCCCATAATTCATTTCCTGTAAGGGCTGGCTACATATAACTGTGGTTGTAGACCTAGATAAGACATAAATTTAAAGTTCAGGAACTATTCAGAACTATTTCTTATTTCTGAATAACTGCATGTGTTGAATCTTTAATTCTGAAATAATAGTACTTTGTTGTTGTTGTTGTTTAGCTTAATTACCTCCAAAATGCACTAAATTTGGAAAGAGGCATTCTTACTCCAAATTAGTCCTGAGCTTAGACAAGGTTAAACTGTGCAAATAAACCATGGCATTTACCTTGGTGCCTTTTCTTAAAAAAAGGACCAAAGCAAATTAGATCTCGCTACAAGATCATTATAGCAAGATGTGTTTTCTATGTGAATTCTCAGACTAAGTCTTTAAGTTTAGAAAGGCATCTCCTTGAGTACTCCTGTAATATTGGCATTCTGGTTGGTAAGTTACTATTACTGCAAGTTCAAATAAACCAGTTTCAACCTAATGGAAGAAAACAGATGAACAGATAAAATATGTTTACAACATATAAATCATTATATACAAGAACAGGAAACTGAATTTCGTTTTAAACAATACCATCCAGAGAAATAAAAAAATTAAAAAGCTCTGATAATACCAAACTAAAATTATCTGATGTTAGAGGGTGTAATCACGTTTATTTCTAAAAGAAGAAGATGTGACTGTCTTGGTGTTCCTAATCTTTGTTTTCAAAACTGGAGAAAAGTTATCCTTCTGTCATTTTCAAAAGGGAATATAGAGAATCACTTGTTAATTATGTCTGTGAAAAGAAACCCACCATCTTTGTAATTCACTACACAAATTTCTGGTTTTGATTATAATTAAAGTGACAGAATCCATACAAAATGAATTCAAGACTTCTCATCTCCACTCAGAAGATCTACTAGCAGTCAGTGAATTCTTTGCTAAATGGCACATTCTCAATGTAACATTTTGATATCTAATTTAAATCCTTTGTTTGTTTTCATGCTCCCTCAGTGTCACTAAGTAGAACTGTATAGATATTAGTGCCTTAAAATTGCTGCAAATATGTTATACTCATATTTTTTGATAAAGCAATAGCTTTTGAGATCTAGAAATAAACAACTTCTTTGGTTGAATTATTCAACAATTGTTCAAGGGTCTTTCCAAATTTGAAGCATTTGGTTTTGTCCACTAACAGAGAATGAATAATAATGGTATGGTTTGAAAATGTGTTTCTGATGTGTATCAAACATAAAAGTTTGGAACATAAATTGTTGTTAATTTAGAGTTAGATAATAGTAGAAAGTGATCTTTTTAGAAAAAGAATGTGTTAAAATACTTATAAGCCCTTTGACTACTTTTGTGGGATCCTGCAGTTCTCTTCTAGCCTATGCATATCACAATTTTATTTCAAAATGTAGTAATATATTCTCTTGCACAATCTCATACCAATAATAAAAGCTCATAGTCCAGGTCTGAAAAGGGCTTCCATTTTTAAATATACATTACTGAATTAGAAAAGGTCAGAATGCAATTAAACTTTTGACTAAGAAAGTTGATAAAGTATTTCCAAATTATTAAGAATGTATTTGAAATACAGTCTCTCTGTATCATACAGAAAGTCATCAGAATGTTTGAAAAATTATTTTTTTAGGGAGTGGGGTTAGTTATGAAAATCATTATGCAGGGGAGAAAAAAGCTTCTATTCTTCAAAAGAATTTTAGCAATTTCAAAGAAATGAAAACCAAATTCAAACCCGCAAACTTCTCAAGCAAAATGTCAAAATGAACATGATTTCCATCTTTTGGGGTTTATGTTTTTTTCCAGAATAGCTATGTTCACTAAGGATGTGACTTTTACCATTTTAATTTCTCTTCATCCTCTCTTTCCTACATAGCATGTTTTTTTCAGGGGCTAGTATAAGCCATGGTAGCAAAATTACTTCTTGGTGATAGAAACTAGATGCAGTGATAAAACAAAGCGTTCTGCCCTCAACATCATTAATTTGAATTCTGCATACACTTTTTCTTTCTGCAGATTATTGAAGGTTGCTTTTGGTAATAGGGACTACAAATAATTTGAACATGCCACAGAACTGCAATTTTTATTAACATCTCTCATTCTTCATTTGGTTTTATCAGCGTGTTGTATATTAGTTTATATAAAATTTTGAGCTGCTGTGATTAAGCTGGTACGTATATCCAGCACCAAGAGAAATCTTTTTTTGTGTTTTGGTTGGGTTTGGTTTTTTTTGGTTTTGGTGTTGGGCTCTGATTTGGGGTTTTCTCCATAAAATAGCTGGGTTTAAAATTTTGTTTTCTTTTCCTGGAAGTGCAATCTTTTTTGCTTGTTTGAGGGACAAGTTTTAAGTGAGAGAAAATACATTTTTTTTATATCAACCGATATAGTTAGAAAGGAGACAAGTTTTCAGATGCAGAGCTCTCAAGTAATGTCTCTCGGTATTTTTCATTTTTGTGGCATTGTCTTGTCATTCAACCACATGAAGAAACACTATATTATTCCCTATGTAGTATAAAGTAAACTTAGGTAACACTTCCCAAAGTTCAAATCCCAAAACAAATTAAGAGTACTTGGAGGGCGCTCATTCACCCTACAGAATGACCCATTATTATACTAATGTCTTGCAATTTATAGAGGTGAGATGTAATTCTAGAAGTTGTAATTCTACCTTTTAATAGCTTATTGCCATCAGAAGGAGAAGGTCCAACTTTCCTTCACCTCTTCTGCTTTCTATTTCTACGGCATACTTGGCACTCGCACTAATGCTTATCAGAGCCCTCTGTGAGTAAGTTTCTCTCACTAACTCAGGGAAAAAAGGTGGATGTGTTTTTTCTCATTTAGCAACGTGTTCACAGCCCTGTGAACTTTGATTACGAAAGGGTCTATGAGTGCTAAAGCTGTATGTTGGTGAAGGAGAGAGAAACTGTAGTGAAGTACGGTGAAGAATGGGAGAGAGTTGAAGGATCTCAAACCTTTTTTTCTTTTGCCAGCAATGAACTGCTAGATTAGCTTAGCTGCTCATGGAATTGCAGCCTCAGATATCTGAAAGCAAAGAGAACAAACTGCCTATGAAAAATAATAATTTTCTTTTAGATTTATTTTCATACGTAGAGATTTTTTTTCTGCTTTCATTCTTTGTTAAACTATGTTTAATATCTTCTTAATAAAAGATGTCGAGAGGACACTGTTATCTTAAAGAAAATTTGTAAATCCTCCAAAAGTGTTGTCATGCAGAATGAAAACTTTTTGCAACATTATATACAAAGATGTATCATGCTTAGGCACAGTGGGTAGAGCACAGCATGGTGTTAGTTTCTATTTTATTTAATGCCTTCATTAATGTTTTAAGAAATAGTTCAAAGTTTTCTTGCAATAGACTTCTGTTTATCTTCCCCAGAGGGCTCCTATTTTT
Source organism: Calonectris borealis (assembly GCF_964195595.1). NCBI lineage: Eukaryota > Metazoa > Chordata > Aves > Procellariiformes > Procellariidae > Calonectris > Calonectris borealis. The sequence continues at coordinate 77,618,415 of NC_134314.1, forward strand.
TTAATCATTTCAGGGATCCTTTTTAAGCCTATATCCAATACAATTGTGTTGGTATAACAGAAAATTGCAGTGTGGATTCAAGAGAAGATAACTGAAAGCAAGAATTTCTTAAGCCAGAAATAATACATAATAATTTAGAGAGACTAGAAGTATGAGTTGAGGTAAAGAAATAAAGTCTTGGAGAAACAAATTTCAAATGCTGCCTCTGGGGAAAAAAACAATCATATTAACAGATTTAGTGTAAAGGAATAGTTTGGAAAATAATAATTTTATTTTTTAAAGGACAGTTAAACCCTCAGTTTTCTGTGGAGATAATAATACAGCAAACTTAAGATGTGGCATGGTAGCAAGAAAGAATTATTCAGTTTTAAACTAAAAATGTAGCAATAGCTCTGTTGCATCATATTAAATCAGAAATTATTAGTAATCTGTATGCTATGGCTTACTGAAGCAAGCACAAGCAAATACTGTTCATAAACAGTTGTGTATAGACAAAAGCCATTCATTATTCTTTGTGACTGTGATACTAGTGCCCAACTAATGACTATCAAAAGGGCTGTCTTCGCTGATGTGCATGTGACTTTTTCTTAGAGATTGTTAAAAATTGCAATCACAAGTCTGATCTAGTTTCCTTTTTTAAATGCATAATACTAAAAAAAAGCCACATCTTAATGACTATGACCTGATTTTCATTTAAATGAAAACTCCTTTAAATCTCTTAGGCAGTATTGTGTATGTTCTACACTTATACCCACTCTGTGACCTGAAATCATACAAAAGAGCTACAGAATAAATGCAATATCTTTTCTAGCAAATAAAACAACAAAATTCCGATTGACTGCATTAGAATGGGATCCTTATTGCCATAGATAAATATTATCCATTAACTTGTCCTTTTTTGTCCCTATGATATTATAAATTTTCCTACTGATCTATTAGGTTTTTAGTCCTTGATAATGCTCACAGGAATCCATTTCTAATCAGCTATAAATTATAATGTCCTGAGTTATCAAAGTTATAGAAGTTATGATCATCCTTTTGGTAACAGCAGACTTAAATCTCTCTCTTACATCTAAGAAGTGTTAGTTTGTGTCTAATTACATTTATATTTAATAAGTGTTAATTTTATATTTACATTCAATATGTATGTAGTTGGTTTTTTTCTTCAAAAGTCACTGTTTATATTGACTCTAGCATTTTATGTGAGTTAGCTAAGATTAACCATCTCTTGTTTACAGACTAAAATAGGGTACCAAGCTGATGTCCTTCAATTAAAGCAACATTTTTAAAGTTGTTGAGTAACTCTGGGTGCTTCCAGTTTCCATTCCATGATACATATAGTCACAGAAAGTGTTGGAATGATAGGTTTCTCAAGTTTGAAATTTCTACATTGATTTGATCCCACCACTAAGTAACATTAATTCCAAATAAATTTAGTCAGTTCAAGTCTTGCTTTTCAAAAGCACTATACTAGAATTAATTTTCAATTGAAAAACACTTCATAATAGTGCATCAATTAACTGCATGCTTAAAACAGTCATTAAAAGTTTAGATAGCCAATGGCTCTGTAATATGCATTTTTCTGTTGGCTCGCTACTTCTTAATACTAATCTACAAAACATTCATGACTTTACTCTTTTCTGTTAAGTTATTTTTCACGTCTGGAAAGAAGATGTCTTTGCAGGTCTTAGAAGAAATTTGTGATGTTAGAGATTAAAAGAGAATCTTATCAAAATGCTATTTCAAAACACTGTAGCAAAACACTATGTTTTTATGAAATCCCATAAAATTCAAAATAACTATTTCAATACTTATCAACATTCTTATCAGTTGTTTTTAGTTTGTACATTTAAACTTATATTTCTGGTGAAACACTGAATTATGTCACATTATGTTTTAGAGGTTACTCAATGCAATCTCTTCTTTCTTACCACTTGTGGCTCACAAAAATGTAATTCCTTCTAGAGTTAGTTTTTTTACAGACCTGTGGTCTTTTCCATTACTTTCATATTTATAATTTAAGAATCTAATGAAATGTCTCTTATCTCCATGCTCAGATAAAGTACCATATTTATTAAAAATATGACATGTACGTTTGCTTAACAGCTGAATAATATGTTTCCCTTAAAAAGTAAAGAATGTTTTCCTGGAAATGACTGAGATCTCCTTCCTTTTAACAACACCAGTGCTGAATCTGGGGACTAGTGTTCAGCTGGAGTCTAAAACAGGCCTTACAAAGAGTAGTGATAGTTTACCTGATTCCTATAGTACAGAGCTGCCATAATTCAATTATTAATTCCTCTGTGGCTAATTAATTGTCGCAACTTATCCCAGGATCCTAGAAAACAGTAATATTGTGGCAGTTAATTTACTGTTCCTTTTTCCCCGCATACACAATTAAAGCCATTCCTTTATTTGATGTAAGTTGCCATCTCTTGAAAGCATATGGAATGAAAACTCAGCCGTGTATCAGAAATAACTTTAATTTAAATTTGCTAAATGACCTCTGAAAGCTAGATGAAAGATTTTCTGCTGAATGGGCTGGTGCTCCCTGCCTGTATAATTTATGTGAGAAATTAGTGCGAATGGTTCACTTTTATGGAGCAGTGCTGCTTGTAGCAAGCCTGCAGAAACAATTTTCCCCCAAGCCTCCATCTGTTCTTCAAACCAGGGCATATGCCATCTCATCGAGCTTGAAAGTCAACTGATTTATATCTCCTGAAAAGTGCATAGATTGAAAAGAAAGGTCGACGGCTGCTATGTGACAATGATTTGCTAGGCACTTGGATAAAGACAATTCACATTACTATGGACCCTAGAGGACACAAGTGATGTTGTAAGCTTCAGAAATTGGTAGATTGACATATAAGACAAAAACAAATTGCTCCTCCCCCTTCAGTTAAACAGCTACCTCTCTTCTTAAAGATGGAAACTTTTTAGAAGGTAAGTAGGTAATATAGCCAAGACATCTTGTTATACTGTGTTTCAGGCAGAATAAGCTTTTCCTAGCTACAAAGTTCCTTGCCATCTAGAAGTGCCAGGACTTGTTCCACTTTAGTCTTTTAGCTGCAAGCAGAAACATCTGTCTTTAAGAGTGCTTCTTGTTGTTTGTCAGAAAGTTTTGTTCAGTGCCACAAACACAGCACTGATGAATTTCTGTATCTACTCTGAAGGTGATTTCTGAGCCCTATCCCAATTAATGGATGGCTTGTTCTCTGCCCATTAGTTGTCAGCCTTCCTCCTTTTACCCACATATTGCGGAGTTCTCTGGCAAGTGACAAAACAAATGGAACTGACAACATAAAAATGAATGTGTGTTTGATGTTTTCGTTTATGGTAGTCGGATACTGTGACTGTTCTACTTTGAGGCTCAGAGACTGAATAATTTCTTCAACTACTTTGTCTTATCAAGTCTGATTTTTTTGTATAATTTCGGGAAAAAAAATGGCATATAGTTAAGAGCATTTTTAATTTCAGAAAGGTAATATAGAAATGATGCAAATAGTGTCTTTTAATGTGAAAATCTAGGGACAGATTTTGTCTTGAAAAACACAGAGGTGTAGCATAAAAAGTACATGTGAATAGCAGGAAGAATCATCCTCTACAAGTATAAGCTTATTGCTTGTTGATGTATCTGTAACATCTGTAAGAAAAAAATGGCTTTGTAGCTTTCCACAATCATCTGATGTTGTGTAGCCATGGATATCCTGACCTAAGTCACATAGATGAGTATGCTTTCTGAACATCATATAACTCAATAAAGAAAAACAGAGCAATGCAGATTAACTAGATCACTGTTATGAATTATTTCTATTGTATAAATGGAATCTCAAATACTTAGGTCAGTACCCAGCATACATACTGGGTATTCATGTATTGTATATGCTATTGACTGACTAAAGATGATGAAAATGTAGAGCTAATAAACTGTGACAATTAAATACAAATTGTAAACATCTTATTTCACTGTGTTGAAGAGATGTATTAAACAGTTATAATAGGGCTTTATAAAATCATAAATTGTGTAAAGGAGAATGTGAGATGTTTAAGAAAACTTCACACTATGTTTCTAATAAAAATTAATAGAGAGAAGTTAACTATCACTGAAAAAATATATTCTAAAAACATATTCAACAAATGTCTCTACTTTAGAAATGTATTATAGTGGATGTCTGTTCTCCTCAGGTTTGTAATAAACACTATATATTTTGTTACCTTTTCATTGTTTCATTTTTGTTATCCGCTATATGTTAGATATGTGCATGGGGCAAATTTTTCTCCCAGTTCCATTTCATTTCCTATACTGTTTCCAAAGCATAAATTAGTTCCTCGCCCTTTCAGTGTAATTTTCTCATCACTAGACTCCATGAACCTTTCACATCAAATTCTGTTCACATCTACTGTGCTGCAGAGTTCTAATCTGGGCTCAGCACTGCTTTCTTTCCTCACATTGTTATTCTGCTAATTAATAGTATCTGTTTGCTTAATACCTAGTTTTATTGTCCTTTTACTTTCTTCCCTGTTGGTTCTTTCATCTGTATCTCCTCTTGCTTATCTGAAAAAGAGTTTGTCTTCATATGAAATTATTCATGAGGACAGCTCAGCAGGAACTGGTCTACGCTTTATACTCAAGTAAGGAATGCTTTTTTCATGTTTTGTTACAGTGTAAATGTGTCCTTGAATAGAAATCATTCAGACTAAGATTCATGAAAACTTCCTAAAACAGCAAGACCTAAATTTTAACCTTTTTTTTTTTTCAAATTCCCTCTTCCTTTGAAACTTGTTGACAACTTGGTTCAATAAAATAGCTATCAATGCGGCATGAAAGAGTTCTGTTCCTGCAGAGATTTAAGCATTCACTTAATGCCTTGTGATCAAACCAACTGAAGTGATACTTTTGCTTATACTGTGTAGCAGTGGTGTTAGTGAGATGATGTACTACCTCTAAAAGGAGAAAAAGATACTTACATTTGTTTGTTTTCAATCATAATCATGTAACTTTCTTAATAAGTGCTAGTTTCAAATTAATGTTATTGCATCTTTAAGACATTAATGGCCAAGACCTTTAAAACTTCAACTCATTTAAATGTGTCTGTTAAAACTCTATTGAGGTGGTTGAATTGTGCTTTTTTATGAAAAATTTGGAGACTGAGTCTATATTTACATTTCAAATAGCAGTGTGGATATTTGACAGTAGTAGTAGCATGTGGTAGGTTATCAGGCCTAAAATAAATTATCTTAAATATTTAAATGAGATAGTTCCCCTTGACTTTCAGCTTTTGCACATTAATGCTCAGGAAACAGGCAATTCTAGGGAATTATAAATACTGCAGTTTTTGTACTAAGTGACAGAACCTGTGGGTTGCTAGTTTCTTATCCTGTGACTTCCTTCAATATCACGCCAAAAAATGTATGTTACTTTGGTTTTAAAGGAATACCAGCTAAATAGTCTCTGTATAATGAAACAATATAAGTGCTGTAAGATGTAGTGGAAATCTATATTTATAATATTAGAGTTAAAACCCAAAAAAACCTAACTAACTGGCACATTATACTTAAAAATAACTTCTTTAAATCTTATTCATTGGAACTGATTTTCTGTGTTTTAAAATTAATATTATGTTAATATGGGCATGCCTTATTAAAGAATTATTATAAAAAGGTAGACAAATAATACCTCAGAAGATCACAAATAATGATTTTTAGAGATATGAAAATTCAGAAGAAAATTTCCTTAAGCTAGAATGAGGCTAAAAAGGGGTGTTGCTTCCAGTGTAATATAAACTTCAGTCTAAATACATATCTCTTTAGGAACATGAGTTGTATTGTAATGTAGTGAATCTCATCTTATAATGAAGACTAAGTGCACTGAAGTACAGTTCTGCTCTGCAAAAGTAACCCAATTAATGTTGGTGTGTTCTGTTCATATCCAAAGAAATTCTACTAGGGTCAGAAGCCAGTGGTCGTACACTTAAGAAATCATAAATACCTATATGAACCTGTACAGTAAGTGATGTTCCCACTCTGTGCTTCTTATCTTGTCCTTTCAGACTCTTAAAAAGGCCAATTCAGATGGGAGACGCCTGCTTTGCCTTGCCATTTAATAACAGCACTGGAACCTTGCTGCTCTTATTATTCCTGGGTTGGTAGACTGGGGGCCCCGGATGAAGCCCATGTCTGAGGCAGAAACATTCCTTCTAACAAAGCCCGAGCTGGAATGTCAATTTCACACTTGAACTCAAGTGAATTTCAATTTGCTTTGAGTTGTCCTTACTTTGTGCTTCCACAATGTGAAGGACAATATGCCTTTTTAGCAGATCTTAATATGAATTTTTTTCTTAATATATTCACCGATCAGTTCATATGCTTGCTGAAAAAAAACCCCACATATTAACCAGGTGAAACCTGTGAAAACTGCAGTCTTTTTTATGTCTGTGCCAAAGTCTAACCTTCTGTTCTTGTGCAGCAGTTTGGGTGGAAACATGAGCAGTTATAAGTTGATACAAAATGGCATAGTATACATAAGTTTGGGAATTTGGCTGTCACAGACATTAAGACTACTTTACTCCTTTCGGAGTTAAAGTAAACTTACCTGTTTAAAATTCTCGCCGTCATACAGTTCTCAGGGGTTGATTCAGTCTGAGCTCAAACAGTAGTTGGCAATTTTGTGATTTAGCTGGAAATTTCTAGTTTAAGCTAAACATGAGGAAAGCTACATTTCACTTTTTTTCTTTTAGAATTAAAACTGTATTTTATTTCTTGTTTCTGCTATACTATTTTTCATTCCTCTTATGTTTTGATGCTTTTCTGAAGAGGTGGGAAAAATAGCTGTCTAAAACTCTTCAGTAACATTACTGCATTTGCCCCATTCTCTCTTGACAATCTATAAGCAGTATATAGCCACAGTCATGATACTACAAACCATTCCCAAAATGAGAAATTATTTTTTTTTAAGATAAAGATCATCTGATAAGGAAAAACCTTGATCTTTTTTGAATTTATGCATCTATTTTTATTCGTTTTTAAACTTGAACTTATTCAAATCATTCATTCACAAATTAAATCAGAAATACATAGTAAAATATTTGCAATTTATCACCAGCTGTGATAAATTTTATATATTATTTCTGTGAGATAATAAAAGAAGGCCATAAAATTCAGTCCAGCTACAATATAAGTCCCTATAAGTATGAAAAGATGAAGTAAATACAACTTCCTGTTCACATAGCTCTTGCCATCAGTCTGTCAGAGATCTCTTGTCTCTAGACATTTCTGATTACAGACAACAATTATCTACAGAGTTGTAGACAATTAGGACAATAAATCTGTTTGCTCTCAAGGGCGTGGAAAAACAAACTTTTATGGATTTACCACCTTGGAAGGCGATTTAAGCTATCTGACTGACTTTGCATGAAGTTGATTTGGAATGCTCACATCATAGCATAGAATAGAATAGAATAGAATAGAATAGTTCAGTTGGAAGGGACCTACAATGATCATCTAGTCCAACTGTTTGACCACTTCTTGATGCATTAGTTACACACAGCTAACTATCAGTACTAACAATCACGGATAGCAGGAACTTCAGCCCCATACCTTTTCCCCAGGTAACTTTATTTATACATTTAGGATCCTAGATTATTAATCTAGTTTTTTGAAACATTATAACCTAATGTGGGGATATCACCTAATATGGTGACTATCAGGTTAGCACAATCCTCCAAAAAGTGGCTTAATTTTCAGATATGCACCAGTTGTGGTCCAGAATTCCAGTTATTGATTAGTATTGGGTTACTTGATGAAAATTTAAAGGTAGCAAATACATGTTGGGACTGCTAGAATTGTGCTGATCCTTTTAATCTTTTATTTTATCCAAGTAGTTTGCTAATAAACCTTAAAATGTTAGAGTGAGTTCTCTCTAAGAGTGAAGTATGTTTTCTCTGCTTTAATAATTAATTCTGTACCCATATATATTTTGTTATAACATGGCAGCCTTTTACACTGCTGTTACTTCTGCAAGTAAGTCAAAACTACTCCCGTGTCCTTACACAGGATAGGTGATAATGTGCACAAGCACATTAGAATGGTTTTTCTAAGTTTTTATTTTTAAAACATTAATATTTTCATATCAGCTAAGAAATCTCTTCACTTATATCCACATTCTCACCTGCAGATTATGAAAATGGTGGCATAACAGGATAAGCCTCTAAAATATTATCTAGGTAAAACCTACTGCCTTTTATTTCCAGAGGGATTTTTAAAAGTAGTTATGTCTGATCTGATATGAAAGAGATTTGATTCAGGTCTTCCATGTCCTACCATACATACCAAATTTCGCTAAACCGGAGGAAGCTACCATGACCTACCTAGAACCTACCAAGAAATATCGTGCATCTGTTTGGAATTCCTTACCGTCATTCAGCAAAACATAGTGCCTGAGTCCTGTTGTTTGGTCAGTATTTGTTGCAGAATACTTTGAAATACTTGGTAAAGTTGTTAAATAGCCAGATTCTTCGTTCACAAATTCCCGTTTAAGTCAATCTATCTAAATCATAGATCTAGTGGGCCATACATTTTCTACTAACTATACTGACTTTTTACTCCTGTAGTTAGTTAGTTTATTTCTAATTTTAAATCTATGTGTGGTTTTTTTCTCATAGAAATGTTAACCTATTCTCCAATAAATGCTGCTTTTTTATGAAGAACCATGACAAAGCCATTTTAATGACCTTCTAAATAAAGATGTTCTAATTAAAGTGCAGCTTATAATATCAAATGTTTCTCAGTTGCCTACAACTTTATTGATCTGCCAAGAATTCTAGTAAGTTCAAAACATTCATTCCTCCTTAGCAAAAAGTGTTATCTCTATATCCTATAAAATGTTCATCTGAGTATTTATTATAATCTTTTTTTAAAAGTTCCAACATTTTTACCAACTAGGGGTGTAATAACCATTGTTCTATAATTTTTGGAAGGTTATTACATTTCCTGTCCATCAGATCTTTGGCCCAGTTGTTGCTATTAATTAGTGTGAATGTTTTCTAGCACATTAACCACTCTGTACTCCTTTCAAACTCCACCACCTGGTTTAGTTTGTGAATTTATTCCAGAATCTTCTCTTTTTTTTTTTTTTTTGCCACATCATTTACTGCGGTTGGTACTTAACTTTTACTGCAATAAACCAGAAAGTCTTTGGGTTTGTATCTTGCTTTTACATTATATTTTCAAAACTATAACAAAGATGGTATTTACTTTCTCATCAAAGTCCTTGCCTTTCTAAATGACGATCTGAGATCCCAGATTATTTTGAGTTTCCACCAATATTTTATCTTGGTATTTTAGCGTCTTTCTCACTGTTTGTCTTTATACATTTACGTATTCGTTCTTAGCTTGTTTTGGGGGGGGGGGGGTGAGGGTTTTTTTAACATGTGTCTTACTACAGTTTATACTTATTGACTCCAAGAGAGTTTGATTTTTGAAATCCAAAACTTGACTTTTTTTTAAATTAAATGAAATGAGATGTTGAAGAATGACTGACTGGCTAGTAGCACTTATACAGGAAAGGACCTGTGGGTCCTGGTGGACAGTAAGGTCATCATGACTCAGCTGTGCACCCTTGTAGCAGCAAAGCCTAACCACATATTAGATGACATTAGCAATATAAAGTCAGGGAAAGGATTATTCACCTTTACTTAGTAGTCATAAGGCTGCATCTGGAATTCTGTGTCTGGTTTTGGGCCCACAGAAATAGAAGACAGATATCAACATACTAGAGAAGGTCCAACAGGAAGGCCACCAAGAGGACCAGGGGGCTGCAGCACATGACATATGAAGAGACACTGAAAGAGCTGGGTTGAGTTAGCCTGGGCAAGAGAAGGCTAAGGGAGATCTAACTGCAGTCTTCTAAAGCCTAAAGGGGTGTTATGGAGGAGGCAGAGCCAGACACTTTTCAATGGTGCACAACAAAAGGACAAGAGGCAGCAGTCACAATTTGCAATAAGGGAAATTCCAGTTGGTTAGTAGAAAAATAGTTATCCATGTTTTGGGCAGGGGGTTGAGTGAGATGATCTCCTGATGTCTCTTCCAAAGTAAATTATTCTGTGATTCTATTAAATGAGATGGATGAGCCTATTATTTTGTATTTCTGCATTACCTTTCTTTTGAAAATGTCAAAACATACTACTACTTAATGAGTAAGACTTCCCAGTGCTTCTGAAACATACGTGTTTTACAGGTAAAGAAACTGAGGCACAGAAATAATGGTAGTACTTTAAATGTTGTTAATGGACTTAATTTGTTCCATTATATTCTTAACATTCCTTTAACTTAAAACCACATTTCTTCCATGTGCAGTATTTATGCATAGATATATATTTATTCAGTACATAATTGTTATCACTTTCTCGCCATATCAGGTACATTTACAATTGCATTCATAAGATGTCTGAGATTTGTATTCATGTTCAGTTTACCATAACTAAATGCTAAATGTAAAAATACCTCCAGCTTTAGATCCTACAGTCAACACACTGCAACAGCTCTCTAAACTTGTGACAGTCTGATTCTTCTTGAAGACTTTGAAATTGATGTGGCTTACTGAGGAAAATCCCTTCTTGATGTAGGAAAGCCAGAAATGTTTAAAATTATTATGATTAGTCTATTGACATTGTACAAAGTGCTTTGGGCCTCTAGATTTCATGTGATTTAAATGAAAGTAGAAGAATTTTAACAGTATCTGTCATGTTGTATTAGATTCTAAAAGTGACTCAAGTAGAGAGGCTTATCTGTTTTCTTCTTAGGTTTAAAAAAATGAGGAAAAAATATGAAATACCTAACAAATCTCCTACAGAACTATTGAATGCCAGAACCTAAAGGCAATATATGAAATAATAATTAATTTATCTGGTAACCATCGTGGTAACCATCAACTGAATCATCTCTCCAATTCCTAAATGTATTTCTTAAGGTGTGGTGAGGAAACAGGACATAGTATTATACATATAGCCTCACCATTGCCTATTAAAGGAGGATATTAACTTTCCTCTACCTGCTGGCCACGTTCTTTTTAATGCAGCCCAGGATCTGATTTGCTTTCTTTGTGATTTTCCTGGTTTTGACTGGGGTGGAATTAAATTTCTTCCTAGTGCTGTGGTTTGGATTTAGTATGAGAAGAATGTTGATAACACACTGATGTTTTCAGTTGCTGCTAAGTACCCTGCTAGTCAAGGACATTCAGTTCAAAACAAGTGTTGTGAGGGAGGACAGCCAGGACAGCCAGCCCAGCTGGCCAACGGGGTATTCCATACCATGTGATGTCATGCTCAGTATATAAATGGTAGGCGTGTTCCAGGAAGTAGCAATTGCTACTTGGTTATCAGTCAGTGCGGGTGGTGAGCAATTGCATTGTGCATCACTCATTTTGTATATTCTATCATTATCATTATTATTTTCCCTTTTCTGTTCTATTAAACTGTCTTTATCTCAACCCACGAGTTTTTCTCACTCTTACCCTTCCGATTCTCTCCCCGTCCCACTGTGGGGAGGGGAGTGAGTGAGCAGCTGCGTGGTATTTGGCTGCCTGCCAGGTTAAACCACGACAGTGATAGGACCACCACTGGCTGTTATTCAACATGGCAATGACCATAACCCTCAAGGGAGCAGGACTGCTACTCAGGCAGCCAGTTCCCAAACTGTACTGGTGTAGGGGGTTGCTCTATCCCAGCTGCAGGGCTTTGCACTTCTCCTGGTTGAGTGTCATAATGTTTCTGTTCGCTTAGTCTTCAAGTTTCTAAAGGTGCCTCTAAACTTAAGCTCTATTATACAGTTGCTCATCATTCTTAATATCAGGCTTTGACTTTAATGTTTGGGGGGGATGTAAAATGGAAATATAAAATCCACATAAAATGAATAGTCAGTTTAGGTGTTGCTACGAAAATATCTTCTCCAAGATCTGTGGGTGTGGGCATGCACACAAGTGTGTGTGTATATGTATATGTATATACACCCATGTACATACACAAATAAACTATGCATCCTGGAATTGCTTGCTGCTATTGCAGTAATGAGGGTTCAATACTGCAGTTTAAAAACTTTTTTGGATAATGAGCATCAGAAGGCAAAAGATGTGAAATATGGTTCTGTAGTGAAAGTTCACTTTTAATAAAAAAACAGGAGAAAATATTCCAAGCAAGTACATAAACTACTGAGGTAGGGTTGAAAAATATTTCAAATAATTGAGAAGAATTTGAGATAGACAGAAAGAAGCTATTTTTTAAATAAATGTGAATGTAGAAAACTGAAATTCTAAAATTCTAACATCAGATTTTAGGTTGTTTTCTTTTCTATAAAAGTGTGGGAAATTGAAGGGTGGCTAATGAGTGATCTGCTTCAGAGAAGTCTTGTATACATGGATAGTTTTACTCATATGAAGATTCCAATAATATCAGAAAGGCAATATGGCATTTTGCAGTTAAACAAACAAAAGTATGATTCTGTGAACCTCCCATTTCTCCATTTGTTTATGTTTACTGTTTTACTGTCTTCAAGTGCTTAAATATCTGTATGTTCTTTCCTCCTATTAACATTTGGTTCATTTTGGTAATTTAGAATGGTCAGTGTAAAAATGAGTTTTCAAACATGACCTGTAGAAACTACGCAACTACAGAAATGTCTGGAAAGCCTCAAAGATGTAATGTTGGACATGCAGACAATATCTAACCCATGGGATCCAAAAATCCTTCCAGGCTTTTGGATCTGGCTGCACTCCTTTGGCTGCAGTTTGTTCATTTGCTAAGGCTGGAGTAAAGTAAGCGATATAAATCCAACTGCCCTTTAAGAATGATACCTGGGCATAGTTATCCAGGCTGGTAACATTTTGGCCCCTTTTACTTGCCTTTAGTGTTACTTGCAAGAATAACTTGTGTTTTTAAAAACAGACTTCTTCAAATGGAGATACTGGGCTAGAAAGACTAATAGAAAGTTATGGTGGTGTTCAGGATTTTTGAGTCTCTGTGTTCCGATAATACCACTGGATTTCTGGGAAAATTTCTGTGTTCAGATACTGTTCTGTTCTTCCATACCCAAGGATGATGGCCAAAACCATATCCTTATTAACGTAGAAATGGTCACAGTTTTGGATTACAGGTTCTGTCCCTGCTCATAAATGTTCTTGGTATTGATATGATGCCACATAAATCTTCTTAAATTTTCATTTGCTTTTTTAACAAACTAGGAAACTCCATACGTCACAATCAACTAAAACTGTATTTTGATTCATTATTATGCTCTTCAACTACAGAATCATATCTTTTTCCCTTAGGGCCTCACTTCATCTAATACGCAGGATGGATAGTTCACTCAGGATAGAGCTACATGAACACTTGCTGTTGCATCAGAACCAGATTAAAAAATTCCATCTGTTTGTTCATGTCCTGTGCCACAGTTCAATGCTCCCTCAGTTGCACTTAGGTTTCATTCTATTAATCAGATCACTAAAATCGTAGATCTTAAAACCAGTAAAAAATATGTGGTGGTTGGGAGTTTTTTTGGTTTTGTTTTGGGGTTTATTCTCTTAATTTTATTTTTAATCAGGTCATTACAGTAACCTGAGTGCAGCCACACAGACATTTGCACTGGTGCAACTGAAAGGAGTGTGAGCCATGGCAATAGAGTAGGAAGAAGCAGCAGAGGGAGGGAGTTCAAAATGCAGCTCCTGCTGATTTACACAGTTTTTATGAAGGCTCTAATTGAAAGACTTTAGAAACTATTCTTCAAATTTTTAAATTAAGTGTTTTAAAATTGCTTAGAATCGAAGTATACTATTTCAGTAAAATGAAACAAATATTTTGGTTAAAAACCTAGAAAATGTGCTTTCCAGCCAGACCTGAAACAATCTTTTCCTTTCAAAACCAAACCAAACCAAACAAAACCAAACCAAACCAAACCAAACCCTTTTTATTTTTCTACTTGCCACTTCTGCAAATCAGATTCAGGACTCTGAAGTATGGTCCCTGGAAAACAAGGAGTGGACATTTAAGTGGACATACGAAAATTTTAAAATAAAATACTCTATGGCCTTAGACATTAGCTTTTTTTCAGAGGCAGAAAGAGGGCATCCAGGGCCCTTCAGCGTGTCTTTCAATTGCACCAGTTCCTTCTTTTCCTGAAGTTCTTCTTTCTTAGTACAAACATACCTTTCAGCTTCTTTAGCCAAAGAATCAAAGGTTTCGTAGACACCAAGCTGCTAATAAACTTACACCATGTTTCTTTTCGCAGTAGCATCCTTCTAGAGGATATCAATCCTATTGAGGGGAGGAAGGTTGGTTCTATAGTTAAAAACTTTATGACATTATTGTAAAAAACAAAGATCACATTTTAGATTGTGCAGCAAGTGTAACAATTACTTTTCCTAAGATTATAGTGCTCAATGATGCAACTTCAGAACTGTCCTGTAATTTTTGACTACAATATTTGTCTACCTATTCTACCTGTATTTATCCTATCTTTATCCTAAAGATAAATATATAATATTTTTCTATCCTACACTGTGCGGTGTACACAGGAAATATGTATGTGACTGCTATGTTGAACCATGCTGGAGGTGGCCAACTTAAAATCAAGTATTCGGCTCTTAACTACACCTCTGTGTGACACCAAGCTAAGCTAAATCACTATTCCTTGTCCATACTGGGCAGTGAAGTGCATTGCCATATAGAAAACTGATGGAAAATGAACTAGTTAACGTCTGATTTTAGTATACAACAACAAATAAAATTGGTACAAAATCTCATTTTTGTGGAACCCATAGTACAAAGTAAACTGTGCAGCATTGTGTTTTTGCAACCAGAGGGCTACTCAAAGGTTCAGGTCATAAAAATAAACCCATGGAATCCGTGGTTTGGAAGAACAGTTTGTCTGGAGTAATTGCAACTGAAAAGAGACTCAAATAATTAAACATACTTGTAAATATTTATATTCATGTAAATATATATACTTACATAAAAATATATGTATTTTATAGCCAGCTCTGTTTTCCAGAGAAGGCTGTATGCTCTCAGTTGGCTGGACTTATATAACAAATATCACAGAATAATAAAGCAAAGTTATCTAAATTTCATTTTAACTTAGTCTTTGTTAATAAACTTTACAAAAAAGCTTTTCATAGGAACTGAAACATTAAATTTCAATAGCCATATAGTGATGGGAAAAACAGCAGTAGAGTAAAAGCGAATCTATCATACATACCATGGAAAAATACACTGAGACAGAGAAACTGTTTCTTAACGAACTGACATCCATTGCAGCAGAATCTCAATATTTAGGAAGAAGGCAATGTGGAATATTACTCATAACAAGTATTTCATCTTTCTGAGCAAAGTTAAGCATAGGGCTGTCCCGGTTTTGGCGGGGATAGGGTTAAATTTCTTCCTAGTGCTGTGTTTTGGATTTAGTATGAGGAGAATGTTGATAACACACTGATGTTTTCAGTTGTTGCTAAGTGCCCTCCTAGTCCAAGGACAGCTCCCGTGCCTACTGACTGAGCTAGGTACAGAAGATGGGAGGGAACATAATCAGGACAGCCAGCCCAGCTGGCCAATGGGGTATTCCATACCATGTGACATCATGCTCAGTATATGAATGGTAGGCGTGATCCAGGAAGTACCGATCGCTACTTGGTTATCGGTCAGTCCGGGTGGTGAGCAATTGCATTGTGCATCACTCATTTTGTATATTCTATCAGTATTTATTATCATTATTTTCCCTTTTCTGTTCTATTAAACTGTCTTTATCTCAACCCACGAGTTTTTCTCACTCTTACCCTTCCGATTCTCCCCCCGTCCCACTGGGGGGGGGGCGGGGGGAGTGAGTGAGCGGCTGCGTGGTATTTGGCTGCCTGCCAGGTTAAACCACGACAAGGGCATAGGAAGAATCCTTTAACTTCTCCACAGAAAGAGGAATAACTTTAAGATACTCTTTTCCAAAGAGTTCACACACATGCCAAGTTTTTTGTTTTAATGGTTACTGTAATCTTATTTGAATGGAATATGCAAAACCCACCCTACACACTTTTTATTTAGATTGCATGAGAGAGGTGAGCTTAATTCTTCATATTTTGATGACTTGTGATGCCGGAAAATGTTAAAATATTTTGGTGAAATATTGTCATGATAAATGTATATGGAACAGGTTATAATAAAATGATGATTCGTTAATAATTTGCATCTTATTCTATACTGCTATAATTTAACCAATTATATTTTATGTAATGAGCTAAAAGATTTTCTTCCACATATTACCTTTCAGTTTCAATGGAATATGTTCTTACGTGTACTGGCATAAAGAATTTAAAGTGTTTTTTCTCTAGTGATTACCCAAAACATCAGTCAAATATGGAGGATGAAGTCCTAAAATCTAAATTAAATAGTAAAGAGTGACATACATCTCATTGAACTGAGAAGAATCTCTTTCAGCTATTTCCTTTACTAAAAGTTACTGAAGAGGCATGCTGTAGAAACATCAGAAACTCTTTTGTTTGCTTCAGCTAACCAACAAAACTAAACCCAAAGAAAATAGCAACACTTCTCTGAATGGCTTGTCTCTATTGTTAAACGTTTTGCATATTAAGGTAAGGGGATTATTCAGCATGATTGTTTACTGAAGGGCAGGAGGTGATGTTGCAATCTTGTTAGGGTTCTAATGATGACTTCAGAATACGAATACCCTGATAGAGTTTTTGCAGCAACAGGCAACATACCGAGATGTACCCAAAGTGATGAAACGGGAGAGCAACTGCAACAGCAACAGCTACTGTCACAAAACTTTGAGTCTGTCCTTTGTTTCCCTGATTTCTGTTTGTTCTAAGGTACTGGAGAAGAGTGAGAGGACAGAAACCTCTATGTTGCCAAGTGTCTTTATGTGGCAGCTTGCTGAACATTGTTACTTAAAAAGTATTTGCTATTCTAATTAAAACAGTACTGTTTTTTCAGCATCTGGGAAAGATTCCTCAGCATGGACTGTAAGGGTTGACAGGGAAATGGTTGCTATGGAACTATTTTCTGAGCTAGTATGGCAGAACATTTAGCAGGATTTAATTTGCATCTCTTCCATGCTGCAATTTGTTCAGGATAGTCTGACCATAGATTTCACCAGTCTCCCAGAAACCATAGCTCAGCACTGAAATTAGTTGTTTCCTCAGAAATAGTACAAGTGTCAACCCTCCCACCCCAACATTTAGCAAGATTTCTAAAAGTAGTGAAGATCAATCTACAAAATTATTTCATATGTAATCTAGTAGTTATCACATTTATTAGTTGCAATAAATCCTGAGCTTTCTATTTTTTTTTCATGAACGTGTTAGATTTATTTTTATGAGGGAAAAAAATGTGTTATGTTAATTACAACAATTCACAATTGCTGACTCAAGACTGTAAGTGTGAAACACTTGGGCCTTTCATTTCTGCTATATAAGTAGAGAGACCTATACATAAAAAGTCTTTTCTATCTTTATCTTCCTTTGATATTAAGTTTAATACTGTGAATTATTTTTCATTACTTTAATTATTTTTTATTAGAATTATTACTGTTTCATGCTAATTTGAAGGGACTTTCTACTTAAATATTTACTTAATCTCTAGTTTATTAATATAATTAACATTATTTATTAATGATACTGTTAGTTGAATAAAATATTTGTGTGAATAAAATATCATTGCATGGCTGTGCTATTAAGTTGGAGGATCTGGGAACAAGAAATTGTAGCAAGAAAATAAACTAATTTAATATACTGCATTAAATAAAAGTGATATAACATCAAAATTAAATGTGTTAACAAAACTGCAAACCTTTATGCTAAAATATCCCAGGCTGTGTTTACATATTATTTCCTCAATAAACAAAAAAATCCATTAATATTCATTATTCAAGAAAGGGTGGTTTTGGGATGATACAAGTCAAAATTTCATTTCAGGCCAGAGGTGCGTGGCAACTTAATTAATAATTCTTTATATTTGACATTTAATGCACCTCTGAGACTTCTTACCGAAATATTGCTAAACGTGTTAAAAAATAAACTAGATCGTCGTGCCCAGAGCTGCGGTCGTCAAAATTCTTGTTTTTCCACCTAATTCTCTGCTTTGGCAGAGAATAAATTTGGCTGTCACCCAGTGCCCATTTGCAAGGCTGTCTCCCATAGGAACTTTTGACTGGAAATGAAAAGGAGCAACCATTTTGTCACCATTAGGTGGCTCACTATGAATGCGTTTGTGGTGGAACTCGCTGTGCCACCCCTCCTCCACTTTGCCTGGCTCTCCGCGTCTGGGGCTGCGTCTGCTGCGATGAGGTTTTTTGCAGTGTGTGAGTCATTTACAGGAACGAGGAGAAAAAGACCCTGTCTTTGAGTTCCAGAATAGCCGAGACCTGGGTCTTGCTCTGAGGAAAGTGCTCACAAACTGCAGTGTAAGGAGAGGTCTATTTGCCTCGCGTTACTGCCTGCCCCTTTGTTCCTTGTGTCCTTGGCAGAGGCTGAAAGAGCTGGGCCTGTAATTCTTGGGCCCTGCTGTGCCACTTAAAGAAATAATAAGCCATTGTCTTCATTAAGCAAGCCTTGTTTTAGCAAACAGAATTCAGACACTAAAAAGGGAACATTTTTAAGGGGGGAGAATTAGAGACAGGGATGCTTTACAAAATTCCCTAGAGAAACGGCTTTGTTTCCACTATTTTATTGCTACTTACTGAGAAGATTCATATTCAAATAGGTTGGGGTTGTGAATCGGTCGTTTGCACATTCTCATGCACCCAGGAAGGCTATGATTATGGCTAATTACAATGACGAATGAAATCCTAACAAGAGTGCTCAATCAGATTGCTGTTCATGCATGAAGCAACTAAGACTAGCCAGTGGAGGTGTGATTTTGGTAATTACAAACAATGGGACTAAGTTGAAAAAAAGCTTAGTAAATCTGCTCGAGACAAAACAAGGTCTAATTAATCACTTTAAGTTCTGAATTCTCCCGATGGTCTGCATGCTCTGTTCTCTTTAGCATTCTTTTAATAGACTTAGTCTAAGGAGTAAGAATGCTTCCTTTTTGCTCATACTTTCACTGGATAAAATGCAACTGTTTCAAAATATTCTGACTTTCCCTTTGTGACAATTGTGTTGCAACCTGTTTTTCAGGCAAGTAGAAGGAAAGTTAGAGAAATAAACACGCTGTTATTTGCCTTGCTGGCAGTGCCATTATCTACATTGAGAAAAACGATGAAGTTTCTTCAAGTTGTCTTAGTATTATTGACCTCATTCCCAAACCTTATTTTATTGAAGTAAATGGGAATTTTGACATCGCCTCCAAAGACTGCAGATTTTAAACCTGCCTTGAAAGGCAGTTGTACTAAGGCTAATGTAAATAAACTACCAAATAGTCATAATTTTTTGTTTTAATATTTATTACCTTATTTTTGAATAAAGAAGTATTGGCAGCATATATATAAAGTCAAATGAAGTCTAATCTTTTGGCAATGAACCTTTGAGGGCACAGCAGTTTTTCTTTGATGTATTAATACTCATTCCAAATTTTATTTTAAAAATTATATTACCTGAGCCAATATTTTCATATCAAAAATCCTTAGATTAGTTTGTCCATAAATAAGCACTATACTGAAGATAATAATATGCAAGTAACACATAACCTGGCTTCAGTACATGAGGGAACATTTGAGGAACTATTTTTTCCTTGTAGATTCAATTGGTGTGAAGGGATCACCTATATATTTGACTTCCGTGAAACCTTGCTTTTACATAACCTTTGAGAGGAGCCATTTGGATTTTGAACTTTTAAGAGCACCAGTTGTTTGTATTTGATGTTAAATAATAATGATTCTTCATATTAAGGTTTCCAGCATGTTTCTGTTCATGCTCAGAAAGCTAGCTGTGTCTGTCTCCATAGACATGTTTTAAGTGTGAAGGTATTATGTACTTAGAAAACCTGTAGAATAAATTCCTTTTATTGTACTGTCATGTGAAAAACCACAAACCATAAAGTAAATAGCATTTGTTTTGGACCATTGCGGTTTGTATGGATAAGTCTTCACTAGTTTTATTGGGTCTTTTTCTGTCATTTAGACAAGTCAGCAATTTGTCCAAAGGCCCTTTTTTATTAGAAAGATCTTTTAGTACACAAAATTTCTTTTCTGTGCCAAAAATGTTGATGAGGTTGATGCACAGGTTCAGAATTTTACTGGATATATCAGGTTTTGACTAGACAGTTTTAATCGCTGGTATTTTGTGAGATTTTGGTGTTGGAAATGATAAAGTTTAGATTTGAAGTGCGAAAATAACCTTAACAAATTATTCTAAGGGTTCTGTTGGTGCTTGCTTCACATGATTTTATAGATTTGTTAATAACCTTGCCACTAAGTAGTAAAACTTTTGTCCCTGATTCTTCTGAAATAAATGTCATGTTTGTACCATGCAACTATGTATTGCCTAAGTTGCTGTATTTCTTTCATTATCAGTGGTCTTAAAACACATGTTTTTCATAGTGCGGTTTGGCTGTGTGGAGGCCTTGGTGGCAATAAATAGGAACTTTCTGGTACGCCCCTTAACTAATTTGGTAGGGATTCTGTCAAATTATGAATTACGAATGATCCAGTAGTGCACAAACCTCTCATTAAGGATCATGGAACCACTGCCTTCAACCAGGCCCAGACTTGTAGACTTCTCCAGGTAAGCCATGATCCATAGTGCTTCATTAAATGATTGAGCCAATGAAACAGCTTGCGGCTGCCAAAATGATAATTTGCCCCTGCTGGCTCCTGCTTTTTCCCTTGGGTAAGTCCTACTGCTCAGCTAAACCTGAGACACAGTGTGGCTCACTAAACCAACAGTGGATATTGTATTCTGCTGGTTTGGTCAGCTGAATTGATCAGCAAGGGATCAGGGCAATACCGGAGCAAGCAGAAGGACAGAAAAGTAGTACACATCCAAACATGGAGAGGGGGAGAGAGAGGAGGAAATGGGACCTCTTCATCTATGTCAGGCAGCTAGATTGTTTTAGTCATCTCTTGAAACTATGTCTTATGTAGACCTTGATTGTATTTAGTACCTTTGCTTCTGTTCCCTCCATTAACAAAAATTGTTCAGTGTCCTTCAAAAGCTTTTTACTTCCTTTGATTGCCTCTAATATGTCTTAAATACCTCTGCTTTTGTATGGAAAGCCTTTGTGTAATCTTTTTGTTTGATTTTCCAGTAGTCCAACACATTAAAGCCATCTAGGTCATATGCCAAACACTTAGATATCCTAAAACTAATTAGGTAATCCAATTCATAGCTCGGGTCACACGCACTGTACCTAATCTAACAAAAGCGGAAGTAATCATTTTGCCTACCTGCAGTTTCTCATTTGACATAATATAAATGAGAAACTAACTTGAATACGGCCATGTGTTTAACTTGAAAATCTTATGGAAAATTACTGCACATACAGTAATCTTATCTGTGGATTTACTCACAGTTACTTTTGTCCCTGCTTCTGTGCATCTTCAAATCACTACTTGTTTTGATAAGAATACAGGCATAGGAGTAAGAGGAGTATTTCAACCTTTTTTCCCCAAGAAAGGAGTCTCTGTCTTTCACTGATGTGAAAACAAGATAGGAAACAATATTTCCTACATCAAAGAAGTCCAACAACGCATAGGTCATGGAGGCAGGTAGGAATAAGGGTTTTCTGCTGTTAGATAGCCATAGCTATCTATATCTGCTCTGTTCCAATGGATTAAAATATCTTTTAGCCTTGCTAGACTGTGAAAATTATATTAAAAACATATATGAAGAAATATTTTAAATTTATTTGGTTTAGTTTTTAGAATTCATAAAAATTTTTGAAGATATCATTAGTTGTAATTTGAGTCCTAAAGGAACATTATAATTGGAGAGAGAATAAAATTGACTAGTGTATTTGCATTATTAGTCTATAAAATAGAATTTATTTAAAATATGAAACATTTATAGAATACATTGTGGTATGGTGCAATATAAAGGTTTAATTGGCATTCATTTTTGGATGACCTACATATTGCCTATAAAACCTTTATTTTCTCAGCGTAATGTTTTTTTGTTGTAACAATACGGAGCTGTAGTAGGGCAACCTAAATAGCTCTTTATCTTATCAAGAAATGGATTTAGCAAATAGGCTTATGTAAGATGTTATTTGAAGTAAGTGGAAAGAAAATCTAATTTTATTTCTGTTAACAGTGTATTACAGAATGTTGTAGATTTCAGCTTGTTGTCTCCCTGCATTTGGTTATATATCCTCCATGAAATCTAAGAGTAGTTTAGAGAGCTTCTCTAATAAATAGCTTTACAGTGATTTTTTTTATTCCTAATTGAGTTACTGAACTACTATATGAAGTTACTTCAGATATAAACTAGATCCATGCCCAGAAAAAACCTACAGATGCTTTATCTAGGCACTCTGACTTAGTTAATTTATTCTGCTTGGCAGAAACTTTTGGGATATAGGAAACTCAGCTGCTCTAATGGCATGTCTGACAATTTATTCCCATAAGCATCAGCTTGGATATTTCATTTTTGGAACAGGAGGCATTTAATTGACAAAGTATCCTGGAAAATATACTGAGATTAGAACAGTATCCTATGCTCTCCAGCGGCAGAATTACTTATGAATCAGGGCGCTATATCAGTTTGCTATCTATACTACTCCTGCCTATCTCAATGACATTTAGGGTAGGAGGAATTAGGGACTCTCATATGTGTGTAGGTTAGCGTTTATTATTCATATATTATGTAAAGTAGCATATGAAAGATATTCTATGCTAATGAATAAAATTTATCATTACATCTTTGATGTTGCAAACCATTTCCTTCATAATTATTTTCTCACAGTAACATTATTTTTACTCTTCATTTCAGTCTAATCAAAATACCAATGCCTCCTCTTTTTTTTTTTTTCTGGGACTTATTATACTTTGTAATTGTTTCCTTTTTCTTGAGGTATTTGCAAGCCTTAGTGACAGTAATAGTAATACAAAGTTGGAAAGTGTTGCTAATGCAGAGAGGGACCATAAATAAGAAAAGTTAAACAAGTTTGTCAGCTGGAATGCTAGAAATGGGTTGAAACTTAATACCAAAAAGTTACATGTATAGAGAGTAATAGTAAAAGTTACTCATAGTAATATCAACCTGATTCTTAGGGCTTTTTTTTCTCGGTGATGTAAGTGGGAGTTAGTGTTTAACTTACATAAAACAGAAGATAAAAAAGTTCTGACGATGTCAGTTGACTGGAAGATAGCTATGGGATACTGGTGTGATGCAACTCTAATGCAATTTTGCAATGCATTAGTGCATTTAGGAGAGACAGGAAATATAGCGTTGTGCAAGGTGTTGATAAGACCTCATTTGGAATATTCTGTAGTTCTAGTCACCTGTGTTCAAGAAAGATTAACATAAACAGGTGTAGAGAACTCCCAGGATTACTAGGAGAATGAAATATTGGTTTGAGAGAGAGAGATTTAAGGAGAGTGGCACATTTAGCTGAGCCAAACAAAACTTGAGAAGAAAATATGGCTACTCATAATAAATACATGGTTATAAATTCTGACTAGAAATTTAGTCAGGAGTGAAAATCTGGAATAATCTTCCAAAGTGCATAGCAGCAGCCACTTGAAAGGCATATGGAACGGTTATATGTCAAAATTGTAAATCCTGGAGATAATAAATTCCTATAGATAATAAAATAAATTATTTTGTGTATGGCTCCATAAGTATAGTTATCTAAAGGGGTTTTGAAAATAAAAGGATTACTTCTTATTTGGGCTGTATTTATTCAATTCTTCAGGGTTTCTTTCTGTTGCCAGTAGGAGTGCAAAACAAAAACCTTTTTACTAGACACATGTACTTTTTCTCTTGGTTTATTTATTCAATTTTTTGTTTATTTGCTTTGAAGCACTCAGGATTTCTATAATTAACAGCAGATTATCAGGACAATTTTTCTCCAGAAGTTTGACCTATGCTTGTAACACAAAAAAATACTTCAGGTAGCTGTGAGTGGATTCTGCCATCACAAAGCAAGCTAAAACAAGACAGATACTTAGAAATAATGTCAATAGTTTCATTCTGTAGATTTATTGAAAATGAGAATTTTTTGTATAATTTCCAGCTTTACCCAGTGGTCTAGAAGGTGTGGCAAAAATCTTTCTACTCCAACTACATTTGCAGATTTACAGGGTCTTTAGCAATATTCTTGAAACAAATTTAAGTAATAACAAAATAGTAATATGGTGGTTGCAGAGAAAGGTCATATCATGATTCCTCATTCTGTTGATATACATTTTTCAAAACTGCACATCAGAGGAAGTATTCAGTACCTATTGGATCTAAACTTCCATTATTTTTTTGGTGACAATATACCTACATTATAAACTACAATTTCCAGAAGATTCCAGGACTGACATATGTCAGTAATTATTTATTCATATAAAAAGTATTGCATTTGATAGCAAGCTTAGTCTAAATTTAAAAAAAAAAAAATCTAATCTTCCCCACAATTTTGTTTTAGAAAATAGTTATCACTCAACTAGCCAAAGTAAAAATGGGAGAAGTTATGTTTTACGGCAGAGGTAAGAGCTACAAAATGGAATGTCACTTATTAATATTTAATTTTATTTTGGAATTATGAACATTTTAAAAATTTATCAGCCTATCACTTATAAATATATCTCTGCAAAAATTGGAGTTATGACAGGAACAAAGTAGGAAAACTAAATTCTCCAAATACTTTGACAAGTGATTATGTGATAATCTTTTTAATATTAAAACTTGATATGCGTTCCATTAATTTGTAATAAAATGTATGTTAGAATGCCATAAACAATTAAACTTAGTATATAAAATAATCAGAACAGCTAAATCTGTATCCTTTTGCTAAAAAAGGACTTTGTTTATCCTTTACATAGTAATGTTGCAAGAAACTATCTGAAGGTTGTTAATGACATATACTGTGGGGGTTTTTATAGAAAACATCACTGCAATCTTCAGGCAGAAAAGATTGACATATTTGTTTGTTTGTAATTAGACACAATCTTTTGTCAACTGATCTGTTTAGAACTTCGTGTATAGTGTCTGTAGGTTCTGCACTATGACTATGGAACAACAGTATTCCCTTCAGAAGAGTTTAAAAGAAGGGAAGAAAGACAGAAAGGCAAATAACTGATTTCTTGCTCTTGACAGAGGACCCAACAGGAATTGATATGAACTGGTTGCTGGGTAACCTACAGCTGCTCCAGTAAGAATATCTTATGGCAAGCATTCCTCTGGGCAGTGATATTTAGGACCATGTTAGGAATTAGAAGAAATGCAATCTAAACACAAGTGCTGAAAAAAATACCTTATTTTTGCTGGAAGTTTTACAGGACATATTTATGATTCCTTGGATTTTATTATTAATTTTATATTCATACAGTTTAATTGAACTAAAGTAAGGCATATGTGTCACCGAGTCATGCCAAATCAGTTGCCAGAAATAATACTGCCATGTAAAAGCACACAGGTATGGCTTAATTAACCTCTTTATGATAGTTTTTAAAGATTTTTAGTGATTAGGTAGAACAGTCATATGACAATAAATACTATTGTAATTACTACTATGTAGTTTAGAAGCTAAAAAGTCATACATTACAATCAAAACCAGAACTGTGTATCACTTTGCTAAGAACATTTTAATGACATAATTTTAAATCACAAAACTGCTTTTATACTTAATTTCATATTGGGTTTTTTTTCTTCTCCATCCTCCTCAATATCTCGTTCTGAAACTTCTGAGAAAATCCTGCCATAAGAATTAACTTTTTAAATGGAAACTGGTCTCATTGGCTGGTGAGTGAGAAGAAGAAAGTAGACCTATACTAAGAAAATACTTTTGCATTTCACTTTTAAAGTAATAATTTTCCAGAAGTAGCTATCAGTTTCTTCAATAAAAACAATTTCCATGCAACTTTGAAAAAGTTTATAGTACAAGTCTAATAGTCTATTCAAACATTAAGCCCATAGATTAAGATATATTTGCATAATAATAATGGTCATAACATAGAGAATGATACAATTCTAAGGGAAGGCTTAAATAGAGGCACCTCAAAATCATGTGTATATAATTCATTTTATAATGTCTATATAATTCATTTTAGAATGTGTGTTGTTTAATGAAAACCCAGGAGGCCAGAATGCTTTTAACGAGATTTAAAACAGTCAAGGAATACATATCTGACAGGAGAAAGGATTTTAAAAAGTACTGGGCTGCGGAAATGAGTAGTTGGAGGAAGCCAGCACTGCCTACTATTCATAATACACAAACCCATTTACTTCCTTTAGAAAGTTATGAAGTGGCAATGCAAAAAAATTTCTTGAAATGAGAATATGCATTGTAGGGATGCTTCTAATGCCTTTCTGTGATAAATATAGCTGTGTAAAACAAGACTTATTTTATATTGCAGTGCGTGAACACATAATAAATACCATGTAATAGTTCAATACCAAGTGAGAGAGATTTTAGTGGCATACCTAAATTTTTCCCTTAAGCAATGTCACATTGTTTTTTAAAAAGTCTTATTATTCTTACAAAACAGGCTGTATTTATCTTAAAGTAGGGATATTCTTAATGGTGAAAATAGTTACCAAACATACTTCTACCTCTGAAATACTTCTGACAAGTTTTCTTCTGGAAATGAAAAAAACCCATGTATTAAATATTACTGTTAATGAATTTTGCAGTCAATTCAGTATTCTAGTATCATTAATTTCTCCATTATTTTATCCATCATTTCTTCTCCAGTAATTTTCCTTCATTTTGTGATTAGTTTCTCTGCATGGTAATGAAGTTATGTTTATGTTTTCTATAATAGAAATTTGTCACCGAGTCATAATATAATAGAAAACATAAGAGAGAGGTAAATAAGTTTCCTTGGTAGTCTGTTTCTACATTCACTTTTTGGTATATTATATTTTTAAAGTTCCTTTGACATGTAAATAGATGTCATTTGCCTAGTTGCAGGAGTAGTACCTGTTTTATTTCTACTACTGAATTACATGGAGAAAGAATTGACCTTCTCTTTTTAATTTTTCATATTCAGCTCATATATTTGACTGACAATTATACATGTCACTTCAAACTGAATTTCAGGCCTGTTACTGAAGTTGATAAAAAGCCTCCCATTCATTTTAATAAGCACAATCCCAGCCCTGAATGAGAACCAAAAAGATTACACTTGAATTCAGTGAATATTAAAACTTTAGCTTCATTGTTGTTACCCAAAGTAGTTGTCAAATTCCAATGATCATATTCTTTTTTCAGTTCAGAGCTCAAGAAAATTTTGTATCTTATTATTCATAAGAACAAGATATCCTCCCAGTTTCCAACTATCAGTGGCTTAGCAGCTTCCTAATTGGGATGTTGGATTCAAATTTTTGCATTTAGGAAGACTGGATGGACCTTTCCTAATCCTTTTAAATGAATTTATTAATTGAGCTTCATAATATACTTTGTCAATAAACTCTGCAATTTCATTATGGATTGTATGAAAAAAATGCGTCCTTTGATTTTAAATTTATGCTTGATTGTTTATTTTTCTCTTGTATTATGAAAAAAAGTTAAAGTATTGTAATTGATTCACTCCGCCTATACCGTTCATGATTTCTGATATATCCTGCTCAGTCATCACTTTTTCTAAACAGAATAGTTCTAGCCTACTTAGGTCTTTCCACTATGAAAAAATATTCTGTGCCTCTGATAATCCACGCTGCCCTTTTCTTTATCTTCTAAACTTCTTTTACACACTCTTTAAAGTCATATGACTACAAAATTTTGCAGCAACCAAGCATCATGGATTTGCCATCTGACATAATGAAGTTTTATGACCAGTACTTAATGTTTAGTAATAACTGCAACCATTTTATTTGCCTTTCTGACTCACCAAACACTGTGCGTACATTTTCAGATAACTGTCTGCGGGGGCTTCAAGATCTCTTTCCTGAGTAGTACACGGGTTTATAATTAGGATTGTTTGATTGTTTTCCCTCATATGTATTATTCTGTATTTCCTTACAATGAACTTAACCTATCATGTTATCACCCTTTTTTAGTTCATTTTTAAATATAATGAACAGCATGGGCCACCACATATCCCTTTGGAATCTTACCAGTAACTTCTCCACATTTTGGAAACCGATTGCTCAGTTCTATCCCTCATTACTATGCTTCAACAAGTTACTAATTCATGAAAGGATTTTCCTTGTTATCTCATGAATTTATTTTCCATAAGAATCTTGTGGTGGATTTGGGGCTCTATGCACATCTGCAGTTTCAGACACCTAACTTAGCCAAATATCCTTTGTAGGCGTCTTCTGTAGACAACAGAGAAAGAGAAAAGTTTCCTGAGGACAAATTCAAGCTATCACCACCTTAGCAAAGAGTATGGTGCAATAGAAACAGGTCTGTAAAACAGTTAGTAATGATAACTCTGCAGCCATACTGTGTGTGTTACGGGAGATTTATTTCTGAGTAGCTGTGGTTTGATTTTGTGGATTGAATACCCATCAGCAGTTGGAATAGACTAAGTATGCTCTTGGAGCACATCTTTTGATTTAGCTTTATCTAAAAGGAATCCAATTCAAGCAAGACCACTTCATGATCTAAGTGAGGATGATCAGGAGATTTGCTTCAAAAGCATACTTCTCATCCTAACTAATGCACTAATATAGACCTTTCTCACACGGAATAAGCTAGACTCCTATGCAGAATCACCCCCAGAAAGAGCCTCTGTTTCTCTTCACTATCTATAGTGAACTCCAGAGATATTACACTAGGGTCTCAGAAGTATGAATACACTATTTTATTGAAGGTTTCTAGAAATACCAATATAAAGACAGAATCATCCTTGTTCATGTACTTTATGGCTGTTGTATGGCTTGGCTGTTATATGACTTTTGAGATTTCTTTGAATCCTTCCTCATAAATCATATTTATATATGTATCCATTAATTTTATGAACCTTTTTACCAGTTCCAGTACTGTCACATCTGTCATGTTCTGTTCTGCTGCTACCAGTACTTACTTAAGTGATAGGATGCACCCCTACAGTAGATGATGCAGAAATTTCATAGTTGTATTTTCCTTTAAGATGAATTGTTATGAGTAGCTTTGATACAAATAAATTATTATTAAATTTAGCATTTAAATTTATAGAGCTTCTGGTATATCTTCTTACAGTTAATATTTACTTCATTGTATTTGCTTCCTTTAACGTGTAACAGCAACCCTCCAGCAGGACTCGGTTATAATTTGTACCTTGATAATATCTCTCACTGATTTTCTTCCTTCCACCACATTTCCAAGGTATCTACTTTTCAGTCTCCCACTCATCCCATCCATTACTTTGCAAAGATGTAAGTATCAAGCAGAGGCAAAAATTTCCAAGTTCAGTATTTATAATCTCTAGTGCTTCTGAAGAGCTTCCCCTAGCAAAGTAAATAAAAAACCAACCAAAACACTGCTCTATGTTTCTATTCTGTTTTATTCCTTTGAATAAGCATCGTTGCTTAATGTATGGGGGTTCATGAGCTTGTGAATAATTTCTGTTCCTCCTACTTCATCCTCTATATTGTCCAAAGTTCCAGAGTAATTTTATCTCTCTTTATTTGTTTATGATTTCAAACATGCCTTTACATACAGAGGAATGTATGATCTCATGAAAAAAAAATAACATGGTATCTTCAGCTTAAATATTAGGACTTGCACCATAATGATGAAACAGATACTGTATTTCCTTAGATGTAAAAATAGCAGGTCTTCAATGCTTATGAAAAGGTTTAAGTGAGTAGAATATAATTGTCTGACATTTTTGGTTGGAACATGACTTTTATTCTGGTGTTATGTCATCACTACAAGGAGATTTAGCAATTAGAAACTACTGAAAAAAGATGGTTTCTAAAAAATGCATGGAAGTTACAGAAAGAAGTTCTTGTCAAACTTTTGGAAGAAGAAAATGGTTCAAAATTTGAATTAGAATTTACTGTATTAGCCATAATAACATGCTTAAGAAAAAAGTGATATTAAGTATGGTTTCATGTTTGCAAAAACAGTTTTTATAACAATTTCTCACTGGGATATTGGCAGCAAAGTAGGAAGCAACTCTGTATTGCATGGGGAGGTAAGCACTAGAAAGGGTTCTTTTTCTCTTACAGTGCTGAAATATAGGCTGAGATAAGTGTAGTTTAATAAATAAACTTCCATTACTCATACTGGGTTGTATAAAAATAAATTATGCTTTATAATTGGAAGGGACAACTAAAGATCATCTGGTTCAAACACCTACGCCGAAACAACTTGGGTCAGGTTGCTCAGAGCTGTGCCCAAGTGAGTTTTTTAATATCTCCCAGGATGGAGATTCTATAACCTCCACAGACAACGTATTCCAATATTTGACTGTCATCACAGTGATTTTTTTTTTCCTTGTATCCAGTTCAAATTTCTCATGTCATGACTCGTGCCCATTGCCCTTGTCCTATTGCAGTACACCTTTGAGAAGAGTTTGGCTCTTTTTTCTCTTACATTATGTAGCTGAAGACAGCAGTAAGATTACCCCTTAACTTTCTCTTCCTGAGGCTGAACAGACATTCTCTCAGCCTATCGTCATATGTCATGTGTCTCAGCCCCCTGACCATCTTGGTGGCCTTCTGCTGAATATCAATGTCTCTCCTGTAGTGGGGATCTCAAAAATGGACACAATATTCTAGACATGGTCTCTGAAGTACAGAATAGAGGGGAGGAATTACTTTTTTAACCTACTGGCTACACTATGTCTTTTGTCACTCATTTCCCTGTCCTACTGAATGTTGGGACCACATTTTCCTGAGTTTTCTTTTTGCTGCTAACATGCTTGTTCAAGCCCTTCTTGTTACCCCTCAAATTTCTCACTAGTTTCAACTCCCGGTGAGCTTTGGTTTTCCTAGCTGCAACTCTGCACGCTCCGTATTCATCATGGGTAGTCATCATGGGTCTCTGTAGTCATCATAGATAGTCCATCTTTGCTTCCATCTACTGTATACTTTCTTTTGATGTTTGAGCTCAGACAGGAATTTTGCATTCATCTATGCTGTCCTTCTGCCATGCTTGCTTGACTTTGAAGAGGTTGACATGGTTTGAAGGGGTTGTCCAGCTCTTTTGGCCCCCTTTGTCCTGCAGGGCATTTTTCTATTCTGCTGTATTCTTATTAATCTGATGTCACACAGATTCTTTAAAAGTACATTTACCATCAGAAAGAATATACCATCAATGTAAACTGTCAGCTTGTACAGGAGAAATGTATTGTAGGCAAAATTGTAGTTTGCTATCTCTAAGCTCTAAAAGATAATGCAAGTTTTGAGGAGAAAAATGGAAAATTGAAAAGAGATATTAACTTTAAAACTATTCAAAATCACACAGACTAAAGGGAAGTGTATTTTTTTCATATAATAGTAGAAGAGAGTCCCGTGAAAATCACACTTTCTGAAAGCTACTGATAATTCTGACAGGACTGACAGAATGAAAAGATGAAGTACACAGGCTAAAATGTTTGTTGTTAATTAGTACTTTCACTTAGTGTTAAAATGCAGCAGTCCACCTCTGTGTGAATTGTGTTTAACAGATGATAAAAAAACCTATAAACTTAAACCAGGACCCTTTCTAACACTGACTGCCAGGCAGCTGAAATCTAATTTAGGAAATGTTTTAACTTTAATTTTTACTCTTTAAATTGTTTTACTGCCACATTGTCATTAATATGTTTTTTAATATTGAGTTTGGTCTTTCATAGTTCTAAATATGAAATCTTTTAAGAATACTGTTTTTCTTTTCTTGGTTGTGTATTTTTTTCTCAGTAATGGACAGTTCATATTGAGTAGCTGTGTAATATATAAACCCTTCCACTCCTTTCAGTTCAGCTGTTGATAGGTACTGTATATTTCAAATGATTGAGATATTCTACTTTTATACATTTCAGGACTATACTGTAAAGTGGGTAAACCCTGAACCTTTTTTTCTGGGAAGGCACTGTTGACAATTTCACATACTCAAAGAAAAATATTGGTCTTTAGCAGCACAAGATGGAGTATAACTCATAATTGCTACTAAAATCATTGCTACCCAAACAATGATTGGCTTTTTGTTTGCTTTTTTTCCTATTGAATATATATTTTCCCTCCTGCTAGTAACTGCTGATGTTATAAATGATCATATTGCACTTTAAATGAAAAGTTATAAGGTTCTAGGTGACAACCATCTACAATTCATATAACTCTTCAGAAGGTCAGGGTTTTTTTGTTCTAAATACCTTGAAGAATACATGAAAAACAAAGATTCAGCATTACCTTACCTGAAGCATTGTTTCTTTGTCAAATTCCTCATCCATACTGTAGCATTACTTCTGTACCACAACTACTAAACACTGGAATTGTTATACTAGATCAGAGAAAGGCCAGGCCAGACCTGATATGTTCTGGATTCTGGTTCAGCCAGAACTAATAGAAAGTAAGGGAAGCCCCACTGCAGAAATGTAGAATTATCTGACAATTTGTTCATGTAGTGCAAATTGACTGAAACTCTGAAGCACAGGGTATCCCACACTCTTAACTTCAAAAATACTTTTTAAAGGATTGACTCTTATGTCTTTTGTTGTGTTATTGTGTTGTATTATCAAATTCATATTTCAATATGTTTTCAGTCAATTGAATTCAGTCATTTGAATCTCCCTTATTTTTTTGCAACATTATATGACGAGTTCCATGCATTACTTATGCGCCTTATAAATAAATAGTTACTATTTTTTTTTTTTCATTTCTTAATTCCCTGACTGTCCCACTGTTCACTGCAGCAGGAAGAACAGAAGTTCCCAATCTATCTTCATATACTGTTCGTTATTTCATATACTTCCAATATAATAATTTTTATTCATCACCTTTTTGAAGTAATCAAGCACAGTTTTTCAATTCCTGAGATTTTTTTTCTAAATCCTTAACCAGTCTCACTGTTTCACTATCTCTGAACTCTCTTTAATCCTGAAGTTTCTTTTGAAGAGAAGTGATCATTACTTCCTACAATATTCCAGATGATTGGCATTACATTTTTTTTCTTTATTTCTTTCTATTCCATGTGTTCCAAATTCTAACTTTTTGTTTACTGCTTAGACACAGCTCCCTAATGAGCACAGTCTTTTTTATTTATTTATGAATGATTGATGAGTTGGCCGCTTTTTTGAGGTCATTTAGCCAATTTGTTGGAGTATTTTTTTTTTTCACCTGTATGGCTTGCTTTGCATTTTGTAACACTCATTACGTTTCAGGTCATGTGTTCATTCAGTTACTTCAGTAATGAGCAGGACACAGGTTATTGTTAACATTTTGTCCTGTTCATTTTGTAGAATTTTTGGGGAATTCTGTAGGAGAGGGATGTCCCTTTTTCTGAAAATTATGTGAAAGTCCATTATGAGTTAAGCAGATTAGACTGCTGGAGCTCCTGCACCTAAAAGTCCATTTACATGCAAATTGAAATAGTGCTTTACCGTAGAGGGAAAACCAGTTTGTATTGGAAACCAAGTCTTTACACAATTCATACGATAATTTTCAGTTTGATATAACTTTTTATAATCTTTCTAAAGTAACGATTTTCTTTAGCAGCTATTTTTATTATGTCTTTATTATTATCCATCGAATCATTATCAAAGCATTTCTAGAATCTTTGTTCTTTTGGGAAAAAAAACAGCATATGTTTCAGGGTACATGGATTTTGAGTTCGTATTTCTGAGAAAGACCTGAAAGATGCCAATAGTAAAACTACAAGTCTGTAACCTCATATTATTCTCAGCTGCTGCATTAAGCAATAAAAAAGTGATTTATTAGTTCTTAACCTAGATCTCATAGATATCTTCCCTGCAGTAATGAGTGCAGACCATTGTTTACTATCTAAATCAGCCTTGTCAGAGAAAAACTGTCCAATAATATTTTTAAGTCAAAATAAACTGATGAATTCTTTTGTGTACTGTGATCAAAAAATCATGGATGGCTATTTTCTTTCTTATAGTTGCATACTGAATTTGAATAAGACACAAAACTATCTAGGCTGAAGTACATTTTTTATTAAAAATGTGTATTTGACTTGCAGTCACTGCTTAAATCAGTATCTACCTAATAAACTGATAGGGCTTTTATATTCTGATTACTTTCTATTTAAAAGTTTCTTTTAAGATGTTTGGCGTTTGTGTTTATGTTTATTACATCAAATATTAAACCTAACCTTATCTGTAAAATATTGGAAAGCACTGGCAATGCCAATATAATTTTGCGTATTTTCTTTGAGAGATTAAACTACAGCAATAAACAACAGTGGCATGGAACTTTATGGCCCAAAATAAAAGAAACAAAACCTATTAAGGAAACCTGAATACATATTTGAAAATTGCCAGGCATTTAGGAAAGAAATTACTAGGCACTATTGCTCAGATAGACACCCAACTAAATTAGAAGATTAAAATGTATTTTACTGTGGGCAAGAACTGTCATAAACTCCCAACATGAGAATTCAGTAGAAAACAGAGGTTTTTTTTTTTTATTTCACCCAGGTAAAGGGTGCAATTTCTTCTGTCTTACATAATTGATGTGATATAACATATGAACAGCCTATTGAACATCCTGCTGATATTCCATGGGTTTTCTGTGAGTAACATTAAAAAAAATATTTTGGTAGGAATATTTACGTATCATACTTCAATTGTGAAAGCTAGAAAGCTCAGCTAAAATTGCTATCCTGACATAGATAGAAAAAAGAGTTTGTAGAATAATTTCTGAAAAGAGGAAAAGTATCAAATGGATTAAAATGGAAGTGAAGGAATTAATTTTCATAGCAGAGTAATAGGTAATAAAAGGATTGATTAATGTACTTGTTTCTTTAGAATATTTTGAGTGAGGTACGTTAATTAATCTGAAGATATGAAGCTGCAAAGATATGAAGCTGCAATCCTAGCCCTAGGATTAAAAAAGTATAATGGTTTACAACGTGAGAAGTGCTACAACAATGCATATTGTTTTGTATTTCTGCATTCCAGTTTTTCAGTCTTTGAGAAAGCTGATGTGATTTGAATGGATAAGGTAAAAGTAGATGAGGCAAACACTTAGAGAGGAGAGAAGATTGGAAAAGTTGTACAGAAAAGAGCAGGAAGAGTAAAAATGGATTAGCAGAAATTTAGAAAATGGACTTGTAGAAAATGGGACATTTAAAACTGCATTTTAAAAAGCAATGAAGAAAAACAAAGAGAAAGAGGAAATAGATTCCTGGCAAAAGTCCACTCAGGAGAAAGGGGCTGAGGATGAAGGTCATCTGGGATTTTCTAGGTACAGGTATAGGCATGACCTCGGTTCTTGTCTTGGTCCTGTAAATCTTTTATTCTAGTACTTAAGTGGAATAAACATAGGTTTAATACAGAGAAGTGGAAGAAATAAAATAAACTCTCACTAAATGAGTTATACCACTGGTATAATTTACTGGTAGAATTTACTGGTTTTCTCTCAGCCAATGTAAATGCACGTATGTTAGTTATATTCCGATCGCTATATCATGTTATTCGTAACATTAGAATGTTCAGTGAAAGAAACTCCATTGAAGTGTTTACATTAAATTTCATTCAATTTCTCAAATAAATTATAAAAATATTTGTTTGAAGCTGCAGGAAGTATTTATTTTTATTTATTAAATATAATGATATGGTTTTAGTTTTGAAGTAATCTTTGAAATTATTGCAAAACAGTGAAGATACATGTATTTACATAAGGCTAGTGACTAGTGAGAAAAATGCCTACTCATCTGAGACATTACCTTTGCCAAAGGAAAAGGACTTACTTTTATATACATATATATGTATGTGTATAATAAATGTGTGTGTGCATATGTAGAAATATAAATATATTTTGTTTAATCATTTTCCAATTCAGCATCTAGGCTATGTATTTTTCCTGTCTCAAAACATCTTTCACATAAAGGAGAAATACCTCTTTGACAGCATCAAAATAAACATCTCCTCTGAGAAGTGATTATATAAAAATGTCAACTGCTTATTTGGTAGATCTATTTCTATTGTGGCATTTGAGTCATATCTGACAGTAGTGACAAAAATATTTTTAATTTGGTTACCCAGCTTCAGTTACAGCAATAGGGACCCCACAAAGAAAAAAAGATTGAATAACTTCAGTCAACATATGTCTTGAAAAGTCTGTATTATTGAGAGGTGGTGATTGATGGGGTATGAAAAGATGAAATTCAGACTCCAGATCACACTTTTTCCTCTGGTAAACTTTATAATCTAGGAAACAGGGAGATAATTGCCCAAGAAGAATGTGAAAATTTTGAGAATATTTTCATGTAAATTTCAAAATTATTTTTTATTTCTTTAACTCTGCTTTCTGAATATCATCTCCAATCTGGATTAAAGTTTCCAATTTATGGGAGAAGATGGAACACATTTTCATATCAGAAGTAATACAACAAAGGTCATCAAAAACTGAGCATCATTAGCCAAATGGTATTTTTGAGTAACAGTTGCAATATCTTGTTGAGGTTCACAGGATGGACCATAAACTTTGAACATTCTCTGAAAGGAGCCTCACTTGAACACAGTGAGCATGAAGAATCCCAGCATGAAAATAATGGGAAGTATCAGGTCCTTCTTTTAGAGAAAATGGGTGCTCTGTCAGGTCAGGGAGAGCAGAAGCTTAAGTTGGATGAGTGTAGGGCACCAGTGGGAGAAGCTGTTTCAAGATTTCAAAGATTTTGCAGGTGCTGAGGACCGTGCTGCTTGAGGTGTGCTATAATCTGGCTATTCCATTCTTTTTGTACATGGCCTTGCTGTACATGGCTTTCACAATAGATGTAAAATCTTTGGTGTTAGAAGTCCTTTGCATATGCAATTTATTTGCATATGGACTGGAGCTATTCTTCTGTGTGACTGGAAAAGTGAATAGCTGCCTTAAAAATACAGAAACTGTGCCCCATGTGATATTCTTAAAGGACAGATTTGATTCCATTGACACTTCATTTCATTATGTAGGATCTTTGACACTGCCAGGATTGTCTGATGGCTTTTGGAGGGCATTTTATAGTTAAAACTTTATGATCTTTTGTTTTAAAAGGATTTTTCAGTGGGAAGGAAATAATTTGCATATGGATATTTCTTGTTTTGCCTTCGTCTGTGAAGTCTTCATTAAAAAGTAACGCTCATATATTTTTTCCTACATTGACTGGATGAGTGATGAGTAGACACAAAACTGGATTTTTGGGAGGTTGTACTCAAGATACTCAACACGGTACCGTTTTTTACCTTTGCAGGGGTGAAACAGTGTATAAACAGCTGGGCGTTAGAATCCTGTGAGTTAGAAGACCAGACCAAAGGTTTGCACCTAGAAAGTGCTCCTGAATAATCCAGTTCTCCGAGCACTGGTCAGCCATAACTCAAATTCAAGGACTTTATCACCTTTGGGCTGTCAAAGTATTTGAAATAGATTATTTAAGAGCGTGGTAACTGTCTGGATAGGAGTACTGAGGAAGAGCTGTAAAAAGGAACAAAAGCATTTCAGACTCTCTAAACTTGTCAGTAAACCTACTAATTGGCTCAAAATGATGTGGAAACATTTTTGAAACAATATAATAATAAAAAGTAGTGCTACCATATGACTTAGGAACCATAGTTTACTAATTATCAGCAGTCCAGTATATATTAAACAAATCTTTTAAATACAAAGATGAGTTCTTAGGTGGTTTTTCCCAAGTTGTTATTGTATAGTCTGTAAATTTATATTCTCTTTGTTGTAGAATTTTCACCTGTAACTACCTGTAAAAATAATGCTATAACCTAAAAAGAGTTTTTTGATGGCCATGTAATGCAGCGTTTCACTAACAGGACATCTCCTACAGATACTATGTTTACAGAAGCACTGTATGACCCCAAAAGCAGGACCAGAAGGAAAATATTTAAAATGTAGCTCACAAAGTTAGCTGAGTTTTCAACTAAGCATAAAGTCTGGCCAGAGAAAGAGGTTTCACATAGAACCCTTAGAGGAGAGCAACCTGTTAATGTGTCCCCTTTTTTTCAGTCTGCTTTGTATTTGATCAGCCTAATTGAATGTAGTATTGTGGTGTCAATAACACTTTACTCGCTTATGTAAAGATTTAAGCATATATTTGAAGTTTAGTTTTTTATTATTCAGAATTGCAGAAGGTATTTCAAAATAAAATTGGCAGAAGTTTTCTAAAAAAATGAATTTTGCCTGAAAAAAACTCCAGCTTTACTCAAAAGTACTTTGTGGAAGCATTGTCAAAATGAACTTTTGAATTACAGCAAATCACTATAAATCTATCCAATTTCCTGGTAAGCCACTGAGAAGTCCAATATTCCAGCTTCCACATCTCTAACACACCTATGTGATGTGGACCGTGTTACAAAATCTTCAAGGACAATTGAAACAGTACAACTATATTCATTGCTCCAGGAGTAGGGACTTGAAGCTTCCAAAGTCCAGTTACTTGTTGGCAATATTATTTTTATTGGGAGTGTTAGTTTTAGTTAGCAACTAGGAACAATTGTTGTTGTTGTTAAAGTAAAACAACATTCTTATGGGTGAGGAAGGTATTTTTGCATCACAGAAAATGTCAGTATTTCCCACAAATTGGAAACACACGCAATCCTGGGAAGATAAGTGTTAATTCCATTGAAGTTCCCGTTTCAGTCTCCCCAAACTCCTCACGCCAGGATCCTTCTCCAACCAATGCAAATTCCCTCAAATACCCTCCCATTAGGTTTGTCAAACGTTCTTTTATTCTGAAGCCTCATATAAGACATGTTAGGAAACACCATTCATTCCTGATGAAACTTGAAACAACGTCTATTTTTCTTACCTTTGGTAATTGAAAAATTGTTAGCAGAGTTGAATTGGTGGCAGCAATTGCCCAGTGTTCACAGAAAAGTTCGGTGAAGTTTGTATGGTTCATTTCATTCTCTAACAGGGAATAAGTCCCTCACTTTCTTTTGCTCTTCATGAGAGAAAAGATTATAGCATTTAAACTTTCATTTTGCTGTCATTTCATCTCAAGTGAAGAAATTATTTTAATGATCTACCACTGCTTTACTTTTCCTGGATCTATCTATTTGCATTTTAAGGGGTAGTGTGATTGCCTGTTCATACATCGTTCAGGATTTTTTGTCGTGCAATTAGTGTTCCTTTATAATGGATCAAAACATTAATGCATGTAAATAAAGAGAC
Organism: Calonectris borealis; assembly: GCF_964195595.1. Lineage (NCBI taxonomy): Eukaryota > Metazoa > Chordata > Aves > Procellariiformes > Procellariidae > Calonectris > Calonectris borealis. The sequence goes on from NC_134314.1 coordinate 77,657,752, forward strand.
ACATGCCCACAGGACACTTTTCCAGCTCTGAAATATGTTTGGTGATAACGAAGGCTTTAGGAAATGTATCTGATATATCCTTTAGCAAGTACAATTGATTTATACCAGTATAACAAACCCTGATATTCATTTGTGTTTATAACAATTTCTTTTTATTATCAAAACAATTAAAAACAGGGAGTAAGTTATTTTAAGCAAACAACTTCATTTTAAATTCATCTATTTCTGTGTGGAATAGAGCACAGGTGCACTGTAATGTGATCAAGCACAATAAAAGCAGCTCTATGTTTTATGGTTGGCAGAACTTTCTGATCCAGGTATATTTACCATATTTACCATTTACCATTTACCAGGTATATTTACCATTACCATTCTACATGAAAGTAGAAGGAAAGTTTCAGAGTTAAAGTTTAAAACATTCACTTAGTTTTTACAACTGCAACTTCACTTATATTTAAGAGTATTCTAGCTGTGTCTTTCACTGAATTTATCTCTCTGCTTCTGTTTGTCTTGAGGTATACTTACTTGAAGTCCTTGAATGTGATATTGTGGTACTTTTTGGCACTGAGCTCCATAGAGACTAATTATGAATCAGATGCATGTATCCTGTACCAAAGACCTTCTGGTGTATGTAACAGATCCACAGCCTTTGGCTTCCATTTTCCTTGCTTAATTTGGCCAGATGGTCATTTAAAATATTAGAGGATTGAGAGATAACATTTGTCTTCTCACTAGATAAGAGAACAGATATAGCCAAATAATCTTCCAAAAAGAAGTTCAAAGTTAAAATTAAATTGTGAATTTTAAATAAAGAGTTTTATAGTAAAGAGAAAAATTAGTATCTTCATTTAGAAACTCAAGTCTGATTTTCAGTAGCAATTAATCGTTATGTTTAGTATATTTTATAATTACTTCATTACAAAACTTATACAAAGAAAAACTCAAACTGAAAGAAATGTTTGATGTGTTGCCAATTTTATAGGCAGGTATGCTGAAGAATGCATTTTAAACCTTTCTGGAGAATGGTTCATGTGAAATAATCTCAATCCCTGGAAGCATTCTTTATTTAAAAGGATAAAATTGGAATTTTGTGAGCAGTGGAAATTATGGTGTTTCAGTAGGCAGAAAGGGTGGCTGATGAAAGAGACGAGAGGTAAAGAGGTATGGAGAGACAACAGTCTTCATTTAAAAAACTAAAAAAACCAGATTTGAATTCATTTATAGGTGGGCAGCTTAAAGGAATATTGCTATATCTCAGTGAAAAAAAGTTTTGGAAAAAAATTTCAACACAATTTGTCTCAAAACAGTCTCATAGAACTAGTTTTAATTCACTTTATGAATAACCAAAACTACTTCATTCTTCCTACTACTATTAAGCAGTACCTAGGGAGTAGTATCACAAAAAAAAAAAAATTTTCTTTGGAAAATACTGTGATTAGAAGTTGCTTTTTTTCTTCATTCTCCTCTTTTCTCCTACTCCAAACCTTCCAATAGTTCTTCTGTCTTGTATCAGTTAAGACAATCAATATCTGATTGTCAATATCAGTATTAATACCTGTTACATATTAGGTATTTGATACTGAATAACACTTCCTTTTTTTCCAGCTCACCTATTGAAAGTAGAAATAAAATTATGTCACCTACCTGTGCATTAAAATTACTGTGTTTGACCCTAATGCTGCATTCCTGCACACTTAAAAGACATTTCAAATACTGACTTCAGAACAGGAATTTGTGTCCCTTCTCAAAAGTCCTTTGTTTAACAAGAAGATCAACACAATAATGTTTTAAAATCTCTTTGTTCTTCACATCTGTTAAAATTCCTTTATGCTGCAAACTGCTTTTAGCACTGAGTGAAATAGAATTTACTTTCCGTTTCTATTAACTCAGGAATGTATCATCACTGTTGAAAACAAAGATGAGTGAAGAACTGCATGACTCTCAAACACTAGAACAGGCTTCCTAGAGAGGCGGTTGATGCCCCAAGCCTGTCAGTGTTTAAGAGGCATTTGGACAATGCCCTTAATAATGGATTAGCTTTTGGTCAGCCCTGAAGTGGTCAAGCAGTTGGACTAGATGATCATTGTAGGTCCCTTCCAACTTTCCAACTAAAAGATTCTATTCTATTCTATTCTATTCTATTCTATTCTATTCTATTCTATTCTATTCTATTCAAGGAAAGAATGTCTAAAAAGGACAAAAATCTACTTCACAATCTTCACTACTACTTCACAACAGTCCCCTGGTTAAGGTTGTTTTCCAGATCTCATAGATAACAGTTTCTCGGCAATTTTTAGCTTAAGACCAAAATCACATTATACACTTAGTGTAAGTTTTAAAGAGTTAATGTAAAGAAATAACTGGCTATTCCATGATTCACAATGACATCTATATTTTATGACACTTATGGCAGTGATACTTCACGATCTTTGTTTATAACCATATTTTGCCCTTTTTAGTAAACTGTCCATTCTAAGTATGTAGATAATCAAAGAACTTTATGACTAGCTACAATACGAATAATGGATAATAAAAATTCTGGTACTAAAAATGTCATCTCATGGGACTACATATGACAACTATGCTAGAAGAGCATTATTTGAGATGTAGCTTTAAGAACTTGAAAGTCAGGTACTACCAGACTTACAGCTGCCTGAATAACTTAAATTCTGATTATTTGGACCTTCTTTCTTTGAATGTCAGGTTTAAAGTATGAAAATTAGGAGTGCAGTAGTGCAGATACACAAAGGGGCAATTTAACATTGTGTAGACAATTGAATCCAATGTTTTTTGAGATATTTACTTTTCAATCTAATGACTTTTAAGTTTATTTTAATATTTTTGAAAGTAAATTCCTTGGGGTGTGAGTTTATTTTATTTTTTTAAGGAAAGAGGTAAAATAAATAATTTCTTTTCTACGAAAGTATAACAACATTACATGTTCTTAGCAGGTCTTGCGTCCTTAAGTCTTCAACAATATGGTACAAACAGTGGCAGGAGAAGAGTCTAATATAGTTTTGTTTTGTCTGTTTGTCTGCTCCACACCACCTTCTTTGGTATTTTCTAAATATGACTTTTGTGGCAGTTTTAGCCCAGACTTAGAAAGTACACATTCAACTATTTTGGCAATCCACTAAAATTTGTTTGTACATTGCAAATAAGAGAAAGGAGTTTATCATTTTTAGTGATTTTACACCTTTGCTAAAGCTTGAGTTTTGCATCACAAAGAAAATGCACTTTTCCAACCTGAGTGGATTTCCTTGCTAAATATATTCAATGTTATTTCCTGCCTGTATGGTCTCTCATACAGCATTCTGTGTTAAGTGTTACGAAGCAGGAAAAGGTTAGTTAATTACTATTCATCAGTGATCACGTTCATTAGGGGTTAGAGACATATTTCCCAAGCAAGTCAGCCTTGCAAAATGGTATTTATGGAAAACTTTAGTAGATCTTCAGGAATCATACTTGCAGAAGTGTCTAAACAGGTCAGTTGATATCCTCTTCATATAACTCAGCTTCAAGAAAAAGGCTATTGCTCATGCTAATTTAGAACCTGTTATCACTAAAGATAGGTAAATACTACAGATGATAATGTCTCTGTATATAGCTATATGTATATATCTATAATTACCACTAATATTTGTTTACTGATTAAATAATTATAGGTCTACTGGTAGTAACAGTTTTGGAATGTTAAAGCTGTGTACATTTTCAGACACTATTATTGATGATATTATTCATCTTGTAAACAGGAGATTTGCAGTTCAGTCTAGGGAAAGTAAAAGGATGTCTGAAATGGTGGAGGCAAAGAGAAGTCTTCTATAGGGATGAAAATTACAACAGATGTTTTCTAATGTTAGTGAATATGTACTTCCAATCTGTTATTCATATTTGTTCTTTGATCTATCCCTTTCAAAGTTGATGCAGGGGTAAACTAAGAACACAATGAGTAGCCACATTATATGGCTAAAATCACACTAGGAAGCCAAACTAAAATCCTGAAAACTCACTGTTTCGGTAAAGCAGGGTTTTTTTAGAACTTAGACATTAACCCTAAGCTAAATCAAGCTTGACAATATCATGGAAGAAAATAGAGAAGACGATAACATAAAGCATGATTTTATAAAAAATAGATCATGTTAGACTAACTGCATTTTTTTCTGATTAAAAAAATTTCTGTTTTAAGTGTAATGCAATGAAACTATTCTTTCTTGATTCAAGTAAAGTTTTTGGTATAGTCTTTTCAAAAGAAACCATTTATTTTTGCATTTGATTATATATATATTTATTTAATGTAGCAATAAGGATTAATACAAGAATCTCAAAGTTGATAAAGAGATGGGTAAAATGGAGACTGGTAAACTGAAAATTATTGGGATGGAAAGAGTTTTCTAATAACATTTGTCAGGTATCAGACCTAGGAATGATATGTTTAATGAGTCCTGTAGCAACCAAGGGAGAAGAATTAGAGAGTGCTGAATAATGTGAAGTTGAAAGGTTTCAACATTACTGAAGACGACCAAATCATCATACCAAAAAAACTGGGATGACCTTGAAAACTCAAATAATTAAATGGAAATGAAATTGAATAGTAAGATCTCTGACTTCAAACAATGGACTCTTCATCTGGAGAAAGCGAGGAAAATAATGGGGATCAAAGAGTGTTGCATGATTTTCTGATGATTGCAAACTGCCAGCATAATTAAAAAATGCTAGTGGACTTCTGGGATGTGCAGGGTGTTTTTGTAAAGAAAAAATCATTACACAAGACATTGATAAGGCCTCACAGACCATGTTGTATTCTGCTCTCAGAATCTCTTTCCAGAAGATATTACTTTTAACTGGAACAAGTGCAGAGAAGACTACTGAAATGGGTGAGGATATATCAAGTCTATTTTAGGAGAAAAAAAAAAATCTAGGAGTTTTCTTTAGCCTAGAACAATAAAAGATGAAAGAGAATGTTGACAGTGGGATGTTCTCAGTGATTTTAAATATTTCTTGGCAGTTAGTGCATCATCAAAGTCTGCTGTTCCACCTAAAACTTGAATTGTGTGAAATTGCAGACGGTGATTAGGAGTGCTAAATTTTGTGTCACCTGCAGATTTTTCAGTGACTGGTGCTTAGACTTACATCACTGATAGTTGTCTGTCTCACTGTCTGTCTAGAACTGTAGGAGTGTTTGACTGACAGCCATTGCTGTCTCTTATTCTGTCTCTTCTGTGGTCCCACCAATGAAGGCCAATTATTCAAGTTTAAGCAGGAAAAGATGACACCTTCTATACTAAGAGGTCATTGCATAAGCAATGCATTTTGTTCTGTAGTGTGTATTTCTGTATTTTCAGAAGTAACCCAAACAAACTGCATTAGAGAATTATATTTCCTTGGGAAAATATGAACATTATCTCATAAGGCAATGTGGAAATTAAAGTCAGTGTAATTTTTAGTTATTATAGGGAAAGCTTGAAGACCTGTGAATTTGACATGTATCTCAAGAAACATAACCATATTTCATGCTTGGAGAGAAAAAAAAAGAACTGGCTATACAACCCTAAAACTTTCACTTCTATTTGTCATTATGTTTTCCCAGCTTGTTAATATAGGATACTAGTTAGTCCTGTGCTCTGTAAACTGTTCATTGTAAGGCTTGCTTCCTCTAAAATGTCCTCTAAAATGTAGATTTTTTTCACTCTTAGCTGCCACAATTAAGATAAAATGACCTCCATTATGCTATCCAAGTAGTGTTAATGCAAAATTCAAAGATCTTTTATATGCTCAAATGTCAAATATATATGTATTTCTAAATATATTTTTTCATTACATGCTGACTTTTTTTGACCCAAAACCTTAGTAAAGAACCAAAAATAAAACCTGAGTTTAATGCATTGTTTTCTGCAGGAGTAAAATAGAGGGATGATGAAATGAGGTCACCTTACTTTCTTGTCTGTTCAAACCCCTTGCTTGAATTCCAGAGAACCAATTTTCAAAACCATTTTTATGAATTTTTTGGTAGAGATTGCTCCATAGGAGAACAGTTTTGGAAATTATGTTTTAATGTGCCTGATGGAAAAACCTATTATATTTCTAACAGTATCTTTTCTTGTCTGTGTAATAAATCATTGTATGTATTCAGTAGTTAGATCCCCACTGTAAATTTATTTTGTTTGGAAAACAAATGTATTGTTTTTCTAAGTATTCAGATACATGGTAATAGTGTCATATTTTCCATCAAACTTATTAGACAGCAGTTTATATAAAGAGTAATAAACATTTGTATCTTCTTTTAGTAGCTGCTTGCTTTTTCACGAAGAATGATTTCAATTCTGTAGCAAGTTCTATAGCCCTCATGATCTGCATGCCCAAGTCCAGCTCACTGTCAATGAACTAGTTGAATGCCCATATATTCTGAGAATTTTTGCTGATATCTGGCTATACCCAAGGGACAGACCTCCATTGGTCCTCTTCTAGTCAAGATCTTTTCTTTCCTTGCCTTTCTAGACTTCAGGTGTATCCTCATTCACTCCAATTGCTGTCTGGCCAGAAAACAGACAAACGTTCAAACACCACACACACACACACCCCCCATACCAGAGTTTAGCCCTGGATCTAGATAAATCTGCATTGGGGGATCATTTCTGTCGAATGAATGAAGCTGGCCACTCAAACTGGCTGGAAGAAACTTCCTATTTCTGTCCATCTTTTCCAGATGTTATTTGTTCTGTGGTATTACAGTGATCCAAATCAGCTTGTGTTGTTCTTGTTTTCTTTTCAGAATTAGTGAGTAGGGTTTTGCATTTTACAAGCCTGAGAAATGTGAATTAAAAAAAAAAAAAGTGGAAGGCTTCACTGAGATGATTGAACAGGAAAAACATTTTCTATACAGAGAAAAGCTGACTTAAAATGAGACATATAATATAAAGGAACATTTTGTATCTTCTTACTCAAAGATTTTTTGTATCTATTCAGCTTGAATTTATATGAATCTTTTGATAAGTATATTGCATGACAGTACAGTGTTACGTGAATGTGAAAATAACCACTGGATTATTTCATTTGCCTACGAGTATCCTTACTGTGTTCCTCTTCAAATATATTTACATGTTATGTATTACATAATTCTCTTTCAGTAAGACACATTACTTATTTGTTGTATCTTCTGACCAAAGTGATTGCACATCTTTCCAGCTAGGAGGAAAAACTGTTAATGGAGTTCATGTTTTTAATGCAATTTTGTTTATTTACAAGCAAGTGTGAAGTCCTGCTTTTCTAAACATGAGAGGAATTCAACAACTAGAAACAGCTTCTACTCGTGACACCTGCTTTTTTAGCCTTCACTCTGCACTAAAATCCTAAGTTCAAGCTTTCTCCTAGAATATATACGCCAGAGTTTTTGTCCTTTTTTCTAGAAGTCGATTATCTCCTTCAAAAACTGGCCTGTCCCATTCACACACAAACGCAAAATATACTCTGCCCAAAACGATACTCAGAAAAGCTGTTACTTCCACAGAGATCATACAGTTTCTTAGAAGGAAATAGCTTAAAAATAAGAGCTTTTCTAAGGCTTGATCCAACATATTACCTCATCTTTAACATCAGTGTGAGTTATTAAAACTATCAAACATAATAGCAACTGAAGAAAATGGCATGTGGATATGTGTATATATGTGGGTTTTTCTTGATTCTTTTAAGCATTTTAGATCTTGTCATTGTAGGACACAGTGTAACTGCAGGTATAGAATATTACAACTGCAAAAGTTATTCTTACCTTTGAATGGATTTTTTTTCTCAGATCTGTATGATAGAGGGTCATATTATACAAATTCCTTCTTTTATCAGTTACAAAGTCTCATTAAATTACTGAAACATGGATTCTTCAGTGAATAAAGAAGTGTCTCTCAAGTGTTGTTAATACTAATTAAAAGAAAACACTTGATTTTTAAAACTATTGCAACGCTTAAAGGCTTACTGTCAAATGCATATTGAAGCTACAGAAATTTTATGCTGTGCTGAAACCTATTCTTTAACAACATCAACAATGTTGTTCATTTGATATGGGAATCACATTTACAAAGCTGTTTATTTCAGCTTTTCAGATTTTCAGATTAATTTCAGGCATTCAAGTTTCAGATGTTTGAAAGTATTAATTTCACAACTTAATTTTTGTCTTGTCACATTCACTGTCTGCATGCTAGTAGTTTTAGAAGAATTTTATTGAAAGGCTGTAAAACCACAAACAGAAGTGAATTAAAGCAAAAACTAGAAGAGAATCACAAAGTATGAAATCAGTTGTGCAGAGTTCTACTGATAGCATTGAATCTGGCACCTTTCTCTAAAACCTCTTGAATTTCAAAAGCATAAAAAGTAATGCTGACAATATCAACTCTCAGAAGGCATGAACAGTCAGATGCCTGTCATCTAATATTTACATCCACAATGTGTGGAATAAAATCTGTTGAATTAATCTGTTCCTGAAAAATTGGGAATTTTTTCAAGGGTTTGGTTGGCTAGATGTGTACTACCAGATCAAGATCTTTCCTCTGTTAATTAATACTATAAATGGTTGGACTTGATCATCTTAAGGGTCTTTTCCAACCTAAATGATTGTATGATTCTATGTGGGAACAGATGAATTAAAGGTAAACCCTTTGGACATGGTGGGTGGTTGGGGCAGGCTGAATAAAACTAGAGGATCTTATTAGCAGTGTGCCACAGCTAATGAAGATTTTCTGGAGATTGCAGGGCTGAGGATGTGAAACTCTTCTTCAACAAATAAGGTGTTTTCTTCCACTTTGCTCATGTCAGTGGTTTCCTGCTCTCTCTGCCATTTAAAGATTATTTTATACCATGATCGGAAGTCTTGGTTAAACTCCTTTCCTTGCCTTCTTCTTTTGTGCATTGTTGAAAAAAAGGAAGGAATGTACATAAACATCTATATACTTATACACATGGGCTTTTATGGGCTCCACGTAATGGTCTTGGTATAGTCTGGAATGTACCATAATTATTACTCAAAAGACACATTGCTATTGGACTTACAGAGAGATTTTGTTTAATCCTATGTCTTATTCTCTTTCTCTATATGAGCAGAGAAGAAAAAAATCAGTATTTTGCATGTACAGGTAAATTTAAATCTACAAAAATGAGGTAAAATGAAACTTTCACATACCACCTACTTTTCTACAAGTGAAAATATTTAAACACAAATATATGACTTTTTATCTTGAGTTCTGAAGTGTTCTGCAACAAATACTTAAGTAATTTCAGCCTTCACAGCCTGAATTTGTATTGAGTGTTCAGGAACATTCACACTGCAATGTGTTCAGGAAGCTGTCATTGCAAATATGTTTACAAAGCAGGTGTGAATGCAGGTGTCACATGAAAGAACTGGAAGGTGAAAGCTTAGTCCGAGATAATTTCCTAACTCTGCTTTCAAAATGTGATGTTTAAATGTGGAAATGTGAAATCACAATTCGGTTAGAAAGGTTTGAAGTTTTGAATTGTATATTTAAATAATCTTTAATATATTTCCATGGTGTTTGTTATAGTAAAAAAAACAGGTTCAGGTGACAGAAGCAGCTTGTCTATGATATTTTTCATGTTATAAACTTAACCTGTTGTGATGATCTAAAAAGGAGTAGTTAGCTGATCAGACGCATGTGATTCCTTTGATTTACACAGTTAGAAAGCAGTTTTCATGACATGCTAGTTTGGTTCAGCTCTCACAACAGCTTGTAAGAGATAAGGAGGTTGTCAGAAAGATATTATTGGATGCTCAGGGACTGCTTTTGAAATTACTCTGAGCTGACAACTAATAAGAAGCTTTTTTTGATAACTTACCCTTCAGTGTAGATAGATGTTATATTTATTTTTTGTTTAGTTGGCAAACCGATGGATTAAGTATGTCTTTGTTTGCTGTCTGTCTGTAATATAAAATCTACCCTACCATCAAACACATAGTTTGTTAATTCCCCTTTTCTGTTTTGTGTTTTTTGTTTTTTTCTGGTGAGTATCTTCTTTACCGTGTGTAAGAGCTAAACAGCAATGTTTTGGCATATTGAAGATGACAGGAAGTCTGAATTCAAAACTGAAGTGTTAGTGTGATTGCAGTGAATACGTTTGGCATGACAGCAAGAGATATTTTTTTCCGACAATGGTAAATACATATTATAAGATTAGCATACTCTTGTATGTGAGGAGCCCATAAGGTTATGAAGAGGTTAGTTATAAGTAAGTGTTTCTCTTGACCAAGAGTTTACTTGGGATGTATTTGACTGAAGTTACATGAAGAAGCGGCAGCTGGTTTTGCCTCCAGATGTATGTTTTAGTAATCCTTGACTTTTTTTTGTTTACCTCCTAAACATGGTAGTTGAGATACTTTTGATACCCATGATAAAATGATAAAATAATACTGTTGGGAGCTGAAGGCACTGTGACATGGAAAGAGCTATTTTTAGAGACTTAGAGAATGTATAGGAGATAAGGAAGTCAAGGAAACTGCGAGTGAAGGAAACATGAAATAATACAAATAGCTTCAGTTTCAATGTTCTCATCTGTTATCTTCAGAAGGATTAGTTGTTCAAGAATTTTCTCTTCTCATGCAAATGAGTAAATGTATTTATTAATGCGGTATCAACAATGCAGACTTTAATTAAAAAACAGGCCTTAAACTTTGTACCTGAAACTTAGACGTGGCTAATGATTCCAAAAGATTTGTTCTGATAGAGCCAGTCCTACTCAGGCAGTTTTGCCACAAACAGAGGAAGATGGAATGTGAGTTCTTATTGTTCTGGTCTCACAGAGAGTGTGAGAACTCTCAAAATGAAATTTATTAGACACCATATCCGTTTTCAGTAAAAGATCCTGGACTGAACCATGATGGAGGTAGTGCTCATGTAAAATTGTCTCCTTTGTACCATGAAATTGGTACATCAGGATATTTCATCAGTTTGGTAATACATGACAATAATCCATTATTTCAAAATTAGTGGAGCTAATGAGCCTTTGGAATAAGCTGAGGACTTAGGTTCTGACCCATCAACAAGGATTTCCATAGACTTCACTGGTCACTGAAGCAAACTATCATCAATATGATGGCACAATCTTAGGTTATTTCTGAACTGTGAAATAAGTGCTTGCCACAGTATATCCTGGGACACTGATGGACCTGGCTTTACAGGGAATGCTTTCCAACCTTCTTGTTTAGGTGCCTTTCCCTCTAAAGGAGGATGGAAGTTGAGAGAGGAAATGGTACGTGTCCTCATACTTTTCTCCCTAACATGGAGTCTGGAAGTAGCTAAGAATTATCCAATGCTGAGGAGCTGGAATCTATTCTTGTTTCACATGCAATTTAAACCACACCTTGGTCACAGCCTCAGTGTGGTTACTGAACAGAACTTAAGTTTGGTGATTAGAAATTGAAGGATTGGGTATTACTGTCACAGGCCTGAAATTTCTCTCTTGTAGTTTTATTTGAGGGCATACTCCACTGGCAGACAAAATACTTCTAAGTAATGATGAGAGAAACTACAATGTTTACAAGTTTGGAATTAAGAAAAGATCAAATGTTGATTATACAATTGTCATGGTTTAACCTGGCAGGCAGCCAAACACCACACAGCCGCTCGCTCACTCCCCACCCCCAGTGGGATGGGGAGAGAATCAGAAGGGTAAGAGTGAGAAAAACTCATGGATTGAGATAAAGACAGTTTAATAGAACAGAAAAGGAAGGGGGGGGAAAAAAAAAGAAAGAAAAAAAAAAAAAAAAGAATATACAAAATGAGTGATGCAATTTCTCACCATCCGCGCTGACTAATAACCAAGTAGCGATCGATGCTTCCTGGAACATGCCTACCATTCATATACCGAGCATGACGTCACATGGTATGGAATACCCCATTGGCCAGCTGGGCCAGCTATGCTCCCTCCCAGCCTCTTGTGACTATTGAAGCTTGAACTGGTGGCTCAGTTATAGAAAAACAAGCTTCTGTCTCCAGTTCCCATAGAGAATTACCCTAATGTCATGTCCCCTAATTCTCCATTGAAATTCCAGACTTTGCATATGATATGAGATAATTTTCAATTATTAGAATGGAACAGAATGGTTTTTTACACTGGAAACTGTTGGTATCTAAGTATTAAAAATCTTATTTTGGTCTCTTTAGGTATGTTCAAGATGACCCCTTTTGTTTTAATGATAATGCCATGGGAGATGAAAACAGAAACATCAATCTTAACAGAGTATTAAGTCTGAAATTTGATTATGATCACTTAAATCTCAATATGTTTTAATTATTTTTAGTGTTCATTATTCTATGAGAATATCCATCTTGAATGCTTGTCTGGTGTGATTAGATGAAGTTGTTATATCATAAGGTTTAATTAATCATTCTGATTTTCATATTATAGCAACAAAGCTGTAAGTATTCTAGCAGCCACTGAATGGTCATCAAATATAATTTGGATTATTCAAGTAATGAAAACATTTGTTACTCTTTTTAAAAATTGATTAAGAGGATTTTGAGTGATTACCTGCTTAAAACTTTGTCAATTCCTGCAGAAATTTGGATAATTGTGTGGCTTTTAAGGTATCGTTAGGCAGTGCTAGTACTTAATGATGGTATGGGAAATAATAAAGAAGAATATTGTCATAGGTTTTCTATAGTGTTCCAGCAATGTTTATGCACCCTGTGTTCAAGTTTACTTTCCACAGCCCATTTGACAGCTATTAATGTAAATATTTATCTGATTCCATTTTCCTTCTTATTTATTATTCCACTTTTTGGATCTACATAGCATTTCATATATATATAGATATATATATGTTTATATTAACCTTTATAGTACATTTCAATCCCAACTGCACATACAAGCAGCCTGGAAGCTTATTGCAGCAGGGTGACAAGTAAGACTTCATTGACACATAAAACACACTCCAAAAAAATTAAAATCTGTAAAAAAAATTGTAGTGACAAGCTTTTGTTTTTAGCTTGTTACACAGCAAAATTAATTTTCTGCCCCAATGCTAAGACAACACAGACAGTACTAATGTACTGGTTTAGGCAAATGCCTCAGCTTAGTCCAAAGAGAGATTCATGTAGAAAAATCTGTCACTGACACACCCACTTATTTCACTGCATCTTCCAGAGAGCAAATTAAGTTACTGAGGTAACATTACAACAATGTAAAAATTTATATAGTTATGCAAAAATTTTAGTCACTTTTTAATAAAAATTTCAATAAGATATTGAAAATATTTGTATAACGGTTAAAAAAGTGGATAATAATTTGCATTTTTCTGCATTACATAGCACTATTTTGGTAGCTAAGTGGGATAACTTGGGTGATTAAAGCCCAAGTGTAGTGCTACTGCTTTGGGATTCAGTCCATGGTAGCCTGTCTGCTTTTTTTTTTTTTTTTTTCTGTAAAATGAGTGCAGAATCCCTAGTAAGATTGCTGAGGCGGCACTATACTGCATGGCAAACACACCACGTTGTAATGATTGCTAAGGAAATAGGTCTGTGGAAGAAAAAGCACAAGGAATTTCTTCATTGTATGATCATTGTCTACTGAGGCTTTTAAAAAATTGAGATTCCCACTGTAGTGAAGTCTATTTATACTTTATACTATTTATACTTTAGCAGTGTGTCTTAACAAGCTCTACTGTGCAACAACACTCTGTAATATATTAGCTTAGCTGATCAGTACATCTACAAATTCAGTCAACTCAAATTGATTAGTGATAGTGTATTTAGTCTCCTAGGTATTGCCTTTGAATTATTTTTCCAAAGAATAATTTTTAACACATTTCTTCTCAGTCTGACTATACTGCAACTTATTCAGACTATAGTTTGATTAGGAGGTATTCATAAAACTAGTATCTGTGAAGCTTCTGCACTTGATGATGTTAGCAGTGCCTGAATTTAGGACAACTCTATTGACAAATTCTCTTGCATTTTCATCTATTTTTGAGGAGTTCAGCTCTCACATTAATTTCCTGTATCAAAACCTATCTAGGATATCCCAGTATTCAAATAAAAATTCTAATTTCTTAGCTATCGTTGGTTGTTTACTTCCATCCTGAGACCTTTTTTATCTATCCATTAGAATCTGTACTGTAGCAGTGAGCTTTTCTACTGGTTTCAATGATCGTGCCTTGTTAGTCAGAGGTCTTTACCATCATCATTAACTTTATTTTGAAGATTACTTTAAAAAAAAGAACACCCTCCTTTTGCTTTGCATGGATTTGCAGAATTTATGTTGTTAGGATTTAATGACTTCTGGATGTTTGTATTTGAGAAAAATTAATTAAATGGATAATGACCAGATCTTAGTTGTTGGTCTCTGCTTTTCAAGTTACTTTCTTTTCCCTTTAGACATTGCATAGGAATGATTGCATTAATAGGGCTACCCCAAACTCTACAACCCTATTAACAAACAAAAATACATAGGACGTGAGAACTGAGAACATGGCTATAAATTGGGCATAAAACCATATGTCCACATAAATCAGCTGTGAGTACTGACATGACAAACTAGTCCAATATAGGACTTACGCACAAAACAATGTAAACCAAAAAAAAGGCGGTCGCTTATTTTACTTACATTAACTTGCGTTCTCCCCCTATTATATAGTTTTGTTTCATATGACCTGGGAACCAAGTAGGTGTTTTTTAAGCTTGTAATCTTACCTTTGTATTTGACATTGGGTTTAGTCCATTTAATTTTTATGTCCAACTTACTGATACTACTTATTTATCTATGCTACTTAACTATGAATGAATACAGCTATGGCTAACAAAGTATTTGAAAAGAAAAAAAATCATATGTATAAGCATGATTTCTCAAGTTTTCTGTGCAAAATTTATTGCCATTTATTCTTCTGGTCAATGTGAAAACAGAACAGCATTCCTAGTGAATCTAGGAACTCTTTTGGACATTAGGAGAAATTTCTTTACTGAAAGAGTGGTCAGGCCTTGGAACAGGCTGCCCAGGGAAGTGGTTGAGTCACCGACCCTGGAAGTATTTAAAAGACCTATAGATGAGGCGCTTAGGGACATGATGTAGTGGGCATGGTGGTGTTAGGTTGACGGTTGGACACGATGATCTTAGAGGTCTTTTCCAACCTTAATGATTCTATGATTCTATGATTCTATGATTCTTTTAAACACAAAACTCTTAGAAGTATCAATGAAAAATCTTATTAACTAAATGTGTAAAGATACATATGTAGAACGCATATCAATACTATAACTTACAGACAGATAGAACAAGATGTGTTAACCTCCTCGGTATACTTTTTTCAAGGACAGTTTACAAATCCAATGATCACATTTCATCTAGTAAAAACTGTATTATAAAAACCTGTTTCTTTCAAATTCAGTTTGCAACACACTGGAAGACACAGTTTATCTTTCACTGATAAATTGAATAGAAAAGACTAAGAACTGGGCAATGATCCTGTGAAATACACTCTGACTTGCTGTATGATACTGGATGATACTGGATGATACTGGATTTTGTATAATGTAATTCTTGAGGTTTGCAGAGATAGTAAAGCATAGTGCTAGCAACTGTTTTGCTGTTAGTTATTTTACTTAAGTTCAGTTTACTTTCCACAAATTTGTCTTTAGTTTACACTTTTTATTACTTTCAAAGAAAATAAAAAATCAACCAGAACTATCATTGCCATAGTCTACTGTTGTTATTTATCTGAGCCTCTGTGATAGCTTTTCCTTTCCCATAATTTTCAGAAGAGATTAATCTAGCCTGAAAGAAGTTCTTGAGCCAGTATGCTGGACTGTTCAAATTTAAAGCATTGCTGTGGCAGATTGGTAGCATACTAAATAACCTCAGTAAACATGATCCCCTTTTATTATGGGGGTAAGTCTAATTTTGAGCTAAGAATACAAGATTTAGCTGTTTTCTTAATGGCTTCTGCTTTTGAAAGTTTACTAGGAACAATTTTTTTTGCTATAAAAATTTGAAATATTGTTATTGTTAATATATATTCAAAATATTATTGTCTTATCTTCAATCCATTGTCTATTCATGTCTGTATGTTAGGATTTTATATCGGCAACCGCTGCCACAATATCTGCAGTATGTTCAGACCTTAATATATTTTGAAAAGAATATTTTACCAATTTTCATAAAAACTATAGATATGCCTACAAAGTAGATCCACAAAATGTGAGAAGGATTCTGGAATCTTTGGAAAAGAATTTGGAATTGGTTTTTTGTTGTTTCAAGTATTAAAGAGCACTATTAAAGTAGAAAAATGCACTAATAGAATATAAACAAAGCTATCATGTTTCATAGTGGCAATTCTGATGTGCACATCAGTTACACAAAAAAGAGAATGTAAAATGGCATATCTTACAATATTTTATGCTTTCTAAATACATACATGACATATATTACCTTATAATAATAAGCATAAACTTTAACATTAATGTTCCTTCTTAAATTTATCTAGACTCTCAATAATACGGACTCTGTTAACAGGAAATTAAAAACATTTAAAACTATACATTTTCAGCATTACAGGGCATTTGAATATAAATTTTCAAGATAAATTTAGCATTGAAACAAAAGAAGTTCCAGTTAAAGAACATAAAATGTATTATGCCAAAGAGAAAAAGACCCATACTCTGACATTTAAAATAGGGTTAGTCATGGTTTTAATTAGAAAATAATCCTTTACCAACTCGTTCAGTTGCTAAGTAAGAACAACACATTTTACTATAAGAAATTTCACTTGAAATTAGGCAAATGACCATTGGGTTTACCCACATTACAGAAGCTTTTTTATATTTTAAATTTCAAAGACAATTTTATCTGTTACTTTTCTAACCCAACAAAATAAAGCCTTGGGTATTGCAGTACATTTTAATATTTTCCATCCAGATTTCACCAAAACTACTCCTTCCTTCCAGGGACTTATTCTATCTTGCTGAAATGAAAACAGCCTGGAAAAAGGTTTTCTTGAAAGAGCAAATAAATCCTTAATAAAGCAACCAGAACTACATGGGGAAGGATTTCTAAATTGAATGTCTTAAGTCAGTGTTTGATCAACAGTTAGCCCCTTTGAAGTGCCATATTTTTATATACCTAAGTAGATTTGTTATGGGTACCAAATTCAGAAAGATCTGTTGAATTATCTGATTGGTATGAGTGTACTCAGTTATCATAACACTAACATTGTATTCAATATCTGAAGAAAACTTCTGTTTGGGCTGGCATGGCATTTTGCACAGAAATCCAAACAACAATTGCTAGATAAATTATCACACGTAAATGAATATACCACAAAGAAGCAAATGAATAATTTCAATATTTAAGTTTCTCTTGAATTTGTTGGCAACATATGATCTCAAAAAAAATCAGCGAAGGTCATATGGATGTATTGACTAAAAGTAATCTGAAGACTTCTTTCCAACAGTGAAATGCCATTTTCAGTGACACCATCAATGTAACAGTTGTGTTCAATGACTCATTTCACAGACACCCATGTCAGATGCCACAAGCAACTGTAATCTCCTCCTAGAGGAGGGTGTATTTCAATTTTTTGAGAGTAAAATTGTCTAATCAACTCAACTTAATAGTCTTGAGTGATACATCTGCACTAAACATTTTGCTCATATATGTTTTGATATATTAATGTAGTATTAAAAAGTTATGCAAGCAGACTTCTGTTGATTTAATTTTTGCAAATGTATTTGTGTTCTTCACTCCACCTCAGTTTGTGTAAGTCATGCCAACCTCCACATTTATCCTAGAAAACTAATGGTATCATAGTATGGTCTTGAGCATTGACACAGCACTGTTAAACATGCAGATAGCACAGTTCCTGGTATGATTTTGTCTGGGGCTTATTTGCCTACATAATGCTCATCCATGATTCAGGGTAAGCAACTACTGAGACTATTCACAGTATACAATTTAAAGGCAACCACCCTGTTTTGTACACCAAATCATTTAGCTGTGCAGAAATGATCTCTTCCACACTACTGTGCATTGGGCTCAGAGAATGACTCCCTGCCCTGTTTTGATTTAAGTATAGATATAGTTCACGCAAACATCTATTAGTCACACTGTAGATTATCAGTTCTGAAAATTATGTGTTAGTCTTGAGTTTTGACTTATTTGGAATAATATTGATTTTCGTAAGGGGAGGATTTTAACTTTTCTGTGGTAGCCCAATCTGTTTGTTCCTTGAAATTTACAATAATATCCCGGCTATCTTGGTTCATGGTTCACTCTTGAAATAGAGAGGACAACACCTTCACAGTGTTTGGTATCAGCCAGCAGATGGTGCAGTATTCCCTTCCATTTCTGAGGCTTTGTCAATGTCTGGAATTGGTTCATTTAGTATCTGATTCACCTGTCTGCAGTTTACCTTTGGGGACCTTTCAGCATTGCTAGCACATTGTCTCAGGTATTTCATTCCACCGGACAAACTGAAAAGTGTGAAGTAACTTCAGAGCCATCTTCCAGGACTCTTGGAGACCATGGGACAAAGGATTTCTGGTGTTTGACCTCTTCTTCTTAGACAGTCCTCTGCTCCAAAACTGCTGTTGATCCATGCTTCTTCTCAGATACAGGTACAGGCAGTGAGAATGTTTTGGTTTTCCTCTGTGTTATTCCTGAAGTTAGTGAAGATTCACACATTGTGGCCCTGCTTTCTCCAACTTGTTTCAGGAAGATTTGATTGCAGAACTTCTTTGTTGGTAAGATGCAAGAGTTCCTGGCCTAGATATACAGCATTCATGGTAACTGTCCCAAGACGTTCTAGTATCTTTCTGGATTCTGGATGGTTATCTGGAAACGTTCAGACATTGCCTGGGGAAGAATGTCATTTTCATACATGGGAAATTGAACCAAACAAGCCTATTGGGCTGGTGGAACAGATTCCCAAATGGATGTATCACTAAATCACTTTAAAAGTTAGCAGATAACTTTCAGGAGTTGTTAGTCAAAAGACAATCAGTTATGCAATTACTTTGTCAACATATGCCACAGACCTCTTACAGTTTCTTGACACTTTCTGAAAATCCCTTGGTCTTAAACATCAGTAAGGGTCTAACCAAAGTTTCCCCCTTTAAGAGATCCTGTTAACCAGTACAGAGCTTAATCTAGTTCCTGCGACTCTGAAGAAGCCACAATGTAGGTCAGACACATTTTATGTATGCTTGACTTCACCTTGCTGGAAATGTGTTTTTTCTAGTGTCTATAATCTATTGCAGGAAAGTAAAGAATTCAGATCTTAAAGAGGCATACACATCTTAAAATATTCTAGTTACTGGAGTAATCTTACCTGCCCTCATGAAAAATAAGTGTTTTTATACATTTCACCATATATAATATCCTAAATAATATTAAATATTACTGTGATGCCTTTTTACATGAAATACCATTAAAATACTGAGCAAAATGTGCTGGGTGCAAACTTTTCTTGAAGTTAGTTGAAATTTGGTTTGTTACTTAGTTATATTATCTCTAGAGATATACAATTAGAAGTCCTGAGTAATTGGGTCACCTTTATACATATTTGTTCTTTAATTAAGCTTAATCAGTATGAAAATAAAGTTCCGTTAGGAGCCCTATGCTAGGGCTTCTAGGAAGTGGAGGAATGTCCAGTAGTTTGTGCATTTTTCTCACATTTGTGACTTGGATTTTTAAAATGGAATAGTTTAAGCCTGCAAGAGATTGACTAGATGTCAGTGTTTTGATTTTTAAACTGATATTGTTGTGTTGATTTCGCTTTAGAAGTAAGTTCAGCAAATGTGCTGACAGTAATGACTTGCTTTGCCATATTGTATGTAACACAGTTTGCTGTGACAAATTATTCCCTCATCTGAATCCACACTATAAATCATTCAGATTTTACTGTATGCATTTAAAATATTGTAGATGTCAGCTTCTGTGTGTCCATTGGATTAATTGTGGAAGGGGTATAACCAAAAGTAGCAAACTTAAATTCATCCAAAATTAGGTGAAGTTACCCAACAACCTTCTATGAGGAGTACTCCTCTTTGTGACAGCTCAGATAATTCTTTTCTGTTAGCAAAAACTTTTATTTAGCTCCAGTCAAGAACTCATAATTTGGCCAGTGTGGCACATTGCAGCGCCAGTGTGGCATTAGTAGAACCAGAAAGAGTCACCAGAGTATACCTGACCTTCTGTGGCAAACACCTTCCTCCTGGAATGCTCCCCTCAGAGAGGAGAACATAGAAGGTAGGACTCATTCAACTGACAGAGCAAGCAGAGAGCAAGTCTCATAAGGGGAGCTCCAGACTTAGAGACAGAGAACTGTTCTCACTGTTCTCACTTTCCTCACTTCCGCCTCATTTTTTATATGAACATAACGAAGTTCTCCCCTGAAGCTCTTGGAGATGATTGTGTTACTAGAGTCCATAAAAACCTTTATCATCTTTCCTTGGCTGGCACTGTGTGTATCGCTTTAAGTCTTCTTACAAAATGTATTCCACAATCCAGAATGTTCTATGGCTTCCAGAAGATTTAAGATGGTAGCAGTTAGAACAGAGTATCACAAAAATTGTATTTTAAAAAGTGTTCACTGTTTTCATGGCTTTAAAAACTTTTATTCAAGAAAGTACTCATATTAGAAAGTAATCTTTCTTAATACTGCCTATGTTGTTGACCTTTGCCTCAGGCTGGGCTTTTTACAAATCAGACCAGACTGTTAACTGCAAGTCTTTGAAATAAAAACCATCTTTCCTATACATTTGAATACTTATCAACATGATTTGGCCTTAATATTAATCAATGCAGTTACCAGAAGTTGCAGCATTATAAGTTGCAAAAGTAATTTATAGTTTTTACTTTCTTATCTTGCATTCTATCTTTACCACATTGGTAAATCATTTCATTTTATCAGCCAATTTCAATTCTTTGCAATATTCCATAATTTCTATCATTCTGAGTAATAATTTTAATTTAAAATTTTTGTGGCCTGTGATAATATACTAAGCAGCGTCATTTCTGCTAATCCCCAGGGCACTCCACCGTTAGCCTTTTTGCTTCTTTTACTATAAACAGCTTTTAATTCATGAAAGGATTTCATTTTGCCTCCTGTGGCTACTAACTTAATAATCTCCTGAAAAGGACTGTATTGAAAGCTTTTTGAAATCCTAATTCAATATCTACAGAGCCAGATATCCTTTATCTAGCATTTTGTTAACTCTCAAAACTGTGCCTTAGATAGCTTTCAATAAGCTGAATATGCAGAGTACAGTCTACAGATTTCTGCTCTGTGTCTAGCAAGCCTGTGTCATAAGGGCAAGAGACATATAAAACCTTTAATTTAGTGTTGTAAACCAGCTTCTCAGTTCTTGCTAAACTTATGAGACAACCAGTTAAGTCACTGGGCTCTTGTACATGTAGGATTCTGATTATACTTCTGAGAAGTATAGATTATTTCTAAAAAATCAACCTGAAAAGTAGGTTGTTCTCATTATCCAAATGCTTTGTGAAATCAAGATTAACTGTATAATAAGAAATTAATTAATTGACTGTGGACTATGTCTTCCTTCCTGCTTTGTACAGTTTTCCTTGATTAATAATAATGTTATCCACAAATATACAATTACATGTTTGGAGATTAACAAAATGTGAGGGAAAAATTTTTCCAATGTTGGTGGTATAGGAGTAAACCTAAAACCTTGCAGATTGGAACAGGTGTATGATAGGTATGATTTTTTTTTTCTCTGACAATGCTCAGAAATCCCCCATGGCAATGCATTTTTGGAATTTGTGAGCAAGAGTATAACATGTCTATTCCTGTAGAAGACCATCAGTAACCCCTTTACTTTGCTCAGAATAAAGAAATAATGGGAAAGGCTTAAAAAAGGAAAGAGCTTAATCACATTTATATACAGAAACACATTTGCTGCACGTTTGCTTTTGTTGCAAAATACAACTATTCCCTGTTTGGATCAACTTTGAAATTGCATAACGTCTCCAAAATAAGATATTAATGTAGATTCACCTTAAATCATTTGACGAAATATCTCTTCTTTTCTGTTGGAGAGAGTGAACACAGTACCACTATTTTATTCTATTTATTGTGGCCATTCTGCCCACTTTCCTGCCTCGAGATAAATGTCAAGAGTCAGAAGGTGATAGGCACAGTCTCATAGAATGTTCTTAATGTGGAAAAATCACTATTCTAATCTGTCTTTGAGCCATTTGGTTTCATCATTTTTATTATATTTTAAAAAAATATTGTGTGTGAAAATGCAAATGATAATGTTTAATGACATGTTTTTTAAGCTTCCACAATTTCTAAAGCCATAAAACTGCCAGTTCTTCACTATGTGTATGTCTGAAAGTTATGACAGTATTGGATGCATGGACAATTCTAGTTGTGCATTAGATTGTAGAAGGTTTTCTGGTATTTTATGCTATGGTTTAATTATTAAAACAAAAGGCATCTTCAGATAGTTGTCTTTAACTTTTCCCACACTTTTTTCTCTGTGCCTTTGTTCCGATGTTCCTGTTTATCTCTAATTTTTCCATTTTGCGTTATTTTTATTAAACCAAAGAATATCAAGTTAATTTGACAGACAGCTTTGCATGAATATTTGGCAAAGAGAAAGGAAATGAATGCCAAAAAATAAGAAAACCATTACTTGTCCACTAGCTTTCTGAATGGGGTAGAATCAGTTGACACTCTCTCCTGATTACAGTTAATTCTTGAAAAATAACGAGTGTCAGGTTTCATCTTATTAAAATGGTTGCAAATGTTCTTTGAGCAAAAGATGAATATTTTTTCCAAAAAGTAAATTTTAAATTAGTTCTATACTGACATATTGCATTGTATGTGTTTTGTTGAGATGGACAAACTGGTCCACTCTTCCAATAAAGTTTAAAATGAACTCCATATTGCACAAAGTAAACGAAGATCAATATGTCTTCCTCAAAAAGGTAGTGGGAGAGTCTTGCAGCCACCTCCTGATTGTCCTGATACCTTTAAACTCTGCTTTGGAGGAGGGGAGTTTAATCTCTACCTAGCCTCCTCCCCTTGTCTATTACTGGGACAGTATTACCCTCTTTGCTTTCCCTTTTAGTGAAGAGGTGTCTGCTGATGTCTAAGTGTCTGCAAAATTGAAAGTTTCTTCTTCACAGTGATAATCCTTTGTGCATTCTATAGTGAAGGAACAGAGTTTGTCCTCTACTTCTTGCTGGTGCCTAAGTGCAGCTGTGGGGGATATCTCAGGTGTTGCAGCTGAGGGTGGAACTTAATCTACCATGGGGCAATGAACCCCTGAGGAGTCATTAATTCCCATTCACCTTTCAAAGTACATGTATATGATACATATAATATTGCATGGCTATTATAAGGGCAAATTATCTTTACACATCGTGTAATGCTCATGTTAGGCAATTGCAAATAAGAGAGATTAGCGAAATGTAGAGAAATAATGCCTCTCTCTCTATCTTCATCTAAAGTTTCATATTTATTGTGCTTGTGGAACCCTTACAACATATTAATAAATTATGTATGGAAAAAAATGGAACAATTGGGTGTGTCTAACAAGGTGTCAGCAAGTCTTTGAGCAGCAAGAAGAATGTAACTAGATAAGCATACATTCTGAAGTAGTGAAGATACTTCTGTCTGCCATTGAGTTTATTGTGTGGTCTATTATTTGCTTAACACAAACAATTCTCAAGTACATTCCACATTTGTCAGAGTCATGTTTACAGAGCACTTTTCTCAGGGTGCATTCATCTTCTATTTATAATGCTTCCCATCAATTAAAAGAAAGAAATCCTTTAAACATAGTCTACAGCTATTTGCTGTATTAGAAAAATAGTGTATTTTACATGCTCTCTTAGAAATCAGTTGACTCAGATAATTTAATGTGATCAGAGTCTAAATAAATAAGAACAAGTTAAAAAACTTCCTTTACTTTTTTTCAGTTTGAGGTATTCCTGTATATCAGTTTGTCCCTGTTATTTCCAATGAAGAATTAATAGGAATAAAATCTGGATATTTTATATTAGGGCAAACTGATGATAATAACAGGTGAGCTCTCACGACTGCCTTGTGTAGTAGCATTAATGCTTTTCTATCAGTATTAGAAATATCTCACACATTTTAAATAATATTTGCCCTTTTCATATCTGCATCATATAGGTGGCTCATAACGATTAACTAGTCTGCTCAACTCTCTTTCCTGTCTTACTACATCACACTGATGAACTCCTATCCTGTAGCAGAAATCCTTGCTATTAGTCTGTCACTTTAACATTGCATGTCATACTGTAAGGCCTATATCTCATAATCCAGGGGCTTTTTTTGTCATCCTGTTTTTTCCTGTATGGTACGCTGACCCTCCTGTATATTGGCAAGACCTGCCTGATCTGTATTATCAGTGAAGTGTATATTTATAAAAGCTAAATCCAGGCAGTACAATTAAAAAGATTTATGAAAATGCAAGGGTAGAATCCCCTCCCCCCAGAAATGTCCGAGATTATCTTCTGGATGGCATAGCTCACAGACTGTTAGAGATTCACACATGTAGCTGAGAATCCATTTCTTAAATAAAAATTAATTCTTAGGTTGCATTTATAGGAAGAGACTTCAGGTTGGTTTTTCATCCTCTCTCTATGTGGGGAGGAGTTTACAGAAATTTGTATCTTCCTTCTTCTTGCCCCCATTTCTCACCCAATCATTGATTCTCTAGTTATTTAGGGAATAATATGACCTTCTTCTTGACTATTAATTTTCCTCACCTCAGTAACCCTAGTAAGATTAGATTGTCACCTTCAGGTGTTGCAACTGAAAAGAAAAAGGACCATCACCATTGCTAGTAGCAATTGTTCTCCAAATAATATCTGTGGAGTATGTCTGCTGTAATGACATAAATTTGAGTATTTGATTTTCAATAACATTACAGAGGTCTTGATCATATCCAGTTCTAGCCATTGTTACTTACGGTAGATTATGAATAGACAGGTTTTGCCATATTGCCAAATAATTTTGGTCAAACCATTTCTGTTTCAGTCATGCTTCTCATTCATACATACCAAGCATGAGCCAAAAGTAAGTGGATGCATTTTATTATGAGTGTTTCCCCATAATTTAAAAAGTATCCACATGGATGAGGCAGCAGTGCCAGCTGAGAGAAAGCAGTGGAAAAATGAGGGAGAGAGGCATACGAGGCAATTATTCTGCAGGGATAAAGAGTTGTATTGCTTCATTTTGGAGCTATATGTAGAAGGAACCTCATTGTGCAGATAGGAATAATAGCTAGAAAATAATTATCAATTATATGCCCCTAAAATGAGAAAGAGTTTAGAACTACATTTACTTTAAGGTGTGCATTATAGTTGGGAACCTTTTCATATCATACTCCTCTTCAGTGTTTTCAGACTGTTACTGTGTTCCAACTTCATTTGAAAGAGCAATAGGACATCAAGATATAGAGAATACTATGGAAAATTGAAGTATATCTTGCTATATAAAATATAATAGAACAATATATCTCCCTAGCTTTTCTTAGCTATTTTTATTAATGACAGCATTACTCTTGTAACTAACATGGAGGTAATAGGGAATGCAGTAAATTGAAAATTATCATCTATGTAACATTTCTGTATTTGGTGGGGTTTTTTTACATGAAGTGATATTTCAGAGCTGAATTCAGATAGCCAGTAGTAACACTCCAAAAACATTTCTTGTTATTGCTTCTTTTAATTTATCCATGGGAGGCAAATATTTTCTTTTGTTATTTAACTTCTTGTGGGAAGTTAAATATCTACAGAATGTGTTAAAAAGGCTATAAATTCAGTTTGACTGAGTTAAAAGATTTCTGTTGCAGTGTTTATCTAGTTTCTCCTTTGCTATCATCTGTTTCTCTTCGAGTCTGATCATCTTCCACTTGTTTTAAGATAAGTATTTTATCATTTAATTACAGAATGCAAAATACAGGTACAACTTCCCTCATTTTTTTTGATAGGACATGAGTAATAATTTAGACTAAAAGTCTCTCAATAGAGAATCTTTGTAGTATGAGCCTATGCAGTATGTATTGAAAGGTGAAATACAGCAGTCTAGAAAAAGAATAATTTCTTGCTGAAAAACTTGTAGGGACTAAATGCAACAGCAAAATTGAGCTTTGAACTGTAAGTACCATAAGCAAAGTTATCATATTAAAAACTCCATCAATCAAGGCTAGAAAATACTAGTGAATATTACTTGCTCCATAGTGAAGATTAAAAATAACATCCCATTATGAATCAAGAGACAAATATACTAAAAGGAAGAAACCAAAAACTGTGAAATGCACAGGCTTCATCTTGGCTATGGGTAGAGGATATTGGAAGAAAAAAAGAACATTTGAAAGAAGGTTGAAAGAAATCTTGGAAGAAAAATCAGAAAGGAAGTTCAAAACTGAGACTATTCAAGGATGTTTCTGCTTTTCTCTTTCCATTAACCTAGAAAATAAAGATTGAATAGCTGGTATAGCATGGAAAACAAATCTTAAAAGGAACTATTATTTTACCAAATAATCCTCACAAAATCCTTATAGTCCTTACAAAAACTCCTGTTTGTCCTTATCAAATCAACAATTCTAGAGTTTCTTTTACTATACCTCATTTTAATGCCTTAGATAAAGACGTTAAATGAGTACATAAACAGTTAGATATAATGTTTCTAGGAGATCAAATCCAATTTTTGGATAATCGTATCAAAGACATAATATTATATAATCAGTTGTGTGAAATGAGATGGAAAATTAAGTTCTTTATGTACCTTAAACACTAACTTTTAGAACTCAGGCTTGCGTTATAGACTACCAGATTACTTTAATTATGATTATTTAAGAAAGACAAATAATATCCTTATTGTCAAACTTCTATCCCTTAAGTTCTCTCAAACAGTTTGCTTTCTTCATCTAACAGGCAGATTAGCCACGAAGCTTATTTTTACTATTTACAACCTAGACTCTTTATCTGGGTTTTCATTATCTCAGCAGACTTGCCTCTCACTATGAGCTGCTTCATAGGAACAGATTTTCTGCTGGACAAATTGACTGTGATACTGCTATTAGTTTCCTTCCATCTTCTGCATTGGTTATACATATTGATAAAACAGCAATCATAAACTGTATATTGTTTCTTTTTCACCTAGGGAGCTTGTAGTATCATAAGTAGCATGGAAGTTTCATGAAACAGAAGGTTTTACTGATTATAATACAGTTGTTTTTGTTGTGTGATCATATCTTACAGTAATATATCAATTTTTATTAGTTGGCCTATTTACTGAAATTCAGAGGCTGGGTTCTCACAACTTACAAACCACTAGTACAAAAGTTCATAATAATTATTATGAGATTTCTTCTTAAAATCCATAGTTGCAACATTATTGTCAGATGTGGACAAGTTTTGCCAAGAATTTGAGCTTTAATCAGCATTTTTTGTGGGTGGATGTGAAAAACAAAATAATTTTGTGGGCGTGAACAGAAAAATCACATTTTTCTCTGAACAGCTGTATAATAGCCACTTTTAAAAGCTAAGTAGTAAACACAGAAGGAAAGGGTTTCACACCATAGAATGTAAGACAAAATATTTCTGGCTTCCATATTGTGGGAGTTATTATAGAGCACAAAATGTTAAGTAAAAATTGGCTGTATGCTTGGACAGCTGACACTTCAAGAAATGAACTAGAAATCAGAGTCCTTTTCAAAGCCATGCCAATTGCCAACCACTTATGGCTTTGGAACTAATTGAGAAGTGAGGAGTACACACAAATGCTTTATGATCTACAGCTTGTCATACCTACATTTTGTAGAGATTTTTTTTTTCATAATAAAGCTTTTGTGTCATGTGTAAAAATCAGATTTGTTTTTAAACCCAGAAATCATATTCACCTTAAAGTTATTATATCACTCCTATGTATATGTAATGTATAACTGTAAGACAGAGTTGGTGGATAAAAGTAATATCTTTTGTTGACCAGTTATCACTGAAAAAACATTGACAAACTTTTGAACACGCGAGCTTTCTTTATATCTGAAACAGAAAAAGCATATTTCAAGGGCAAAGAACAGCTGAGAAAAATTGCTCAGAGTATTAGAAGTATCACATCTTTGAAAAGAAAGATAACTGCTAGATACAGGTAGAGGAGATATTAGTGAAGAGTGGGAGAAAAGAAATGAGAGATTCTGTTATATTTTTTTTGAGCAAAATAGTTGCAAAACCTGATTCAGTAATCTAACATGGATGTGTATCCATCAAGGATATTTTTCCATGGAAATACTTTGTAATTTTGAAAGAGTTGTCAAAAACCCATGTAAGGAATGGATTCTAAAAAAAAAAAAAAGACATAACCTGGTAAAGGTGTTTTTCCCTGGTGAAACACACACCCCCAGTTTAAAAAAAAAGCCCACACAGTCCTAATTTTATCTCTCTTTTTCACATCCAAAGCTATCCCCAGACAAAAGTAGCTCTTGTAGGATTTGTTTTCGATTTTCTGAAACTAGAACATTCAATAACAAAAAATGGAACCTAATAATCTTATAAACTACAAAATAAAAGTTAAAAAGAAAAATATTGAAGGATGTCTTATTGTCCTATTGACAGACAACAGGAAAAAATTGCTTCTCCTTGGTCCTGCTTTTTTGTCAATGATTTTTTGACCACCTGGCCATTTCTTACCTGATACAGGTTTCTCACTGTAATGAACAGTTTGGCCTCTGACTTAGGCTTGTCACCAGAAGTTTGTAGTTGCTGTATTACTGTCTAGTGTTCTCAGTGACTTTGGGGGCAAACTTCTTTTACTATCTCACAAGTATTGTCCGTAGCATGCTGAATGTTCTCAAGAAATACAAAACCCATCAATTTAGGAATTTAAATGTCTTCTGATTCTTGTTTTGTAAAGATCTTCACACATGGCTGCTTGCTATAGTTATTTTTGAACTTTCTCACAAATCGACCCTGCGATATTGATGCTAAAGGCATCTGATAAAGGCGTTTTTCCTTGTGAAAAAAAAAGCCAATGAGCAAAAATTACAGAGAAGCCACCATATATGGTGTTGTGAAAATCGGAAATGTGGGTTTCATTTGTTCCTTCTTCTGCATGATTCATTACAGGGACTTGATTTCATTCACGTAGGTGAATAGGTATTACGCAATTGTTCTTTTTAGTCTCCTATAAGAGATTAACAATCTGTGCATGTGAGACTATGTAAGTATGTAATTGGTACTATATCTGCCAATAGTGAGATGCTCACAGAAAATGTAAAAGGCTTACTTTCAAGTGTCTGTTCCAATTAATTTTCATTTATCATGGATGGATCAGTTTCAGCATGAAAGATTGAAGCAGGCAAGTCAGTAGCTAAGATGTGCAAGACCAGGATTCAGATCTGCTCAGAGTCAAGCAGGGAGGAAAATGAATCATGGTTGCAAACAGAGAATGTATGTCTGCTACTTGCTGACTGTGGGATTTACCCAAGAAATGTAAAACCGAAGTTCATTCTTGGCTGCTTTATTTCAGACTTTTCTTCCACTATTCAAGTGAGAATGTGATTTCTGGCCCCAAATCAAGGGCTGAGTATTTGTTTGCTTAACCTGACAATTTTTTTTTGGATATTTGGAGCTTCAGCTTGGTCTATGTGACAAAGCTTGTTATGTGTGAAGGAGGAAACATCTACCCAATTCCAAAACATAATCTCACTGGAAAAATAGGGTAGCATCTAAGCAAGATGGAAGTGGATACTTAAAGAGATGGATTGATCTCCAAGTGATTTTGAGGATCATATTCTGTTTAGAGAAATTGTTTTGCTGTTGAGTCACTTCTTAGCTGTATTCAGACCTTTGACAGGCTGAAAGCAAATAACTTCTGGTTCTCTCTGGCTCTCCTGAGTGTATGTAACATCAGAGTGCTGGTGGGTAGAAGAAGGAAAAGGGAAGAAAACTAGGATAGAGTGCAAAATCCTTTACAAAGTCTGTAAAGTAGGAAGCTTAGCACACTTTGTATTTTAGGATTGGAGGGAGATCGCTATTAGAAATAGGTACCTAATTTCTCAACCTTTTTTCTCAATAGAGACCGATGGAATTTCTTTAGAATTCTGCTCCTGAAATTAATAGGAAATAAAATTATGTCAATATTCTAGAAAGTTGGGAATTCTGTACAAATATTGATATTTGTGCTGTGCTGGATATTTATTGGTCACAGGATTCTTTCCCTTATTTGTTCTTTTGAGTGAAGATGTAAGGATCAGATTTTTCTGAAATAAACAGAATGTTATTCTTAAAATAACTGGTTTGATTCCTATGGGTAACTTACAAAGTAAGCTGTATAAACAAGAATATCCGAATCTGGTACTGACTTATCAAAAAATGAAAATATATGGGAGCATATTCATTTTCATTCTTTTCTTTAGGTCTGATATTTCAGGATTTCAATATCTGGCCGTAAACTGTATTTGAGACTTAATGATATTCTGCAGTGATACAAAATGAATTATTATTTACTAAACATACCTGTGTAGATGGCATTAATTATCTGTTGGCCTGATCACATTGTATTAGTATTGAAAAATTGCATTTATTTGTTTATTTATTTTGTATTTTCAGGTAGAGATTGAAAAGCTGGACTATCATTACTATCTGCCTTTGTTTTTTGATGGACTTTGTGAAATGACATTTCCATATGAGTTTTTTGCTCGTCAAGGAATCCATGACATGCTGGAACATGGTGGAAACAAGATTCTTCCTGTCATTCCTCAGCTCATTATCCCAATAAAAAGTAGGTGAGCATGTGGAAAAAAAAATCCCCAAAATTGCATTTATATAGTGTAGATTTTTGGCAAGTTGCTAATTAAGCATTAAAACATGACAGGCTGTACATTTCATGGAGATTATTGCAAACATGAGTAAATTGTAAGGTATAAGGCCAGAAGGCTTATGCGTTCAATCACTTGGTACGTGCAGTAATCCAGGAGAACAGACGGTATGCTTAGTGTTTTTCTTATTACAATGTGGCTCTTGGTCTTTGGAAAAGTGAAGTGACATTGTCTTACCTGATTTTGTATATTTATTATGTAAATCCATTACTGTATAAAACAGTTCATCTAAAACGACAGGAGAAATCAACAGCTGAAACTTATGGAATTATGTTTCTTCTTGTCCTTTTGTTAATTCTGCAGTTGTCTTATATTTATTCACTAGATATTTTTTCTATCATCATTCTCATTAGTTTGCATATACATACATCTATCTAAATTGGGAGTTCTGCCTGATTAATGAATGTTCTATGTAAAATGTTGGCATTTAAAAAAATAATAATTTTGAAGTTTTTATATATTCAAACATAGTTTTTTGTAGAAAAATTCTGTGAAAGGTAATAAATTATTTTAATACAAGTGTAAAACCACTAAAACTCCAGGTGTAATACTGCTAAAACGAAAACTTCTTTTCTTGAAACACCTAATCTTTCAGATATATTGTTTTGTCCTTTCCTGTTTCTTTAGATCAGTACCTTGAGGAGATATTATTCTGAACCATCATCCTTCTTCAGTTAGTATTATCATTCTTAAGTGTGCATGCTACACCTATACTAATAGATGCTCATATTTGTTAAACTTGGCTTCTGTTTTGTCATTGATCAGTAATGGTATCATTGCTGTCCTTTGTCCTATTTTCCTGAGATGATCCATGCTAATAAAGAACAAAACGGAGTCATTGTATTTGTGATACAGAATGAATAGGGTCAAATACAGTTTTGGAAAAGGGGAAAGGGAGTAGTAGGAGTAGTTTGGAGCCTGATAGTACTGAAATAATAGTGTCAGAAGGGTCAGAATTGTGTTTTTTTCATTCAATTTATTCTCCATTTAAAAAGATTAATTATAGATGTCTCTCTTACTGTAGATTTTGAAAATGTCAAAAGGAATATATAATATTCAGAATGGTTACTCTGTAAATTACACTTGTTAAAGGTTATAAAAACAATGTTACAATTTTTTCTCTCTAAAAGGGAAACACGTAAAGAGAGGAATCATGTCATTTCTTTAAATCTGTATTTCCAACACCACCCAAATATATTTATAGTAGTATCATTTTTTTTGAAAGCCGAAATCACTTCTTCAGAAAAGACTGCAAGTTTATGACAGCAGCTACTCAGTTAGGATTTAAAAGTCTTGCTGAGACCAGAATCTAGCTTAGAAACAATTAGCTGGAAGCTTTAGCTGTTACACAGCTTTTAGCATTAGAAAGAAACTGCTAGGTAAGGATATTTATATGGGTTTTAAATCAAGTCATAATTTATTATGCTGGAACACATTCAAGAATCTGCTAGCTAAATTTAGTTGTTGGTTCTGCTTTATTTTATTGTAGAGTGCTTATTTTTTTATTTAAAAAAAGCTTCTGTATTGGCTTTAACGTGTGAAGAGTCTAAGTATTATCAATGATAAAGGCTTCTTCCTAATTAAAGCCATATTAATATTAAAAAAAAAACCACTGCCATTTCAAGAAATCTGAAAGTGTGTACTCCTAAGAGTTTTTAAATTTACTATGACTGTAATATAGCAGTGCAGTCAGAGCTATACATTTCTGTGACTCAGCTGCATCCACAATAAACTCAGCTATGTTTTACACATATTACTGTCTCGAAAGTGTCCCACTGGGTGAGTTATATCTGATTAACCAGTCTTCTTCTAGACCACTACCGTATTTCTACTGTGAAAGAGTGAATCGATTGTTAGGCAAGGATATGATGGAGGGGAAAGGGATAAAAGAAAGACAGAAAAATAACTCTACAGATAGAATATTTTTAAAAGCAGTTTTCTCTCCTGCATGTTCATCAAAGGAAAACATTAGTAAAGAGCTGCTCTCTAAAAACATTTTAAATTAAATATTAAAATTCTGTATTATATTTTAATAATTTAAGGAGAAATCTATCCTCCACTCTTCCTTGCTTAAAGTTCACACTTTTTGAACACTATATTATTAAAGGTGAAAATTATATTATTTAATGAATCTCTGGGTTACTGTAAGCCCAAATCCTTTCAACAAATTTTCTTCTGGTTGTGCAAAGAGACAACAACTAACAAAAGGCAGATATTTGAAATTAACAGGTCTAGTTTCTTTCCTAAAATACCTGAAATATTATTAAAATAATATGGAAGAATGCTACTTAGTTGAAAAATAATTGCTTATTTTTGTTTGTCACATTGAAAGGCACTCTCTTTTTTGGAAATTCAGAGGAAGAAAAAAAATCTCAGGTTGGAGGCATTGATTTCTCAAAGAGAAAAATATTCAAAATATATTTTGATTTCTCAAAATAAAAATTCAAAATAGATTCTACCTAGCAGTGGCAAAACATGATAAAATAGTTTATAAATATAGTCACTGCATGGCATAAACCCCAGGAAAAACAAATTACCTGTATATGTCAAACTTGTAAGGAATCCAAGTAAAAATAAAAAAATGCTAAATCAGAAAATGTGAATACTTTAAGATGTTAAGACTTTTTACTCCCTTTCACAGAAGGTGTAGGCAAACCCATTGTCTGAGTTATTTAAACTAGAGCAAAGAGTCATAAATTGAGATATATGGTCAATAGCAAAGTACTTTGTAGAGGTATTATGAAAGTTCTGGTGCACAACACACAGCAGAATATCTTCTTTGGCAGAAAGATCCATGTTGTTTTCATATTGCAGACAGGTAAGAGGTAGAAGGAGGCTAATTTTTCCCCACATCACAAACTGCATTGGTGGCAGAGACAGAACATAACCCCGACACACACCCCTGGGGTGGCAAGCAAAGCAGCCTGTAGGTCATGTGAGAGTTTCCTTATTTTTAGGGAACAGAGGGATCTGTCTGGCCCTCTGTCTTTCAGTAATGCACTGATGCATCTTACAACTCACTTGTGGCCTAGAATTACCTATAGCCAGCCAAGAATAGCCAGGAAAGAGGTGTGAGGGTGAGAGATGCCTATTGTACCATGTGCTTGTCAATGGAAAACTCCAGAATTTAGATTCTGTGTGGTCATTATGGGAATGTAAAATTCCTTTTGATACTCATTTTTTGGGCAAATTATTGCTTTTAATATTACATTTGCCATAACAAATGCCGGATCAGAAAAGCCGTAAGTCCTTTTGCTTGCTTTCATTAGGCTTCTGCAACTCTGAGATTCCTGACCACAGGGTTCCCCAGATTCAACATGAGACACACATGCAGACATAAACACTGAGGGGGCAGGAAGTTTCTATGCCTTTGCCTGATATTTCTATGAGTAACATCAGGGACATCCAATACAGTGTGTGGAAGCACCTCCTCTCCTTTCAAAGGCAGTGAGCATGCTACCATTTGCATCCTCTTTGCTGGCAACGTAGTTGTGGGAGTTTCCAACCCCTTCACACACAAAGTGACCAATCATTCCAGCTCCTGCACCCCAGTTCATTGCAACTGACTTTTGCTAATGCAAGTGTTTGTGGAGCAACTCAGTGAATCTCACATCTAGATGTATTAAAAAAAAAAAACCAAACATCAAACCTGAAATAAAACAAAAATATTTTCAGAGTGGCGTTACTTTTAAACTCAGATCATTGCAATGGTCTAGTTTATAGCTGCAGTGTCACAAATGAAGGAATAGTATGCAACAGCACAGAATTTGGCGTGAGTAGAGATGATCAGTAGGAACATCTTGATATAGCTTTGCTAATGAAGAAAATAATGTGAAATTAAACACTTAAGGATCTTGGATCACCCACTATTGTTTCTACACAGTTGCAGTCAGCAGACCAGCACTTCTGATTGAGTCCAAAAAGAATAATCTCCATCCAAAGTTTTCCTTTTCGAGACTTTTTCCATGCTGTTAAAAATCCCTTCTGTGACATAGTAGATCAAGGATACCTTAAACTTTGTTGAAAATATTTCATTAAGAGAAACAGATTTTTTGTGAGTCAGATACAGAGAAATGCACAGAGCTGTCCTCCCTCAGTGTCACCTACTGAGTCCTTTTTAATGTTTAATAAATTTCTAAATGAAACTGGTTTCTGTTTTCTTATTCTTCACATTCTATTTGCCTGTAAAATGTGGATTTGCTGTCTTGGACAACAGTGTCGTTAATTCCCATTTAATGTCAAATCAGTGTCACTGTTGCATTTAGATAAGTAAGGTTGAACTTGTTGCTAGCAGTTATTCTAAGCACATTTATATTTATATTTATATTTATATTTATATTTATATTTATATTTATATTTATATTTATATTTATATTTATATTTCTATTTATATTATTTCTCCTCATATATCTCCACTGTATTTAAGAGTATTTAATAGTCATTAAATACTTCCTTATTTCACAGAATGCTGAAATATTTTTATGGAATAAATATGGTTTTCTGGGCTGTATTCTTTTTTGTTCTGTAAATCATGTAAGTTGATTTCTGCCACTTACAGAAAGTAAATTAAACCTTTAATGGAATTGTTATCTTCCTCCTGACTGACTGTTGCTCTTGAGAACGTGTTCTAGTTGTTACAATCACAGACTGAAAATTAACTCTAAACAAACTTGTTTTTATAGACTTAAAATGCTTTTAAAGAAAAAAAAAGTCTCTGATTTTTTAAAAACAAATTTGTCTTGATTCTTAAATACCAAAGCATTTCTCCCCTGTAGGCTCCATCAACCGGTACAAGTGATTGCAATTACAAGGTTTATGTTAGATTCTCCCGCTCAAAACTGGTCATTTCCGGTGGTTTCAAATGGTATAGAAACTAGCTTCTTTATTACTCCTATTTACTCCTGTCTATGAGGAGAAACTCTGTTTCTCATTCAATAAAGATAAATCTCATCCATGTTTGGAAAGCGAAATCTGCAATTAACATCTCTCACTTTTGAAGTTGGAGCTAGAGCTATTCTCTCCTGAATTTATTAATTTATTAATATTTAACATTTATTAGTACTGAATTTCATCTGCCATTTTATCACCAGTCATTCTGTATTGTAAAGTCCTTCTGCAGTTCTTCAGAGTCAGCCCTTATCTTTGGCATCTGGAGTAATTTGGTATCATCAGAAAACTTTGTTATTCATTAGTAAACATCTCTTCCAAAGCACCTGTGAATCTACTGAAAAACATGAACTTCGGCACAGATTCCTGCAAGGCTCTACTAGTGATACTCCTCCTCTGTGGCCATTTATTGTTGCTTTCATGTCCTATCCCTAAAAAATTATTTTTTTTATATGGAAACCATGGCAGTTAAACGTTTCAAAAGCCTTCAGTGAGGGACGTTATCAAATACCTTTCAGAAGTTTAAGAAAACTGTAGTATCAGGCTTTTCTTGTCCACATTGTTCTTCTTCAAGGACCTACAACACATTTAGAACACTATATTAGTTTCTGCAGTACAGATGCCAGTATTACTGGTCTTTGTTCCCCAGATTTTTCCTGAAAACTTTTTTAAAAATGGTATCACATTTCATTGATAGCAAAGCTGTTTTCATTGAGAGGATGGGTACTCAGTGCAGTTTAGTAGCTTGAAGCAGCACAGGGGAAGGAATGTACACCTAGGAATGGATGGAAACTCTGTAAACTGGCATAACCACTGAGAAGGTTTTTGGGACTCTATTCTCAGTGTATTCTTTATACTAGTTAATTAAACAGGGCCTGCAAATGTTAATAGAATTCAAGTTTTATAGGTGCTGGTCTAGTAAAACACTACAATTACAAGCACAATTAAAGCTGAAAAATAAAGCCACTGACTTTCTCTTCAGTATTCTGCTAGATCATGTTTCTTGCAACTATCAATGATTCAGTTATGGATCTTAGCCTTTTCTGCGCCTTAGGCTTTGGCTTTACAGGACAAAGTCTTTGATGACAAAATTGGCTTAAGGTTTTCACACCTAAGGTTTTCATGCCCCTATTCCTCCTTCCCATCACCTCACTGCAACACATCACTCCTTCAGAATGGAAGAAATATCTGTATATCTATATTGTAAATTGGATCAGGATCTTACCTGTCTTTAAAAAAGTACAAAACAGAAGGTTGTTATTCTGGTTTTTATTCACTCTTGATTGAAACACTGCATTTTGTAACAGCCTTCATTGCTGTTCTGTAAAATTAGCATAATGCTTCTGTTATATCAGTTCAGGTAGGTAAGTGTTTTGGACAAAATTGTCTGTAAGAGAAGTATGTATCACTTTAATCAATTGCTTTTTGAGAACACTTCATGTTAGCAGTTCTTTAAATCTGACTCTGTGAATTTAAGAAAAGAAACCTTGATCAACAAGATTAAGTAGATCACAACAATCGAAGCATCTTTATCCTGAGTGCTTGTTGCCCTACAAGAGACATGCTCTATGTAGCTTGTCCTGCTTCAGTTAAAGGATTTTCTAAAACAGGTGCCTCATTTACCAATTTGGGGGGGAGATACGAATGCAAACTAAATTGGTTTTAATCTTTGGTTGTGAAACTTAAACAGAAAATGGAAACTGTCAGTGCATTTCTAAACATAGATTCACAGGTGTATTTGAAAAAGGGGTTGAATATAATTAAAGGCCAGTGCAAATTAAACAGAATTAAATCGAATAACTTTAAGTTGATGAATCTGATTTGATTCTGTAAACTTTAGGCTATCAATGTTCTATCTGGGGAAGAATGTTCTGATTTGATCTTTTCTGTGAAAATACATTGTGTCATGGAAAAGATCCACTGTATACTGGGAGAAATGCTGTCATATTTCCTGGCTTATAAAATGTATCAATCCCAAAGATGGGAACTGTGTCTTCTATTATAGGCAACATCTGAGACTAAGATAAGGTTTTCCAAACTGCCACATAAAAATAAAATATAAAAATAAAAAATATCAACTTCTTAGCTTCTAGGTCTTTTTCTTTGAGATGTTAGAAGTGTTACTCAAGGAAAAGACTTTAATGTTTTAAAATAATAATTTCTATTGCTTCATATGTAAGCTGCTTCTATCTAAATGGATAAACAAACAAGTGGCATATATCTTAAGAAAAGTGTCTGCTCTTAAAGAAAATTAATGAAAGAAAATTCTAAATTTACATCAACTGCCAATAAAATTTAATGAAAAAAAAAATTCACTGAAGCTGTCAATGAATTGGTATTGTATATCAGCTCATTGCTAACAAGCTTTAATAAACAGCACTGTGAAAAACCTCCATCCCAAAAATGTTCAGTGTTTCAAATATGCTTTCAAATGTCATAATTAACTGTTACTGTGTCTTTGGATGGTAGAAACACAGAGCTGACTCAGATACTGAGCTTTTACACCGGATATTTAACCTACTAACATTTTAAAATTCTCTTTTATTTAAGAAAGTTATGATGAACTTCAGAAAATTCTTGTTTGGAAAACCTGTCACAGTACAAAATAAAATATGTTTGAAGTAAATACTTCATTCTATACTTGCATTGAGCAATTATTTAAGCTGGAGAGTGTCCTGGAAAAGTGTGTATCCTCATCATAAGCAAAATTGCCACATTTATGTACCATTAAAGGAGAAAACATCGGAACTACCAAGCAACAGAATCAATTTATTGGGTTGGGTTTTTTTTCAAAGTTGCTGTTTAAAAGAATTATACAATGCATTACATGTAGACTACATGACAAAAAGGGAAATATATACCATTGAGGGAGAGAAGTCGTCTAAAAACCCTTTAGGGAGTGGAAAGGTATCTTTAACCAAGAAGCAAACCAGTCATTCACTTTGCTGTTATTGTGAAGATCCACGTCTTACAGCAAACTTCTAGGTCAAGAGGCAACAACCTAGCATGCTTTTAAATTGGAATACTTTGGATATTATGTATGTTTCCTTCTTTAGGGATATGTAGCTGTACTGTGCTAAGAATTTTAAATGGTCTGCTTTATTCCTGTGTAAGGATACTAGTACTTCCTTCCATTTCTGTTAACCTCCGGATATCACTGACATTTTTCAAAATGTTGAAATGTACTTATTTCATATACTGCATTAAAATTTTCTTCCTGTGATTCATGTGGGAGAATGGTCTGCAGTGATGGTAGTACACAGAAAATAATTACCAGATTTTTTAAAATATAAACATATGTTTGAAATTGACGTATCCTTGGGGCAGGGACTGTCTCTAATTAAATGTTTATACAGTGCCTAATATAATCAAGCCAAGAGCTGGTTGACTGCTATGCATGGCACAGTCCAAATATTTAATAATAATAATAACAGTTCTGCAGTCAATTTGATCTTACTTTTAATATTTACAAGTGTTTTCCTAACACACACTGCAGATTTCTGCAGGCTTCAGGCTCAAATTCTGCAGTCTGTTTGATTCTACCGTATCCATCACTTTAGCACTCAAAATCTTGATCCAAATTCTGTCTTTTGTTTTGTGTGTCAAATGGAGGATGGGTTTCCCATTTTTGGACAAGTATCCAGCTGATTTTCTAGCAGGCAGATGAAACAAATGCCAGTACTACTGTTTAAAGTTCCAGCAAGCACCCCTACAGCACAACGCAGATGTAAGGAAAATTGCATGACAGGTTCTATGATGAGCTGTTCTTTGAAAACATTCTTCTGAATTCAGTGTGTATTCAGTTTGCTGCACTCATTGGAATGCCTTCTCAGTCATGAGGCATAATTCACACTCTTGACTTTATTAAGGAATTAACCTTTATCAGGACAGTCTTGGCTTCCACTCAAACCAGGGTTGTCTTTGCACAAGACAGAACTCTGAAAACAGGAAACTGTGAAAACCTTTGGGAGTCACCATCTGCAGAAAAAAGTTCTTCCTAGGGGTGGTTGGACAGCCACTTCCACTGACATGACACCGTCTGCATGCCTAAAAATAAGGTCTCTCTTTCTCTAGGACAGGTTCTACAATCAGGAAGAACTATTCCTGGAAGTGGGTACAATTTGTTGGTTAAGGATTAAGAAGCTGTGATTTCTGTCATGGATTAATTTTTATGTCCCTTAAGTTAATGATTAGTGTTCGTATGAATAATTAATTTTATTCATTTTATTCATGTTTGTATGAATTCATTCATACAAATGAATACAAATATTCATTCATGTTTGTATCAATAACTAGTAATTATTGTACTTGAAATAATTAATGTTAATTAATAATTAGTGTTAATGATAATTTAGTTAGCTACTATTTCTGTGTATGACAACTTAGTAATGAATAAACCTACATGTTGGAACCCCAGAGCTTCCTTTTCCGGTCACTCCTTTAAGAAAATGGATAATGCCTCTTCCTCTGTAAAAGAATAATTTCCTGCCTGGGATTTGGACCTAATCTTTAAAATTGTATCTGGGGGTCTCTTTCTCCTAAAGCAACCTTAGAACATCTACCCATGAAAGCATAGTTTGGAATAGCTGACCTCTTTGCTGGAACTCAGTATGACCATGCTGTATTGATGGACTTCCTGTCCACACATTAATGTGCTCAGAGACAATATGAAATTAGGTGTAGCCTGATGATTACAGTAGGGACTGGCAAATAAGAAGTATGGAATTCCGTCTGTATTATCATTTAACAACATTTTTTGAACTTGGAATCACCCTATGATGCACCCTATGTATACAGTACCTTTATACCTTGGACTCTCTAACTCTGTTGTTTAACAGTAGTTTTAGCATGCTGTTCATAAGCATGCAAAGAGGCATGAAGGGAGGTTACTTACTGATTGATTTTCAAGAGTTGTCTCTACACAGTACCACAACAAATCTGCCTTGCCCTTGCTTCGGAGCTTTAGCTCTGATTTTTAACACTCGGCAGGCATGCGATAAGAAGCAGAAGCGGGTGGGGCACAGTGCATTTGCTTAAAGAGATGGAAAAACTGACATTGTTCCTGTGTGAGAATACTATTCATTCCCTATGAAACAGGATTCCTGTGCACTGACAAAACTTAGTGCCAGAAATACTGAATCCTATTACTTCAGTGTGAAGAGGCAGTTCTTGAAGAAGTTGTTGGTAGCTCCTTTTCAAATTTTGGTATGTTCTTTACTATAATTTTTTCCAAGTGCTTATACTTATATTATGTTATGTTGAATCACATATTTATATACTTCTGTGGTTATAAAACATGTAGCATTAAACATGAGCTTATCTTTTATGGTTTTTGCTTTCCCAGTGCAATGATTTAAACGTCTATGTAAGTGGGCAGAACACTGGAGAATTAGTCCATATATAATAGCATACCAAATTTGACAACTGCTTCCAGCTGCATAATTTCAGAGGAGGTTTTATAACTAGAGGGATTTTGCAAGAAAAAAAAAATTATATATTTCAAGCATGACTCATTTTTAATTACAAAACAGAATGCAAAGTACTTGCTTTTAGTAAAATTAAAAGAGAAGAGAAACAAAAGGTATTTATGAAATGTCTTGGTGTCATAAGATTAGAAGCTTGAAAAGCTGAGAGAAAAATCTAAGTAAGCAAGACAAAATCTTTTTTTCTTTTCCTAGAATGTTTATCTTTCAATAAAAGCCTACAAGGTTTTTCTGTGTGGGTTTTTTTCCTGTAAACATTTGTTTCATTGTACTGATTCTCAGAATAGTAGGAATTGTTAGTTGAATGAATAAAATGATCGTGAAATAAATGAGTACAAACATACAAACACTGATTGTTGCACTAGAATGTATCTGTTGTCAACCTTTGCAGGTTGTCTTGCAGTTGTACAGTTCCATTGGCCCCACATGGTACTTACTGAACATTTATTTTTTATTTGTTTGGACCACGCCAGTATTACACAGGCAGCATGAGGGAATAATAAGCTGCATTCTTTGGGTTACTGAAGAGTCAGCACAAATTGTGGGAACAAATAACAATCAGACAAGGCAGTGTTTTATAACATCAGGACTGCAATCCATCTTTGGGATCTTTCAAAGCTGGGCTAATAAAGGCCCACTTACAATCCCCAGCAGAGTACAGTTTAATTAAATTTGTCCATTAGAGGACTCCTCCCCCTCCCTCTACATTTTAGAAATTAATTCTGCTTTCTGCCTGTTGTTCTTTCTACATCACAGATGCACTGAGCCTTCGTAACCGACAGGTCATCTGCATCACGCTGAAAGTCCTCCAGCACCTGGTGGTGTCAGCTGACATGGTAGGGGAGGCCTTGGTGCCCTATTATCGGCAAATCCTCCCAGTCCTAAACATCTTTAAGAATATGAATGGTGAGTTATCCTAACAGGCACTGTGTCTTTCAACTCCTAAGGTAAAAAGGGGCTTGAGGCAGGGTTAATTAACAATGTAGTTAAGATTTATTACTGTATATAAACTCAAATCCATTTGGAGCTCTAACCCCCCCCCCTTACTATTCCCTAAGGATGCACTGAAATTAACAATTTCATTTATTACTCCTTGCACGTACAGTTTATTTAACGCAGTACAGAAGCACTGAAGCAGTTCTATAATCTTCCAATAATTAAATTGTAAAGTTTTGTAACAGTCTTTTGAATACATTTATAAATTGCAAATGTTTTTCCCTTCCTCCAAGACATTAGTTCAGTCCAGCCTTTTTATTCCATTCTGTGCTCTTCACAAGAAATTCACTGCTACCAGCAGGCTTAGAAAAGAATAAAAATAAAAGTAGCAATCAAACTAATTAATTAGAGGGTCAAGAGAACTCCTTGTTGTAGAAAAATTTCAAGTTACATAATGTCTAGCAAAACAGTGAAGTTTGAAGGTATTACTGCTCACTTAGCAGGTTTTATTATAGAGAAATTTAGAACTAATTTGTATCTATAGTTGAGTATGTTGTTTTCTTTGTCGTGCAAACCTCTATTGCCAGTTTCAGTCTTTAACAACTGGTACTGTGAGTACTGTGAGTACTGTATACTGTGAATGCATTTACACCACAGTCACCAGCTGAAATCAACATGATGTATCTTGCTTTTGCCAAACTAATCTTTAAAATATTTTTCGGTAGTGAATCTATCTGTCCTTATCTGTTCAATTACCTACCAAGTTACTGACTTTAAAGTTTCTGTTATTGACGTGCAGCCATATAGATCAAAAGAAGTTAATTCCTCACAATCTTGCAAAAAAGGTTTTTCATTAAATTCATGGCATTTTAATGGTTATCTACAGGACTGCTTCCTACTATACTTTCTGTTTGCATTACTGCAGAATGTGTTTTCTTATACTCACTCTTTAGTGAGTATAAGATTCACCTCAGATTGAAAAATGCCTGTCCAAAGACTGACTTGGAGACTCAGATGAGATTTAGATTTTAGGTCCC
This sequence comes from Calonectris borealis, assembly GCF_964195595.1. Taxonomy (NCBI): domain Eukaryota; kingdom Metazoa; phylum Chordata; class Aves; order Procellariiformes; family Procellariidae; genus Calonectris; species Calonectris borealis. The sequence goes on from NC_134314.1 coordinate 77,700,967, forward strand.
TTTAAATACATATATGTCTGTGACTCTGTTTTACTTAGTGAGAAACTTGCAGTAACATATGAAATTCCACAGATGCAACGTGGTTCAGATGACAACTGTGGCTATCTAGAACTTGTGAGATGAAATGTTATGAATAAAATACGTAGGCTGAACTTAAGTAATTTCAGTAGAGCTCTTTATGAATTAGAAGATTCCCCCTTAACAGATCCAATTTCAGTATTGGGCACAAAACAAGACTGTAAAAAGAAGGACTCTCATTGATTAATGAATATACAATACAGGCTTTTTTCCAAATTTCAGCCTGAAGTAGCCCGTAAATTCTCTTGACTAGGCTTTTCTGCAGTCATTTCAGATGAATAATAGGGAAAGCTCATGTGTAACCAGGTACATAGCTTAACAAGGCATTAAACACATTCTAAATATATCCTAAGTTTTGATTGCATTGTAACAAAATAAAACATATTTTCAACATATTTGCATGACATCTGTGCTATGTGAATTTGTGCCTATATCAAAATACACTAAATCTTGATATTTGCATTTAAGAACTAAAAACCAAAAAGAAATGAAAAGTAATAGTACAAAATTAATACATTTTATTAAAGCATTACTTTTTTAGGAATAAATGTTTTGAAAGTTCAGTATTACCAGCAATGAAATGGATACTATTTCCAAGGCTTACCATATGAAACTGTTCAACTTATTCAGTACTTGCATGCGCGTGATTCTTCCACTGTCTCCCCCTGCCTCAAAAAGCTTATATTTCTTTCCTCCTTCACTGATGATTGACAGAAAATGTACGCTCCCTTCCTCCTCCTTTCTATCTCCCATATGCTTAATAGGCAACTGAGGTGCAGGTCTTTGTTCCCAATTAGAAGGAAGGTGTAGAGACAGTTCCAGGCTATTTTCTCCACTGCTTGGTCATACAGGTGAAAGATGGGGTGAGGGAGTGTACAACTTCTTTCTTCTTTTATGTATAGCTTGAGAAAGGAGGAACTGTGGTACATCTTCCAGGAGTTGTGTGAATGACAGTCTATTAAGTCTGACACTGTGGAATTTTGTTCAGAATTAAGGTGGCTGGAAGGAGCCATGGTTTAGTCATTGCCACCTTGCTAAATCAGTATCTATCTGCTGAAAGGAACTCTTTCCCAAATTCAGCAGCTGTGAATACCACTCTCACACTAAGCAAGCTTATAGTCAAGAGAACATTTAAAAAAAAAAAGTATTAATAAGACATTAGGTCAACTTACCTTAAGGTCAGGTTACCTGGTGATCAGTTCTGAACAAACCAAATAAAGTGATTCTTCATGCAGTGTGTGTGATGTGAGGCTCTGGAACTCCTAATCCCAAATTCTTTGGATACCAAAAGTTTACATGGGTTCAGTGGAGGCTCAGAAATGTCATAAAAAAAGAATCTATTGCTTGTTTAGTAAAACACATGGATCACCTCTGGCTCATGACATTCCTAAACCAAAACATGGTGGAAGCTGAGCAAGTATAGGTGAAGTACCATAAATGTTTGCCCTACATTCACATTGCCTAGTCATCTCCTTCTGAGAGACACACTTCTGGAATAGACGAGCGTTTGCTATTATCTAAAACATCCATCTTTATGTTCTTCCTACACTAGTCCCTAGCAGACTTGCAGAAAAAACTTAATTCCCATTGAGTTTAAAAATGTTCTGGAATATCGGTTCCTAAGAAATTTTATTCATACTACATACCTCTGATTTGTTTGAATCATGGTTCACCTCACAATATCAGACAGGCTTATAAATAAAACAGTAAAAAACTTGCATTGGTAAGATCTTAAGGTTAGGATGACAGAAACAGGTATTTAATAAAACAAATATAGAATGTAGTCTTAGCTTCAGCTTGTCACATGCTTATCTCTTGAGTTGTTCTTCAGCTGACAAAATTGGTAAATCATTGTTCAGAATTCCCAGTGTTACCTGAGCTCCGAATATAGTTTGAGAAGCTTTCAGTTCTGTCCCACTTAAGTCTAAGCTATTCTTTTCAAACTCCCGTCTGTTTCCCAACACAGACTACAGTTTCACAGTCACCAAGAGTGTTGTTTAGTTGCCATTGCCTTCAAGGGGCATTCTGTGAAAAAAAGGAGGTAGCCTTGATGACTCTCCCTGTAGGCAGCCATTTAGTGCAGCTGACTGTGATTCCCACCGCAGACTTTTACTGGATTAGCCAGGGAGTCTCTGAACTATGTAAATCCTCTTTTCTGGGATCTGATGTCTTTGGTGCTTAAAGACGATATCTCCTTGCTCCTATACAGCCTTCTGGCAAACTGCTTCTTAACCAGCCTCAAGTGTTCCTTTATGCAGAGTTATTAATGCATTCTTTTTAATTGTATACAGAATATTGATTATTCACATAAACACAGTTTTTCATATGTTCCTTTGCTTTTCCATTGTATATTTCACATTTCCACTTTTTTCTACTTCCACCTATTACCTCCAAATCACCCTGTCATTATTTTGCAAGCATAGCCCTTTTTGTAAATTAGCAGGTTCTGGTACTGATGTTTTTTCCTATCTTATGATGTCTCCCAAACATGCTTGTTTCTAAAAATGAGTGTCTTCATAATGATTATATTGTCTTGATAATCAGCAAAAATAGTAAAGGACTACTGACCTTTTGGAACAGAAGATAATCTAGGTATTTAATTTTAAAATTTTAGCACCTGTAATAGAAATCTTTATGAAAATATTTTTGGTCAATAATTCACAAAGGGTCTATTGACGACATCTGCATAATACCTTTTAGTGAAGTTCATTTTTCTTGTAGTTTCATATATCAAGGAAATAATTTTGATTTTGTTTTCTGAATTCTCTGTAATTTTATGGCAGTCTGTGAGAACACACAGTATAGATGGCATTGCTGTTAACCAACAAATTAAGATATGGCAAATATATTTTATCATTAGAGTACCGCACCTCACCAGTTTTGGGCCCCTCACTACAAGAAGGACATGGAGGTGCTGGAGCATGTCCAGAGAAGGGCAATGAAGCTGGTGAAGGGCCTGGAGCACAAGTCTTATGAGGAGCGGCTGAGGGAACTGGGATTGTTTAGTCTGGAGAAGAGGAGGCTGAGGGGAGACCTCATCGCGCTCTACAACTACCTGAAAGGAGATTGTAGCGAGGTGGGTGTTGGTCTCTTCTGCCAAGTAACTAGCGATAGGACGAGAGGAAATGGCCTCAAGTTGCGCCAAGGGAGGTTTAGATTGGACATTAGGAAAAAATTCTTTACTGAAAGAGTGGTCAGGCCTTGGAACAGGCTGCCCAGGGAAGTGGTTGAGTCACCATCCCTGGAGGTATTTAAAAGACATGTAGATGTGGTGCTTAGGGACATGGTTTATTGGGCATGGTGGTGTTGGGTTGACGGTTGGACTCGATAATCTTAGAGGTCTTTTCCAACCTTTATGATTTTATGATTCTATAAGGCTGGCAAGAGAGCAAGCAAAGGGAACGTGAATTCATCCCAGTGATTGGGGAATGCTCCTGAGATGTAGGAGCTGTTTGTCTAATCTCTGCAGACTGAGATGGGAGTAGCAGTCTCTAAGCAAGCTTCCCAACATATGGACTATTATGCAAATGTGCTACTATATAATATAAGAAACAAAAAAATTCATGATAATGCTAACTAAGTCTATTATGAACACTGTAATGCCACTGTAGTTTTCATTTAAATGTGTAAGTTAAATGTACTGTTATGAAACTCGTTTCAATCTTGTGAAGAGAGAAAGAAAAACATGTATAGACTCAAATGGAAATATTCTTTTTTTGAATCACAGAACCTTTTCTTTTTGGGTGTCTTATTTTCTAAGCTGCCTTTTATAAATCTGTGAGTTATCTGAGGTAAATACAATTAAGAACAAATAGAATAAGTTTATTCTTTTATGAAAGTAAACAGAAGATAAAAATAAAAAGAAAAAAAGGGAGTCTTCAGAGCCTGGAATATGCTATTAGGCTGTATGTATACCAGAATACTGTCTGAAACAGAAACCTGTTTATTAAAAAGATTAGACAGTTATGAACAGCAAATTTCTCTTGTTTAATTTACCTGACTGTTAAATGAAAATTTCATTGATTTAGTTTAACAACTATTTTATGCTGTCAAATCCAAGCAGTCTTAACAGCTGTACTACATCAATTCAGATATACAAAAATATTTTCATGTCATCAATTTAAATTATTCACTAGTGATCAAGAGCAGTTTGCAGATAAAATAATGTAGAATAGATGAAAACAAAATATTATTAGGATTTTCATGCCTCAGACAGAAGTATGGGGTGGGACTGCACTGTGGAAGGTACCTCTCCAGCATGGTAATCTCGTCTGTGACTTGTTTCAGTCACTGTAAGGCAAACAGTGGTAACAGGGCAGACTGAAGCCCAAGTTTCTTTTGGCCACAAAAAAGTGCTTTGACACTATCAGTAACTTAAAGCTAATGAACTTCTGACAGTCTCTATCTATCTAGTCAGTCCTTTAAAATAAAATTTTAGAGATATGACTGAGAATACCTGATGTAGCTGAATCATAGCATTCAAGGAAGTATGAAGCCACAAAGCAGAATTATACTGCATGCTTTACAGCACCTGAACTTCACTTGGGAAAAAACATTCTCTTGTCTGAAAGGTACTTCACATACTTTGGAGAACTCTATTTTACAAAATACAGTAGTACTAAATAGACTCTAAAGGAAGAAGCAGAACTTAAGTGTTTAATTGCAGAAGCAAGAGACTCTGCCTACAGGTAAAAGTGTTCCTTGTATTGGAGTTGGAGTATTTTCATAACTGCTTGTGTATTCCAGAGGCAGCGATGCTCCTCAGAGTTGTTCATGGTTATTAGTAAGAAGCAGAAATTATCCTTTAATGTGATTGAATATGCTCTAAAGAAAATCTCTTGCCCAGAACATTTCAACTGTTTGCTCCTTACGCTGGGAAATCCAAAAGTGCTTTCACAAAGAATGTCAATCCTGTTCTAAAATACCTTACAGTTTGCCAACTCTGTGTTCAGAAATCATGTTTCAGATTAGAAAAAAATGGATAGCTTGAACATCAACTATTACAAAGTAATGTATTTGAGGTTCTCTTCATTTCTCGTCTGAACTTTGAGATTACAGATTATTCTCAGGCAACTTTTCTCAGGGTTCCCCTGCTACTAAGAAAATTAGATGCTTTATCTTTTCTTTTTTTTAAATGGAAAATTGAGATTCCCACAAAATTAATTGATTCGTGGTTGAGATTTGGATAAAAACCACCTAATGCCATAAAGTTATAGATAAAATAAGGCATGTTAGTATACTAGTCATATCAGAGCAGCAACGTAAACTGTGTACTAAATCCAGTTTTTAAATTGTTGTTATGCTTCATTGTGACACTTATTCTTCATATTCCTATGCATATTTTGCAAGCTTTTTCATTACTTCCAAGCTTTCTTTGAATTCCATTTTCTGAAATCAGTTATGATTTCTGAAGTTTAAAAACAAAATTCTGAAATGGCTTTAAGGATACACACTTCAAAGGAATAAGACCACCATAACAACACAGATCTGAGTGAACAAATTAGTTTTCATGCATTTTCTGTTTTGTGATATACACCTTCAGCACAAGAGGATTCAGAATGTTCTGTTTCATCAACATTCAATGAAAAATATTGTGGGTTTCCCAAAATGGAGTCTCCTGAGCCATTAAATCACCTTTTTAAGCAGATAAGGATAAGTTGATTGCACTCAAAAAAAGTTATTATCATACTGGTGAGAAGCAAAACATATTTTTGTCATTCCCAAGTGTAATTAATGATATTATTTCAATAGGCTTCCTATGAATTATAGTTCTAAGAATATTTATTTAACAAATATACTTGAATGTTTTTAAAAACATCAAAACATTTTTCTTCTGTGAGATCAGCTGATGGTCTTTTAAAAGGTATTTTCAAAAATGTCTTGGTTTTTTGTCAAAGATCTCATCTTGAAAGCAAAACTCTCCCAAAATAATGTTTCATATAATAATTGAATATGGACTAGCAGGAAAGTGATCCTCAACAGTTAACAGCCGTTGTCTCACATATTTTGTGGCACACTGGCCAATCCCGACTTGTTTCAATGACCATTCTTGCATACGGAGTTACACAAAACCCACTGGAACTCTGAAATATGGAAATTAGAAGTTACCAAGACCCACCTGTATCAAAGCATTTGTTGCTTTAGTATCTTTAATACAAGACGTGATTTTAAGCTGATGATACAGTAAACTTCTAATGTATAATCAAAACCCTGTCAGGTACTTTATAACGCATTTAGAGAATTATCACACTTAGATCATAATTGCTGGGTAATTTCTAATTACTATCTAATTTCTTAGCTGAAAATACAGCAACAGTCTGTGTAAAATAAAACTGACTCAGCAGTGATTAAATTGATGTTGTTAACACTTAGCACTTACTTTTAATGTGTTAATAGTTTAATTAATTCAGCATCTTGAATTCTTGATAAAAGAAAAATGAAAAACTTCCCATGTCAGAGGGTGTACATTGCATCCAATTTTTTCTTTTTCCTTTTTGAGTTTTTAATTTTTTGAGTATGTTGACCCAAGGAAAGGAGGATTGTCTATTGGATGACACACAGAAGTGAGAGCTAGGACTTCTGAATTCATAGGAAATTCATGGGCAAGTAAAATAGTGGAAATGTCAAATTCTTCCTGTGCTTCGGTGTAAACATCTGTAAAATGAGTATAACCTCAAAGGGCTTGTAGGCCTCAATCAACATTTTGTTTGTCAATTAATCAGAACTTTTACAAAGTTCCAGGAGTGTGGGTATGTATGTCAGTGAAACATCATTTTCGTAAAGTTAAAAGTTCATATCATGCTTTGCTTTAATACTTCTGTGGGATTTGTGTTCCTGTAGGAAATAATTACCTTTGGAAATCCCATGTTTGAGGAAGATTTGGACATTCAGGACTGGACTTATGCAGAATTACATTAATATCTATAAGTCTGCCTATTCTGCATACTTATACCTGTCTTAATATCAACAGATAAGTATCTGGTCTCCAAATGAGACAAGGAGGTGCTTAAGTTACCTGAGAAGCCCATCTTGTAGGCATGCTTTGAGCGAATCTAATGCATAGCTGCAACATTAACATTAAAACACAGCGGGCATAGTAATTTTAATTTATTTTGCTTGCAGCTTTATTTCTGGCTTGTTTGTTGTTGGGTTGACCAAGACAGCCAATAGCATCCTGGCTTGTATCAGAAATAGTGTGGCTAGCAGGACTAGGAAAGTGATTGTCCCCCTGTACTCGGCACTGGTGAGGCTGCACCTCTTAATACCGTGTGCAGTTTTGGACCCCTCACTACAAGAAGGACATTGAGGTGCTGGACCATTTCCAGAGAAGGGCAACAAAGCTGGTGAAGGGTCTAGAGCACAAGCCTTATGAGGAGCGGCTGAGGGAACTGGGACTGTTTAGTCTGGAGAAGAGAAGGCTGAGGGGAGACATCATCGTGCTCTACAACTACCTGAAAGGGGTTGTAGCGAGGTGGGTGTTGGTCTCTTCTCCCAAGTAACTAGCGATAGGACGAGAGGAAATGGCCTCAAGTTGCGCCAAGGGAGGTTTAGATTGGACATTAGGAGAAATTTCTTCACTGAAAGAGTTGTCAAGCATTGGAACAGGCTGCCCAGGGAAGTGGTTGAGTCACCATCCCTGGAGGTATTTAAAAGACGTGTAGATGTGGTGCTTACGGACATGGTTTAAGGGTGAACTTGGCAGCCTTTGGTTAACCTTGGCAGTCTTTTCCAGCCTAGATGATTCTATGATTCTATGGGGTTTTTTTTAAAAATAAAATGCATGTACAATTGTGCAAGCTGGAACTAGAACCCACAGTTCTCAAATGCTGTTTAAGTGTGCAACTGCTAGGCATAAACTCTTGCTTCATCTATAATTTCTTCTTTGGGGAGGAGTTCTGAATTCTTTGCTGTACCTAACCAGGCTACAGCATGAAGGATTGTGCAGACTGGCGTAGATTCATCTAGTAAAGTACTAACCACAGAATCAGCTAGTTTAGCACATGCCCCAGTTTGATGAGATTACATCTCCATAGGTTTACAATTCCCCAGATGCGCCAGGTAGATCAGAACTGCACCTTCCATTCTGCAATTCTGATTAAAGCCCCCTAAGCTTTGGAGGAGTAGAATTTCAGACGTGCACCTGCACTTCTCATTTTCAATTGATTTGCTGTAGGCAGCTCCCTACGGACTTCTTTGTCACCCTTCTGAAGCTCCTGATTCAATTTGCAAAGAGCTGAGACACCTACATTTTCTCTCTAGATGTTGAAGCTTTCTTTGGATCTGCCCCTTACAAGTCATCTAGATTGTTAAAAATTTGACTGTTATCCTTCCAGTTAGGAGTTTTTCCTTTCTTCTTGGTAATTCATTTCTACGTTTTTCACATAGTTGGTTTGCATATAGTGGGACTGAGAAGTGATTTCTTCAGTTGGACTGGCACTGCCTGCTTCATTTAGAACTACTTTCAGAGTACACATTAAATAATTCTGAGAAAATATTTTTCTGCATAATTCTTCTTTTTTTATGTAGGTTTGCAAACAAATGTGCCTAAGTTTGAGGGGACATATGGTTTCAACTTGTCACATTTATTAAGGTAGCTTTTTTTTATTGTAAATATACATCTGAAATATGTGTTCATTTAATAATTCCAAGTGGATTATGTTTGTTTCTTGCAGATATTTTTAATTTATGTGTTCATTTAGGATTTCTGTTGTGAGAAGACTATTTCTGTGAAAGTCAGTGTGAAGTTGCCAAAATTGCAGAAATTGGCTCTGCACCTGGCTTTCTGTTTTCATATCAAATAAAAAAAACACGTAATGGGGAGAGAGGAGCTTGGGAGAAAGCTCCTTGGGAACTCATTGCTTGGATGACAATTTTCCTTGTGGCATCTCTCTCTTGCCCTCAAGGAAAACAGATTAAAGCCCCATGTAATGGAATGATACTGGTGGGAGCATAAATATTGCACTGTGATTAAACCACCAAAATACTCAGGTGATTAAAGTGCTTCAGGTCCTTCAGTTATTATTCTGTTATATCATTTCACCTCATTTCAAGACATTGCTTTTTTCATAGTTTTTGAAGAACACTCTAGGCAACAAAGTTGATTTTGTGAGGCCCATAGCTTTGGACTATTGATTCCTTTTTCTATATTGCACATCTGTCATCCTCCTTTTTAGACACACCAACAAAAACATGTATTTTTGTTATAATATCATCAGGCCATCCCAATGCTGATGCAATTAGCACATGAAAATCTCCGCTTCTTTGACAGGACTGTACTAGCTGAGAGGTACCCTTTTGACTTTTTTTGTTTGAGAATTAGGTGAACTAGATTAGACATTTATGATCAGAGCATTCGAATACTAGTATCTGCATCTAATCCAGAAACTTCTATTTCAGTTAGGAGTTATATTTTTGAAAAGAAACAAACAAACAAACAGACAAACAAACAGACAAAGAAACCAAAAAACAACCCAAAACACCTGTTTTTATATAAGGACTTTACACTTATACACCACATTAAGTTCCCTGTTATTTTCTTTTTGAAAGCTAAATTAAGCATATTAAACAATTTTCCTTATTTTAAAATAATAATTGCATAATGCTCATCTGTCTCCTTCCCTGACAAATTTAAAGTCTGTTAAAGAGGAATCTTACCAAAACTTTTGAAGTTGTCAACTATACAGTTTTTTACAAAAAGTGTAGACTTTCTATTTAAAAAATAGAACACTGCAAACTTTTTCTAGTCTTGGGCTGAAACCAAAACAAAAGAAATCATCAATTGGCACCAGAAAATATTTGTCTGCAGTTCCTGCTGCAGTTCTTCAAGTTTCATTTTGATGCCTCAGGCTCTTATTTTCCACTGTAGCCTGAGTTTCCATCCACATTAAATTCCCCGTTATACTCCTCATCCAGGACCTGCACTGATCACTGCTTAGTCAGTGGGTGCCTCATGAAAGGTGTAAACAAAATGAAAAGTCTGTGAAGCTGTAACTTCAATGAGCCATGGTGACTGAATTTCCAAATCAATATTTTCTTTTTACAGAGGTGAAACTTCAAATAACAAAATATTTGCTGTTCAGTTTTCCACTGAAAAGTAAATGTTTTCTGTGGAGAATTTTGGCAGAATTTTGGCATCAAAACCTCCATAACAAAAATATTTTTCAAGTAATTCTATTTAAAAGTACTAGTTTTCATTACAACTAATACATGAGGATTTCTTGCTAGATTGACGTTTCTCAGTCTTTTGAAGGTGTTGGAAAGAAATCTTATTCGGAAGAAATCTCAGAGTCATTTAACTTGTTGAAGAATTCCACAGCTCATCGTATGTGTGTTTGTCACAGTAATTTTCCATCAGCTACATTTAGGCTGGGGTTTGGAAACTCATGTAGTACTTTCATTTTCCCCTATTTTGTATGTCTGCTTGGTTGCATGCATAAAATCTGTGCATTTTAGCTGTTTATTTATGTATTTATCTATCACAGTTGTTAAAAAGGTAATTACAGAAGATCAGTGGTCCTCACATCACAAGATAGTTCTTCCTGGCCTTAATATTTATTACCTAGATCTAGTTTGAAATTTCCATGCCGCGTGACCATAGTGTTAGAGTTTGTTGTAAGAAATAAGAAATGTTAGTAACTGAGGAAACTCCTTATTCTTCTTATTTTTAATTCTCATGTTTCCTAAATGGGTTATCCAGATTGTTATTTTAACAAATGATCAAAGATCATGGGCTAATCTTGTTAATCTGGAATATTTTTTTCCATTTTATCGTTGAAGCTATTAACATCTTCCTTTTTTTTTAACATACAACTTCATGGACAATTTATCAAGTCTGTTTTAACGATTAGGCTGATTTTATATGAAATTTTGTTGTTAACTTTATGGTTATGTAATATTTTTTCCCCTTGTATTATATACTGCAACCACTTTGAATGGTGACTGACCAAGTGTTCTTACAAACAACAAAATCTTCTCTATACTCGGTTTCTACCACAGAACAGTAAGAACGCAATCAGATGCTAAACCAAGAAATGGTTGCTATTTTATCCTGAAATAGGCAGAAATTCTTTTTGTCATTGCCTTATCATTTACTCTATTACGCTGGAACTGTTTACCCCAGCTGATCTTGAGGGTAAATCTGAAAAATTATGAACATCCTTAGTGATTAAGACCATTGATTTAATTTCTTCTCATGCACTGTGTCAGATTTTTGTGATGTTTTATTTTTACACAGAATTGAACTTGAAAATGCCTGTAATATTTACCAGGGCACTTGCCAAGTGAAAAAAAAAATTCAGCCACAGTAATTCTCACGAACTCCAGTAAATGCTATGTTTCGTACTTCATCTTTATACCTGAAAAAAAAATGATTTAACTAAAAAATATAACTTAATGTGATATCAAAGGTTTCTTAAAGCCTTATAGAAAAACAGACTGGCTTTAAAAAGAAGTCTAATTATTAAGCTTGCTTGTTGAAAAGATGTCTAGGCTTATTTACCGGGCATAAAATTGTTCTAGGGATCAGACAAGAGAAAGTAAAAGAATACTGGGGGCAGAAATTAGATAAGAAAGCCTATGTTGTTCAGTGGCTGCCACAGCCCAACACTGTAGGATAACACTATTTTAATACCAAGCAAACCAGGCTTTGACTCCATCTACAAACTACTTCATAACTTCTAACTCAAAAAGACAGTGTCAGCTAAGACTGTGACGTCATGTCAAAGTACACTTACAGAACAAGAGATTTAATAGTCTTATAGCGAATTTCCAAACCAAATAGAAGGAATTTGGGAGCATGTTATGTATTAGTAGCTACACATTATTAGTAGGATGCTGTAAAAAAACTTTTTAAACTAAGAATCATACGATTGCCCCAAATCCATTATTTAGAACTCATGAAAGAAAGCTGGTCAAGAAAAAAAAATAAAAAAACTATGCTTTTATGTTCTTTTTGGTATTAGTTTGCCAGTAATGCACAAGCAAAATAGAAAAAGACTATAGATTCTGAAGGCAGTGTTTCAAATAAATATTAACAGCAGTGGTTTGTAAAAATAGATATATAAGCAGGACAAATACAATATATAGCATGAAGTGTCTTACGTTCTCATTCTGCTTTTTACTTGCTTCATTCTTGACTTGCTGTCTAGACTAGACCAGTCTTTCAACTTGGACAAGCAGTCATAATTGTAGATAAATTTGTTCTGTCTGAAGGATCCTTCAGATTACAACACATATAATTCATAACTATATATAGCAATTTTATAACAACTGTTTTACAGTAAATACAAATTAACTTGGTTGAAGATTATGCTTAAAACATACTACTATAACTACTTCAACTATCTTTTGTATTTGCATGTGTTTTTAAAAATACATTTAGACAGGCAGAGAATTACTTAGAATTTCTTTATTTTTTGAAGTTCCTGTTTTCTTCTAAGATTAGTCTTTCACAATACTTACTGTTAGAGTTTTGATTTAGATCACCCAAGTCAATGTCTCATCAAACTAATGTGGATAGCACATACCAATCTCCCTGGCTGGGGAACACATAACAATGATAGGGTTACCTGTTGCTACTATCTGCCTTTGACTCTCCATTCCACTGATCAGAAACTCATTTACGGCTGAATTAAATTAAATAGGAAAGGCCTTTGGCCAATATACAGAGCAAAGGTTGTCAAATGGTACAGTACCTCATGTGCCACTGCAAAGTACCTTTTCTACTTCTGTAATGCTGGATATTGGTTAAGACATTGATATTCTGAAGCAATTTCCTATAGTGCCAACAGTAATTGTATAACTTTTTTTTTTTTCACTCCCAATAATCCTTGTGTATTGATATGTTGTTTCTTGGTTTTTGTTTAATGTTCAAGTTCTCTGAGGCAGAAACAGATGCATTTCTGATGTATTTGTATAGTGTTGTCAATTATGAGTTCATGATCCAAGGTCCCTGACTAGGATTCTTAAGCTCTACAACAGTACAACCACATACCAATGATGTGGCGTTGAACTGAGCTAGGGATTGTGATTTGGAATTAAATGTAAGTGTAGTTTTGTATTATATAATACTCCATATATTTCTATTATGAGTATATTAAAGTATAGGGTAGTACAAACAATGATGATCAATTTATTCCTTGATATACTTTAAGTGAACAGAAATTCTAATTATACATAAATATTCAGAATATTTCTGTAATTAACAAAGTAGAACAAACAGACCACAAGTTCTAACAGATAACTTAGGAATGAAACTGGATCCATAAAATGGAAATTTTTGTTCAAAGAGTTTTCTTCTTCAGCAAACCTCACCTTTGTGTCTGTTTGTTTGTCAACCCTCTCTTTTTCTTCGAACATTTATCCCTATGTTTTATTAATTTCCTAATCCCGTTGCGCTTTATGTCAGCCTTGCAGAAGACTTGACTCCTATTTTTGTTTTTTGAGCCAAGTCTGAGAATAAAAAATTCTTTCAGTTTTACTGTTTTACTATTGTCAGTGCCTATGTGTAAGAAAGAAGATTCCTTCAGCAAATGCCACCAAAAGAAGTTAAATATATTTTAAGAATTAACTTTTCCTCCTCAAGCAAAGCAAATTGGGGGAGGGGTGAGTTACAGAGAAGAGAAAGTTTTTTAAGATCTCTATCCAGTATAGCAAAGTCTTAAGCTACATGTTTAATAAATCTGACCTTCCCACTATGGGAAGTATTATGCAAGAAAGTGGTAGAAATCTGTTTTGAAACTGAGAAAGAAAATTACCTAACCTTTTCATTGTAGAGGAAGTTTCTGAAATTACTGTAGTTGAGAGATATTTCCGTAGTTTTTTCTGAGGATGGTATTACTCCTGCAGATGTGCTTGTGTTGTGATTTGTCCCTCTTGTTATCAGTTTAGTATTCAGAAATTTTCATCTCTTCCTTCTTATTTTCTCAGAAGTTGTCCATCTGTGTGTGTTGTGATTTGATAAGCAAAGCAAGTATACTTTTCAGTCATGTTAGCTTCAGTGAGTGAGCACCAGAGGAATGAGAAGAACCAAGACATATGCAAACACACCTGAATCTCTTTAGGTGGCTGTATTTTGGATTAACGAGAACTATACACTAACAAAAAGCTACATTGACAAATATAACAGTGCAATGTTAAATGCTGATCTGTACTTTAAACTGTAGATTATATATTATATTCCTGACTAGCAATGGAAAGAGATAGAAGGTATTGAGAAAGGTTGCATATGTGAAACTAAGTTTCATCTTTGGAGGAACCTATCTGTCTCCACTGACTGCAGGGAGAGCCTGGAGAGGTTAGCCTTCTAGGAGCAAAGTTAGCTTTCGTGAATAAACTGTCCATGTGTTAGATTTCAGAGAGAAGCAGACTGTCCCAGTAGATTCATCTGTTGTCACAAGGCTGCCAGTTGCAAATCAAGGCTAAACAGTGGAGTGGTCATAACAGGCAAATCCTCATAGATGTCCAGGATTAAATAGTAAGGAAAATAAATATAAGGCAAAAGGATAATTTGAGTTGCAGGCTCTATAATAAAATCATTGTATGGTATGTTAATTAAGGAGCAGCACAAATAGGCATTATGAAAAGGCAGTTTCCCTGAGGCACAGGAGACATGCTGATCGGCCCTCAGAATCTCTTCTTGAAAGATCTTAAATTGGTTGTGTTCTTTTTCTGTAAAACGAACTCCCCCACACCTTATTTAACCACCTTCTAGTAATGCAAACACTTTGATGAAACCAAATATGAACGTGAATGATTTTGTCGCTTTGGAATACTTCTTATAATGTTCCTTGAATTGTGTAAACAAATACTTGTTATAGAGACACTACTGTTTCACAGGCCCCCACAGGATCAGAAGTGATTGGCATACACATACTTGTCTATGAACAGGAAAACTGAGAACCTACCATCTGGAATATTGCACGTGTAGGGATGAAACCAGAAAACAGGTTTTTCTTTAAATTTTTTTTTTTTTTTTTTGTAATGAAGGCAGTTCTATAGTGAAGCTCCTATTACAATATTCTTAGGGGTTTAGCAATTCAAGGTTCTGTCGAGGACATGCAAAGATTATTTCCTATCTTCTTGAAAAATAATTTCTTGATACATAGACTTTTTTATGGAGTCTAGAGAATAGGTCTGCTAGAACGGAATTTAGGGAGGGAAAGAAACAAGTAGCAGAAAATAAATTTAAACCTTTAAGGTCCCCTTTTGCAGAGGACCTCTTCTTCTACATATGCTTATCAAAATTATAGAAAGTATTCTTGCTACTCTGGCTGAAAGTAGTAGGTAGTGAAGAGTCAGTATTTCTTGTATGGAAACCCAAAGACACCCATGAAAGGGGTAGGAGCAGAGATTTGTTTGTGGAGGCCAACTGGAGAATAAGAATTTGATGTGTAAGTTAAAAAAAAAACAAACCCTTGATAACTAGATTTCAAAATATCACATAACTTGAACGGGATTTATAATATAGGTGTATTGCAGATTTAAATATGTCTCATAGTAGAGTGTGTGTTCTTGCAAGAAGAGTATTCCAAGCCTTTTTCTTTTTTCAAAAGGCTTTTCTATTTGGAAAATAATAAAATGAAAAAGTTCTTTACATTTACATTATAATATTCTTAATTGCAAGACAGATACAAAATACAGGTTGCCTATTTCTTTCAGATTCTGTCCTCTGATGCAGTCTAATAGTTTTAGAATTTACTGTTGTTTTTTTGGGGCTCTGACATATAATTCCAGCCATGTCCCAGATCTTTAGGACATCTCAGGATCATATACTGCATGTGAATATTGACTAAGGGCTTCAATCTGCAATCATTATGCAGATACTAAGCTCTGGAGAGCTTATTCAGAATTGAGGACTGTGAAATAGCCCGAGTGTCAAACTTGCAAAATAAAAAGTTGACATCACTGACTCCAATGAGAATTTTTCCATTTTTTGGCGTCATATTCCTTTCAAGTTAAACACCATATTTGTCAGCTGTGGTCTGTCTCTACTTTGTTCTTTGTATTACTTCTTAGAGGGAGCAAAGATTTTTTGAACTATAATTCACAAAGTTATCAAAACAAATAAAGTAGAAATACAGTCCCAATTGCTATACAATATGTGCTCAAATCTCTGTTTTGATAAAAGTAACTCTGAGGAGTAATATATGATACATGATTTATTTCTGTTTTGCTCTTATCCATTATAGCTGTATCTGTTCTTGTATCTTGCCTCAAATGTTATTACTATTTTTTATCTTATTTTTTCATTACTAAATATATATTTTAGCTCCATCAGGTTTTGTAAGCATTTCATATATTGCACAAATACTGAACATGAGTTATGTGAACAATCAGTAACTTATTAATTTAAACACTTCAAAATGATGTTTCTTTAGGAATATTTTCAAGTGACATTTTTAACACTAGCAAGATTAGGGAGAACTAAAAATGTGAACATCTACATTGCTGACATCATGATGACTGTGTAATGTAACATATCTAAATGTCCATGTTAGTATGTGCTGATGTGCAAAGCTAGGGGCATAGAAATACCCTAAACTAAGCATTGGTTGTGTACCACAGCAAGTCTGTTGTTGTATGAACTTAACTCTGGTAAATCTATATTGGAATACAGACAGCAAAACCTATCAATACTGCATATCATTGCATATTATTTTATGTGAAGTATTTAAAACAGAAAGTTTGACTGGAACAGAGTTGCTCTGAAATATATACTTAATATATACTAATGTACATCACATTTACCCCATCATCTCTCAGGTGATTTTGTTTTTTGCAAGGATGATTGTGGGTTTCCCTAGAGAATATTTTTTGAAAAGTTATTAGTGATTACAAAATAATCACAATAAAGTAGACATACTTTAATTCCTTGCCTCTTAAAAAAATAAAAAAATCTGTCATTCTGAAATCTTGGTATTAGAACCATGTTTTAACAGCCTGGGAATGAGTAAATACTTAAAAGTCCCACAAATTCAAATTAGTGAATTAAAACAAAAATGGTTGTATTCTGCCTTCATTTAATAGAGAACTGATGCAGTTCCACAAAGAAAGATTTAGGGTGCTATCACTATCATTACCTCATGTGCCTATGAAAGCAGTAACAGAGACATCACTGTTCCCAAAGATGGATACCTTAAACACCTGTATTTAGGACAGGATTTTTTTAGGCAGCAAGGCAAGGTTTATTGCTATACATGATTTGATAAATAAAAGTGAACTTAAATAATAATTCAGAGAGTCTGGAACCGTATTTCTTGGGATTCTGATTTTCAAATTTGAAGTGCTGATAGTTGAAAGAAACTTGCTAGACCTCTTTTTCCTGTTCTATTTAGATATTTTAATGTGTTCTGCATTGCCTTCATAAAGCCATGTTCTTCAGTCTCTTTTGCTCACAGAAAAGGAAATTTAATTTTTGACCTTCAGAGTGTAGAAGTTAAGTCTTCTTACTATATCTTACTATATCTATATATACTATACAGAAATTAGCATATGTTATTCATACACTGTATGATATTATACAGTATTCCCTGCTTGGTTTTTTGTTGCTTAGCTTCTACGCTAAAAACCAGTAGTGACCAATTTTTTTTCCACAGTGTTTGGACTCAGGCTGCAGGGGAGACAATAAGACTATATCCTTACTGCTGAATAAAAAAAGCTCAAGCACTGGATCCCTGATCCCTGATCATCCATGTCACTTAACTGTTAGCACCGTGCCTGGCGTGGATTTGGCCTGTGCCAAGTGGCGAAACTGAGGCACATTTTTTGTGTCTTCGTACATTTTTTGTTTATAAATCATTCTTCCAGGGATCATTCTTCCAGGAGATAGTGTGGACAAAACTTTGGTGACTTGGCTACCTCCTTCCCACAAAGTTTTTCAATACCATTGCAGCATGGCACCACCCTCAACCCCATCCTTGTTCCACTCCTAGTTTGCATGCTATGTAAATGCCACTCTGCTGGGCTGCATTAGAGCCAACTCATTATTTCAGACACTTTGAATTAAAGAGAGCACTGAAACCATAATAATCTTTTTCTGAGGGTCAGATGGATGTCACCTGGGGCTCAAGAGAGTGCCAAGTGCTACGCAGCATGCTTTTGCCAATTGGTCCCAGGAGGATAGACATAGTCCAACAATTTATTCCTTCAGTAACGAAAAAGTTACTTCAGTTACTTCCAGGACAGTTTTAATTTGTTTTAATGATTGGGAAGTGAATCTGAGATAGCTTCATGCTTTGCAAGTACTAATGTACTACTGTGTGAATAATTCAGTCCTTTTTCTGTGAATTTAGCGTCCGATATATCACACCCTTTCTTTGTCCCTTCCCTACAAATGAAGCAATTTTGCAGCCACCTTCTACCAAAACCAGATATGCTAGGGTATGTTTGGGTAGAGTGGAAATGTAGGTAAAAATTGGCACAGAAGGTTACTCTGTTATTTCTGCCACTGTTACACTGGTGGAGATTCCTGGCACTCATAGGGGCTCTCCAGGGGTAGTAGCCAGGTCTTTTTGCTGTTGATTTGCAAATCCCCCAGTGCAACAGATTGGTACAAGAAATCAAGACTCCCTGTCAACCTAAGTTGTTAAACAAGCAATGGTCCTCAAATATCATCTTTAAACTGTCTGCATATCCTGTGGCAATTTAAAAGGTTTGTTAAATGGCTGGAATATATGCAGATTCTTCATTGATTTGTTTTGTTTATGTGTTTGCATTAATTAGAAACAGAAGTTCAGACTTAGCAAATATGATAAAAAAGTTGCATGTTAAAATGTTTGGGTTTTTTTTTACTAGTAGACAACTGTGTTTCAGTTGAGAATCTGGGTACTGCAATAAAAAAAAACTATATCAAGCCTTTTTTGTAATAGTTAATTTTGAAAAACAATGGTCAGTTAACTTGCTGTGCTCTGTTTTGTTTTGTTTTTTTTTTTTCTTTTGATCTAACAAAAGTACCTCTCATTACTGCAGAGAGAAATATATTTGTTCTGCTCACATGACTGCCACTAGAGATACGTAGTACATTAGTCAAAGGCAGGATTTTGCACACATTTACTCTCCTGTGATTAATATTTAGCATGTTTTGTCCATAGAATCATAGAATCATAGAATCATACAGGTTGGAAAAGACCTCTAAGATCATCGTGTCCAACCGTCAACCCAACACACCATGCCCACTAAACCATGTCCCTAAGGGCCTCATCTACACGTCTTTTAAATACCTCCAGGGATGGTGACTCAACCACTTCCCTGGGCAGCCTGTTCCAAGGTCTGACCACTCTTTCAGTGAAGAAATTTCTCCTAATGTCCAGTCTAAACCTCCCTTGGCGCAACTTGAGGCCATTTCCTCTCGTCCTATCGCTAGTTACTTGGCAGAAGAGACCAACACCCACCTCACTACAACCTCCTTTCAGGTAGTTGTAGAGCGCGATGAGGTCTCCCCTCAGCCTCCTCTTCTCCAGGCTAAACAACCCCAGTTCCCTCAGCCGCTCCTCATAAGACTTGTGCTCCAGACCCTTCACCAGCTTCGTTGCCCTCCTCTGGACACGCTTTGCACGTCCAGTGCAATTGTTCACCAACATTATGAGAAAAAGGTCCCTTTTGTGGCATTATTTTGCGTAGTTAGAACGGCATGTGATATGTTGTTTATGTAAAGGAGTCACTTAGAGGCCATGGGTCCAGTTCTCATACCCTCATTCACACTGAGGCAATACTTTTTATAGTTATTGATCCCAAAGAAACAAATTACCTGGGGGAGCCAGGGGATTTCATAAAGTGAAGGCCTGTTCAAAATCTTAACAAGAGCAGAATCTGGTGCTAACCAAAGCAGAAGTGTTTAAATGCAGAAGCCCACATTATCAGATGCAGTGACAGTCATCATGCCATAAATTCATTTACCTGAACACTAATTATATTAGTTATGCATATATTAATTATAAATTATGTTTATAATTATGTTATCTTATATATATATTAATTATATATTATGTTTCTTTTTACATAAAATTATCTTCACCTTGGAAGTGGTTGTCAGCATACAATATTCTTTTAATTCCTATTAATTAGACTTCTGTGTAACACCTGTCCCTGACCAGCCTAGGAACAGACTGTACCTTTTCTACTGTACTTTGCTGGGCAGAAAACCCATTTAGCTGCTGCTATATCATCATTATATCATTAAAATATGATGGTTTATCTTCCACAGTAGGACTGCGTGTGTTTTGAATATGAACAAAAGTAGAATTTTATGAATTCTTGCAAAATGGCAGACAAGTCCTTCATTGGTTTCAGCTCTGTCTCTAGGTAACTCTCTGGTCTCAGGAATTTTTATATAATTTACTACTGGATTACTTCATTGCTCTTCTTTCAGGATGAGAGTTCCTTTGGAAGTAATCTCTTCCACAAATTTGTGAGTTCCCACTGTGGGTTGGGGAAGTCTCAAGTATAGGCAGAAACTGGGAACGCTCTTAAAATCTGTCAAACATTTGGGATTGGGATGCAATGTTTAGCAGTTGGGTGAGTACATATGTGATGAAATGACACTGTGAAAATCGAGAGTTTCTTGCGCAACATCTATGAAGTGTATAAATTCCAAATATTAAAGACTATAAATCACGAGAAAATCTACAATGATCCATATTGACCCATAGCATAATAATTATTGTTAAATGTAATTTAGTCTTGAGTGAGGTATTAATTTTATTTCAAGACTTTACTCAGTATGGAATTTATTTTAATTTAAAAAATTACATAAATGGTAGCATTATTGGAGGGAAAATATTTTTGAAGAGACTGTTATATTAGACAAAAAATGACCTTCAAGTTGCAGTGCAGGAAATAAAATCCTGTTTTCAATAGTAGAGTCTTCTATTTCAAAAGTAAAACAGTCTCATTTCATGTCCATCTCCTTTTCATTTTTTTTTAAACTTTTTTTTTAATAAGGTACTCTGCTTTCAAAAAGAGAAGAGAGAAAGATTGCCATGAAGAATGACATTTCATTTTTCCTTTGGTTAGATCTAATGTAGATCTAACCTACATCTAGAAGCACAACTAGAAACATATTTTTTATACCAAAATCATATGTGTGAACTGGAATTGTATAAATTTAGTTTAACTTAGATGTTTCTACACTTCCAGTTTGTTTTCATCAGTATTTATGCTTTCTCATTCCCGAGGACTAGCAGCTATACCCTGAAGTTGTAGTTAAGTGCGGACTTTTTCTCCTTCTTTCTAAGAGGAAAACATTATAAAATCCAGATTTCCTCCTTTAGATATGAGAACACACAAAAAATCTGGGACATTTTAGAAATCTTCATTAAAACTCAAAAAATTATTACTCTTTATGTTGTTTGTATAAGCATTGTAGTTTTGTAAACATTATGGAATTTCACTTACTGAAAAATTTTAGTTGAAGGGCCTCTGGTTCAGTTTAAATGGCAGCTTTGTTTCAGAGTAGAATAATACTTTAAGTCTAGGGTTTTTTTTTTCTTTTTAATTCATGACTCTTTGAGTCATTGTTTAAAATCTAGTGCTGCTTGCAATGTCATCCGGGAAAGAATGTGACAAACAATTCCCTACTGTTGTGTAATAAACTTAATTTCTTATATATACATCCTTATTACTTGTTGATTTTGCTTTATATATTTGCCATTTTATTTGCAAATGTTTATGTAGCAAATCAAAATAAATATAATAAATTGTTATGATGTTGGGCAAAAGATGTATGTTTAAGAATCTTTATAATTTGTATGCTTTTATTTATTTATTTGTTTACAGAAAAATTGAAACACATGTAAGCAAATCCTAAAAAGATTACTTACATTTCTGTATTTTTAAGCTATTGTTAATTTTCCTTTTTCCAATGCTTTTAATTGTGGTATGTGAAATTTAAAAATCTGCTGCAGCAGTACTGGAAGATGAATTATAATGGTTCTTTAGCCCTAAATAAAGCATTTTTTTTGTGCACAGTTTTTTTAATATTTATTTGAGATTTTAAGTGTTTACTCAAATGGCAAACTGTTTCCACCACATTACATATCTGTACTTTATTCTGTAGATGATGAAGAGCAGGGATTAAAATTATCCTGGTGATATGATTTTACATGATTAATTGCAGGTGAAGATTAGAGCCCTGATAAACTAATTACCAGAGAAGCTCCTCGATGTGCCATTTTGCTATGCAGGGTCTAATAAATAAAAAGTGATTGGAGAGGAATGGTGATGACAGGTTTTACAGTAACAGAGATTACATTTTCCTCTTGTTTTTCAACACTTTTTTTACTAACTTTTGTTGCTCCTTGCCTTACATTTCTGTCAGTTACTCCTGTGCACAGTGTTTAAGCACTGTCCTACTAGTTTTGATTGACTGACAGTAGGAAAAGATCTAAAACTGTTTTTGTGGACGTCGTTGTATGTATGCATATGTGTGTGTATATATACTTACACACACACACACACAAATGCACATGCACAGGTGCTACCCTACTCTTCTGGAAGAAATTTCTTACTTTTAGCTTGTAAAAGTGTTGTAAAACTTGCTTATTTGGAGTCTGTGCCATATCTCCTTTGAAAAGAGCATGTTGATGTCAGTTGGGGACTAGAAAAGGTGGTACTACGGTGTTGTTTCTGGACTATGGACAGTTTTCCACATGTTTTGGGGGCTGGTGGGGTCAAAAACACTGGGACAAAACCAAACATCTGTGATTCCTTCTGTTCATATAGCCATCTCCTGCAGTAAGCAGATCTCAAAAATTAGAATAAATTTCTATACGATAACATAGATATTACATGAGAATCTCTTTATCTTATGGATCATTGACAGCAATGTAGCATATGTTGTGCATCTTAAAAACCAGATCCTTAAGTCATCAAGGTGCCTGTTTTTTCAAAGTTCTGTTTTTTTATGATATGCTGCATATTGGAAAGGAAGAATGATACTTTTCAAGTACAATGTCCTCCACAGCACACCTTAACTGAAATCTAGCCAACTGTTACACAATACTTATATCTGTTTGTGCATTTCTTATTTGCCTGAAATATTTTCTTACTTTGATAAGTTGTGTCTTTATAAACTCATATCTACCGATAGTTTCAGATTTTAGCAGAGAATTCTAGGATTACCTACTGCAGAGAATATTAAAAGTTTTATACATAAAGAGAAATTGCCACAGAATCCAGTTGCTCAGTCTTACAGTGTCTTTCAGGCATCCAAAGTCATTATTAATTGACCTTGGTAGCTTCATTAAAAAGAGATAGAACAACTTTAATGTGTGTGTCAGTACAGATGGTGATAGCCCCAGAACTGTTGCTTCAAGCCAGAGATCACAAGCTATTTAAAAAGGAGCATATCCCTCGATATACTTCCTACTGATCATGGTCCATTAACAGTACTAAGTTCCAGTGGGAGAGGGGGGCTAGTCAAGAACTCTGCTTGGCTGCTTTAGGGCAGAGCCTTGTGTTACGCAGTTTACTGCACTAATTATATACTCTTGATGAGCTCATTAGAGGACAATAAAGGAAAATGAAAACAGTTTGCAATATGTGTGGTCAAATTAGCCACACGGAGAAATTATGGTTTGTACTTAAATGCTGTTTAGAAAGTGTCCATTAAAAAAAATGTAGACATTCATGTATGTACACTGTAATGATGCCTAAACTAATTTTCTTTAATGTGTTTATTTTTCAAATTGGGAATTGGACCCTGTTTCTATCTGATCAGAATGCAATGGAAAGATTTAAATGAGACAAGAGGATATCTACAGCCATGTACTTCATGGAAGTATACTTCATGGAAGTTGTTCATTATCCAGATTGGAGTTGGTGGTCCATTTGCAACATTTTTGTTTTTACAAAAATTAAGGTTGAAATCTTGTCTCCATTAAAGAAAAAGACTATTCTTAAATTGCCAGACTCCACTTAAGACTATCAATTTAAGACTATCCACTTAAGTCTCCATTTAAGACTATCCTATATGCACTTAAGTGCAGTTAGGAATCTACTTTAACTAATTAGTGGTAATTTGAAGAAAAAACATTTTAAAGATTTCATTAATAAACACTGTATATATATATACACACGCACACTATTTCATATACAAAATATCAGCATGGATAGAAGCTGACAGTGGTACTTAAGTTCGTAGATTTTATTGACCTTGAAACTGCAAAGGTTTTTTCTTCTCTGTAGGTGTACAAAAGTTACTGCAATTTATAAATGGGGAAAGTACAGTAGAGGTAGACTTGTTTTATGACTGCAGCCAAATCAGATCAAGATGATGCTACAGAAGACAAATGAGGGACCTTCCCCCAATTGGCTTAGAAGTTGGTATAGTTGCATGTGTCATTGTTCCTTGCCCCGAGTCTGTCAAATACCTCAGAGTTTAAAAGTCTTTAATCTGGTTCATTATAATCGGACTTGGTTAGGAAGCGATTCCATGTGCAATCATACTGGTAAACTTGATGGAGGGAATTACTTTCAGTGAGGGTTGGGTATATAATGGGTATAATGACAACCGAGAGCTGGCAGCCTATCCACCAGGCTCAGCTTAACCAAAATGGAGTGTGCCATTATTGCATTAATTGCTCAGGATTACACAGTCAGTGGCAAAACAGATACCTGGTGTTTTGACCAACAAAATTAATTTCATGTAACAGTTTTCAGCAAAACGCATTTGAAATTTCAGCCCAATTACAAGACTAAATTTCTAAATGAGCCCTGATGTGCCTTGACCAATGATTTTATAAATCATTGTTATCCTGAAACTTTTCTATTTTGTTTATTATAGCTTTTTCACTACAATTGTTTTCTCTCTCTTCTCTTTGGTCTGCTGTAATGAAATTCTTTCAGCATAAGCTAGAAATATCACATACCTATGGAGTCAATACCAGGTTTTAAGTTTGGTATCTTTATTCATATAGGCCTGTTTCATTAAGGAAATAATAACTTGATAGTCCCCAGAAATGTTTTTTTTTTTTCTGCTATTCTTTCTGAAGCAATCCAGTAACGTGAAAATTTGGGATGAACTTGTTATCAAGAATTCTCACTCATTTATCAATTTGATCATTTTCCAACTGCTCACTGCATTTGTAGCCGTAATATTGACACTAGAGTAATGCTTATAAAAAAACACTTTTCAGTTTTCAAGTGAGCTCTCTCTCTTGATTTCTTCTTAGTACTGAAATTGGACCAACTTTCGTGTTAGAAGAGCTAATTCTTTCAATTAAATGTAGAGAAGTACTATTTGTCATTTGTAAGTTGCCCAATTGTAAAATAAAAATCTCAGTAGATGCTTTGAGGGTTATAATTTATTTTCAGAACTTAAATATATCTTGAGAAATAAATGTTAAAAGAAGTAAGATATTATACTTTTTTATTGTCATGAACACAGAATTATGTCAGTGGGAGAACATTGAATTGCATGCAGGATGGAAACTGGTTGAATGCTTTAACCATTGTTGTAACCAGAAGTTGGGTTTGGTTTTGGAGTTTTTTTATTGTTGTTGGGTTTTTTGACCCCCAAATTAAGATTGATTCAAACTAATTGTCTTTATTTATTATTACTTCTAATACCTAAAATTTCTCCAAAGCAAAAGTAATCAGACAGAAAAACAGATGGAAAAATAGTCAGAAGTGAAACAATGGGGCACATAGCCACAGCTGGATGAGTGTAGTGGGAATTGGGGCCCCTAGTTTGCATGAATCAGGTACAGATGTCCATTAGTCTTAAAGTTCAGACAAGCAGGCGACAAACTTCTGCCATTTTATAAGGTGCAAAGCATCTCTTTCTGATCAATGCTATATAACAGTAACTCTGTTGATACAAACAAGAATAGAATAGAAAGCAACATAGCAGATTGTATATTGTCAGAAATATCACCATTTTGTGTATAATACATTTTTATATACAATATCTAGATATGCATCAGAACTTCTCTTTTTTTCCCTGCTTTTTTATGTAACTCAATCTAAGAATTACTAAAACATAAATAGTGTAAAATTATTTTTAAAATGGCATATGAATGCAAGTGATATGATAACATTGGTAAGTTGTAAACTTTTTATTTAATATAATGCATAGGTATAATATTATATACCTCTCTTCAACAAAACTTAATCTAATTTAATTTTAATTACAGCTGTTATTATCATAAATTTATTAAAGATTAATTTCAAAACAGTAGACTTTCCAGGGTATGCACTATTGTACCTTATCAGGGTGCATTGTGATAACTTGTGAAATAGGAAATCAGAAAGTACATCCTAAAAAAGGAAAGTCCAATTTATTTATTTTGCTCAAATACAAATAAACGAACTTCCATTTGTAAGCTGGGAACAATAACTAGGCAAAGGTTCAAATTGTGAAATCATGTTTTTATTGCAAAAGGGTTTTTTCTTAAACATTTACGGTTATGGATTATGAAAGAAAATTGTCTCAGTTTTTCTTTGGGATAACTGGACCATTTCTTCTTCTCCACTAATTACCCAAAGTTCTTTTAACGTTAACTGAGCCCTACTGCATTCCACAAACCAGATCATTAACTGCACAAAAAACGTGAGAGCCTGTATGAAGAATGCTATGTATTCTTTAAAACACACCTTTCTGTTACCATTAGACTAATTTATTGCCCTTTTTCCATTCCTGTGCTTGGTGCCTGCTCTGGGTGGCACTGCAGTCCAGAGAATTCTTCTTTTCTGTGGTGGCTGGTTGTAACTGCAACATTAGTGGACTCTGTGGACTTCCTCTAGAGGCGCAAGTGGGAGTCAATAGAGAGAGAAGGAATAGGGCTACTTCAGAGATGAACTACCAGAGAAAATGGCTGCCTTATACTGCATAACTTTTTAGTACTTGCTTTTACTAGATTTCTTCTCAGTGTTCTCATAGCTTTGCTGCCCATCTCTTACAGCTTTAACAATTTTTTAAACTTCGATCATAATTTCCTTCCAAACTCAGCAACTGGAGAACAAATGTCAGTCTGACCCAGTTCTCAACAAGGAAGGATTCCCATTAACTTTAACTTAAATGAGAATTGGATCAGCCCGTAAATGAACAATTTGTATTGCCTTTTAATTAAACTGAAGTGGCCAAGTTAGTCATCGTAACAGAATCACAGGACTATGTGTACAATTGGTGTGGTTCAGCTTTTCCTAACTGAACATCTACATGTGCTATTAGAGGATATAATTCATCTTAGCAGAGTGTAATCTGAACTATTTTCCAAATAAATAATCATTTGAAAAGAAAGAAGAATCCTTTTTGCCAGACTGCAGAGAACCACAGGTTCAATAACGAAATGATTGACTATGTACTTCTTCCAAGAAAAAGTTAAACTGCATGCAGTTTGCTCTGTACTTAGACAAAACATTAAAGACTGGAGTTGTATTTACTCTAAATGAAAATTGAAGATTCCACGAACTGGAATAAGAAGTAAATCTTGATTTGATACTGTAGCCAAAGCTTCTCTGTCTGTGCTAGAGCATAAGTGTATGAAGCTGTTGTCTATCTGGCTGCTACATTTTACTGTCCAGTTTTTGTATTCTGAGAACTACACTGTATATCTAAAGTTTTGAAATTCTTTGGGGGTTCTTTGAGACTGTGTCTTCAACTTCAACTGCTTTATAATGATTTTTATAACTAGAATAACATTACTAATACTAATTCAATAATTATTAAATTATTTAAAATAAATTATAAAAATTAATTATTGTTCTTATTTTTAGTTTCTCTTTCCACATAGTCTTGCCTCCTGAGCTGCAGACTGAGTTTTGAATGCAAACAAATCTCAGCAAATATCTAAAGTGAAATCATCAGCCCTTCCTCATCTGGAATTAAAGAGAATACAAAAGTCTTTTGAGGTATTTGTAGGTTTCATGCTGGTTTGCAAAGTACCTGAGGTCCTTTGTAATGAACAAAAAGTAAGATGAATAAATAACACTAGCCATCCAAATGAGTTTTACTTGATCCAGATTCTAAATTCTGCTTGAAGTTGATATAATGTAAGCAGATGATTATATACTGAATGCTGTAATTTTTTAATACAAGCAGAAATCAATATTTTATATCTACTGAAATCAGTGACTTCCATTGACTCCAGGGAGAATAGAATTGAGCCTGGAGCATAAAAGATGGTATGAAACAAAATGTATCATAATAAATGTTGTTAATCTTATGAAGCAAAGTGGTTCATGTACTGGGAACATTTTAAAAAGTCAGTGTTTTTTTCACTTGTAAATTATTTGCAAACTTCAGTTTGCTAACCAGTTTTAGTAGAAAAATAGGAAAGATTTCATAGATAAGGGACTTAATTATAAAATTAGCAGGGAGCTGATCCTTCTTAACCTGAAAGTCTACTTGTTAAAGCACCCACCATAACCTGGCAGGTGTGGATTCAAATTTCTCCCTGCACATAAAAAGTAGATCTGAACTGTAGGATGCTGTGTATCTTCTGACAATGTTCTTTCGGTTTTTTTCTCTAGGTGTTATTCCACTAAGTACAGCATGCTTAAATATTTCTTAGTGCAAGGACTTGAGTTTCAATATTTTATGTTTTTTTTTATTTAGATATTAATATCCTACCTTATCTGTGTCAGCAAGCATTTAAATAGCTGATACAAACCAGAACAGATTTAACAGGAGTGGCTGAGAAAACACCAACTAATGTATAAAACACAGCCTAATGTATAATATGATGATCAGAGCAGTTTCAGTGGGAAGTAGGAAATACAGATACAAGTCCTGTCAATCTGAGAAGAAAACCTGAATGTTTCAGTATGCTGGGTGATTCTCTACCCTTTTTCTAGTACAGGAGAAGCTGCCACCATATCTTTCTAATTTGTGAAGTTGAAAGTCTAGGCCTTAGTTCCATTTGTTTCCTATAGTTCAAAATGTCTAAGATGGAAATAATAATTTTCCAAATTTTTATTGCAATGGCAGCTTTTTAAGAAGATCCAGATATATTTTTTGGAGAGATAAAAGGTGAAAGGGAAGGTGATTTTTAATTTTTTTGGCCAGAAGGAGAATGAAAAGACCCATTTTTCATGTAGCTTTAAGGCAATTTTAAGTCTTATGTAATCTAAAATTTGTTTTACTTTGCAACATTGTCTAACCTTACTTATGTATATATTATAATATATATGGCTATGAACATAAAAAAAATCTGCTTTCTTTTTGCTGTTAAGTTAAAAATCTACAGGTTAAAAAATTATGTTACTCATACTGGTCATCCCAGATTGAGATTCTGAGCTGTGTATTAGGGAGGCTTGAAGCCAAATTTATGCTCAACTTCTTATGGGCTATTTCAGGAGGCAGATAAACATCCTTGCATATGGTCACAGTAACTTGTCTGAGCTTCTGTATGAATTTCAGTATTATGTACTAAAACACTGTTTCTCCCATATATATCTGGTTTGCCTCCAAGCCCTGGGTTGTCTGAAGAGGACCTTGGAAAAAAAAACCACAGGCCTCATTTCTCCAGGAGTTGCTTCCAATCTCTGACAATCAAGTTCCATTTTCAGTTACTGAAATGTGGGCTTAAACACCCGATTTTAGATCCCCAAAGTCTAGCAACTTTGGCCAGACAGTCAAAGTATTTTTGTGAAATTCTGTAATCCCAGTTTAACCTCATGACATCTACAAATTCTATTTTTCTCATAAAACAAAAAAAGGAATAAATATTAGAACTGAGAAGTTCCATTTCTTTATTTTTTTTCACGTTCTAAGGCTATTTGTCACTTAAATCAACTGAACTAGTGACTAATGGATTCAAAAATTCTCATAATTCTGGCAAAGTCAGATTTGTCAGGAAGCTCTAGCAAAGGTACCCCTACTGTTATTATTTTAGAATCTGTGGTAAAGGTTATGTGGTCACAAGTGGTAAAAATCCGTTCAAGGCTGACTCATGTTCTAGCAAGACTCCATCTTATGCCCTTTTGATGTCTTGAGCTATTTTGTCAGGTGCATTCTAAAGTAAAGATAATAATTTTATTAGAATGTAAACTACTACTTATAGTATGCTTGGATGGCTTCTCATGGAGAAGTACCTATGCTGCAGGTAACCAAAATAATTTGAATTTTTGACTGTATATGAACCCTTACTTTACTTTCTCATATGTTGTATAGTTTTTAAAGGCACACTCTTTATTGGCTTCCTTATTCAATGGAAGGGGTACTCTTTATATCCACACAAAGTCCAAGTAGTAAACTCATATTTCTTTTACCCAGTCTGACCATATCGTGTAATTGCCATTAGTTTTTTGTAAATCATTTAACATTAGATCACGTTAGTCATCATACTGCTACGTGTTAATATTATGATAGCATGCATTCCAAACACAATGATCTAAAGGTAATCATAAAACTCAGACAAAGTGTATTAAACCTCCTAACCCATCCCCAGCTAGTGAAGATCTGCTCTCTACAGTATGTTAGTGGCATAATTGAGAGTAGTAATAAAATATTAACAGCTTTGTTTTTCACTTCTGAAGTATAACATCCATTTATAAATAGGCTATGCAATGATATTAGATATCAAATTTTCCCATGTGTTTTCTTTCTTAAAGTAAATAATGAATTTAGAGGTAGATAGGGCTTGTAAGGAAGAAAAACAAGCACGGAGGTCTAGCTTAAAATGTGAAGACTTCCATGACTATAAAGTAATTATAATTGCGGGGAATAAAAATGCTACTGCTATTTTTTTATTGGGCCAAAATAAATTTGAGAAATTCTGTAGCTATTACTTGAGGTCAGACAAGCAGATTTATTATTTTTTATACTACTCACTCAGTATATTAGCCAACGTTAAGTTCAAAAGCTTTCCAAAAAGTAATATAAGAAGTTAAATACTTTTTAAAGTGATCATACTTAGTATTGTTTGATTGAAAATATTTCAGCAGAAAAGACATTACAGAATCTGAGTCATATACTACACAGAAAATGCATGTTTGAGCAACTGAAGAGGTTGAAAATGCTTAAAGAATTTCTACATTTATTAGAAAACCTAAATTACATTGGCATATGTATTATTTATAACAACAATGCTACTGTATCATCTATAGTTACTACAACGCAGCTGAGCATTTTGTTATTTGTGTAAACATGAACAATGAAAAGATTGTTTATTCCCAGAGAAAAGTGTTCTAATTACAGTTTGCATTGTTTTGCCTGTGGGGTTCCCCAAGAGCCAGTCCCTGATGGGAAGCTGCTGCCTCACATTCAGTGATGCATGAACTCAGGCTCTTTGTTCTGCAATAGGAAAAAAAAGTATCTGTGCAGTGCTATTTCTTGACTAATGCATGTAAAAGGTTATTGTATTTGATTCCTCTGCATCTGCACAGAGCTGACACAGAATCTGTCCTTTTTTCTTTCCACTTCTGCATGTAACTATTGTTAGTTTTTTTCTTTTATCATCAAAAGACATAGGGAAAATAGGGTAGAAGCAATCTTTTATTTCTCTGGCAATGAAAGAATTATTTTGTGAATTTATACATTGATATCTGAATAATTGCTTATTATGTAAACTATTCAGAATACGTAGATGAAGGGGAAATTAAGCTCATAATCACCTGTTCCTTAGGGCAAAATACATAAGCTAAACCAAGTGCAACCAAATGTAATATTATTTACGTCATGCAAATTTATTTTCTAAAACGTATTTGACAAAGTATTGAATTCACTTATGAGTATATAATAGATCCCACTCATACTGACGCTCTCTTTTATACTATTCTCTGAATAATTAAATCACATGGAAAAATGTCAGAAGGCAAAATAAAATGTATTTATTCCAGCCATATCTTCCCACAGCATGACATGTCGTCTGAAAACAACACTAAGCATTTTATGCCATCTGTGCTGGTTGGGGATGCATTTACAATGCATGTCAATGTGGAATATTCCCTTTCGAGTTACACACAGTTGGCTTATAGCAATAAGCACCTAAATAGAGTCATCTACAAAAACAGCCAGCCATCGATACTTGATTCACTTTCATCCACTTCTTGAGCTTTGTTTTATCTTCAGGAGACGGAGCTTGTTCATCATGTAGTCATTCACAGCTTTATACAAATAAAATGTTACTACAAAGCTTTGTTTCTGTACAGTAGTAAGTAGATTTTTGTGAGATAAATTCTGAATACTAAATATTAACAGCACTTTAGTAACATACTAGTGTTCCTTAAAAGAGATGGTTTGTTACTAATTTTTAAACGTTTGTTTTTAAAAATATTAAGAAAATGCAGGTAAATGTTCAGAAAAATACCATCATTTCCCAGGGACTGTATATAAACCATTTGGTAAATGTAAGAAGTCTTAGCTTCTAGTCATACATAATAGATACTCATTGTATACCAGATCTCCGTAAGTGATCTGTAGAATCAAAGAAAATAGTTTGAGTCTGCACATGTTGTGTAAATTGCATCTTTCAAGTCACTCTCTCAAACAAGGCTAGTGTGTTTTTGAGACTTGTTACAGCCAATTATTACCAATGAAATTACAATAATTTGATGTCCACATTTTTTTCTTAACTTGTTAACAGTTAAGAAATGGTTTCACAACACAAAAAAACTGCAGATCAAAACGATCTTGATTCTCTATTTTGTCCAAGCGGAGCTTTGACACTTGTGACAAAGGGCCTGCTAAGTAGTTTGAAGCTCCCTCACTCAGAAAGGTCCATCTTCAGCATAATGTAGAGCTGCAGAAGACAGAGGATGAGTCTGCTTAGAGAATTTCTTTTTGTCATCCTACATTTAGAGTCCCAGCATGAGCTGGGGGGACTATCCCCTTACATGTTGGGATACTTTTCGCACCTACCTTGTTTATTGTGCAAAAATTTTCCTTTATTAATTAGTTAGATATTACTTTTTGCTTAATCTTTGTTAAGCATTATTAGTTTTTTAATCTTAATACTTTGCTTGTGTAAAGTATGCTGCATAGTTTCACCGTAATGATGCAAGAATTTCCGGAGAACAATATGAGAGGGTCAGAAAGCTACTGTGTATCACAGGAAAAATGTATGCATTTTGATTATTAAGAAATCCTATTTTCTTGTTATGGCATTAATCACTTATCTCCTGTTCCAAAATGACAATTATCAATGCTAATTATCAATGCCAATGCCTCCTTAAAGGACATTCAACTTTGAGACATTTAGAAAGCAGAATCTTGGACACTAAGAAGTATTCAGTCTCCTAAGGAGAAAAAAAAGAAAAAAAAACCACCAAACCAAACCAAAACAGAATACATTGATTATTGTCAATTTCTACTGTAAATTAATTTATAACTAAAATTTGGTTTTCCCTTATTTTGTTTAGTTAAATCTGTCTAGAAAAAGTTCAGGGTGCTTAGCAGCTCTGTTATTTGTCTCAGTGAGGGACTCTCAGCATATACATAGTGTGTATAATATACGTGCTAACATCTGAACAGGAACATTTTAAAATGTATTACGAATGATTCCATCTGGTGGAATAAGCTGTCAAAATTACTTTTTTTTAATTAGAGTTGAGTGAAATTGTAAGAAATTATGATAGGCATTGTTTGCAGAGAAATCTCTCTTTTAAAGTAGCTGATAAAATTGGAGAAAAGGATATTTTCTGATATTCAAACTCCAAGTTCACTTCAGACTGTAATGTGTTCTGAAATTTTTGAAAATGTATTATTTGTTCTACACTGATTTGCTAAATTACATCTGGCTTGAAGTTTCAGAGAAGATTTCCCAATCATTGTATTTTATAAAGACTGGTCATTAGAATGACCATTAAATATTTCTTCTTCCCCAGAAACACTCTTGTACATGCAGTTTTGCAACACAGTTTCTGTGTAAAGTTTTTTGCATGTAGCCAATCTACCCCTCAGCAATAGCCTTAAAAGCTACCTTTTAGATCTTTATACTTAGTTCATTTCAAGAAAATGTCATGTGTTTCTTCTGCATGCCTCTATGGCCTGCTATGAGCAAACTTATCAGCCTACTACATTCCAAGTGGTGATAGTGCTATGCTACTGTTCTCTGTTGCTTGCAGATTGTTCAATAGAATAGAGCATATTCCAGATAGATTTAATCTTAAAATATACAGTACTAATTGTGAAAAAGGCAAGAGGGAGATAAAATCAGTGGCAACAAGATAAACTCCTGGTAGATCTCAGTCAGCAGTTTTCTTTGAACAAGGACACAAATAAACAGTAAGCTTTGTAAATGTGGTCAAAATTGAAAATGTGCATCGTATATCAAAGGAAGAGAAATATTGGCCAAAGTGTATTTTGATCTGAAATAACATTACACAATTACCTTATGTTACTTTATTTAGCAGTTGTAATAATGGCCCCTGAAGACCAAACATGCTTTGTTCGTGTTGGAGGAAATAAATCTAACTGATGAAAACCTGATGATAGGTAACAGATTAGACAATTTAAAGTAATGTAGGCTAGGCACAAAAAATATACGTGTTTAGTTAAACTAGTTTCTAGTCGTAAAAGACCTTCATTGCTTCAGTCTCTAGGTAAATACTGTCCATATCCAGGCAGCCAGTGGATAACAGGTTGGTTCTGCTCTTAGCTCTGTAACAGCATGGAGAAGATTGTTTACAGTAATACAAATCATATGCAACAGGAGTAAAAAACACAGAAATATACTTAATCAGAAGTATTTATGCTTTTTTTTTTTTCCTGTACTGCTGATTAGGCTTAGGAAGAGAAATTAATCTTCAGCCTTATAGAGTAAGTCCTGTATTCTTTAGTAACATCTGTCTTTCTCCCACATTAATGTTTTTTAGATTGAAGGAAGCATTTGCACTTCTGAGTCACCAGTCAGTGGTGACAGTTTGCTCATGCCTCAGGATATTGAGTCCAATGGTTTCATCCATATTAGTCATTTCATTTGCAAGATTCTGAATGTGTCCTCTTAAGGTTTACCTTAGTACACAGATTTTTTGCAGAGACCAGTTTGCTAGACTTTCAGAAACCATATAACGAAAGGATAAATGAGATGCTATGGGAACCTGTACTTGGCAGCATATGAAAAATAATTGAAAATCTCATTTTCTTTTGCAATTTTTGAGAGCAGTCCCTTTTATTTCCTTGAAAAATCAGCTTGTCTGGTTTCAGTGTAAATTGTACATGCTTATTTACTTTTCTTTTAAACACCCAATACAAACTCCTGAGTATTGAAATTAGCAGAGGTTTTGCTATCGACTTCAGTGACACTCAGTTTTCTCTCCATATGTCTCTGTGCCAAATCTTGTTTGTGATGCAGACGGTTGACATTTGTTATTGTTAGGATCTGGCCTTCTGCAATTATTGTATTATCTTTATTTATTTATTTTCTTCTTCGTTATTGAAACAACAGGAATGTCTGGGGGTTTAAGGCAAAAACATTTCACATTTTCACGTGAACAAAACATGTGGGTAGAGAATGGATTTACTATCTTCTCCTATAAGGAATTTTCTAACACTTGTTAACATGACATGCAACTGAAGAGTATATATATGTGAAAATGATGGCATATTATAGAGGCTGATAAACATATTTTGCGGCTTGTTTAAATAGCTTACTTTTTGCATAGTTTGGGTGAGTGCAAAAGAAGTTACAAACACAAGAATTAGGCAACAAAATTCTACTACTATAAAGAAAAAAAAAAAAGTAGAGAAAGTGAGATATTTTGATTTGTCTCCCAGAGCTGATAAACCAGTTCCACCTGCTGAATTACAGGTTTAAAAACAGTGTTAATTGATATACCTTCAGGGCTCCCTGGCCACTCAAGAAAATTCACCAAAACCCTGCACTGAAAAGAATGCTGCAATATCAAATAAAAACATCATTCCATCAAAGAACATAGTACGTCACAACACATTCTCTTTACATTCCACATTCTCATTTCCATTCCATACAGTTTACAGATGAATCACTAGGTATAGAAGTGCAGGGAATCACATGCTGTTCGTTATTGATTTAGGTATGAAATGTTTCGAGCATGTATTCTTAAATCAGCACTAAATAGACAATGATGTCTTCATTTAAATTAAAATATAACAAATCCCATGTACTCTGATAATTCTTCAATATTATGGAAGCTTAATTCCCTGTAACATTGCTTTGGCTGTAATAGAACATAACAAAAGAAGTGAGACTTTACCAGAAATTTCATTATGAAAAGTTTGCTATAACAATGTTTTATTATATTCTTCAGCCACTGGAAAATAGGATCTTCTCTCCATTCTTTGAAATGAACTACAAATATTAAGCAAAAGATAAAACCAATGACCAAATTTGCATTCTAGTTTCTTTGATTGCTACAACTACAGAAGATGTGCTAATATGTAGTTAAAGTTGCTGATACTAATTTCTAAATACAAACATTAAAAACCCAGAGCATCATGAGCTATGATTTGTTCACCAGTTTAGCAATCATTAACTTTTAACACATTTGCATATGTAAGTTCAAGTAAACAATCCAAATTTATAGAACAATCTTTGTGATTGCATATATAGTATGCATGGGTGTTTATTAGTATGCATATCTCTCTATACATTCATATCTCCTATCATATGGCTCTTTAGAGCATCGGGGACCAGACTGAGGGCAAGTGAAACATCTGACAAGTAGCAAAGGGGGCTGGAATACGTGACACAACTGGGAGTATGGGTATAGCATGGATTTGGCTGTAAATGCAAGATATTTCTGTAAATCTTTGTTCTCTCACAAGTTTTAAGATAAGTAGAAAAGATACGGATGACAGATATAGAAATAATTGTTAAATAAACACCCAGCCTATCTGGGAGATTTTAATCAATATTTACATATATTGTAAATAATGCATTTATGAAGTTTTAAGTACTTAAAACTAGAGAAACCCAAAGTAACATATCATGCCACTGCTGTGTTCTGTGTTATTTTAATCAGCTATTTAAAAAATCTTCTAACTTCAAATCTTTCATTTGAATCACAGAAAACATTGACAGATATTCAGTCTAATAATAATTGATTTGAGTTAAGGAAGAACACATTTAATTATTTTTTTACCTATTCAAAAATCAATAAAATTGATTTTAACCACATTTTCAATGCACCTGTAACTATGATTTACAACTAGCATACCCAGAATAATACTAATTATTCTATTATTCTATGTATTATTCTCCATCCTATTCCATAGAGAGATGATTTTTACAAATAAAAAATGGAATAAACAGAAAAGGTAAAGTCTCCCAATTAATTTAAGACTGTTAAATTGATGTTAAATATACACAGCATTTCTTTTGCAAACAGACCATTTAATGTTGCATGTTGACATAGTATACATGGATCTTTCAATTGATTTGTTTTGGCAATGTATGACACTTTGGTTAGAAGTGTAATATATGGAATTAATCAGATATACTAGGTGTATTAAGGATTGGCTTACAGGCAGATGTCAAAATGCAGCCATTTGTGGGAAGATATCAATGGCCACAAGCAAAGAGATCTCTCAGAGGAAATTATTTTCTGACTTGGTGTTCATCAATGTTTTGACTGATCACACAAGTAATGTTACAAAACTTTGCAGATAAAAATATCTGGTAAGATATGAAAAAAGTAAGACAAAATCAAAAGTTACCTTAATCACCAGATAGTAGTGAAATAAATTTGCTTTAATCAGCTAGGTGCAAAGTCATAAACTCGGAAACAAAGTATACGCCTTGTACTTACATAATAGAGCTTGTCTTTGAAAACAACAAGTCAGGAAAGAACATAAAGTCATTGAAGATCACTGTCTCAACACAATTCTCAGTGCAGTGCTATGGTTAAACGGGATAATACAATGTTTATAAGAGGAGTACTATCAAGTAGAAGTAGAAGATGTCTGTGCACATTTCATTATAAACTATTGTGACAGTGCTATGTTCAAAGTTGATATTCACACTTCAGGAAGAATATGAAGTATTGGAAAGATTTAAAAGTGTTCTAGAATGAGAAAAGATGCCCTGAAACATGAAATTTACAGGCTTCAGTTTAGTCCTTTATACACTACAGAAACTGTTGAGAGAGGACTTAGTCATTTGACATTGATAACTACTCTTGACAAAAAAAGGGTAGAAGCTCTTGATAGCTCCTAATTTTGCCAATAGAGAATAATACAATTTCCAAAGACTAAAAGTTGTTAGCTTCAAACTCAACTTACATTACGTTCTAGTTGCAAGTGTAATTATTATGCCTTGGAACAATTTATGTATCGTATTGAGGATTCTGCAATGGCCTTTAAGATAGGACTGGATAGATTTATTAAAGAGATATTTTAATCCAGTTCTTAGGGGAGAAAATCGTCCTATATGTATAGCCTTAGATTCTATAGCTTTGTATTAGCAAACAAAATATCCCAAGCCTATTCTCTAGTGGCTCAGCATTTGTATTTGTGCCCGGATGTCTGCTAACAATTAAACAGTATGGGCAGTACTGGAGCAATGCTTGGCCAATGCTCTGATCCAGTTTGTTTCATTAATACAGTTGTAGTCTGTATATTTTTGCTGTGGGAGAGATGCATAAAATGTCCTGAAAACATCTAGACTAATATGTCTCAGTTTTCTTGAATTGCACCACAAAATTTGTAGCTATTATATTCATTGAGATGAATTAATAAAAGAGCCTAATTTTGTTAATGATCCTGGTCTCCAAAACCTTGACAAGCAACAAACTTAAACTAATAAAGCTTAATAAGTTCTGTAGTTACTAAGCAATATGAGGTAGGTAATCCTTCTACTTTGCAGCAGATTTGGAAGCAGGTTTTGAGAATTCAGAAGAGTTAATGATATTTTAACTCAGTACTTCAA
The DNA here is from genome assembly GCF_964195595.1 of Calonectris borealis. NCBI lineage: Eukaryota > Metazoa > Chordata > Aves > Procellariiformes > Procellariidae > Calonectris > Calonectris borealis. Next base: position 77,739,828 of record NC_134314.1, read on the forward strand.
AAGAATCTCCTATACTAAACAGCCAGCCATTGCACAGTAACTGTGGAATCAGGAGAAGAATGCACAGGCAAGTTTGGTAGAACTGAGGCCACTGAGTTGCTGAATGTCATGAGATTCACAGATTTCAAAGCAAAAGAGATAAGCAGACCATCAACTCTGAGGTTGATGCCTGATAATGTGTGTTTGAATAAAACATGCCTCTTATTGAAAAAGGGAGAGCTCAAAGGTGGACTGAATTTTAACTTCCACAAAGGCATCCATGCCTTATTTGAAACCCTTATTTGGTTTGCATTTCTAGTGACCAGATGTTCTTGCTGCTGAAATTGCATGCCTAATCTGCATTGAATTTTCAATTTGCATTTGAATTTGACTTTGGTACTCAGCATTTTGTTCTAGTGCTATCCCTCTTCATAAGATCAAAGAGCTTTTTAGTAGATAGTATTTTCCATGAAGATATTTACGTACTGTAGTCAAGTTATTTTTCAGTCTTCTTTCTAAATAGCTAAAACACATTGCACTTCTGAAGTCTCACACTGTATGGTGTTTTCTCAGGCCTTGTGGTTCTTTGCTGTACCTCTGCCAATATTTCACCATTTTTTTCTAGCAAGACACAGGATCAATACAAATATTCAAGAATTAGCCTCACCGAGACTATAAAAATTCTTTCTGCTTCTCTTGCTCTACTACCTTTTTAGTACCCCATAAATAAATACTGGCTTCTTTGCAGTGGAGATCTACATTGCCCATAAAGCCAAAGATGCAAGGCTTTACATTGAACTTAAATATTTTTAGGTAATATTTCATAAAAAAAGAGAAATCCATATAGAAGAATGAGTGAAAGAAGATAGAGCAGAGATGAGAATAGGAAAAAGGTATGATTGAAACTGAAATAAATATAGTATGAGATAAAAAATAAAAAGGTTGGAATGAAGAGCAGATCAGAAGGGACCAAGTCGGGTCAATTAAAGCAGTAGCAAATAATCTGATATCATCAGAGGCTGGAGATCCTTCTTCATGACGATTTGGTTTTGTCATGGTTGACTCCTTCCTACAGAATGTTTCAAGCCTGGGGGAGAGAAGAAAATGCCATATCTAGGCCCTATGTCCCATGAACTCAAGTGGTCTCCCTTGTAGAGTTCTAGATCCCTGGACTCCTTTGTCCCCACAGTGCAAACACTCCCTGCCCAAAAGACTTTCACTCTAGAGTGCAACGCTGCTGTTAACACGTGTAAGAAAACAGACAGAGAGGGGAAATACAAGAAAACAATGAACCAGCTCTGTTCAGTATCAAAACAGTGGTCAGGAAAACAGCCATCTAGTAGTTGTGTACATGAGGGTTTTGTTGTGGTTGTTTTTATCATCATGGCAAAGAAGGATTTTAAATAGGGATTGCAGGTGGACAGTGAGCATGGATGTGTGGACATTTACAGAGTGCTCCTACTTTGTATAAGGTTAAAGTGTAGCACATTTTTGTACATGTCCTTACAATTTATTTTTGGTGACAAAAAATCTGATTATTTTAAATCTGGACCTGTGTATTTTTTCTTGAGTTCATTGGAATCATTAAAACAAGACATGCATTATGGTTTAATTTATATGTCAGTTGTTAACTATTATAGCCTTGCATTTGTACCTTTTTATTAAAATCTATAGTTTATTATTTAAGGAATCAGTTTTAAATGATGTGTAGTTCTTGGAATCACTTTCAATTTTATAGTAATCAGGGTATGCAAGATCTTATAAGACTGGCATTGGAAGGCTTTGCTTTTTTGTACAAGGTTGGTGTTCCACGGTAGCCCAAGCTAATCTACATCCTATTTCCATCTTTTTCTGCCACCAGCAGTTGAACATTCCTGCCCGTTCTCTTGGTCCAGTACTTGCCTCACCTTGCTTTTTTCCTACTAGTAAATATGATCCAACAAAAAGAAGATTATAATTTGTTATCAGGCTAGCATGCTGACATGGCCTAACACAGTATGAGATGATCAAGTCAGAGTTGATAAAATGAAGACCGTGGGAATACAGAGTGAGTTGGGGAGAACAAGTAAAGTCAGAGATAACAAGATGTCAAGAGACATTATTAAAATGGCACAGTCTACTGACATGAGCTAGGAACCACAGCCTGAATGACCAACAAGAAAGCCAAGAAACTGGAGAAGTTTCATTGGCTAAGGAGAGAAATCCCTTCACAGAATCAGGAACAAAACAATACTCCCTTATAGTACTGAGGGCACCCTGTGCTTCTGAATATGCTCAGTTTCCTATGAGGCTCGAGAGCAGCTGTACTTACCTCTAGAAGTTCATCGCAGAAATTGTCTAGCACAAATGCTTAGCCAAATTTTCATTCTGAAGATGCTAGTGTTAATAATTGTTCTTCACGGCCTTTACTGTATTTTTCAATAATAGATATCAGAGCTGTTTTATCACATTTTACTGTGATCTTATGATGATTGTAGTGTAATCCTCTGACGTTATTATGGTATTTCACTGCATGATCTGTAACTGTTTTGAAAAGGTAATATTGACCCACTTAAATGTGTATAAAGACAAATTGAGTCTCAGATAAATATACCCAGCTACTGACTGTGCCAAGAATACATCTCTTATTGTGTACTCCAACCACTAAATTACTCTGTTGCTATTACACCTACCGCCCTTAATTTCTCCTAACATGCAACAGGTACAATATAGAGCAATTTTCTTTCACAATATTCTAAAATAGTAGATCCTGTGCTTTTGGGTGGTTTCTGCAATTTACTCCAGAAATATCTTTTCTGTAGTGCCAGAAGTCTGAAAATCTTTCAGTTATTTGGAATGACATTGTCTAGTAAGATAAATAGGATGATAATGTTTAAGGTAGATCAACATTTTAATTTTTCTTTTCATTTATCTTTTAAAACTGAATTTAGCTAAATATTTTATCTAAAAACTGAATTATACTTGATTTTGCTTTTCCTTACTTACAGGATTTATACTCCAGCATCTCATAAATGGAAGCCACATAGTTTAGAAGGTGAAATTTATTTTTTTAAAAATCAAAATCTATGGATTGAATTACAACATGCTAGCCCAGTTTAATCAAAATACATATTAGCAATGCTATTGATTTCCTGTTTTTCTGCAATGTTATATAGATAAAACCAACCAAATGAACTGTCAGACTAATTTTGATGGGGTATATTACACATTAGATAGACAATTACTTCACTTTGCTTAATGTAATATAAATCCATAAATAGACATTTGTTTTATGTGTAAAAACTGGGCTGCCTGGTAGAGAACAGGAACAAATAACAAGCCAAGAAGAATACTCAGTAACAAATACAGACTAAAGAATAAAAGTTGATTCATTCAGAAATTTTATGAGCTGATTATTCATTATGCTGTAGTGCCATGTACTGCACCAGAATTTCTTTTCTGTTGGATTCAGTTCTAAATCAGAATTTCAGAACATTGTTCCCTTCTGGTTTTATTTTTTCGCATAGAGTGCAGCACCGTATGTTAAGATTTTTTGCAAGAAAATATTATTTGTCCTGTATGTTATTTCTATAGTATCAAAAACCCTAACTCACATTTTAGTGTTTACATCAAAAAGGCGTTTCTGGAGTAAATTGTAGAAACCACCCAAAATATGCATTCCTTCCAGTGCTAAACACAACTAGTAGTATGTACAAAAGGTAGCACACATTGTCATTCTAAGATGTGAAGCATAGCTAGGTTGGCAGCTCAGTAATTGTACCTTGCAATGTCAAGTACTCACTTCCAAAGCCAAATCTTGCCAGCAGTAGAACATCTGAAAATCTGAAGCAATGCTACTTTTTGTCCTGCAAAGCTGTTACCTGTACATCAGGAAATTCTGTGAATGTCCTGAAGACAGATAACATGAAAACTGATTTTCTGTAGGGCTGAAAAACTCCCAGAGCTTCCCGTGACATTAGTGCGTATCTGACTTCTTAACATTGCTGGGGTAAAGAGAAAAGAAGGAAGAAGCATAGCATAGGCAGTGGTTCAGCAGACCAAATATTTGGAAAAAAGGCTGCTATGATTTTTTCAGAGAAATAAATATCCTGAGTGGTTTGATGATAGAAGAATGTAGTACTTACCTTGCAAAAATACACATCTCTGCAGAACGATCAGGTAGATGTGCAGTGTTAAGACATGTTAGAGAGGCAACTAAAAGTCTTGATCTACTGGATCAAGATATTTGGCAATGTCATTCTGGCGTCTTCCAGTACTAGCAGAATGAGAGAACAATCTAGAAGAGTCTTTTCTCTGTTCTTTCCAGCCTTTAGATATTGTATCAACATGCTTTCAGTGCTATGTCATGCTTCAGTAAGAGAAGAACATTAGGCCAATAGATGCTTACAGTTACAGAGGAGCACAGTAGGATGCTGGCAAAAGACTGAAGGGATCCTTTTAGGAGGGTATTCTTAGGCCATTATCAACTAAATCGAGTTGCCATCAAACATTCTTCCAATCTTTTGTCCCTCCATTTCTTTCTCTCTTAGTGCATCTGTCCACTTTTACAGCTGGAAAGCGTAGGATGTCTATAGCAACCTTAACTTGATACATTGCTTAAACTATATATTTCACAGTATATGAATAGTTTACTTAAGCATAATAACAGTATATTCAGTCAGAGAAGGGCCAAAGGTACCTCTATAGAGTTGATCCTGCCAGAACACCAATGTGTTCACAAAACGAAGTTCTAAAGATTTTCTTTCAAACAGGGGCTCTAATCCTCCCATATTTCTTTTAAAGATAATTTGATTAAAAATGTAAACTTTTTCTCCCCCAAAAAGGAATCTGTAAGCAGACTTTCTAACTCAAAGCTAGAAGTTTATCTGCCATGAGCTGTTTTTTTTGAAGTATTAGAACCATTTTATTGTGGAAAAGTGTACTTGACTACTGGATCAAGCACAGTATTTACACCCAGAAAACAGCAGGAACTTTTGACTTTTTTTAAAATTATAATTTCTAAAAGTCAAGCACTGAAAAATTTACCCCTAAATTTAAGACCCTACATCAATCTTCCCCACGTGACAGATTTCCTCTCTTTACATAATCAATCAGGTGTAGGTTAACCTGGTTGTCTGATGAAGCTCTCATTCTCCATTCATTTATTACTCTTTCCCATGAGGAACTTTGTGGAATGTTCCCTTTGTGCTGATCCAAAGTAGCTTGATTCTCTTGACATTTTACAAAATCCTGCAAAGATGCCTTTTGGGACAAATCTGTATGCAAATGGGATTAATTTATACTGCAAATATGTGGTAGTAGTAAAGACTTAACAATACTTGTCTTCTCAAAAGTAACTGGAGTTAGCATGGGAGTCTGAGGTGTAGAAAAACTGCTGTTTTCATTATATAGTTTAATTTCTCTAGGATACTGAGATACTGATAGTTTCAACATAAATCAGATCGAACTTGGTGTTTTGGGTAGGTATACCCTTTGCTTGGAAGTTTTGACATCTGGAACAAATACATTTTAAAAGTAAAAAAAGAATAAGATAAAGGGATATTCTTTAAAAAAATTTGCATCCAAGAAAACCCATAAATTATTTGCAACCTTCTTAAGATTCTCTAGCATTTGAAGGCTATAATTACTATCTGAAAATGTAAAAAAATGTTGCTCTCACTTTCTGTCAACAGATGATCACCTGTGTTTTAAAGGCACTTTTCTATATATTTGTTGAAGAGAAGAAATGAAAATAGCATAATGTACATTTTGTGACTTACTGCTCTTCAGATCCTATCAGTTTCGCATGAAAATGCATTTTAAAATAGTTCACATTTAATTTATGAACAAGTTTTCATTTCCTTCACATTGGAATTAAATTGTCTTATACTTGCATTTGCATTTCACACAATAACAGTCAAAGTACCAAACACACTAGCAAAGAAACATTTCTTCACCATATGACCTGTTCTCTTTCAACAAAAAGACCTTATTTTTCATCTAAATTTCTGAAGTTTCCAAGTGTAGATTGTTTATTAAAAGTTTACCTTGCCTTTCAATGCTTCTCTTAACAAATCTGACTCATCAAGAGTAACAGAGTAGCTGTGAGAAAACAGGTTCTTTGAAAAGACTTCCAGAAAGAAGTAAAATCCTCTAAAATCAGGATTTTTCTGTAGTATGTTAACAATCCCAGGAAATGTCAAAAGCAAAAAAGTATATTTAGTTTAAGTCAAGCTTTGGAAAATATTCACTTCGGATCACATTTTAATTTGGAAAATTTACTTGTTCCTACCTTTTCCATCCTGAGCAATTGTTTTCCCCTCTGAAACCTGTCTGTAAGCTGAATAAAAGTTATCAGAGTACACAGAGACATTCAGGCCCAAGACATAAAAATGCTTATCCCATGTTTTTCTTCTTTGAAAATGTGTATGTTTTGTAGAACAGGAAAAATATTTGTGATGATGGAACTTACTCTAAGGAAATCTTTTCTGTTGTTGCCAAACTAACATTTGATCATCTTCAAAAGCCGTCTAGTATTTAACACACTTTGGCTGAACGTTATCCATTCCTTCTACTAACAGTTTCAGGTTTTCAGAAAGAAAGAAAACATAATACATGTTCACAAATTAATTCAGTAGCCATCTCATACTTATGATGAAGTCAGTGAGTTGATAGGAGAATTGCAGGACGGGATTGCTGAACTAGGATTGCTGTACAGTTTTTCACTATGGGCAGTAGAAGAAATTGTTACTTGGAGTGTTATATGCTGTCTGATTGCCTGTTGGCATTAGTGGCAGAGGTCAAAAGCTTGCCTTCTTGGTCAGAGAGCACAGCAATTGCAGCTGTCTGAAAAAAAGTGCTGTGGGTTATAACATGTAAAAATAGTGGGGGTACTGTTTGTCAGACCAGGTGCAAGAACAGAAAAAATCCATGCTTCGCCAGAAAGAGGAGGAGGATAGATAGAAGAGAAAAAGCACACAGAAAAGAACAAAAACATTCCTTTTGCTAAATACTAAACTCTAGTCATTGGAAAGAATACAAGAGGTTATTCCAGCTCCCTTGTTGACTAAATTGTATGTTCTTCCTACAGATAGTTCCTAAAAAAGAACTGTTCTTTGTTTTCCTACGTACAGACACAGTATCTGTTTATGACTATAAAATCATAGCATGCATAGTTTAAAATGTGGGACTATGGGCTAGGCTGTGTTTCTCTTTCTGGTTTGTCAGACACTAAAACCCATGTTCCTTATTTATTACAGCTTCTTTGTGATTTACTAACAAAATTTCTGTCTTTAAACTAATTTCTTGTACATTGCCTTTGCTACCCTTACCTGTTTCAAAAATACTGGACTGTATTTTTTCATGCCTTATATTTAGGCCAGATATATGTTGTCCACCACCATATTTTTTTTTTAAAAATATGAAAAAAATGTCCCAAAATTTGTGGAGACAGCGTATCTCTAAGTTCTCAGGATTTGTTTTGTTGAAACCCTTTGTCAAGCTTTGGACAGGTGCAGACATCTGCGGCTTTAAAAAGCTCATGGCTGTCATAAGATTAGCTGTTGTGGAGAGGATCTCAAACCCTGTTAGCTCCTAGGGTCTCAATTTACTGATTCTGCTAGACTACCCGCTACCCTCTAGCTCAAGCACGTGTACAGAAATCAAAGACATGAATGCAAAGTTAGTTATAAATTGAAGGTAATTGAAGGCTTACCCATGAAGGAATCATTTTGACTCATTTGGCAAAGCTCAGATAGGTGATATGTAATGTTTTCCTTTCCTGATACTTTGTTTGATGGCCACTATACATCAATGGCCCTCTACATCAATATATATCAGTGCTTTAACACGGAAGTACACTGATACAATATATGCAGTGTCTGATTATCAGAGAAAGCTCTACTTGGTTTTAAGTATATTCATAAACTTTAAAGCATTTTAATGCATTCTGACTTTATTAATGCCTTGGAAAAAAACCCATTATTTTTATTGTTCTGTGTCAGCAATCCTCATGTTTGCTGACTCCATTTGTAGGATTATGGTCAGGTTACTATTTATTACGGCACTGGAATTTGTTGCTTTCTTTTGTACTTATGTACAAAAGCTCTTGTCAATTTTTGGAAAATTGTGAGCTAAGCGATTTTGCTTGTGGGTTGTCGGAAAAGTGAGCACGTGGCAGACCTCTTCTTGACAACTGATTATCTAGATATTTGACAATAGCCTCTGCAGTATTCCTCTATGTTTTGTGTTCATTTGAATGAAGGGGAAAAGAACCATAGATATGATTATTTTTGTGGTTTTTTTTTTTTTTAAATCCACCTATCTTTGGACATTGCTGTTTAGAACATCAAATAACTTCCACAATGTAAGAGTTTTCACAAAATGACATCAAAAGAACAGATAACTAATGCTGTCCTAGTGCAGCTAGGAATATAGTGTTATACTTGCTTTACATAAATGAAGACAGAGATTTTAGTCAAAATAGTTCAGAATAGATGAGATGAGAACTCAGTTCATCCTTTCAAGTAGCTCCTCTTAGGTACACTGGAGAAGAAAAGCTTTAAAGAGTATACCTGGTCTCTCAGCTTAAATCAATTGGCCTAGCGCACAGATATAGTTTTGTAGCCTACTATCTATTAAGAAAGTATGTTGCATGGTAAGTGTGGTCTCTTTTCAAGAATCTCTCATACTTAGGAACTAGATCTATCTGTTCATCAGCATACTGCATATTATTTTGTTATTTTAATAGACCTATTAACTCTTTTATAACTAAAAAGGCTAAAAACGTTGTCACTAGAAAAGTGCCCTGAGCTTCAAGTGGAGTTTTGTTATTGATTTAAAAGGGAGTAAGAGCGAGTCTGAATCAGCTGTGTAGTAGACAAGAACGCATAGATACAGGAGAGTACAGTGGACTAAGGGAAAAAAAAAAAGAGTAGAGCATGAAAGGAGGCAGGGCGAGAACACAGCATAGAAGGCTTGTTATAACTTTCTGTGAGGTCTGGTTTCTAGACTTCAGACTGGACAGATTTGAAGACAGTCTGTACCTAAGGAAAGCAACACAGCTTTCAATTATTTCTAGTATGAAGCTCATACCTACTACATCATAAAAACAAATTGATGCTCAGTTCCATTATACATTATGAGCTTCAAAATAAAAAGGTGTTAACCTTGAACTACAGATGACAAGATCACAGGCTAAACTGTGTTCATCGCAAATGGTTATGAACTCATGCATGCTTGCATGACGGCACATCCATGTCTGGTACCAAAGAATTGCATTCCATGTATACTGTTCAAGAGCAACTGATAAGAACCAGGGCTCAGCAGCAAGTGCCAATTACCAGTGTAGATTTCTCAAGGAAAAAAAAGAAAACAAGATGTAATTTTGATATGAATTTTGATAACATAACAGGCTATGTCTTTCCAATGTAAATGCATTAAATATGAATATATGTCCATATTTTTCTTTCAAGCACAACCTTTTAATTTGTTTCCCTTTTCTTTGTTCTCTTGACATTTGTCTTTTTCCCCTCTGTTTCTCTAGGATCATAAACAAACATTGGCAAGTCAAACAACAGTGATTATCTTCGTATCTTAAAGGCAATAATAACTTACTGTAAATCTCATACTAAGCAGGCAGTCTTCACTGTAAGCCAAATCATTTTACAATAGACAGGATAAACAGAGATGAAAAAAGTCTTGAAAAACTAAGTAGTACTAAACAAGCAGACATGGACAAAGTTTTTAATGGCTTAAGCACTCCATTACACTAAAACAAGTTTTGACCACCTAAAACTAAATGATTTACACAAACACAAATCCAAATACAGAATTGGCCAATAGGATTTACAAAAAAGAAATAGACCATGGTTAGTTCCAAGCATGAGATTTTCTCCAAGTATGATCTCATCTTTGAATTTCCTGCCATCTTAGTACTTAGTTTTGGATAATTACTACATCTTTTTTATGCTTACATTTGAGAAATACACTCTCAGCTTTATCTCCACTTAATACAGATTTTCTACCTCGGAATTAAGATAGTTCCTGCGAGGATTTTGCTGGTGATGAAAAAAGGATTTCTTGTTTGTAAATTCATTCCTTCACAGCACTTGCTAACAAGGGATATGGTACTGCTACCATAGATGTAAATCGAAGATTTGTAATTAATTGGGAACATCAATATTAAGGATTTAGATGACACATTTGTAAGTTACACTTAGCCATAAATATGTATTTTTCTGTTTTGAATATCAGCAGTTTTGGTTTTTTTTCTTATAGTGTGAGTGAAATGTTATTTTCAACTGTTATGTGGGAATATTTATCAGTCTTTATACTTCCATAAATCTCTCCTTATGCTAGTCCTGATATCCAACAGGAGCAGTAAAATTTGTCAATTTTTTTTTGTGACTGCCAAGTAATGTTTGGACTTTGAAACTGGGACTTCATTGAACAAGTGAAGATGCAAATCTGTGTCGTTAAACAACTACGGTTGTCGCCAGACACCTATCTCAGTCTGATTCTCAGAAGTGATGCATTCAGGGAAATAAATCAGGATTTAAGTGTCATTTAAAAAACCCAGCAGTCAGTTTTATAGGTGCTTTTATATCATGATTTAAGACTGTATGTGTATTGCTTTCTTTACTATATAAAACGTAGTCAAAAGGCTTCTAAAATACAGTCATCAGGGAATCCATTCAGTTCCCTGAATGTAATCTATTCAGTGGAATAATTGGCACCATACTGAAAAAGAGGAAATAAAATGGTGTAAAATTAAAAGCCTCCAATTGTGTTTATAATGTGAACAAAGAAATTCATAAGAAACTATGATACAGGTACTTTGAACATTTTGATTTAGAAATAATTTGATTTTTAAGTGTAATAGGCGTCCTTCATAACATTAGATGTGGCATACACATATTAAAACACAAGTGTCTTGCTTTCCAGTAGCTGACAGACAATAAGGATGTCTGTTACACAAAGCAGTAAGACAAGCTATCTCTGAGCAACCTAGTTCAGGTACTGGGACCAGTACAGCCAAGCTAGCTTGCTCCAGGAACCTAACCCTGCAGGAGAGTGAGACAAAGTCTTAGGCAAAATGCCATGATAATTTGTAGAGTTCAGGTGTCTCCATGTCCCATGCAGTTACTACCATATATGCTAAATACTAAAAAGGGACAGGTGTTATTGACAAAGCAGTAAGCCGGAGCATCAATGCAGAAAGTTTCTGTTTACGTGTGTATACTTTAACAGTAGCAGTACGCTCCTGTATATACAAAAATAGTTTTGCCATTCAATCTGTACATACTCTGAAATGAACTATGAAATTAATTTTGTCTGCTTTTGCTTCAAAAAAGCAGCTTTAACTTCAGCCTTCCCAATAACATTTAAATGATCATCCAAATCCTGAGGCAGCCTCAAAAGCCTGTCTACTCTGAGTTCTTGCCATATTTATAATCTCTTAACATTCATGCTATCACAGGGTGCTGCTCCAGCAATGCAAGCAATGAAGGGAATGCTTGCATAGGCTGGCTTTCAGCATTCCTGCTGCCATGGTGTCTCCGGCTTCTGAGACCAAAGCCAGCTGAGGTGCATGACAAAACATCTTGTGACCTCTCTGCACTAAACTTCCCACCGCTATGTGACACTGAAAGAGCAACAGTGGCAGATCTTACGAAAGACTTATGTAGTCAAGGTTTGAATGCTCTGTTATCAGGGAATTCAAACCCTGTTAGGGGTTTAAAGTCAAGCTGGGTGGAGCTGGGGTATGACAAACACTCCGCTATCCAGGTATTTTGCAAATGGATACTTTCTAGCTTTTTGTTGTTTCTTTAGGTTTTTGTACTCCTGAATACTGCTTTTACTGACCAAAAGCCTCAACATTGTAAACTTCATTAAAAAAATAATTCTTAGAAGATGCTCTGAGCAAGAATCTTTTACTCAAGCAGTCTGTGATCCTTTTTTTTTTTTTAAACCATATTATTACAGCTAACAACAGAGCTGCTTAGGATGAGAGATAGGAAATGCACTCTGGCTCATGTGCCTTAACTAGAGGGCTGGCTTCTCCACCCTGCCCTTCCCTGACTGGGAAAGATATCAGTCCTGCTGGTGGTACTTACTGATTTTGGATCTGCATCTCTGTCAGTGAGTAGCAAGAGCAGTGCAGCTCCATGAAGTGGGACAAGCCAGGAGTGACCCCAGCACAGGCTGGTGACCCTCACCAGGGGGGCACAGTCCCATAGGGGTTCCAAGCGCAACAGACAGGGCTGGTAACAGCAGGTCACCAACAGTGACCCAGGGTCTGTCCAGCAGTCCCAGCCAGAGCTGAGGCTCCACAGAGGCACACCTACTGCACAGCCCAGGCAGGGAGCAAATGCCCAGACCTGAGCTTAAATGGAGCCCATGGGTAGGGGTGTGGGTGGAGGCCCCAGGTGAGGTTGCTCAGGGCAGTTATGGCCTATTAGTACATCTAGAACCCTGACAATCTCATTCATTAAGGTGAATTACATATATCATAAAATAGAGAGCGTGAAGTGTAACCTACTTTTTAAAATCCTGTTGCCTTTGCTGTTTGTACATTCACATATGTGACTACTGGCAGACTCTTCCAGTTACCTTCATTAGCCTAATTTAATTTAAAATGGAAATTCTAGTAATCTCACTTTTGTAGTGTCAGGGGGGACAATTAAGGAAAGATGATAGGCCACATAATAGGTACAGCCTGTTGCCATTTATTTACACTTCTTTAATATCCATTTGTTCGCTAAACCGTTTTATGATATCAAATAAACTCTTCACCTTAAATATAAATTATTCACCGTGTTTTCATATAAATGGCAGCAAGAAATAGCTAATAAAGATAGGCACAAATAAGAAATTTTGATTTAAATATTGGATGTGCAGCAACTTGTTCTGTATGTGATTCTGTTTTGATACATACGATGTCCCATATTTAAACCCTGTATTAAAGTGATCTGTAGCTTTTCCTTAGTCTTTCCTGATTCTCTCAGCTCCCTGTTTTTTCCCTTGACTTTTCTTAGTATTTCAAAATGCAGTAGGCATTCATGGGGAGGAAGCAACATCTCTGATTTCTTTTCCACTTATTGTCTACACTGAGTATGTCATATACTGATCTACAGCTTAATTATTTCAGAAACAATGATTATGGCTGTCGAATATGACTTGCACATAATTTTATTTATGCACCTTGAGTATAAGAATTGACTATATCATAATGTCCCTGTTATCTTCATGGCAAGGCATCAAGGGCATTTCCTCGCTCGCAGTGTGGGAAAAAAATATGCCGTTACTGTCAGTGACAATGACTGGATTAGTGAGTTGTTCTGAAAATATTGTGTGTGGTTCAGATTCAGTGAAATTCCCTGTGCAATGCGCACCTTCATAATTTCAAATTTCTTCTCTTCTGATGCAAAAGAGCCATTTCCAGACTTGAAGAATCACACAGTGGAGTTCTTAAAAGGATTAAGAGATCACAAGGTCTATGAGAAACGTAAAGGAAGCAGAACTGCTTTCTCAAGATACTCCCAAAGTTGTCATGACTTTGCACTCAAAAAACAAAGCAAGCCCCAAGGAGAGTACACTAGAAATAAAAATTAGAACATTCCTGATAGTTAACAAGTAAAAAATTAAAGTCAGTCTGAGAAAATTTGAGATAGATAATTTCTGATGTAAACTTCTATATGAAGCCATCCTTGGGACAGCCAAGTACTGGAGCAGATTGTCCAGAGGGGCTCTGCAGTCTCCATTCTTGGAGGTTTTTGAGACCTAACTGAACAAAGACCTGAGCAGCTTGATCTGATCTCATAGCTGACCCTGCTTTGAGCAGGAGGGTGGACAAGAAACCTCCTCATGTCCTTTCCAACTTGAGTCACTCTATGATTCCATAAATCTATGATTTTTGTGACTCAGACAATTTTCTTTGCATCAGGAACAAAGCCCCCCCCAACATATTTCACACCAAATATAACTCTGGATTTCATGTAGGCATATGCCCCATAACATTTTTATTTTGGAATAAAATATCAAATAGAATTGACAATTGCTTAATACAGTTACATGCAGAAAATCAGACCACAGCTTTTACTGAAGAGTAATGTCAAAGCTCTATATTCCATATGGATGCCACCAAAAGGAATTGTGATTTCATCAACACAGCTGCTAGCTTTTAATGACATATGGGAGTAACTTTTTTTGATTAACGTTCTTACAGCAATGTTTCCTCCGCCTTCTGCATTTTTCATGACATCATGAATTTAAATATGAGCACAGTTTAAAAGGCAGTAGTAACTTCTGACAAACTCTTTGTACTTGTTTTAGTAATCATCTAACTTATCTCTAGAATTAACATTGTCTCAAATCTACCATTTCCTGAAGATCCAGATATAACTTTATTCTGCAATTGTGAGATAGATATTTTAGTCTAGAACCTTCTTTGTCTTGTACAGCTGAATGTGAATTTAGACTTTTAGACATACACAGATGAGGGAAAGCCTTTCTGGATTCTACTTCTACAGGATAGATTAGGGAAGAAAAATAATTATTGTAAAATAATAATATCAAGGATCTGGCAAGGATAGCAAGGATCTATCGAATGTTATTTCAAATAAAATATTAGTATACCAAATCAATAAATACAATGACAAAGACATAATAACAGCGTAATAACTTTTTATATGCTATGCTATATTTAATGTCATCCTGGGCTATGTAGGTACTTCCTAAACTAAGATAAATCTGTACAGAGACAAACTTGCACAAAGGCAAAAGACCTCTGTACAAAAGTACTCCTTATGATGCAATGAATCTCTGATTTATGAGGAACAAGTATTTCAGATATTATTTTAAAAAATATAGGAAAATATAGTGTGATTTTTTATTTCATTGATAAACTTAATGTCAAACCACTTGAATTATCATCTTTCAATAAGTATTTTGTGCTGCAAGAGGATGAAAAAGAGACATGTTACCTTTCCAATTTAAAGAAGTTTTTTTCATGAGAAGATTTAAAGAACAACCTATATTAGTTGACATAAGACTGTTTTTTTGATTGAGAAGAAGCAGATGTGAAAGGCAGGCTCGTTTCTGTGCAGCTAATAAAAGCACACACAAACACTTTACAAGTTCAGTTACTAGATAAGGCAATAGGATAAATATTGTATAAATTTTCTGATATCCTTCCCTTATGACAATAGACTTGGTGAATTTAATGAAAGTAGTAAATAATGAAATATGAAGCATTTAAGAGAGCAATTGATAGGAAGATTTGTAATTATTAAGATTGTTTTAGGTAAGGGTTTTCTATTAGATTCTAGTAAATAAATTTCAGAGACTTTAAATAATACTAACATTACATTTTGAATTAGTAGTAGAAAAATAGCTTTCCATGGGAAAGTTAATTTATGTAAGACTGTTACACACTTTTTAAATACAAATATTTTGTTAAACGGTTGCACTTATACTTACACCCTTTATGGTATGCATTTTATTTGTATGTAGTTTTTGCTTTGATAAATGAATGGTGTGCAAGGACATGTTTTTGTTATGCTGAGATCTACTCTAAATCTTGATAAATTATGAAAGCTCCATTCATACAGTTATCTTCCATAGCTGAAGGTGAACTAGCAAATATCTAATCACTGCTCTAATAGGACATGATGTCCCTAGCATTTTTTTATTTCTTTTTAATTGCTGTATTCATATGTCATTAACTAAACCTATCTGAGAGGTCTTGTTGACTATTTCATGACCAAAGGGCAAAACCACCTAATGTTAGCAGTCAGAGTGAAAACAGATTTGCAATGAACAACATAGAAACAAAGATGTAAACTGATATAATAAATGAATAAAATATATACCATATCAATAAACATAAGTTTTAAAATTCATATTTAGCTGTGAAATTGAAAAGCCCAGTTCTAACTTTTGAGAGGGTATGGGGATGGAGGAAGGAAGTGCTGTATTAAACTTAAATATAAACCATTTACTTGAAAAATGACTATATATATTGTAAACTCATGCAAAACCTTTATGTTATTATGAAATATCACAATGGATACCAAACAAGTTTCAATTCAAACAAAATATGCATTAAAAGAAGTGTAAATCTTACTCCAGAAGTGGAATCAAATGTTAATAAAAATTCAGCTCAAATATTCAGTCCATATCAAGAAAGAGGTTAATTTCATTCCTTTCCTGGGACATTCCTTCTTAACTCCTGGCAAGGTTAACACTTGCACTGCTTGCATCATTGATTAAGACAATAAAAAGTCTGAGGACTTTTCCTTTGCCCCCTGACTCCCTTATGGTACAGAGAGGAACAGTAATTTATCCATGTAAAATGACTATTTTCTAATATTTTTTTTTTTACTGGGTCAGAACAAGTCTTCAGAAGGGTCCAGTGACAACGATACGCTAATAAATGCATTTTGAACAGTTCAGCAAGTGTTGTATAACACCCAAAATGAAATTTGAGCACTACTTTAGCTGACCAGTAGCCTTTACTGACTCATTGAACACCTATGTAGTTTGCCCTTGCTATCTGTAGTCACTGTTAACCTCTTACAGTGCATTTATTTAAACTGGCCATTCTGAATAACACTGTCTTAACTTCCCTTCACCACTGTCAGGAGAGACTTGTAAGATCACCTTTCTCTGCAGTCGTTTCTTCATCAGTTTCTTTGTGGAAGAATCTTTATCCCCAGTTGACATCTGTGAGAGCATTACGTGAGAAAGAGTCAAGGATGGCCTCTGGGGAACTGGAATTGAGGTTGAAGGTCTCACATTAAAAAAGTCATTTACTTCTGGTTTAGTTTTGCTCTTAGGCATTATTCACAGCTTTGCTCTGTCTTCAAACAAAAGGAGCAGTGGCCCCACTAAAAGAAAAAAATCTGAAGCTGTTGAATGTGCTTAAAGTTAGTAAATATTAACTTGTGCTTTCAGGAGTCAATCCACAGTATGTCTTTAAAGCAAGAGAACCTCTGCTTTTCATTGCCATTGCCTTATTGCTGTACTATTTTCATTTCTTTCCTACCAGACAAGGTATTTCTAATAATATTTTTTCAAGGCATATGGTTTTGAGTGTCACTGGAGTGAATTCTTTTTCCTCAGTTGATTATTGCTGTGATAAGTTGTTTTCTTGTTAGTGCTAACTAAAATAAAATACAAATGTTTACAATGAAATGCAGAAAAATGTTTGGTTTGATATTTTGTAGTTGTGGGCTAGACATGTGAAGCTTTAGTATGTATTTTAACATATCTGGTGCTGACTGCAGAACTGTTCCAGAGTAGGTTTGCAAAAATCACATACTCAAGCTTTGATTGATCTCCCAAGAATGTCGTATTGTATGCTTTTGATTATGGGAATGTCAGTGTATTGGCTTTATCGTCTTCACATTAGAGGATTTTTTCACCTAAGTATTTTCATGTATATTTTCAGCTTTTTACTTCTCAAGTAACATAAAACTGAATTTATTTAAGTGAGGCTTACTTGGCAAATAAGTAGGACAGGGTATATTCCTCATTGACAAAAGTGTTTTGATAAGAAGGGTAATCATGTCGGCTGAACATGAGTCAGCAGTGTGCCCAGGTGGCCAAGAAGGCCAATGGCATCCTGGCCTGTATCAGAAATAGTGTGGCCAGCAGCAGTAAGGAGGTGATCGTGCCCCTGTACTCAGCACTAGTGAGGCCGCACCTCGAATACTGTGTTCAGTTTTGGGCCCCTCACTACAAGAAGGACATGGAGGTGCTGGAGTATGTCCAGAGAAGGGCAATGAAGCTGGTGAAGGATCTGGAGCACAAGTCTTATGAGGAGCGGCTGAGGGAACTGGGGTTGTTTAGCCTGGAGAAGAGGAGGCTGAGGGGAGACCTCATCGCGCTCTACAACTCCCTGAAAGGAGGTTGTAGCGAGGTGGGTGTTGGTCTCTTCTGCCAAGTAACTAGCGATAGGACGAGAGGAAATGGCCTCAAGTTGTGCCAAGGGAGGTTTATATTGGACATTAGGAGAAATGTCTTTACTGAAAGAGTGGTCAGGCCTTGGAACAGGCTGCCCAGGGAAGTGGTTGAGTCACCATCCCTGGAAGTATTTAAAAGACGTGTAGATGTGGCGCTTAGGGACATGGTTTATTGGGCATGGTGGTGTTGCATTGACGGTTGGACTCAATGATCTTAGAGGTCTTTTCCAACCTTAATGATTCAATGATTCTATGATTCTATGAAATTTATATCTAAAGAAGGAGCACACAATACTAACTGATTTCAAAGGGAATTGTTTCCTCTCGTTATAAAGTAAATTTGACCCAAATAATTTAAGCTGTCAAGATAGCCAAGAGTTAAAGTGAACATAGCTTACATAGTGACATTTTTGTTATTGTTTTTCACTTTCAGTTAAACAAAGGACTGTTAAATATTTTAAAAGAACAAATTTAGCAATTTAGTAAATAACACTGAGTCAGAATAAGATAGTCTTCACAACTTTATCTCAGTAGAAATTTCTATCCTAATATAATCTCAGCATACTGTTATCAGCCTCTTTATAAGGTATGCATAAACGTGTGCAGATATGAATGACAGAATAACTCGGACACCTGTAGATTAATATTTGCTAGTCATGGCCTCTACAGTCATTACCAGTATCACAGCTACTGGCCTAAAAGTTCCACACTGTGTTTTGGCAAATAATCGGGAAGTGTCTGCACTGCAGTGGCACACTGTGATGTCTTAGCTATGACCAAGCAAGCTGGAAGAGCAACACAGTTCAGGGACAAGCAGAGGTAGCAACTTGGATCAAGACAAGTATAGCTGAATCACTGGGTGCTGACCTGGGGGTATCTCAGTAGAGTTCCACTGCCCTGTGTGGACATAACCAAGTGATTTTATTTGCCACTGTAGATATTACTAATGAATTCCTCTAAAATGTCCCCCTTGCATGGTTACATATGTGGCTAACTTTATATTCAAACATATTTCACTGAGGACAGTTACAATATTTGCTATACAAACTTAAGTGTTCATGTGCTTGCAGGGCGAGTGTTTAAATGTCTGTGCAATTTAAGGAAAAAAAAAAGCATTTTATCAAATTAGCTCTGCCATATTGAAGGCTTCTGCTTTATAATATCTTAGTTTGTATCTCTGCATTTGAGTTTCTCAGGTGAAATTTTACTGTAAAAATAGAGCATCTTGTTTCTGGGAAAAGGAAAAGAAAACAAAACCAAACAAGTCATATTCTTTATCATATTTTCTTAAGGCTTTTTTTTCCATATTTTGAAAAGTGCTCAGCCTAGGCTTTATTTATCCAGAAGGCTAGCCATAACATTGGAGACATCTTTCTGTTGTGCTTGTCAGGAAATTATATTTTTAAAAAAGAAATCTAAAATAGATTTTAATAGCAAAGAGAGATTTTCACAGATATCTTTCCCTTTTACTCCTTCAGTAAAGCAAAGAACTCTCAAGTTACAGCTTCTGCTATTATTTTCAGAAGTTTCAATACTATGGGATAACCTGGTAATACAGTATCTTTTGTCAGAGCACCAGAAAAAGCTTTGAAAAATATTAGCCTCAGTTTGAATTCCTTGCAGTTTTAATATCACTGTAAAGTATTACAATTTTTCCTTCTGAATGGCTCACCGAGTCCAACTTTTATTCTGTTTCTTCCTCCAGTAATCCTGTAGGATCACATGTTTCTTAAAGAACACAGCCAACAAATGTGCTGTACACAGGAGTGATCAGGTCAGCTCCAGAAGGGTCTTATGAGCTAGTTTTGTATCTTTTATAAATAGCCTTGTGGTTACCCAATAATTAATGTCTAGCATAAATATGGGCTGCTTCCAAAAAGGGAAGTCCTTTACCACCACCTGCCCTCTGTCCCAGACACCAGCTTTTCATTCCAACCGCATTCCCCGTGCCAGCTCATGGGGCCACGTGGGGAGTCAGATCAAAGCAATGGCTGGGATTATAACTAACAGTCTCTTGGTTTAGGTTTCATGTACTGATGGGGAATATCAGGATTTGTTCCTTGTGTGTATGTTCTTTTTTCGTGTATTAATAGATTATATTTCTATAAAGATTCTTTATCTTTAGCTCAATACAGGAAGAAATTGAAGCCATTTGACTTGGACAGCTATATTCACAAGAGGTACATTTGCAGGCACTTTCTATACTAGATTAGGAACTTTCTCTGTAGGGGGAAATAGTCCTTTGCTTCCCCAGAGAAAAAGTCAAATTCTATAATTTGAAATGAAATGGTTATCCTAGTAATAATCTCTCATATGAGCAGTCATAAACATAATAGCTAATGGAAATGAGTTTTTAGAGTGTTTTCCAAACATTTGTATACAAACTTAAATTGAAGACATAGGGTCTGTTCACTTGAATAAAACCAGGATTGGGACCATCAGATATAATATTTTCTTTCCTTTTCTTTTTTTTTTTTGTTTTGTTCTTTTGATACAATGAATAATTGCTTCTGACTTTTAAAAAGGAAATGTTATTGTTTTGGAGAACGATTCAGTACATTTAAGGTGCTGCTTTCAAAGATGTGCTAAAATCTTGATGAGATTAGTATTTACTTTTATTAGGAATTTTTGTGCTAATTAGCAAATAGATGATGTTAGGCTAGATTTGACACAGCTACAGTAGTCATTACTAAAGAAGTACAAAACATCATTTTTGACTCAATAAATAAATGAAAAAAAAAAAGGAAGAAAAAGTACCTGAGAATGAATTAGTTACTGGTTTAATCAAGTCATCATGTTTCATTACAATGTACAATAGTATGAACAAAAACAAAGTAATGGAAGTTATGGACTTTTCCTAAAAGACCGGGGGCACAAGGAATTTATATCATTACCAAACTGTTTTCTAACAGTTGCTGCACATTATGGCATGGAAACTTGGGCTCAGTTCTCTCCTTTATTCTGAGTCAGCATGTTACATGGAAAAGGAAAGTTATCTGAGCTTGAAGGTTACACTGAAGAGTGTGTTGCTCTCAGTCTATTCTGCAATCTCTTCATTGATGTGTTATTAGCAAATCCAGGCAAATTACTTAAATTCTAGATTCGGAGCTCCTCCTACTCGAAAGTAACTCTCTTGAAACGTGGTCAGTGTTAATTCACAGGTGGTTCAGTGACAGTTCATTGAGAACTGGAAGTGGTCTTCAATGTCCTGGGGAAGGGTACCCTAGCTACTGAGCTAATTTGAAGAAAGGGGACATCACTTTTGCCATGCTGTTATGCTGTACCAAAATGTTTCACTTGAATCTGTTCAGTGAATTCAGTATAAATATATAGCTTGTTTCTGGATGACCAAAACTGAGTTTTTAAGTCCCATATATTGTCAAAACCAGCCTGCCTTTGTCACCCTGTTCTGCTAATGAAGTTATTACAATGTTGGGAAATGAAAGTTGTGGTTAACCAACTCTAGTTGCTAGTTTTGAAATAGTTTTATTCTATTATTCAGAATTAAAGAGTCCATTCAGAAACTACGGTTTTCCTAAGTTCAATATCTATGAACTATTTTGAAAATATTTTTATAGTTTCCTTTATCTGCTATAATTTCTCTTCCTATCTTTGAGCTGTGCTTCTTATACAGTTTCTTGGCATTGTCTCATGTTGATGAAGTGTGTACCACTGATTATTTTATGTTGCTCTTTTTAAAAATGCTTCACACTAAAATTAACATTTTGATGTTTTACTGGAAGCTAGGCCATGCCTCAGTGTCGTTCTTTAGGGCAAAAAGCACAACTACATTGTCCCATTTGATTTCTGTTCATAGCTAAATACCATATTTTATGTAGCCCTATAGAACACGTAGATGATCAGATACAGAGCTAGTTCTCTGGATACGTGATTCTGTATCTCCATTTCTGCCTCCGTGTTTTGTTGATGACTAATCCTGACACAAGTACAATAGACCTGAGCCAATAATCTTTTTTTATATTGGTGATCCTTAGTCACAAAAATAGTCCCTTGCAATCAGTCACTTCGAGCGTGGAAGAGAAACATCACTTATTCAATATGGGGAGGTACATAATGTGAAATTCAGGATGAGAGATACTCATTTTCAATTAAAGTTTGCAGTGCGTATCAGGCCATGTTACCCCAACCAGCACAGAGTGCAAATTTTGGTTTGCTGCACTGCCAGCAATAACTGTACCGTGGCAGTAGTAAAAAGGTGACGTTTCAGAGAAAAAGCAGTTGACACATCTGTTGTTATGTGCCTGCACACATCTTGGGAAAGGCAGCAATGACTGTAGTTAGGGCTTAATCCAACACTGGCCAATAGAAGCAGCTTTGGAAATGTATCGAAGTAATGCATCTTCTGGTAGTCTGTTCACACACATTCCCAGATTGGTACTATTAATTTTTCAGCTCTAGTAGCACCCTTCAGACTTGATAACAGAAGGAAAGTTGTTGCAATTTTACATGTTTTCATTTCTACCCAGCCGCCTTTCTGCAATTAGTGACAGTGGGGAATAGTTAAAACAAACCGGGGTGATGGTGGACAATAAATAAGTTTGCAATGTACTGTAGAGGACAAAAATTGCTGATTCAACTTATGTAGCCAAAGCCTCTAAAGAGCTAAGAAAATCTTAATCCCTCATGTATGGTTCTGGTGTCACTGCTTTTGGAATATCTCTTGACTTCAGGTTACCAGAGATTTTTTTCTGTTTTTCTGAATGCAGGCCACTTAGAGAAATCAATACAAATTCTTAGAAGCTGGAGGAACTGATACATGAAGAAAAACTATATGAATACTTTTGAAGAGACAGGACTTTGGCTTATAAATATTTGAATTCTATACACATCAAGGAAAGAGAAAAATGTGGATTGATACCGTGGGGCTATAATGATGAGTGAAAGGATGAAATTTAAAAAAGGATGCATCAGACTGAAATTAGGGAAATACTCCATGATGTTCTGATATTTCAGTTTGCAGAAGAATCTCTTGAAGGAACAGTCTCCTAGGACTTCCAAAACTAGAGGAGATAAACTTTGGAAAACATAGTAAAGGACCAGTTATGCCACTGAGGAGATCTGAACCAGTGAACAGCCCCTTCTCTATCCTTACTTCTATTATAATATTTCTGTATAACATTGCTTATTTAGATGCTAAAAGGGGAAGTTTTCACTTTTAACAAGCTAATATGATATTTAAAGAATCTATTATTATGAAATAAACTGTTTTAGCAGGGAACATAGCAGGAAGTATGTTTTAAAGGAAAGTTTAAATATTTGTCTGAGGACTGTTTATGTTACCCAGAAAATCATCAAAAAGGGAGCACGTTTGAAGCCTATGCCTGTGAAAGGAGCAGAATATATTTTTAGTAGTGCTTCATACTATAGTGTCTAGTCAAAACTCAAGAACCATATGCATTATTATACAGGATCCTTGAACATGATACCATGTTCCAAACATTTGTTCACGGCTGTCTCCATCAAAAAGCTGGCTCCAGAAAGTAATAAATACAATGTCTGGGTTGAGGTGGCAGTTTTATTAGTCATTTAACTTTTTTTTACTAAGAGCAAGAAAATGAAAAAATATAAGATGTTGATAAAATTACAACTTCATGCAAGAGCAAAACCAAGAAGTTCCAGTATCATCCCAAACAGGAGAGAATACTGTGTTATTGTCACAGTTACTGCATTTATTCCTCAAAATGATACTATTATTTTTAATAAATAAATAAATAAAGCACCATAAATTAAACTAATGGAAGACCACAATTCTCCATGATATAGTCTGTTGTGTCTTGAAAATCAAGTCCCTGTAGAACTCATGGCATAAAATTGATACTGTTACATTGAACAGGTTCTTAGTTTATGTTTTGTTCTGTACACTAGACATTTAATTAACAGAAACTAACTGCAAATATTATTCTCTCTGATACCTCTTGGTTTATATTCCTTGAGATTTTATTTATTTCTTCTTTAAAAGCAAATGGATTTTACGTTTAATTAAATTTCTTTTTGGCTTCAAGAGATCAGCAAGGTGAAAAAAATATCCTAAATATTTTAGAGAACAGCTGTAGAAGGTAGTGTTTACACATTTTTTATGTTAGATTCTGATAAAATTTCTTTGTTGATTGATGGTATAAAAATAATTTCTGTTAACATTTCATAAACTGGTAGCAGGGGTTTGTTTTTTTACTACCAAGGAATTTATTTGAATTTCATGCAGCTTACAACAAAACCACAATTTTCATTTTGATCTTCTTCAGAGAAGTTAGCTCTGTAATTACTAGAGACTGTCATTGCTGTAACATTTGAGACTGCAGAGGTTTGCAAAGGTTTCCTCCTCCCACAGGCTTTGTTTATATTTGTCAACCCAATAAAGACTGTAGGGTGAAACCTGAGGAGTGCTGATCCCATGTATCTCCTGCTGACATCAGTAGGAGCTTAGCACCTATCAGCATCAAAGAGTTTTATTACTGCAGCTGACTCTCAATAATGCAAAACAATTAAAAATAATAGCAAATGTAACAAAACCCAAATGATCCAATAGATACTGGGAAAGGTTTTGAGGATACTCTAAAAATTTAGAATCATCTTAATTTTACAATTCAGCGTTTCAGTTGTGACCAGACTGCATCAGCAAAACATGATACAGAATGAAATTCAGATCCAAAGCTGAAGTAAATTTTATAATGATGGGAGTTCGATAAGATTGGCTGTGATCTATATAAAAATTAATACAAAGTCAACTTGAAATAACACTGTGATAGGAATCAGCATTGTCTCTGCTGTCAGAAGTTGTTTTCATATTTAAATGACATGTGCATCCATGGTGAACATTTAGCCTTTTACTTTCTGTCCACCACCCTATCTGTTTTGCTCTTTGACACAGGGATGTTTTTTTCACCTGTGTCTGTAGCACTTTACACAATGGAGATTCTGAACCACAACTGAAGCTCCAGTAAAACACATAAAGAATAATAAGAAATAGCATTGCTTACACTATTGAGACTTTAGTCCCCACATATGCTTTTCCAAAGATTCTAGTCTTCAGTGTAAATTTGTCAAATCTTAGTTCTTTCTGCCACACTACTTCTCATAGTTCATTACTGTGGTCTGGTGTTTATTATCTTTATCTGAGTGGTCTGGATTTACTTGGGATGAAGCTGATTGAATGTCACCCGCCTTTTTTAAAGTTGGCAGCAAGGCTTGGCGTATTTGCACTTGCTTGTGCCTGGAGTCAGTGTAGCTAGGACTT
The DNA here is from genome assembly GCF_964195595.1 of Calonectris borealis. Taxonomy (NCBI): domain Eukaryota; kingdom Metazoa; phylum Chordata; class Aves; order Procellariiformes; family Procellariidae; genus Calonectris; species Calonectris borealis. The sequence goes on from NC_134314.1 coordinate 77,765,007, forward strand.
TGTTCTAGTCCTATACTATGCTTTGATATCTATTCAGCTGGACCTAAAATTTATTTGTCCTCTCAGAAGAGTAAAGTGTTCAGAAGCCCTGCAGATAAGAAATCATAACAGAGACATTTTCTAGTCATGATAAAGGCATAGCTAAGCCTGATTATAACTGGAATTGCAGTTGCAATACCACATTAAAACCAAAGTATGAAAATGAATCATAGGAAGTCCAAGAACAGGGATCAGACCTCTAACCTATGAAGGAATAAATAGGATTTTGCCACAGGGCATAAGCATCAACCTGCACTTTCCTTTGAAAGCTACTGCAGACACTAAAAAAAGCACAGACTCCAGGACTAACAATAACTCAGTAGTTGAAAAGGCTTTTCCAACGTACAGTATTCAATGTATAAAATCAGCCAAGTTCTCTCTGAAGTGGACTGTATCTCATCTTTACTGCCAGCTAGCCTTTCAGCCTTTAAAATGTTCAGAATGCATTGGTATGGAGAAAATCACCAAAGCACGAGCTGGCATATGAGCTTTTAAAGTGCTGTTCATTATTTCCCAGTCCTGGGCACTGTTTTTCCTTTTCAGAAAGTCAACCTATCTTCTCTATCGCTATTTTGTAGTAGTCAGCCTTCCATGCCCTTTTCCTCCTTATTTTCCTCTTTCCTCCCACTTTCTTTTCTGCTAAGACATCTTCAAACACAATACTACGTGTTCAAATAACAACTGTGCCAAAAGTTGCAGAGAAGTACACTGGCTTGCAGACATGCAACTTCATAGTGAAATATCAAGTGTTACTGCAACGTCCACCTAACTGGACATTCATAATTGCCAACTTTGTAGCATATACTACAGTTTTGTTCATGTACCTTGCAAACATAAAAAGTTGAATTGAGAGATAATTAATTGCATTTTTTGAATTCTAATCATATTGTGGAATTGCAATGACACCCAGCTAATTTTCATAATGTTTCCATCATACACTGCACAATCCCTCCCAGAGGGACCAGTCATACAAAAGAACATGAGCTATATCCCAATTTATAGTGAACATATAGTTCTGAGAAAATTCTCCTATACCTGCAAGGAATTACTCATCGTGAGTTAAAATGCACTGTTCATTTGCATGCAGCTACTACGTACCATCAACTGTCTAGCGCTACATGGCTGAGTAAAGCCTACCCATGTAGATAAGTCATTGGTGGCATCACGTTCCTGGGAAGAGTCATGCTTGTTCGTGTAGGTATCTGCGATATTGGTCTATGTAAAAAATATTCCTTTTTATATCATTATGTCAGGCCAAGAATTCAGGTAATTGGAATTATTATTTTTTTAGGTCTTGCTATTTTTTAGTGTATAAGCCATTTCTTCATAGTTTCAGAGTATTGGTGGAATACTCTAAAACTGTGTTATCATGCCACCTCGGTCTGTTTTCATGTCTGTAGCCAAGAGATATACCAAAGATGTATGGCTCCTTACAGTATATATCAGTGCAAGCATAGATTTAGCTCTGAATTCCCAAGAAGAACCAATCATTAATTTTCTGGTCCATTAATCAAATACATTTGCTTTGTTGAAAGCCTCTTCCCACAATCATTACCTGTTTTAATAAGATATATAGTGACAATCCTGAAATTTCCCCACTCTAAAAGAACCTTACAGAGTTTAGGAAAACTTTTCAGGTTAGAGAGATTCCAACAAGACTCAGAATCTTTCCATGAGGAAAAGTAGAATTCACCCTAAAATAATTCTGGTGAAAATATTTTAAAGTGTCTGTGATACCCTCACTTTTGAGATGGGCAGTGAGATTATTTGCTAAAGGAGTTAACCACCAAATCTGGAGGGTGGAGAGGTGATTTGAAATTAATGTATGCAGTATACAGTGCTATATAGAGCACTATTTGTTGCACTGTTTGTGAAAAAACATTTTTCAGCATGTTTTCAAATCAGAGGAAAGTCTTTACATCCCTTCTAAATTTCATTACCTGAGAGATGGGTACATAATAAAGGATGATGTTGAACCAAAAGGAATGATATCAGTTAAATTTATGACTTATCAGAGAAAAATAAACTGGATTGTGTAGATGCATTGTATTGTTCTAATGGCAATTTTTGTCAGCTCTGAATCTGGCCAAAACTTGAAGGCATCCTGAAGGAATGCAGTTCAGTTAGTTATATCAGAAAGATCTTAAATACGTGTTAATTTAAACTGGCTCTGATGGTATTTAGCATCGTTTCACAGCAGTTGTACAGGTAAGACCTAGATAATTTTTGAATTTTTAGTTCACAAAAATAAAGCAATTTCAAACCTGTACCAAAATTTGTGAGATCATTGTTCATATAAAGTAGCTGGACATAAACAAGAGAATTTAGTATTCCAGGCTGTTCCATCCTACAGATGACACAAGCCAAGGTCTCCTTTTCCTGTTCTTGATGGGCTGCTCAGGTAAATGATAAAGATCTAATGAATTAGAGTAAAGACTAATAGCTAACAGATGTACAGATGCTATCCACTCTATTAATTAATGCTGCTGTACATTATGTGGAACTAATGCAAATTACTGTATGAGGAATGTTTACAGATTGGAATTGTGCTTAGCAACTCAGTGAGCACCTCAGTGGAAGTACTTCCAATATATTAGGAAAAGTGCTGTGAAGGAACTAGTAGGGTACAATCACCCGGCATCACCTGACCTTCAGGTTCTAATTAGCTCTCCTTGCTTATGAAATTTTTGTTCAGTTTGAGTCAGTTAAGGCTGCATTTTATCATTACTTTTAAAAAGGTAAGATAATATTGAATTTTCCTACATTTAAAAAATGATAAACACAGAAAATTAGTATTGCTGATGAAATGGTCTTCTGCCTCAAAAGACTTATTTAATTAAGTATATCTAAAAAGACATATAAACTGTGGCACTTTTAAATCTCATACTGTGGTGCCAACCTGTCGTTCATTATATGTCACATTTTTCAGGCTCCTAAAAATTATTTTTTTATTCACTCTTCAAAAAGGATGATTTGTCCAAATATTGCAGGGAATTGTTTCTTTTCATATTCAAATGAGTTCAGACCCAAACTAACATTTAAAGGGAACTCAGTGATGAATTGCAAATTACAACTGACATGAGTCTTGTATGGTTGATAATTTAGTCAACAATCAGTTGTCTCTTTCACATAAATACTATGCATACTGGAGTAGAAATCTTCTCAATTTTATTTCATGATATAAAAACATGTTTGAACAAATTAATTGTTGAGTTTGGCCAGTGTTTAACAATTGCCTGTATCCAGCTCAAACACTTGAGCTGATTCTTAAGATGAGAAAAGAGAAATATTAGTAGTTAAAAGAGGAACAGTGAGCAAAACAAGCGCATTTCACCTGAAGCACAGAAGTTAGGTATGATATGTACAAGACAGTGAGAAGTGATAGAATCAATAGCAGAAATCAATACAAATTTGGTGCAAACTTGTGTTTATACCACACACATGGTATCACTAGAACAGGTGTCATGATATTTAGACACTGTGTGTAAGCAGTGCCATTTTATAAATATGCATTTGGTAAAAAAGATTTTCACATCTAATAACTAAAGCCAGCAAGCTAAGCGGGGTTATTATTTTTTTCCTGATTAAAAATATATACCTATTGAAAGACTCTTTGGTTACCTGTTATTTAAGGGAGTTAAAGTCTGTTTTTATATGCTTTTAAGTGTGAAATTAATTTACTTTATTATCAGCACAAACAGAGATATATCTGCCCAGTAGTATCCATGAGCAACTTGTAAGCAGTAAAAAAAATGCTTTCTTATTTTGCAATAAGGTCTTTATTCCATTTTGTATATCAGTTATGGAATTAAGTTTGATCATTAAAACTACCACCCAGTCATTTGTATTAAATACAGTATTTTAATAATGATTTTTTTTGGTCTTGAAAAAGCTAGTTTATTGGAGACTTCCAGACTGAATTCAGGGTTTCACAATAATTTTGGGGTATTATGAACTGAAAAAAAAGGCAAACAAAACCTGTAGTAGTAATCTGCTACAATGTCATACCTGCTGCAGTGTTTATGACTCCACCTGATGTCTGGTAAGCTGAGTGTTAAATTTTTATTTAACATAGTCAGGAACTACTGAAGCCTTTGCCAGGACTGTAGAAGGAAACAACCACTTGAGGTTTGGGCTGCCTGCAATCAAGTCATTAGCTTAAGTGAATAGCAAAAGTTCTGGGATGAGATTATTTATGAACCTAATTGACAGCCTGCACTGGTTTACTATAGGAAAGGGAAAGACATAATCTAATGGGAAAAAACTACTCTTAAAATGGAACTATTAGAGCAATGAAATTACTTGGTTTGCATATTTTCAATCTTCTTGAATTTATAGTTGCCTTGCTGGGAGAAATTTAACCACTGTCCACTGAGGAAATGTTATTTTATTTTTAAAATCCTGTTGTGTCAGCATCCAAGATTTCCTTGTAGTACATTGTTTAACATCTCTATGTTCTTTTTATAAACATGATAAAGTGCCTTTCACACCTGACCTAACAAATGCCCTGATGCAAATTCTATTTCCTCCTCAAATGTCTATCAGTATGTTCAGTGTAAGAGATTTCAAAATGTCTGCAATTAGGGTTAGTTCAGGATTCTAAAGGGGTTTTAACTTTGCTCTACCAAAAGCTTCCTGTGCTCTGGTTTATTGTCCATAAAATGAAACTAGTGACACATTTTTTATGGTCAGGGCAGTTCCAAAAATAAGCGAACATATACTGTATGAGTATTCAAAATAAAAAGATTTTTGCTTTAGCTGGGTAAGTCTTCTATTTATCTGTGATATTTATCAGCATTTATAACAACTAACTACTCCTTAAGTGCTTTGAGAGTCTTGGATGAAAACATCGTTATTAATAGGTCTTATCTGCAGTTTTTCTGCTGTTCTTATACAGATATTTTCACCAACTCAGACGTGGTATAAATCCTTGCATACTTAACACTCATTGTCATCTGATTTTCTTGATTGTAAAGGTCATCATCAGCATAAACTAAACCATAAGTACTAAGATTTAAAGCTGAGTAAGTAGAATCAGTTGATAGCTAAAGAGCTTAAAATAGCCTACTGTAGCTTCTGGTAGAGATGTAACTAGCATACACAGAATTTCCTCTGCTTTACTCCTCAGCTGAACCCAAGCTAATCCCTTTTTTGACACAATCATTTGATCAATAAATGAGCAGCTAAAATGAAAGTAATTTTTCAGAAGAGGACATTGTAACTGTGTGAAAAATCAGCGTTTGAGATTTGGTTAACTATTTTAAAATATTTCAGTCAGATTGCTTCTCAATCAGATTCTTCAGTCAGATTGCTAGATTTAACAAACAATAAAACTAACTTTTCCATTTGACATTTCTCTTAGTGTCCATTTACTAAGGAGGTTAATGTTTACCTATAGTACGAAAGAAATGGCTTCCCTATCGGTTCCACATTCCTCTCCATAGTCTTTCCCTTTGCCCCAAAGAAATTGTGGAGCTACAGGGGTTTTTTGATTCAAACCCATTACTTTCACATATTTGAGCAATTGTTTGTGCATTGCAGAACTCTCCCAGAACTTGTATGTAGTTATAGAGCCATTCACACAGCTTTTTGAGCAGTGACTGTACACAGGGAAATAGGAGCATCCTTCTTTTACAGAAAAGTTAGTCTTCAGTTGTCTGTGGATTTGAGGTCTTCCATGCTGCTCCCTACTCAATTTCTCCAGCATTCCTCCAGTCTGTTCATTAATGGCCGTAGGATAGATATGGCTATTGAAGAATATAGATATTGGCAGGACAGAAGGGAACAATATAAATTGCAGCAATTTAATTTCCAGTGATTATAGAACCTTCTGAAGAAACTGGAGATCTCCTTTATGACTGCAGCTGTAGGTTCTCATGAACTCTCCCTCTCCCCGGCTTTAATGGAAGTGAGGGACTGCCTTTCCTGTCTCTCAGATAGATATAAAGAAGGCACCTCTTAGGAGCCTTCTGGCTCATATGAGCAAAACTGGGAGGGGTAAAGATGGATTTGCATGCGATTCTTCCACTAACTCATTCATTTTGAAAAATTTTAGCTGCTGCTCTTTGCTAAAACACCTTACTGCACTGGGATTGAATTAGGTATTTAGTCAAAATTCTTTAGCCAAGATTTTCAGAGTTTTAAGGAGAGCTGACACACATCAGTACTTTCTACAATTAGGTAGCAGTTGCTGTAAGGAAACTGAACAGTCAGAACTGCTACAGGTGTTGATAAGACAATTTTTCCAGCTCATACTACAAAGGATTTTGAGCACTCCTTCTCGGTTTGCTCTTTCTATTAAAGAACTTTGATGGTACGTTCCATTTGATACAAAGCTGGTTGTAAGGAACAATCAATAAAACATGTTCAAGGCTGATAAGGTGAGTAGCATGGAAATTAGAGTAATAGAGTGATAGAGCGGTGAGGGGTGAATGGAAGAGGAGGTGATAGTTATGGAACCAGAACTCTGAGTCTGATACAATGGAAAATGGTAAGCCAGAAAGGTGTCCAAAGAGGGTTTGATCGTTTACATCAGAGCTCCAGGCTAGGAAAGTGATAGCAGCTGTGCTTTGAGTCGGTTGAAGAAGGAACAATTTCTGTCAAGGAGAGTAGAGCTGAATTGATTATTGTCAAGATGGAAGATTATAATGAGGTTGATACATTGTAATTTTGTTAGTCAACCACACCATGTTAATAAGTTTGGGGACAATGGGATTGGTTTTGCTTTCTCCCTTTTAAAATTTTATTTTATATAAGGTATCCACTCTCTTCTTTACTGGCTGTGTATCTTCCACAGGTTTTTCACTCTAATTATTTCCTTTCTTGTAGTTGCTTTTAATATATAGTGGAAGTATTCAGTCACAATATAGTAAATCTATTTTCTTATGTGTTTATAAACAATGCACATTATTTATTTTCCAAACTATATAATAGTTTATGAGAATGAGGAACTACTGTGTGATCGCCGCTTTTCCTGCTCCATTAACCTGCAAAAAGCTCAATTTCTAATCTAAATCCATTCCAAAAGCAATGTAATCTCTAATATTAATTAGTTTTTGTAATGCTTTTAAATAAGATATGATATATGATCTTCCGTTAAGTATATGCGTGATTTCTATGGGAGAAGACTGCAAAATGTTTCTAGGAAATTATTGGGGGGTTGTTTGTGAGTTTTTTTGATTAAGCATCACTAATCAGTTCACTTCATCTTAATCTGTAGGTGAACATGTACTTTCATAAAATAATATGCCTGTTTTATTTTTTACTGTTCAAACCATTTATGTTTTATATCGCTCTACTCTTCTGTCAAATATTGTTTGTTCTTTATTTTGGTTCATCATTCACTCATTTAACTTATGAATGTTATATTTTTATATGAGCTATATTTTTAAAGAAGATTCATTCTCCTCCTGATTGTACTGCAGAAAAATATGAACTCCTAGGCTAATACTAACTTGTAAATAGCTGAAATCACTGTTTATTCAGTGAATATACTGTACAGACTTATTCTTTCAGATATTTTGAGCAAATAGTGGCTCAAACAATTTTCTGTTCTTTCCTGTGTAGAATTCCAATGTGAAGTTCATGAGAGACTGTAGATTTCTTGTGTGGAAATTTCAAAGGAGAACTTTTATGCTAATATTTTTATTATCTTTATTATCTGTGTGAAAATACAACATACACATATTATTAATAACTATCCTTTGTTCTCTTAGAAATATGATATAAGTTTGAGTGGCGTCAGCATCAAAGGTTTTATGTAAAGCTACATATATAAATAAATTCCAAGAGCAGAATTTTATTTGTTACTTTTTTTTTTTTTTTTGGTCAAAGGCAAATTAAAATGGAAAGTGAAGTAATGTTAGAATAACTTCTTTCTGGTCTTATATCCACACTCTCCTTTAAGACAAATTCAATCCCTCTGAATTTACATAAAGGACACAGGATCCAGGCGTCTTCTTCCTGAAATTAATAAGATTCACTTTGGCCAAATCAACACTGATTTTTTTTTTCTTTTTTTCTTTCAAAAGGGAAGTAAAGCCAGTTGGTTAGTATGAGACAAGTTAGACTTACAAATGCCAATCATATGACGCTTTCTTTCCTTCCCCATATGCAATTTCTACCACAGGGAATAAATGACTGACACACCACCCCCCACCATCATAACAATGTGTCACCCAAGACCATTGTTTTGCAAACATTAGTGGCATCCCTCCAACTGGCCATAAAGTTGCAGACACATTTTTTAATCATTACTTTGCCCATTGCAGGAAGCTGAAGTCACACCATTTAATGTGTACTCATGATAAATTTCACCTTCTTGTATAATAAAATGGAAGCTAATGAAGCACAGTTGCGGTGAATTAGACAGCAATAGAACAAGGCAGGAGAATACCCACTTACTGACATTACCAAACATATCTAAATGCATTGACTTCTAAGCCAACACATATTCAATTATTAAAAAGGGGCCAGGGGAGCATACTGTTGGCTTCGTAAGGAACAAGATTATAACAGTTCATTAGTTATTAATTAATTGACAGTCTCATTGCTTAATGTCTTTACATTTAATAAATACTTCTATACCCAGTGACTTACTTCTATCCATTTTATTTTTCATCAACATGTAAAATATGACATTTTATTTCTTCTGTCCACACAGAACCCCCACACACAGAGGGGCATTAAATGGTCGTGTTTTAGCAATTTGTATTAAGATATTTCCAATATCAATTAAGATGTTTACAACATAAATTGTTTTTGGAATTAGTAAATAGTTTTTTTTAAATGCAATTAGACATAAAAGTAAAATACATTTCTGTTTTTTTACTGTAGGTGAAATTTAGGTGTTAATCCTGTCTTAAGCTAACCACAGGTTTCCTGAATAGAAACTTGCGGGAAGGGGAGCGGGGGGACAGACACCACAAGGAAAACAAGAGGCTGTGACGAAAGTGCCCAGAATAGAATGAATTTGATAAGAATGATTAAGAGACAAACCTGTTTATTCTTCCATAAATTATTGCTTTACTGTAATTTTTACTCCCTGCAATTAGAAGTACATATTTTTTGCTGCTCTTGTATACCCCATCCTTCCAATTCACAAGCAACATACTGTTGTTCTTATAGCAGCTTGAAACAAGGAAGGCTGAAAAGCATATATATTCAGGAATGTAATGACTTGCTTACGTGCATTAATTTCATTACCAGAACACCTATTGATTTTTATTAAGGTAGATTTTTGGGGAGGTGAAAGAAAAGACTATAACCACTTCTATACAAGTAACCCAATAAATGTCCTCAGGGCAATGTGACACAGCAGCAACTATGACTGTTGTATCCACACTGCAGATATACTTCTTATTTTCTGTTATTAACAGATTTTTTTGAGATCCACTAATACTATGGACTGCTTTGAACAGAAATAGAATTGTCCTGCATCAGGACCTATATTTGTTAATTCTCATAGGCTGAGGTCAGTCCTGGTGCCGTTATCTAGGTGATTGGGAGGAAGGGAGGGAAGCAACAGCTTCAAGCTAGGACTACCATTGATTCAATACATACTATAAAATAGTATTTTGCTTTAAAAAAAAATCCAAAAAATCATTATGTTGATGACCGTAGGTGCTGTCTCTCACAAAATTTGTGATGTGCTATCTGAATCATTACCACCTTTCAGCACATAACTATAATTTGCCTTAAGTATACAAAAATAAAAATATTTCAGATCAATAGTTTCTCTCAAAAAGTTTTTCCTCATTACATTTTACTCTTGCTTATCTTACCAAACTTGTATACTGGGTGGTCAAAGGAAATGTAGAGAATCTGAGAGGATAGATGGAGCAATAATGAGTCTCCAAGGTTGGTAACTTCAGATGGTAACTTCTTAACCAAAGTCAGGGGGTCTATTCCAGCAGCTGGAATAGATTGTCTGACCATAGTCACAGAGTGACTGCAGTATCTTGACACCACTGAAAAAGGCAGTCACTTTTTCAACTTCCCTCCTGGCCAAGGGGTCCTGCTGCTTCATTCATCCCATTCACCCCTAAGAGAGCTGATTCAATTAAGTATTTTGGCAGAAAATTAATCTAGCAACAAAAAAGAATGGTTGGTATTTCTGCTGGGTTTGTGAGCTGAATAAGCCTACAAACATCTGAGGTGCCTAGAGAAGGTGATAGGAAGAAATGTTTCTGGGACCTGTGGAAGAAAAATAGCACATGTTCAGCCAAATCTAGGGCCCCAAACTATAAAATAATTAAGTACAAGAAAATAATGGATTTTTTAGCATTGTGCATATACAAAAAAATGGAAATCCTGTCTAACATGAAATTAAAATGCACCTAGAATAGGAGATTATTTTAACAGGGAAAGGGGGAGGAAGAAGAATCAGAGAGTGTCAAAAGGTTAGCAGTTAGGCTAAGGAGGGTTATTTCCATAGAATTTCTCTCTGCTCATTTGTGAGAAAAAAGCTTCTCTAGAAGTCAGTTCCAAACAAGAACCTAATTTTAGGTGTTTTGATTCACCTCAAGAGGAAACTAATCTCTTCATGTATTATAAAGGTTGAGGAGACTGAGAGACTAACCTTAGGCTAATGTTAGCCTTTGTGATCACCTTTCAGTGACTTCAACAATGTGCAAATCAAATTCTAATGGGTTAAAATTCTAAGAATGAATCTAATTCGGTCCAAAATTTGCCTTTGGTAGTTTTAAGGAGATTCTAGATTTCAGAAAATGATTCAGAAACCTAAGAATAGTGTAGAAAAATACTTGTATGTGGTAGAAGAAACTTGTACTTTTTGGCATTAATTTCCCTCCCCCCCCAATACACACACATTTCCCTGGAGAACAATTTGGGAATGTTTATAACGAGGCAAAAAGTTATCAGCAACTGGAAGACACAAGGGATAATTTCAGCCAGTAGACACTAAAATGTCTGAAATTACATCTATTTGTTCTAGGGCTGGATTTGACCTAAAATGTCCTAAATTCTAGGAGGACTTTTTTTTTTCATTTTATACTCTAACTTCCTAAAATTTTACTGTTCTTCTCACATGAGGTTATGTGGATCACTAATATAACTCCTCTGTCTCTTTTTACTTTACTGACATTTTGCTTACATTACTATACAACAGTGCTGTGGTACTATGTGGTACTATGTCTCCTGATAATCCATTGATTATGTTTGTATAACAATTCAGCATGATACAGTTTTGTCAAAAATGAAGTAGCATGTGTACAAACTATTACCCTAAATTTCCAAAAAGAAATTCAGAATTAACATACCAGCTCTGTCTGCACATTTTGAAAATGTGAGATTTCATGATAGAATTCAAATCTGGGTGAGTTTTAAACATTCTTCCTCAAAAAATGAGTATGCAGATCTATCTAGCTCAAAATAAATATCATGCTTTATTATCTGTAACCTGTAAACACCTCAGAGTTCCTAGCATCAGTATTGGTTAGATTACTAAGTCTGATTTTAGGGTTTTTTAAATTTAGAAATCTCTACTGTGCAAATGTATTCTTTAACGATGATGGAACAAACAACTTCAACACATGCTTAAAATAAGTAAATTAATACTTAATTCTAAAGCTAGAACTCTAGAATAAAACATTCAAAAATGCATTTTCCACAAAAGTTTCAGGATGAGTTTATAAGCTGGTATATTACAAACAAATCTTTTTTAGGGGAGTTTGGCAGACAGGAGAAGGAAATCCACTACTATTTCTGACAATACAGAGATGAGAATAAGACAAAACAGAAAGCAAAATGTTAAATGTATCTTTGAAGGTAAAGCTAAAGTCTATTTCCTCTTCCATTATGATCTCTAAAGAAATAAAAATGACAGTAATGTGTTCTGCCACAGTTCAGGAGTCTGTGGCTTATACTATGTCAACTCAGATTTAGATTTCCCTATTTTTTTTTTGTAACAGCCTACTCATGAGGAAGAGATAATATCTTTTTCGCTTTCTCAAAAGAAGGAAAACTTTCAGTCAGCTGGGATTTATCTGCTTTACATGCTTTATAGCACATCTACTCTAGTTCATGCCATGCTCTACATTGAAATTTTGATGATTTTTTAATACCTGCATTGCTTTATTATCACTGTATGACCAAATTCTAAAGTAACTCCTTGAGTCTGGAAACACATATACATATATGCATAAGCTTACTCTTGTGAGTAGTTCCCTGCCTCTCGGTTGGATTCATTATGTGAGTAAAGTTTTGTGTATATATACAAATGTTTGCAAATCAGAGCTTAGAAATCCACTCAGCATTAGGCTTGAACAAAAAATGAATTTTTTTGCCTAAAGAGTATCTCCTGAAGAAAGCTATTTTGTAGTCATTAAAACTTTTCTAACTTTTTCTAGTTGGGAAAAAAGTAATCAAGGATTGATTCAGTAACAGAAAATTTTCATGCTTATGTTTACATTAAAAATTGTGATCTGAACAATCAATATTTTTGAAATTTCCATTCAGTTTTTATTTAAAAACTCAAAAAGGGTATAATTTATTTTAAAAATCCATCTGTTTTAACATGAACTCTTTCAGCCATAACTAACATTTCAGTCAAAATATTTTTCATAATGTCTGAATATTTGATTCTTTCTTACCAAGGGCCAAATTTTCTTATGTAAACTGACATTGTTCCATTGATGCTAAATTGACATCATTCTGTATCAGGTAAAGATGCAAAAATGCTATATATTCCTGGCAAAAATGTCATTCTCCATATGGTATGATTTTTTTTAAAAAACTTACTTCAATAGCTTTTTAATTTTTTGGAAGTTTAAGATTTTTAAAGAAGCCATAAAATAGGAAGATAATAGGACAGTAGAGACTTTCTGAACTTTATAGAAAAAGCATCTGCTTGCAATAATTCTTATAGAGGACTTCAAACTGTAATTTTGCAAAGTAGAAAGGAGTTCAAATAAAGCTTCAGCTAGATTAGGAAATTGGGAATGGATAGAAAAGTCAACAGAGGAGTCTTTCTGATCCTGGGCTGATAGTTCTGCACTGACTAAAGTCTATGTAATTCTCTCCATCATTTCTGCATGAAGTGGCAGACAGGAAGACAGCAGGAATGGCAAGATAAACTGCTTGCAAGTGTACCCCACTGGGAAACATGGAATTTATGTTGTCCATGGTAATTAATGGCTTATCTTACCTACCTAGTTCTACATTTCTTCAGCCTTTTTGTGGGAAGAAGGCTCAGGCAGTGAAATTTTTTTCCTAAACTACAAATGGATATGTGCCTTGTACAATTCCTCCTGTGGACAGGATTCATTCTGGAAACTGAGCCAGGGTTGTCAGAAACTAATGCATTTGTAATCTGCAGTATTAGCCATCAAAAAGGTAGTTCCTACCTGCCCACATCCTTAAGTTTATTTGCATAAACCTGGGCTTACCTATTTCCTGCAAGAAAGAAACTGAGAGTGAAGTTAGTAGTGGTGAAATTTAAATCAGTTGTGTTTAAATGAAAGCTGATTTTTTATCCTCTTAAATGTACATAATCTTCAAGCTTCCTGAAAACTTCCAGAAGACCTGTCACACAGCATTTGTTTCCAATCTTCTTTCCACTCTCTCATTTTACTCTTATTCAGGGGGAAGGAGGGACTGTTTATCCTTGTTACTTACATTTCTTGTTTTGTGTGTGATTTCAGTTCTTGGAAAAATAAAACGCTGTTTACCATGGAAAGGAGATAAATGTAGGTATCATGCAGCCTTACCTTTCTACATGGATGTTGTAGCTTTCTCATTTTACACAGCTTCTCGTACAGTTCCAGATTATTTGAATACAGCTGCCAATCACAATTAATCAGAGAAAATTACATGGTGATTTTGTACGGTGAACAAATGGACAAGAATGACACCAGAAAACACATTTCATTTATACTTTGACTTTGACTTCCAACTCTCATCTGTTGGGGTGAAAAGCCAGTTAGTGTGTCCACTCACCATGCTACCTATATTTTTTCTCTCATCTTTGTCTTTGTACCAATTTAAGTCTAAAAGTTATGTGATAATATTGTTGAAACATGCTCTCCCTTTATCCAGAAGCTGATTTAACTTTTTGTACAGGCCACTGATTTCATCATGTGGGTGACTGTGATTGCAGAATAAGCTTAGATGATCTTTATCTTACGTCTTTTGGAAAACTTCAGGGTTAGTTGAGCAATCTTGCTACTGACTCAATTTTATATGTTTTATTAACCTCCAGAGCTTGCGTGGAAAGAGAAAAATACTTAGAGATTATTTTTTTCTTGGGCTGACTGATTTTAGAGAAAATCCTGTGCCTTATTTGGCTTCTTGTTTGAAGGGTTTTTTCTGCACCTTGTTTATTTTTATGCTATTGCCAACAATCCTAGAAGCATTATATGTAGGTAAAAGCCTGATAATAATATCACTAAGGTCTGTAAAAGTTAATACGTGTATCAAGATCTATAGCCCAACTGATCAGCTTCTAAATAGTAAAGCCAAAAAAATTTCTAAATGACTGACACCATGTACTGTAGCCATGCCCACTTTTCTTATATGTTAATTTGTTTGTCATTTGAAAACGTATTTCAAATTGTATTTCCAAGGTAGTGTAGCTCACTGAAAAACTTATGTACATGTTAGTTGAGAAATAAATGGGAACTTGCTACCATAGCTGGCAAGCCATAAAGTAAATAATCACTAACAAAAATATCAAATTATACTAACTATACATCTGAAAGAGAGGAGAAAAGAAAGATTATTATGGGGTCCTATTTATAAGTGATGCACTTGAATATTAGTCAGTGTATTTATCAGAAAGAGTCCCAGATGGATTCAGGGTTTTACTGGAGGCCATTTTAGTAGTGAGGTAGGCAGCCAATGTTCACTGATGCTCAGGATCTTTTATACCTGGGTTTATGTTTTGGTTTTCATCTTTTCTATGTTTGTATTTGGTCAGTTGCTTGGGGCCAACAAAAGATGTATATTTTATTTGTTCAAATCCATATTCTAATCAATCATGGGGCTCAGAATATGGAAGTTATGAAAGAATATGTTAAAAAGATAGCATTCATTGGAAAAACATTTTCAAAATGTTGGAGGATATGCTATAATGATGAAATCAGAAGTAGAAGAAGTTATTGAGATGTAATGGTACAAAATCCAAACATTGTGTGGCACTTAAGCTCTACTTAATGTAACCTATGATCTACAAATTTAGAAAAAGAAATGATATTTCATTTCTAGCATACATGTTAAATTCAATTACATCTAACAAACATGCTGGCAGTGTACTTTTCATTTCCTCATTCACAGAGAGACAATGTATTTAACCATTTTAATTGTTCAACATGAAGCAATGATGGGTACCAAAATAAAAAAACTCCAACCACCCAATTCTTCAGGAACACTTAGAATACACGCTGCACGTGATAACGTTTTGTGTACAGTAGAATAATTTTGAATGCTTTTTTCTTGTTTGTTACTTGTAAGAAAATATTTCTCTGAAAAATATGACAAAGATTATTGATGTATTCTAATAAATAATATATAACTAACAAATGCTGTTAAAATTATCCAAAAGGATGATGACAACGTACAGCTGGAGTACAAATGGTGATTTTACATTCAAATAGCTACATTTTTTATTTATATCCAAATTTGTAAACTCCACCAAGGTCAATTTACTAGGTATTTAGCATTACATACATTATACTAATGTTATTGTTGTTTAAAATGGTAGATGACTTATCTTAGATTCTGTTTGTAGACCTATTTGCACCTCCATTAATTACAATAGAGGACATGCATATATTCATGAGCGAACTTGACCTTAGATAGCAGGACTAGGAAACATCTCTTCCTTAGTCATTTACTTCATCTTCCTGAACAAAAGTGGATTCATCTTTTTATTATTTATAGACATCCCTAAAGACTGTGGTCTTGCCATTTCCTTGTTCACGTGGGTTGTGGTGAATCAGGTCTAATGGCAATATTACAAATGAAACAGCTCCAGGGAACGATCTCTTATGAAAGTTCATAATATCAAGTGGTGGGCTCCATCCCACACTACTCATTGAGGTAATGATCTAGAGGTCTAAAAAGTTCATTTTTTCCCTCACTCTATTACTCCTATTCTTCTTTCTGAAACCAATATGAATTCTATGTGCTAGCAATTTTAATTCAAATAACACTTCTTTCCTGCTAGGTCAATAACCTTGAGTGAATATTGGACTTCTAATGCCACTTTATAAAATATTCTTTAGGGTCTATATTATAATTCCAAACATTCCAAGTATTTTTTGCTAATCGTAACAGGATTTTGTTTTTGTTGTTTCAGAAAATAATAAATTAATTGGGAAAAACTTTTGTAATTAAATAGAATTGACCAAATCTTCAGCTCATATAAATGCTTTTCACTCCAAAGAAGATATCTCATGCTAGTTGTAGTTTAACTTTATGAAAAGTAATCTAAAAGTTTGTCCTAATATTTTCAAAGTGTCCTGGTTTCGGCTGGGATATATTCTGTTTGGTTCAAAACATGGAAACAAAATGTGCATTGCTCAATATAACAGCTCTGAGGGACAGATAAGCATGTCGATTACAGACTCTGCTCTTCAACTTACAGTTCTACACCCTTGATGATACAGTTCAAGAGTGATCTGTTGATTTGCCAACAGAAGTGCACTAAAATGTAACAGTTCAATACACAGCCATCTTTACTTAATTTCAAGCTTTTTAATTGAATGTCAGTCAATTACAGTTATAATCCATATCTTATTACAAATACAAAGTACTACAGACATGCATTTTAAATAGCACATTTTCTTAACTTAAACCATTTTCCTTTTTAAAAACCATTGCAACTAAGCAATCAATTGTGATTATGGTAACAGCCACAAAACGTTTATTACTTAATGTGATTATTTAATTGTAAATTTAAAAAAACCCCTCCTATCTTATTTTCTATTAAGCCAACATTTCCCAACATTAAATACTTTTCCAGAGTAAAGTATTTCTCACCTTCTCATGTAAATAAGACTTTTTAATGTTACCTCATAGGATTTAAGTATTTTCCAAAAACTAATTAGACTCACAATAGCTCAGCAATCTCATTTACTCTTAACCTCACCTTTTCCACCTTGATCCATGTCCTATTTTCTTCTTCTTAGCTGCTTTGTATAGTGACTATGAGGATACTAATTTGAAGTGAGTTTTCAGCTTTGTTCTGAAAGCTGAGAGAATTGTGGTCAATCTAATATCCTGTGACAAGGAATCTGAAATCTTTTGTTCGGTTTATTGAATTAGCCTATATTCTGCTCTCATGAGCTTTGTTTTTCAGATTGATAGATTCATGATTAATACAAAAGAAAGCAACTGAGGATGACAGTCTCCTCACAGAGAAATATACTCTGCAGTATGTGGGAAAAACATTTCTTACAGGACTTTCATATTTAAGATAGAGACCACATCTTTGGCCTGGCAGTTTTAAAGCATACCAATAATCAGAGTTTGTTGTACTTATATTGAAACAATATAAATTTCAGTAATTCATTCAGGCAGTTTTCAATGAAAAAGCTGGGGCCTAATCATAATACAGCAGGCTAGGGTACAGCTTTATACTCAGTCTCAGGTGGAAAAAGGCCTTTTTCAAAATTTTGAACCATTCAGTCATAGAATCATAGAATTACTGAATAGCTCAAAATTTTGAAAAAGGCCTTTCATTCTATGGCTGAATGCCAAGTGATTCAAATAGACTGTTTTGATGGTCTAGTTAGCTTGAGAATCCCTCAGTATAAAGTGATAGGTTGGAAGATGATAGCTTTAGCAAAGTTTAACAGAATATTGTTTTCGTCTCACGTCATTTTCTGTCTTGATAAAATCTGAATTTGTACAACTGCTCTATCCTAAGAGCTGATTCCTGTGAGACACTGGGAAAGGTGAAAGCTGAGAACGTTACACGGATTAGAGATAAATAAACAGCATGATGAAACTATTGACATCAGAGTTTATGAACTCTCACAGTTATTCCCCAATGAAAATATTCCTGCCAATACAGGTGTTTATATTAAGGATGTTTAACAAAAGAATCTTTGAGAAAGTCCTCAGAACAACAGAATTAAAAGGAAAAAAATATTATATAGACGTTATATGCATTCCTTAGATTTTGCTTGTATTCATGGACTAATAAGAAAGGGGGGGATTATGGTTCCTTTAGAAAATAAACCACAAAATTCTATTGATGTCTTTTACTATTGAATAGGCACTATGAAGTATTAAGGAATTTATGTCCCTATTACATTTTTAATCTGCTTTATGGAATATTTGAGATGTGCGTACAACATCCCACTATTTGTTTATAGTAGTCAATTTAAACTATTTTAGGGAATATATGCATTATATATGAAATACTTAAAGTTCCAGCTGAATAAACACTCAAGTTTCCCATCAGCTTCAAGGGTCTACAAATAAACTTTGTGCACAATTTAAAGTGAAAAATGTGTATTACATGCATCTGACCTTTTTCATTTAAAATGTCATTCTGCCTTATCTAAATTATATATGCTTTGGATCTTTCTGTATTAAATAATTGTACGTGGAAGGATGAAGAGCTTCATACATGATATTTCTCCACAATATATATTAATGGGCACTCAGGCAGTTTTTATTATCAACACTTATTGTACCAAGCGTGAGTTCATGTGTCATGAACTCAGAAGTGTTTCAGAATACATGGCTAGTAAAGCTGTTGTGAATGCCCATTAATACTTTTGGAGGAGGGGTGAAATATTATGATACCTAGATGTTCTAGGGGAGAAATACAGAGTTTAATATCAGGGTATGCATTATGGGTTTTTTTAGATAAAATCCAATTATATTCTTAAAGCATTATTTTTTAATGATCATGTTCTTATCAACTATAGCTAAAATGTGGCCTTAAGTTGTTAAATGAAAAACTTAAGCTGCTAAATGAAAGCACATTCACTTGCTGCAAGTACTCATTTAGAAACAAATCAGCATGAATTAAAACCATGTAAGTAAGAAATGGTTGTCTGACATAGGAAACTGTTAAAGTGAAGTTCTGGTGGATATTGCTGATGATGCTGAAGTCAAAAGAATTGATTTTTTTCTTTGTTAAAGGAATGTGATTTCCTTCAAAATAAACTGCATGAGCTAATCCTTCTGAAAGTAAATGTGCAGATTTTAGAAATATACTCTTGGAGAGAAGAATGATTTTATTCTGCTTTACATTAATATAAAAACAATTTCACAACATGAGGAAAAAGTTAATCCACACTCTTATTAACACTTCACCCATGAAAATCAAATCATAGCATTTAATCTTGCTCTCACTGAATTCAGTGTATTGAATTTAATAGAAAGACAACCTCATCACAGCTAAGTCCAGCACTGGCCCTGCTGCCCTAATTATGCTTTAACAATATTAGTTTCTTTTTTCCCTCATCTTTTTACTTCATTTCCTTTGACTGGAGTGCAATTTCACCAAAATGTAGCAGACTAATCATTAACTGGCAGCGCCATATACACTGAAACTCTAAATTGACAATCACAGCAGTAGAATACCAGAAATTTATAGAAGCATAACCGTTTCTTCTGCTGGGTGTGTGATAATTGTTTTTCTGCTCATTTACATCCAAAAGTAATTAAACTCTACAACAAAACTATGTATTGTAGTGTTGGTGCAAAGTCTGCTGTTTGGAGGTTATGCAGAGATTCCATGAAAACATCCCGCCGGGAATTGTTGTTCATTTGCATTGTCACTTTCTAAAAATTTGCAGAAACATACCCTTGAAAGAATCAGGTCACACAAAATGTGGCCTAAGGGCTTCTCCTTTCTGTTTTCCCCAGTGGAGTTCCGTAGCTGATGCGATAAAAACCGTTCTACATCAATAATTTTTTGAGTTTATGTTTCCTGAAAAATTTATTTGGCTTATGGAAATAAACCATCTTTATCATTCAGTGGGAAAATTTCCTTGTCTTTCCTTCCAGATCTGGTTTCTCGATACAAACGCAGTGGTGTTATAGTGCACATAAAGGTGTATAATAAATCTTGGCAACTGTAATGATCTTCTGTGTCTTCTTCAGATGGTTGTAGTTAAAGCCGTGCATTAAAAATGTATGTCACAGTAACATAAGAAAATGATTACAGTAAACTTTGCTTTCCCTGGATATTACAGCTTACATATAAATAAATACAACTTCAAAGCTGAGAAATTTTCTTTCTCATGACACTTCTTACCAAAGTCTCACAGTGTTCCATGGTCACGTGTGCCTTTTCCTGTTAGAGGGGTAACGGATAGCTGTTGTTTTCTTGTACTTTTGGTACTGTGAAAAAAAGTTATGAGATAACAACATTGCTAGTACTTTTTGTATTGAAAATAAGCTAATTAATCACTGTAGTGGGCAGAGAAAAGCTAACTCCCTCTCTCATTTAGTCTTTTGAAATTCATTTATTTACATGGTGAGGCATGAATATAGCTGACAGCAGTATAAAGCCCGTCATTTCTTCATACTTTGTACATGCTTGCCTTGTTTACTTGCTTCTTCAGTTAGGAAATGCTTTGATATAAATAAACTTTAGTCCTGATTTTGCAATCACTTACACACTTGCATGACAGTTTCCTGAAACAGACCTATAGCTACTTATGATACCAAGAACTGCATTTTATGTAGCATGAAATTTATCTTACTGAGAAATTTTGCATGAATTTTGTTGAATTCCATTTTCTGAAGTTTCTGATACATGTACTTATATATTTTCTTTATCTCCCTTTATTTTCTCCTATTTTTTTTCCAGATTTTTGGGGGTTTGTTTATTTTTTGGTAATATCTTGCTTAAGCTTACAATGTTACAGATGATGCTAACATCTAATTCATGTTTGTTCACTTTGCCTTATGGTCACGGCAGTTTTTCTTGAATATTTGGAAGGACCTCTTGTGAGTACAACACAGAAAGACCATCTTTATGTAATTTCTATAGATTTTGTAGCACAACAATATCTTTAACAGTTATTGTAATATAAATAAATAAAAAGACAAAGAATAAGCTTGTATCACTTTTAGATTAGTTATTATGTCTATAAAAACATAAACAGCCATAAATAAATGAAGATAGATGCAGAATAACCATCTGTTAGGAAGTTAGTTCAAGTCAAAACACTTAAAACTTGGCACTGTAGATGTATTCATGTAAATCTGTATTTAGGCATTTAAATATCTAGCCTCATGTACAGATGTTCTGATTCACTGCGGCCCTCATTTGGGAACACGTAAGGGCTCATGTTCGACCCACTCAGGTAGCTGCTGAAAATTGGATTCAGATGCTAAACTTTGGGTCTCTCTGAAAATGTTGGCACAAGTTCATAGTCTAACAAAAGGTCTGTCTTACAGCTTTTTCCTTGTCAAATCATAAGCATAGAGATCAAAAAAGTCTTTCTCCATGAGTAACTTGAGTAATTTGATAATTAGGTGAAATCTCCCTGATCGTGAAAGTTGCAGGTTTGAAACAATATAGGCTGAACGATGCTGGACTTGTTTCCTGCTTCCTGGGAGGGAGCTTCACCACTAGGTTTTCAAACAATGAAATCTAAGGCAGCCACTGCTGCCCTTGCTCATCTTTTTTGGCCTGCCTTTGTAAGAACACGAGGCTTAACGGGTCACAAGGTTATTCTGTTCTATAAGTCTTTCCCCCTCTCGCTGCTCAACTCTCATAACTTTTAAACTCATTGTCCAAATTCAATCAAACTGGAAAAGGGGCAGAGTTTCTGGAAAAATAAGCATCTGGGTAGAGGGAAGAGATCCAAATTCATGCCCATGGTGCAAGAAATGTTGGTAGGGTATAGAACACATACAAGGTATCAGAACAGGCCTTAGCTTAGACTATCTTTTAGCTGGTAGAACTTGTGGGAGATGAACTATTATCATAAAGAGGAGTAGCACAAAACCAGCACACATCCACGGGAAATGGGTATCATTACTGTCTTGTGGCACAACTTGCCTTTAAAGAAATCACTCAGTCCCACCCAGAAGGAATGGCAATAGGTATCTACCCTCAGGAAAACTTCTGGGCTGTAGCTCCAGGATGGATGCAGACATTTGAGTCTCAGAGAAAAGCAAGATTTTAGACGCTGTTCTGCTTGCTCTTCCCTGCTGGCTACCTCTGTGAGACTCACTGATCAGCCTTTCACTCGCTTGGACACTGTTCTTGGGAAAGTAACTCCTGCTTTATGCCATGAGGTAAGTCTGGTTCAGCCCTACCAATTCTCCTGCAGAGCCCACAAGACAAATATTAAGTGTTGCAATTCCTAACTTGGTCTGAAATTTCCATTCCGACTGTAAGATATTTATACCATGATGTTGTCTCCTGCCCTGTGTCTCTAATTCTGCCCAACTGTTTTCACACTTGTCTTCCATGGATATGTGAAGTTAAGTCAGTCTGTTAGCTGAAAATTGTGAATTGTGAGTGCTATTATTGTTCCTCTCCTATAAAATCAAGTTCTTATCTTATTGTACCATTTCCCCTACAAAGCTAGAACCATAACCCCTGTTTAAGCCAATATGAGCTGCTAGGTATGGATATATTACAGTAGTGAGGATATGTAAATAAACTGATATTAGCGTGACTTCTTCCATGACTTCTGAGGATTCAATGACAGTGGTTATAATCTCTGCCAGACAACTATCAGCAATTTCAGGAGCTGTTGAGGCAGATGGCTGAGGCACTAGATCTGATAGCAAGCATGCCTAAAATGACTTATTAACTCTTCAGCATTTTTTGATATTAAGTAGAGAGGAGACTTATGCCTCTCTAAAATGAGGATATTACCAAACCAGCAAGAGATCTCTGGATGACTCTATTTTTTATTCATATGATTAAAAGGAAGGAAGACAAGACTGGGAGGCTGTTGGTACCTCTCCTCTCATGGACTAGTAATAGCTTCAGTTCACCTCCTCCATCTTAAAAAGTCAATACTTAAGCACACATTCCTGTAGAAGCCCTATACTTATATTAATAAGGTTGACACTTCCTTCTAATCATTTCCCAAAGTAAACTTGTAAGTAGGTGAGATTCTTACTCAGAACTCAGAACTCAGAACTCAGAACATGTCCTAGCTACAGACATGCAGATAAGCCTATCTATCTACCTTTTCACCATGCTTTGCTACAAAATGACAGTGGAAACTCAACAGGAAACTCAACAGGAAACTCAACTCATGTCAATCAGCATCCAGTGGGATACTTTAAATTGCGCTATGGAATAACTATGCTAATTCATAATGCATATATTCATATAAATTAGAACCTTTATGGAGCATACTTAAGAAAATTAACTAGCCAAATGAATGTCCTTGGCTTCCCTTTCTCCACTTTCATCCTTTGTTTTTCTTTGTCTTCTACTCCTCCCATGTCCACATTCTTGTCCCTGGGACAAGAATTGTCTATTTTACTTATCAGTCAAGCGCCCAATAAACTTTGGCTGTGCTAGGACAAGTAATTCAGGAAGACTTTTCCAGATATCACCATTCAGTGACAAAATTTTTTGGTGACTCATCAAGAATTTTGCTCACATTAGTTTATGGAGACTAGTATATGTTATTCTTTTCCCTTAAAATAACATCCCATAGTTTCCTTCAAAAGTCATCATTCTGCACTAACTGCTGTTGTCCAAAAATGCTCAGTGATATTTTTCTGAAGCAGTTTTCTGTTACTCTTGAGGTAGTGCTTCCATGGGTACCAATTCAGCACTGCGGCTGCAGAGTTGGATCAGAGTCCTGTAAACTCACTGCAGCCATTAGCATTAAACAACATAGGAGGCGAAACAGCCATCTGTGGCCTGCTGGAGAGAGGCAATAAAGGAATTTTGTGAGGTGTTACTTCTCCCCTTCCTCTGGAGGCTGACCCTATCCATTGAGCAATAAGCATTCCAGGAAAACTGCAAGAGAATATTACTCTTGAAAAATGTTCCACTTCGATATTAGTCATGCTGTCTTCCAGGTTATCTTTTCGATGTGTCCCAAATTTATCTAAAAAAAACCCCTCATGACTTCCCTTCATAGAAATGGCCATTTCATTGTTATTAATGTAAAGCTAGTTATAATGTGTGCATGTACTCCCAAGTATGAGAAAGCATATTTAAGTTGCCAGGGAAGAATTTTCTTGACAGCTTTTTACTTTTGTTCTACATTATAATACATGAAAATGCAAACTTACAAATATTCAAACACATTGTGCTCTGCTGTGCTATGTAACTGTTTTCTTGGTTGTTAGTTATAAACCTCTAGGCTAGCCTGAGTTGACCAAGAGCATTCAGCCATATCACTCACTTCTCTTGCCTCTTCCTCCCTGTCCTGACATGCGCGTGTGTGTGTATATGAGTTGTTCTCCTTCTGAAGCTAACAGATGTAGGCTTGTCAGGCACTAGGGCTGGAAGGGCTGTAAGATGAGTGAATGATGAATAAAAAATTAAGATTGCAATTACAAAATGTAGCATGCTTTAGCTACATGTTGGAGAATGTAAATGGAGAATTTGCCAGGACTGGCTGGAGAATAACAAATTACAAAATTTCTAATCCTGTGCCTTAAGGCTCTGGCACAGCAACATGTCAGGTGACTCAAATGACCACTGCAAGGGAGATGAACTTACTGTAACTAGTACACTGCCATCAGCCTATAAATACATGATATTTGCAGCAGTTTAGTACAAGCAAATACAAATTCACCTGAGAAGCAAAGATTCTTTTTCAAGCTTTACTGTTTAGGTTCACTGCTTTTGTAATGATGTGAAAAGGTATTAAGAAAAGTATTACAAACTGAACTAGAAGTGCTGCAGTTGGATGTTTGCTACATGATGGCACCTGTACAAATATCATAAAGGTATTACTAGAGTTAACTGGGGTCCAATTTAGCCTGCTGAGCATGTCACGTATCCTGTTTGCACACAGAAAAGCCATTTTTACTGCTACGCATAGTCCCAGAATAGATAAGTTTAAAGGTCTTTTTCAGTAAATGTGTAAAAACAAGTACGGCCTTAAGAGATTATGTGCTTATGGATGATTGCAATTCTTCAGGTGTAAGCAATGTAAGAAATAACAGCTTTTTTTTCCCTATACTCATACATGCCAACAGTAAAATTGTATCATGGACACTGTAAATCAGAAAAATATGTTCTTAATTCTTTCTCCTACAGCTAGGACCTATGACTGCTTTTTATTTTTTCAGAAAAATACTGTCTGGAATGGGAAAAAAGATTCTGCATTAACAATTTTTACTGGAACAACACCATTTTCTTAAAATAATGAACAAAACTAATAAAGTGTAATAAAATAAACATATATTTTTATATATTAAAATAATTTTCTCTTAAAATATTGTAATATATATGAATAATAGTTTTATCTCAAAAAAACTGCTAACCATTTCCCATCCTCTTGTTTTTATACACACCTGCTGTGTGCAATTACTTCCCTGTTCTTTGTTACAAACAATTGTATTTAGGCATCACTAAAATGCTTGTGTTTTAATAATTTAACACTGCAATCCCTTTGTGAAAAAGTTAGGAGCATATTTTAAAAAACACAGTCTAGAGTCTATGATACCTATGGTGGCATAGTAAATAATGATTTTATATTGGATAGTAAAGAAAGTAATCTTATAAAAGTTGCATAAGTGGCAAAACAAAAGGTGTTGCTGTGTATTGGAAGAGTGTGTCAGTCTGCTAAATCTCAGTAGGTGGTTTAAGTACTGGGTCAGCTTACTGGAAAAATGTGTAAATATCTTCTGTCTTTGTACATACCCACTGATGTTATCAATAGCATAGTTACTGTTAACTGCCATTGCAGTTCAGTTTCTTTCTGTGTTTTTTTTTTTTTTTTCAAATTCAGTGAAGTGGTTCTTCTTAGACCAATGAAAATAACAGACAATTCAGGAGCTCACAGTATCAGCATGCTCCAGTATTTGAGTCCCTGCAGTCTTGATGGCAAGCTAGGCAAATAAGCAGTTGTACCTGAGATGGTTGACTTCTAGTAACCATTGAGATGGATTATGCAGTTTCACCAACATGCTACCAACCAACCTCCCTTTCACTGATTTAACTCAGGAGAAATACATGTTCAGAGAAATATATGGTTCCTCAGTTCATTTAATATCATTAAAAAGTGCTAAAGAGTTCTCTAAAGGAAGATATTTAAATACCAATATTTAAAATAACATTTTAAAAATTAGCTTAGATC
The DNA here is from genome assembly GCF_964195595.1 of Calonectris borealis. Taxonomy (NCBI): domain Eukaryota; kingdom Metazoa; phylum Chordata; class Aves; order Procellariiformes; family Procellariidae; genus Calonectris; species Calonectris borealis. The sequence goes on from NC_134314.1 coordinate 77,791,271, forward strand.
AGAACAAGATTTGAAGAATTCAGTAAGCTATACTGGAGAGCTCTCATATCCCCATTTCTCAAATCGCTTTTCCTTCAGCTTACTACTTAATAATTTAAAATGACACAAAAAGATGAAAGATGTGAAGATTAAGTGTTTGGGATAACCATCTGCTGTACTTTCTTTTTGTTCAGCTGTAGTCTCATGCTAGTGGTAGTATGTCCTCACTAAACTGTGTGCCACAGAATACAGGAGTGTCTTCTTGACATATCAACATACAGTCTCTTCAAGCATCACTTCAGAAGACTGAAGTGATATACAAGAGTAAGTTTCTATAACCTGAGATATTGGCTTTTTTGCACATAACTTTATTTCTTCCATCTACAAGAAGGGCTGGAAGGAGGATCCAGGGAACTACAGGCCAGTCAGTCTGACCTTGGTGCCGGGGAAGGTTATGGAGCAGACCATCTTGAGCGCCATCACGCGACACGTACAGGACAACCAGGTGAACAGGCCCAGTCAGGATGGGAAAAGCTTAACTAACCTGATCTCCTTCTATGACAAGGTGACCCACTTAGTGGATGAGGGAAAGGCTGTGGATGTTGTCTATCTAGGCTTTAGTAAAGCCTTTGACACCATTTCCCACAGCATTCTCCTGGAGAAACTGGCTGTTCATGGCTTGGACAGGCAAAGTCTTTGCTGGGTAAAAACTGGCTGGATGGCCAGGCCCAAAGAGTTGTTATGAATCGAGTTAATTCCGGTTGGCGGCCAGTCACAAGTGGTCTTCCCCAGGGCTCAGTATTGGGGCTGGTTCTGTTTAATATCTTTATCAATGATCTGGACAAGGGGATCGAGTGCACCCTCAGTAAGTTTGCAGAGAACTCCAAGTTGGGCAGGAGTGTTGATCTGCTTGAGGGTAGGAAGGTTTTACAGAGGGATCTGGACAGGGTGGATCCATGGGCCAAGACCAATTGTATGAGGTTCAACAAAGCTGAGTGTTGGGTCTTGCACTTTGGCCACAACAATCCCATGCAACGCTACAGGCTTGGGGAAGAGTGGCTGGAAAGCTGCCTGTCGGAAAAGGACCTGGGGGTGCTGGTTGACAGCCGGCTGAACATGAGCCGGCAGTGTGCCCAGGTGGCCAAGAAGGCCAATGGCATCCTGGCCTGTATCAGAAATAGTGTGGCCAGCAGCAGTAGGGAGGTGATCATGCCCCTGTGCGGCACTGGTGAGGCCGCACCTTGAATACTGTGTTCAGTTTTGGGCCCCTCACTACAAGAAGGACATGGAGGTGCTGGAGCATGTCCAGAGAAGGGCAATGAAGCTGGTGAAGGGCCTGGAGCACAAGTCTTATGAGGAGCGGCTGAGGGAACCAGGGTTTTTTAGTCTGGAGAAGAGGAGGCTGAGGGGAGACCTTATTGCTTTCTACAACTACCTGAAAGGAGGTTGTAGCAAGATGGGTGCTGGTCTCTTCTCCCAAGTAACAAGCAATAGGACGAGAGGAAATGGCCTCCCCTCCTCCAAGGGGAGGTTTAGATTGGAGATTAGGAAAAATTTCTTCACCAAAAGGGTTATTAAGCATTTGAACAGGCTGCCCAGGGAAGTGGTGGAGTCACCATCCCTGGAAGTATTTAAAAGATGTGTAGATGTGGCACTTGGGACATGGTTTAGTGGTGGACTTGGCAGTGCTAGGTTAACGGTTAGACTCGATGATCTTAGAGGTCTTTTCCAACCTAAATGATTCTATGATTCTATGATTCCCAAAGCATTACATCTTTCCTTATGAAACTAACTTTGATATGAGAAGATCTCAGGCATTCAGCACATTGGGCTGGATGCTGCTGGGCCTTTGCTTTCTTCATACTTGGGACCCTTTTGGGTAACAGGTCAAGCAACAAAATGTACAGGTGTAATTTAGACAAGAAGGGTGAATGTTTTCCACTTAGAGTCACTAATGAAATAGTTCTTATTCACTTATCTTTCTTCACACTTAATGCAGGGGAAATATTGAAAAAGATAAATAAGACAGTTTTGTGAGAGATTTCTAAAGCTTTAAGAAAAAAAAAATCAGTCTGCATGTGGTGTATGTGCATTTTCTATATTGCTTTCAAAAGGCTTCAACTTTCACAATTCAAAAACTGTGAATCTGCAGAAACAGCACACCTAGGGGACACAATTTTCTTTCTTTTTTATCTGTTTTATATTCTTGTAGGTAAAGACTACACATTATACTACATTTTAGTTGTATAAAAATTGGCTTTTTTCTGTTTGCTTGAAAAGCTGTTATAAATTCAAATGTATGCTTTTCTTAATATAAAATGAATAGCTGTTAACTAGCTTTTGATAAGTATTTATTTTTATGTCCTTCCTGTTTTCTATAAAAAGAATGGAAATTCATATCTTGGGAAGGTAATTTTTTTTTTTTTTAATCTACCATATGCATTGATCCAACTGGAAAAACTCAGAAAGAAACAGTAATCAGATTACTCAATTACTTAAAAAAAAAAAATTACAAATATTTAAAGAGACACCAGAAGGAGATATCCTGATACTCTTATAGTACAGGTATCTGAGGGAGCAGGGTGTTCCCTTCTGTCTGGCTTGAAGATAAAATAGTACATTCCAGTTTCAGTGTTCCCTGTCCTTAAAACTGCATAAATTCTGTCCCTGTCCCACAGCAATGAAAGAAATCTTGGCAAATCCACACAGTCATTCATAGCTTTCATCTCCCTGTCCTTTCTCAAATCACTGCTAAAACACCCTCAGTTGACTTTGGGTTCTTGCTTATTTCGCTTCATTAGGGAACAGAAAAACTAGAAAACTGGCAACTTCAGGCACATCCAGCAACTTATAGGCATAGCTAACTTGCTCCCACAATTTTGATGGGAAATTTTGAATGTATTGACCTATTTTTTATATGGTTGCATTCCAATAACAATAAAGGGCTCACTTTTCTGTCACAAAGTTATGAAAGCAGTCATTGAAGTAATTTAGTTGTCAATGAAGTTTTTGATGGGCAAGGTATACCAAATAGGGTCCTTCAATGGTAATGATTGTGAACAGTGAATTTAGAGAGATGTACTAACACATCAACAGTTATTAACACAAAGTAATGAATTACTGAGCTTTTTGCTCGCAAAGAAAAACCTAGGGCTTTTCCTCAAAAGCATTTTGGTTACATTAATAAAAATCTTCCAATGGGGGAAGGAGGATGGATTGTCAAGCATCTTGAGTTTAAGTACGAATAAATTCACTGTTAAAAATTGGCTGTTGTAGGATTATGTTTCATACTGAAATCAGCTATCTTTAAAGCATTTTAGGACTTTCAGCTTCGTCACTTTGAATTATATTAAAAAATAAATTATGTTTATTCCACACACATACAAAGATTTGTTTTTCCATGGTTTTAATTCCTTTTGCATTAATTATGCTATATTTGGATGAGAAATTAATGTGATGAACAAATGTATTTCACATCAGACCAGCAAAGCTATGCAAATTTTACACACACAAACATGATTTCCAGCTAAAAAACAGTATTTACTTTGTACTAGCTTATATACATCCAAAACAACTGGAAGAACATCAGATTCACATAAGTGGTGCAACTCTTGTTGCACTTTAAGCATGATTTGTGACCTAATGTATTATTTTGCAACAGTTAGCAGTGTACCAAGGCCACAGAGATCTCAGCCTCCAGTTTCTGTTCACCTGTTGAGCATGCTGTTTATCTAAGATTATTTAGTACTACTTTGTTTGATATTGATCAGTAGCACAAACATAGGCAAACTTCAAAGTCTAAATTCACAGAAGAAGTTTAAGTGCTTATAGAGGAAAAAAACCACAATAATATTCTCTTATTTTTTACCTCATTGGTCAAATATGTTTGCTAATACGATTTGTTACAAAATCTATGATTTCTTTTTCATTTTTGTACTTCTATTTAAAAAAAAAAAAAAGTCTGGGCTTAGAAAGGATTACATCTGATGTTGCTAACGTTTCCTGGAAATGGAAAACTGTGATAACAGCTGCTGTCTTGGCTCATTTTCAGTTGGGTTTTTTGGTTTGTTGGTTTTGGGTTTTTTTTTAATACTGCAGCAATTTACAAGTAGTTACAGCTATCTCTAGTAGGCTTACATCATTAGTAAAACATCGTAAGTCAGTCAAATGTTTCCTTTCCAATCAGAGCACTTCCTCCACTTACTGAATTGTTGACTTTCTGAATAGTATTTATAGTAACAGCACTTACATTTTAAAATAAATGCTAATTTATGAAATAACTAAAAGCTAGCTGCATACGGAAGATAACTATAGAAAGAATCTATATTTTATGCTAAAGCAAAATGCTTTCAACGAGAATTAAGAAAATCTTGGAAGCATCTTATTTAGATAGATACCACCTAGCTGATTTATATCAAAAGTATAAAATTGTTTTTTTCTAAGACCTATGATGAGCAGAAATGTCTCTATATTAGTATTCTTTTTAAATTCCAAGCATACATGCTTTCTTCTTGGATTGAAACATTCTTCTGCAGTCTCTGCTGTACTGTAGCTTTGTAAAGTGATAAACACTCAGCACTAGTGATGAAAAATAGAAGGAAGAGCCAAGTAAAGCAAGAGACAGGGAACTCTAAGTGTTGATAGTGTAAAAACCAGGTCTGTGCATATTCAAAGATTTGGCCCCCTTAAGGTATATTAGTACTTTCAGCTTTAATGTTTTAAAGTGCTTTGAAAGATACATGTTAATTTTTTTTAAAATTATGTCTTCATAGTTTCATGTCAGGGTGTTAATGAAATTTTTATTAATTTTTCAGCCGAATCTGTGCCTCTTTCGTCGGTATATGATTAAGCTTCCAAAAGCAATGCTATATATGCAGGTTAGAATTTGTTACTATGCCAAAATTTTAGGTTTGTTTTGTATCAAAACATATAATAATTCTCCCTATGAGGTTTGCAACTCCAGCAAATGCTCCTTCACCAAATACTTTTTAATATTTAAGGAGTAGCGCTTCCCTTCATCACATTTGAAATGGCTGGTGAAAAGCTCTGCCAGCTCGAGGGGATCTCTCCACCATTTCTCGTTCTGGGATTACTCTGCACTGAGCAACTGCAGATATTTCACCCTGAGCAACCTGACCCAACTTTGAAAAAGGAGCTGACTTTGAGCAGGGAATTTAGACCAAATGGCTCCAGAGGTTCCTTCCAACATAAATTACCCTATGAGCTCTTTCCAACGCTCTAGCTTTAGGACCAGCGTGCGTGAGGCCAGTTTGTGCTTCTGTGTGCAGATGATCTAGATGTGTCCTAAGAAACATTTAAAACTGGCGTTCACGTTGCTCTGAGCCTTCAGGAATGGAACATGGGCTTTTCTGTCTGGGTTAGTAACGACCAGAAGTCGTAACCTCCTGGTGGCTCTTCCTTCACCTGAGTGAAATGAACTGGCAATGTCCCTCTGTTTCTTAGCAGACAGGAGGGTTTTAGGGTCTTACCCTGTGACTCTTCACAGACTTTCAATTAAATGAACAGGAAGACGGAACTACCTCATCCTTCCTGGAGCTGACAATTTCAAAGCACAGTTCTGAGTCACAGTGAGAGGAGCAGTGCAAAGGAGCCCTCCTCCCTCCCGCTGCACTGACTCATCAGAGGCTTTCATTTTCCACTCCAGTTAGGAAGCCAACATCTTTTATGACAATTAAACTAATCCTAACAAGAGGACTTTGAAAAATTAATTAAGCTCTGAACTGTACCTGAGCAGTGAACTTATGCAATCTGAATCCTGACATAGATGCATGTCAACCTACAGCTGAAATCAGCTTCCATTTATTTCTTGGTATTGATGCTGACTCCTAGAAAGAAAAAAGTCCTGAAATTTTCCACAACATATTTTAATGCTAGTTTGTACTGCTTAACTGTATATTGTTCTGTGACAGGCTTTTCTGTAGAAATACCGTTGCGTACTGAGAAATATATCTGCACTTTACAATCCCAACACTGTTGTTTTTTTGAAGTAAAAATCTTATTCAGTTAAGTGTTAACATGCTGGATTATTGTAATCATTTTAATTGCTGAAAATACCTGTTGGTTTGACTAGGATGAACTGAGCAGTTTCAAAATGATTTTTACCATAGTTATATTTTACCATAAATAGTACTTTCATCATCTACCATAAAAAGGCAAAAAGCATGATCTGTGACTGATCCCTTCCATGACTTGGAGCAAGGCTCTTTACCTTTCAGTATCTCTGTTTCTCAAGATTCAAAAAGGGAGGAATGATGCCTATCTTTCCAAGTAGTTTTATTGATTGGTGTACAAAAAAAAACCCCAAAACCAATATACAAAAGCTCTCTGTTGTTAACTAATAATAGTTCAAAAATTTCTGCTAGGAGCCACTTGTTCCAAGACAACAAGTTGAAATATATGTGTGTGTATATATGCACTTAAAAGTTCATCACTAAAGAATAAAGGAATGGCTTTTGAGTTACAGTTTGATTAAAAACATTGCTTAAGCTGGGGACATGGGGCTTCCTTCACAGTCTCTTCAGAAATCTCTTTTAAATATTATTCTGTCCTCCAACACTAAGCATTCCTCTCATATTTCACATTTGGGGAAATTCTACGACATGCCTACAACAACAGGTGTATGAAAACTCTGGTTTTAATTTGTGCTTTCTGTGAAGCAGAACCTTGGGAATAGTCGTCACCAGGAGCGAGCTCTGGTATCTGTGAGATACTTACAGAGAGGTACTTCGACATAGTCAGGGGATGAAAAAAACCTTTTTTCGAGATCTGGCCTGCCTTGGAGTGAAATCTAATAAACTGAAAGAATGTCTCAGACACTTTCAGATGCTAACTAATGTCCAGAGATAAGAATAGATCTGACTGAGCTTTAAGGGTTGGTTTACCTTTCTCGTCCACTCCAGGACTTCAAAATTGCCGTATAAAGCTCTTAATGCATTGAGAGAAACTTGCTTGTCCTTCTTTAATGCAACCCTAGTGAAGTTTTAGAATGAAATGAGATGGAATACAAATAACACTAGAATTTCTTTAATATCCTGAATCATGAATAGAAGCATGTCTAGACTCAAATACAAACCATGTTTCAAAACAAAATTCAAAGCCTCCTTCGTTCACTGCCAAACGCTGAGTTCAATCCCTGAGGGTCTGAGCAGGGCTTCCTCGGCTACAGCAGCTGGCATCGGCAGCGCTGACGGCAGGTCAGGGAGTGCCACTCCTGGGCCTGGTGTGCTGGGTGATTTCATCAGCTAGCGCAGGTCTTGACAGGTGCAAAGCCTTTCACTTCACTTTAAGGACCCTTGGTGCATGATTTAGGAGACTGGGAACTAATTTTGTGATCCAGGAAGGGAAAATGAGACCTTTTTCTGATTGTAATCCTCTAGATCTGTTAGTATTCCTTCAATGTGTTTCTTCTAAACATAGAAATAACATTTGCTCTAAAAAGAGTTCTTGACGCATGTTGAATTTGTCAGACGTTTCACTTTGAGACAAAGATATGACAAATGTGCTTCCTAGCATTTTCATATTGGTTTATTCCCCCTCACAAAGAAAACTTCATAAAAAGCTTGAATCAGATCCATGTTCACACTTTACATATGCAACATTTTTGTGGCTGACAAAGTTGGCTTCTCATGCAAACTAACTTGGAAATAGAGTCAAACCAGAGAAGGGCATGCTGAGACCGCTGTACTTCTGTAGCTGTTTTTTTCCAACTAATCATCATTATGAGTAGATATTTACCCTTAGGTGCATTGGGCAGATCATTCTGGCTCATCTGTTTAGTGGATGTTGTCCTGTTGGGTTAATGATTATCTTTTTTCTCTGAAAGATTTGTTAATTCCTATAACTGCATAGGATACCTATTTTAGTACTTACCAGGTGACCTCGATGCTGACATAACCTTTCTGGTATTGTTGGTTGTAGCTTGTGTCATGACATTAATGTGAATTATGGCTGTCTTGAGGATACAAACCTTCATATAGCACAGATGGTCTGTAGGAAAAAAAAATTGTAATGACGGTCTGCACGTCACACATTCAGTCTTCCCTTACAGACTATTCCCTTTATCATTGCTTCATTCTCATAGGCACCTTTTAATCAAGCATCTAAGGCATCATTTATTGTACAGACTATGCTCTATAATAAAGACTGTAACATGGGATTCTGGAAAATACATCTGCTACTAGCATTATCACGGTGTCTTGTTGGCCTCCTCTAAACCTGCTTAGCAATGTATCACCATTACTTCCAGAGCGCTGATATTTTTACTACTTCTTTGAAAGAACGATGAAAGCTGTGTAAGCTTATTAGTAGAGCATGTGTGTAGGCTTAAAATTACAGATAATAGACAAATGGTTGGAAAGTCAGTAATTCCTTTACATATTTGCCAAGACTTAGGTCAAGGTTCAGGATTTCCTTTGCTCAAACCGGTGAAATCAGAAATACCTCCAGGTGTTCTGTGGAGTGCTGGCAGTGCACACGCAACACAGGTGATGAGGCACAGTTGATCTCAGTTGTTTTCTGCAAGAGCAAACCATGTTTAGTCTAAATTGCGCTCAACTGTGAATGTGCTTTTCTTTTTACATTAATATTTTGTATAAGCCAATCATTTTATTTAATAGCTTTTGGTGTTTTCTATGCACTCTCATAATCTGTTATTTCTAACATTACCGTAAATTCATTGTACTAAATTTTGATGTCACAACCCTGGCTTCTCTTGTCAGTGAAATAAATAGCTAATATATAGGAAAGTATTCGTGTGCTTAAGAGTAATCATCACAAAAGAGTTACTCTTTCCACTCAGAATGCCAGTCCTTGTATGTCACATCTGTATTTATGTAAACATTTTACAAAAAGCAAAGTGACACAAAAGTATGTTAGGAGTTTGAAAAACTGATAGACACATAATTAACTTGGAGTGCAATGAGATATTTTACAGGAAAATTCAGCAAAAGGGTGATTTTTTCTCATGTTCATCAGCTCTTTCTTCATGAGCATGGTTTTTCAGTTTTTACTGGTAACAAAGTCACAAACTTTAAATCCAGATCCTTGGGCTTAGATCCGGGAGAGGATGTGAGGGTGGGTGCAGTTGTACATCTACACCCCATCAGCCTGGGGACGTGGAGGCAGCAGTGGGAGCAAAATCTACCCTCACCCTCGTAGCGCCGTGTTTCTAATGTGAAAGGCAGACACTACCCGACAAGTTAGTCGCGTTGTCTTGACAAATGTGTCCTTTGCTGTCTGGCTGAGAGTGCCAATAAGCAAGCAGCATTATTTGAGATGTTAAATGTATGATATGGGCACATTGCCACCACTGCCCGGAGTGAGACCACTGACTGATTGCGTGTGGACTACCCCACAGCAGTGTGACAGCTGCTTCACCTGGCCACTACACCGCACCTGATCTGAGTACATTATGCTCCTACCAAATTATTTTTGATATATATCTTGGAATATATATATATATATATATATATATATAAAGATAGTTTTCAAAATATTGTTTTAAAACAAAACGAAATATATTCTCCTTCTTTAAATCTCTCAGCATCATTGCAGGTGAAGTTATTTCTTATTCTTGTATTTTTTGTGGTCACAGTTGTTCACACTGATTTTTTTAAAGAATTATGCTCTGTGTGTAGGAATGTGTGTCGCCATTGCAGCAGTAGAAGTTACTGCATCTGGGGGCTGCAATAATTTGTCCTTTTGACATTGACGTAATTTTACACGTCTTTCAGGGAGCAGAAATTGAATGAGTGCCATGTTATACTCCAAATATCTCTTTTAGGCCACATGACATCCCCTCTATCAATCAGAAACAACATAAGCGTGTTAATATGATGTCTAACATGGAACAATCCCAAAACAATACCTATTTAAGATTTCAAACCATAACAAGTCTAGCTTAAGTCACATTTTGTAGATAAGCGTTTATGCATCTGGCAGTAGAATTTTGTCCTAAATAAGCAACGTTAGAAATCAGGAAGTAATGGTCTTAAGAGATTAACTGTGTAAGACAGAGTCTATCTTATAAAATAATGTTTTCTTTATTTTTATTAGGATTTTCGCTTAGATATTGAAGTAATGCGTACATAAACAAATTTTGAAGTCATATGAAGTTGAAGCCTGAGCAGAGCCTTAAAAATATACCAAAGCCATCCTCTTTTCAAATTCAGCTCTGTTTCGTGTCACAGAGTAAAGTTTCTAACAGAGGCACAGTGACTGACCAGCAATTGCAATTTCCTATGTTATTATTTCAAAGCATAACAGTAAATTTAATATAATTCTTGGGGTTTTTTTTGTTTTATTAACCAGTTAATTCAGGCGACGGGATAGACTACAGCCAGCAGAAGCGTGAAAATATTGGAGATCTGATTCAAGAGACGCTGGAAGCCTTTGAACGCTGCGGTGGAGAAACTGCTTATATAAACATTAAATACATGATCCCTACTTATCAGTCGTGCATATTAAACTGAGTTGTATCAAATGGGATGATTCCATTTGTGTTCTAAAAAAACTGTATCTGACTCTGTATGGCATCTTATTAGTCATGCTTTTTTTCTCTACAGCTGCTAAAATAGTGGCTTCTGGGGCATTAGAGTGTTAGCACTATTGTGAACAAGGCTTTCCAATACATAAATAGTGCCTGTTCCTTTGATTACAATGGTGTACTGTGCTTGTTTGTTCCCTGAAAGAATCGCTCCTTTATAACAGAGCTGACTCGAGCAGGAATCAGAGTTAAACCTTCACTTGTATAGACAATAAAACTATAATTTTCATACGCAATTCAGCAATTGCTGTTCTGTGTCCGCTTGCCCTGAGGGTGATGTCAGAGGCTGTAACAAGAAGAGTTTATGCTGACTGCTTAATAGGTGTTTGTCATGGAAGAGAAACACCAGTTCAGCAATGCCTCTCTAGCAGCTGTGCCGAATAATATGCACTGACATACAATAAAACTGTTGAATGTATATACCAATTACAGTGGGAAAATTGATATGGCCCATTATAAAGCACTGTCATAAAATTAATTCATGTTTCTTACACACTCCTGATCTCAGCTTCCAGGTGTTTACCTTTTCACGGAACTTGGGTTCCTCTTGGTGAATGTCAGGCATAACCACAGTTTTGAAGAAAAAAAGCCCAGACAGAACTTCAATAAATCAGATGGAAGATGGCGTGTACATAGTGTATCAGTCCCTAATGACACTGTTAATCTAGGTAAACACAGAATATACATGTATTTTTTTAAAGGGCACTGGGTATTTTTTTGTAACTGCAAGGTTGCTATTGCTTTTCTGTTATTATGGTATACATGTGTACAAACAATGTAACTATTGTTACAGGAATCCCTTAGAATTTCTTACTCAGTTTCTCCCCGCATACCCACAACACGGAACTGATATAATCATGGATTTAAGCAATGCTGTTGAGATTGACTTTATTGCTTTTTAAGCATTTCTGTGGAATAAACCTACAAAAAAATAAAACAAGTTTTACAATTCTCAAGGACAACCATTTAAAAATATCGAGTCAGCTCAAAGCAAATCAGGAGATACAAGCTTTGTCTAAAAAGCATGAGATTTTTAAAAGTACAGACTTTGGGCTCATTTTGCTTTTATTCTGGTTTCTGGAAGCTCTTAAAATATATGCAAGCTGCACTTTCAAGTGTTTCTCTGTAACTGTTAGAGCTCGAAATGCACTCTTTGGTGTTAGACACATGAGACTTTTTCCAAGTGCTTATCCACATCCATATTCACACCCTACAAAGCTTGCCTGTGTGAGAGACACAGCCCCTACGCTGCCCTGTTCTCTTGGGTGTATACTGGAAGCGTGGGGAGCACCTTCCCACCTGCCGAAACTGTGAGCTGCATCTGTTCTTAGACTGACATTAGACTTGCCTTTTTCTGTTCTGTGGGATGTTCAGCCTGAGGATTTTTCTTTCTTTTACTTTCTTCTCTTTCCTGTAATTGAAAGAAAGTTAAGAGGGAGATTTTTACCCTTCCTGCCTCTTTGAGGAACTGCAGCATCAAGTGATGCCACCGGCCACGAGCGCTCTCCAGTCCCCGGTTTAGGCATGGCTGCTGCAGGTGTGCCTTTTTCCCAGGCTCCGGAGACCTTTCTTTTCTATTTGGTTTTTGGTTCTTTCCGAGTTTTCTTTTACGCATTGCCAGGGCTTCCCTAGAGTTTAGGCAGTGTCTGTCCTGTGACTAACACACACCTGTGATGGATGAGCACATGCAATATGCTGCCTCACATCTAGGGTATCTGTAAATCTTGCACCTCCTGGTCAGAAAGGAAGATGAAGCCTGGCTGTAGGCCCACGTCTTGGGAAACTCAAGACTTCGTCTTCAAACCTTGCAGCACCACAGGGGGGCTAAGGCCACATCTCCTCTTCCAAAAAAGCCTTTCTACACAGCCACCCTGGCACTATCAACTCAGCCTTCACTTGCAGTTTCTCCCGCTGTTTCCCCTCAGCAGACCGCTGTCCTGCATTGTCCCTGGCACCAATGAGCCATGCTTTTTCATTTACTGGCACCTATGGGTTTGGTTACTGTGGCACTGCAGGTTTCCCCTGAGTACAAAGTGTGCTGGAGGACTGCCGCTCGGAGGGAGCTGAGTTATTCAGCTCAGAAACAAATCAGGCCCTTCATAAAAGGAATAATCCCAGGCCACCTTTCACTCCTTAGCTATTTGTATTCTGTCCTTAAGAGAAAGCCCAGTACCGCTCTTTGCCTGAGATCAAAAAACTCCTCAATAGCTGGCTTCAGTTCCCCCGCCGCTGGGCTCCAGCCACAGAGCTGCTCGCAGAAGGGACAGTACAGAAAAAGGCTCCCGTCCCTGGGATTTCCCCATCCCATCACCCCTCTGCATCCCGGCAGCGCTGCTGAGGATGAGATGAAGCTGCAGGCTGCTCACCAGCTTTGTAACTCTATTCCCTGACACACTCTTTTTGCACCCCTTCCCCTTTAGCTCAACTAGGACAAGACTACTGACTGACAAAGAGACACCATGGAAAATGGGTACTTCGAGCAGCTGCAGACTTGCCCAGACCTGATCCCCTCAGCTCTGTGCTCTTTCTTCAAGATTTCTTTCACAAGACGTTGCCTCAACGAGGGGTGACCTTACTGCAAACCATAAGGGCAATAGAGGTCATGCCCATTCACATCAGGAAAAATAGGTTTTACAGCGAAGTGCTTTTACTTGCATGTTCAGGATGGGAACATTAGCCTCTATCATACTATTTCTATGACTGGGCCATTGCTTTAAAAGCGAACATTCTCCCATAACCTTATTAATCCTGGGAGCTGGACTGATAAAAAGAAGCATGATAAAAACCGCAGGTTGGTAATTTAGGAACACTGAGAATAAAACTATTTTAAGATGTCATTTTACTAAGTCAAACTGTAGGCCTGCCAACCTTGACAGTGTCCCTTTAAGCATGATCAGCAGCATATTTATAGGCAATTACAGCCCAGCTCAGAGCACTTTATAAAGCACAAGATCAAGGACCCAGGTGCTTAAGCATATGAGTAATACTATGTCATTCAATACACTGCTTAGCTATTTCACTATGCTCAAAAAATGGGATTGTGGTTAAAAAATAGTAACTGCCTCTCTTTTCACCAGATCATATAATTGTGGTCACTGACACTAGGGGCAAGCCAATCAACAGTTTCTAATTGTAATCAATTAAAAGGCTCTCTGGGCCAGGTGTTTCAAGGAGTATAAATTAAGCATAACACCACTAAATGTAACTTGGCTTTACAAAATTGATGTGGTTTGTGCCTTGCTCTGAGGTCTGCTGCTTTCTAACTCCACCCACTGCAAGGTAAGTAGCATCAGTAAAGGACCCTGTGGATGGTTAAATAAGCCATAAGTGCTGGTTTCTGAGACTAAATGTTTGAGATGTCTCCAGTTTATCTTGATAAACATGTTAGATAGGTTGGCTGGTGGTTGTTTAGCTTGAAGAATAAAAAGCATATGCTAACATTCTGGGGGGGGGGGGGGAAATCTACCTGTGCCTTCTTTGTCTTGCATAATCATCAAAACAGGAATAAAATGAGATCTTTTTAATGATTCCTCCCCAAAGCTGTGTAAGGAAACTCTGTAACAGGTGTCAGAGTTTTGAGAACTATGGCATTTTGTGAATGCTGGTGGGCGCTATAAAGCAGTTGCTGTGCAAGCTGTTGAGCCACTGAATGGTACAACTTGTCCGTGTGAAGCTGAGCAGGGGCAGAGGCGGCTGCGGCTCCTGCTCAGCTTGGGCCGGGGCTGCCCGTGGGCTCCTGCGGCGGGGCACAGCCTGGCAGAGGACCGGGCAAGCTGCTGCCAGCACTGGCGGTGGGGAGCTGGAGCCAGGCTTCTCGCTGGTAGCTTTCCAGTGTTTCAAAGAGATGGAGCTGACAAAAGGAGTTTGAAAAAGTCCTCTTAAGAGTCACATACAAAAGGGCTATGGGAAGCCGTAAGTGGGAGGGAGGGAGGGAGGGTACGGGACCCTGGCTGGCGGGGTTGGGGGATGTTTGTGTGTGGGGTGCAGGGTGGTGTAGCTGCAGCCAAGCAGGGCAAAAATAAAAAGCTAAAGCAGACACTATGTGCTTTCCTAATCCTGTCTGGAGACCCTCTGACTTCCAGAAAAGCATTCTCCAGTCTGAGGGGCTCTGCAGGCAGTGGGGCAGTTCACATTTTTCCACTCATCTGTAACATCCTGTGTTTTCTGCTTTAAATAAAAGCAGTGATGTTTGCGGGAACTCTGTACAAAGCCTGTCTGCTTGCAATCGCTCGGAGCTGCTTTGTGCCTCCTGGAGACCAAGAGAGGAAGGTTCATGCCCTGGCAGGACAAGAAGTTCCCTGCACCGGCCCCATAATCCTTCCGGCGCATGAGGGGAGGGAAGGGGAATGTGTGTGGTGGGGCATATCTTAGCTGCGCTTGTTCTTGCCTAGCGAATACAGCCTGGGTATGTCTGTGGGGCTCCTCGCTGAGAGCTCTCACCTCCTTAAGACAGCGTGTCCAGAGGGAGGAATGGGTCTTCCAGCACCTCAGGGGTGGTGGGTGCCCTCCAGCGTGGCTTCTGGTGAGATGGGTGGAAGTCTGCCTGAGCTGAGGGAGGCAATCTGCAGCCTCAGGGAGGAAAATCCATGTTTCTTGCAAAGCTGGGAGTCAGCTGTGTGCCGAGTGTCCCTTTTGTGATGCCAGTTTGGGTGTTTATTCCACAAATCAACAAATACTTAATTTTTTACCAACACTCAGGAGCTAATTAACTGCGCAGCCCTCGCAAACCACCAGTTTGTAAACCCCTGTGCTCTCTGTACGCTGGGGTCAGCATGCCCAGCGCTGGTGATGAAGCCGCTCCCCTCTCTGCCCTTCCCCGTTAGCAGCAGAAGCACCTGATCTCGGCCACCCCGCTGGGGCACTGGCCGGCTGTGGCCACCCTGCTGGGGCACTGGCCGGGTGTGCGCCCTGAGTCCCCTTCCTCCAGCAGAAAGGGAGGGGGAAGGGGACAGCTGCTCAGACTCTCTGCCAACGTAGTCCCTCACATATAGCAAAAGCCTCAAGCTACGGAAGAATGAGCACCTTCATGGGGCAGGAAGCGCAGGGCACAGCCGTGCTGGCGTGGCCGTGGCCAGGGGCATTTTTGGGATTGCATCCTCTCTGCTGCTGCTGGCCCTGTAGGCGCCCGCACGCACAGGAGCCCTCTGCAACTCCGCATCCGCTGTGGTCTGCTGTCCCCGGCTGCTGAGGGCGTGGGGTGAGAGGGGATAAAACGGGAACTAATCCTGGTGCTTTACAAATGCTGAAAGAGAAGTTAAATCCCAGCCTTCTTACTCTGCCTTGGTGAGGGTGGGTTAAATGTGTTGAGGTAACGGGAAGAAAGGGGGCATCTAAACAGAGTAGCATAACGTTGTAACGTACGCCTGTCTCAAAAAATGAGTATGATGTACCCTGAGTTTATTAAATGATCTAGGTAATCCAAACCTCCTGTGTTGATCTGCATCAGCATAATGTTTTTTAAAAAAATCAGAGGTGAAGGCTGTTGGAGGGCGGAAGGGGAGCAGCTGCAAGCCAACCTGCTGCCTCAGCCTGCTCCACTCTGGTGCAGTGGGAACATGATGGTCTTGAGTCCCATCTCTGCACCTCTTCCACCTCTGTGGCCATACAAAACACAACTTGGTAGAGATGAATTGACACCACCATACTTAATGTGATTGCAGATAAATGCACAGGTGTTTTTGGTGGCGTACAGCATATTCATGTGCAGATGTAAGTGTTGCAGCCACTAGCATCCATAACCACTGTAGCTCCGTGCCTTCCATGGAGTCATGCTGACCTTGCATGAAATCACATTGCTCTCTGATATGGGTAAAGTGATCAAAGAAAACTTGTGGACAAACTCCTTGAAAAACATCGGGAAGCTCGAGGAGCTCTCCACATCACAAGCACCTTCTGTCCACAACGTGTACAATAGTGTTGGATGCTGAGGCTCACTAGGTATAGGCCGGAGAAAATTAATGTCTCACATAAAGCAGCTACCTCATGTTGCACACTATTGCATTAATCGGGGGGGGGGGGGCTGGCTTTAAATGCGGCCTATCCAACTCTGTATCAGATTTCAATTTCTGTTTTCTGGCTATAATTCCTAAGCCCTTCCCTAAGGACCAATTACCGAAAAGCAGCTTGGCTTGCCTAACTCCAGCCCTAGAAGCAGGGAATGATATTCCCACATCTTGCCATCTCCATCTCATGCATTAGTCCCATTACTTCATTTTTGTGTGTTCTCGCTTCCTGCCTCTCCCAGGTCCCTGCGGTGCTGTGCCGAGCTGGAAGAGGTGCTGAGAGAGCCGGGCGGGTAGCGGGGCAGCTGATGAGAAGAGCGCAGGAGAGACCAGCTATTCCGGCAAAGGCTTTTCCTTTGCAGTGTATGTTTTGGAAAATGTGAGTTTTGGGGAACTTGCGTCCCTTTCACCCCAGAACTGCTCCCTGGGCAGTAGCTGAGGCAAAACATTTCTGGAATAAGCCCTCCTCCTTTCTCCTCCTGCGTAATGCTGCGGTGCATTGGGAGAAAAATATCAGCTCTGCTGCAGGTGGGGGACGGGAGTGAGAGCAAATGGCGGGAAGCTCTCGGCTCGTGAGCGCTGAGAGCCTGCGTTTGTCCAGCTTTTTGGGCCCCTGCGTCTGTGCATCCCAAACTTTCTGGGCCACTAGTTGTTCCCCCAGCTACTACCTGGGTGTTTTCTGTGGCTGGGAGCTTTCTGGGTTTTCTGTGGTGAAGCCTTTCTAGGCTCTGCTTGTGTGAAGGGCCGGACAGGTGCCCCAGCGCTGCGGTATGGGGCAGCCTGGGACTTTCCCCCCTCGCTTCCTACGTGACTTTCAAGGTGTGCTTGGAGCTGCCAGTGCTGGGGCGGGGGGAGTGCAGTTTCTGCAGTCATCTTCTCCTCCAGGTGCCTCCCTCCCTGCCCCAACCTGCCCACAGTGACCTCCCGTCTTGGTGGACCGGATGTTGTCACCATCCTAGCTAGGATATCATCAGACGTTTGAGAGCTGAGCCGGCTCCTCCTGGCCAGCAGCGCAACCTGCCGAACCTCTTCCCCCTTTTCCCCACAGGGGCCGATGCAGCCGCTGTCGGTGGCGTTGCCCCAGCGCTGGAGCAAGCCTGTTCCAGGGTACGCGCCGGCCGAGAGACCCCAAGGCGGGAGGTCTGCAGTTCCCCACCTCTCTGGAAAGCAGCTAGATTACTTCTGAGTGAAAAAAATGAATATACCTAGTAGAATAGTGCTTTAAATCCACTACTGTAAGTCCAAAGATAAAACCCAGATCTCTCTTAAAATGCTCTCGGTGCAGGGAGGGGGAATACTTGGAAGCCCTTGTTCAGCCCCACATTTCACAGCATGCGTTTTATTCCTCAGCTATTCACTGGAAGAACTCCATGCCTGAAACTTTTTTATTAGCACTGAATCATTTATGTCTGTTACAAAGGAAGAAATTGCTACTGCACTGCCTCAAGAATCAAAGTAAAGGGAACATCTGCTCTAAACTTCTTGCATCCGATTATTGCTTGCTATGCATTATTACTTACAGGAGTAATGTGACTAAATTAAAGCTTTTTTTTTTTTTCTTGTGCCTGCTTTTATGCATTGCTTTGGTATAAAATGTGTGGCTTGCTTAAAATCAACCTACGGCTAAAACTATGTCCGCATAGAGCTGAGCCCACGTGTACTTTGATGCAATTAAGGGCACAATTGGAGCATTCTGAAAGATTGCCTTTAAAGGGCCTTTTGTTCACTCCCCCATAGGGGCTGGGTGTACAAGCACGTAAAAATGCAACATTAAGAAAAAAACCCTCCGTGAAGAATTCTGTAGACACAGAGCGATGTTTTCTGTAGCTCAACAGCTGTCTGTATTCAAAGGCAGGGAAATGACTCGCGTTGTGAGGGTGATGATAGTTTTGATAGGAATCCCCCACATCACAAGAATGTTTCCAACGAAGGAGGAAAAACCCACCAGAAACATTCCAGGGCTGTGAACCTGCAAGCTGCCTAAACCAGCATCTGAGCTGCTCTGCAAAGACAACAGCAGCAAATCCAGCTGCTTCTGCAGGAGGCAGAGAGAGTTAGCGGTTATTTTTCTTTTCCTTCCTTTCTGAAGTGCATACAGTCTTACCAACGAGCTTAATTGATTGAAAAAATATCTGGAAAATAAAGCTCTTGAACTTGCATGCCTAGAAACCTACCAGCATCACGTGCATAGCAAAGGCCACATATCTCACAAAATACCACAACATTTCACAAAGGAGGTTTAAGAGCTCCAATTGAATAAAGCTTTCTCTGTGAAATATCTTTATGGATCTACAAAGCAGTTAAACCCTCCTTGGGAAAAAAACGTGTACATCTCTTACAGTGCCGCAGCAGCAGTGTAACTACCGCTGAGGCCTCATTAATAAGGTTTCTCCCTTATCAGTAGAAGGAAAAAATAAATCCTCATCACAGAAAAGAAATTTAAACTACTAAATTCTGACCATTTGCTTTTAAATCCTACATATATATATAAAAATCTGTGTAACAGTGCTCTGGCCTTCTTTAAGGGATGGATCCTGTTACTTAAAGCCGGTAATGACAATTACAGGGCCTAAATAAACTTGATAAGACCCTTTTCTATCAATAATTTTGTTACTGACGTAGTGCAGGATTGGTTTTTGTGGTCTGTGTTATAGCAGCTTTTAATTATAAGACAATTTGGGTACCACGTGCAGTAGGAAAATTGGGCAGTTGCAAACCCTGCAGTATTCCTTCATATATACTACAATGGTTGTTTTTTCTCCTTAAAAAAAGAAAAATAGTATTCCTCTGTTTTCAGTGGTTTTTTTTTTTTTTAAAGCTTTTATTCCTCAGCTCCCAAGAAGATGTTTGCCTCTGCTCAACAGCTTCCCTTCATACCCACAAATATTTCTAGCTTTTTATTACCAGCGTGGAGTGTTGCACTGTCTTTTCATGTCTCCCATATTGTTATAATTATGTTTGGGGAATGGAGATGGATGGTGTGTTGAGTGTGTGTTTTGTTTCCCCACAGCCCTAACTCATGGCTGTTTTCTATAATTTGATCAATAGAAGGCAGTTGTGCAAACAGTAGTTTTTAATTTCCAGTTTTTGGTTTCAAGTTTCTTATGACAATTTAAATGTTTTTCTTAAATTATACAGCGTAGTTTCATTTGCTTTGTCTGAGACATGATGTTTGTCTCCCTCTCACTCCTGTGAAACCATGGGGCCGACCCATGTGGAGACACGCACCCGCCATCCCGAAGGCTCAGGGAAGCGACTGCTCCTTCATAAACTTGCCCAAATAAACCTCAAAGGGCAGATGTTGCCATTGAGGTGTGGAAACATCTGGAAACTTGGCTGGGGGTCGGGTGAAACGAGCTGTGCCCTGGCCCCAACCTGGAGCTGGGCTTGTGAACCAAAGATGGGAGATGCCCTCAAAGCCGTGGTCTCCACGGAGGTCAGTGAAAGGACCCTTTCCCAGCCACCTCACCCAGCTGCCCATGGCCCTGGTGATGGTCAGGCACCCGCTGACCCCAGTCCTGCAGCACCCACCGACCGGCTCCTGGCAAAAGCAGACGCTCGACGTGCCCAGCGTGCACCGAGCTGCCAAAGTCTCTGCACGTCTGCTTCCTTCCCGCCCTGGCAGACGGCGGCTGCAGCCGGGAAATGCAGCCGGCGACTGGCATCAGCCGGGCTCGGTGGTTGGGAGGAGGAGGCAGCACCAGGGCAAGGGTTTGAACACGGTGATATTTTTTCAAGCGAGATGCCTCTGCTACTTCTCTCGACTAGCTTTGCTCCAGGCAAGAACAGGAACAATGTATATGCTGCAAATATAAGGAGACAGGAGAAGGGCTGTGACCGCTCACTTCTAATGCTCGGCAAAAGCCCACTTTCTCTTTTACTCCTCGGTGGACGTGGTGGAGCATTACGGCTGGCACGGCAGAGCGCTGCAGACCCCTCTTCCCGGGGGCCGGTGGCTCCCTGGGGACGGCCAGCCGAAACCCGAAGTGCTGCCGCGCGGTCGGGAAGTGTTGCTATTTCTGTTTTTAGCTGAGCAAACTGAAGTCGCACAGAAAACGTGTGTTAGAGCAGAGGATGAAACGCAGTCACTTGCCCTAACAACTGCTGATGCCGTTCCGGTGCCAGACCTCCTCCTCGCTCCTTAGTCTCAATGAGAGTGAAATGGGGAAGCGACGCCGTGTGACTGCTCTGGTTTCAGTTCAGCACGTACAGAACCGGCTGTAGCTGCACACAGCAGCCTTTGCAGCTAAATATTGCCTGTCTTAGCCTTCACATGGGCCTTAATGAAGTCAAAGGGACTATTCGTATGAAAAAGGAGAGCAGGAACTGGCCCCTGACCTTACCTTAAACTTATGTTGTTGCTATATAGTAGATTGCATGGGGTTTTTTTCCTGGATAATTTGTTTTCTCCCCCAGGCAGCGGTTTAGAATTTTAACCGTATCTTCATCTTATTGCTGTGGGGTCATTTCAGTTGGCTTCTCTGTGTTTCTCTGGTTTGTGCACTTTTAATCTGTTTTACTCATTAGCTCTTAACCTGCATTTTTCTATCTAAATGACTTTCTACAGAAAATGTCAGGAGGCTGGAAAGCTCAGTCTCTTACGTCATGTTGTGATTTGATATAAAAGCAGCATGCACCTTGCTTTAAAGACTGGCCAAGGTTAAAATCAGTGATATGATCTATTTGTTTAGGAATTTATACAAAACTGCCGCTATCAGACAATAATAAGAATCATGAAATTTGCTGTGAAAGGCATTTCTTTTTTTACTGTGAACTTTACGTCTCTTCGCTTATTTCAGTAAATGCTCAATAAAAGCACAATAAATCCAATGCCATAAAAGCACGTATAGAGGGTTTGCACTACAGGCTTTGCAGCTGCCTGACTTCCCTGCCGCACGTGGTACCCAGCCTCCCCGCGGTGCCAGGGGCTGCCTTCTGGCACCTCCCCACCACGTGCCTGGAAAAACCCATCTCTCCTGCAGCACATGATGCCCAAGCGCGCCCTGCTGAGGGCTGCCCACCCCCATGCCGTGCTTGAGGGATGGAGGAAAACAACGTAACTGCAAAAAGCGGGGGTGGCTGATGCCCAAAAACGTCTGGGAAAGGAGGGGGGCAGAGACTGCACCCCCTGGGGAGAGGAAGGGGGTGAGGGCTGTGCTCCCCTGGCCGAGGGGAAGGGCAGCGAGGAGGGGTGTGTGGCACGCTGGGGTCAGCCTGCTTCACATCGCAGGTAAACGTGGAATTTGTGAACGAAACTAAATCGGGGGGGAGCAAACTTTGTGTTAGCAGCTGCTTGTACCGAAATAGGTAATAACCCTTAAACTTGGATTTAATAGGGAAACATTAAACATTTATGCCTTATTCTTTTTCTCCTATAAAACCCAATTCAAATAGCAGAAATGAGAAGGAAAAAAAAACAGATAAATTAAGGCTGAAGCAAGCTGAAAATAACTCACCTGTTAGACCGACTGTAACCTTGCATCTGTGATACCAGGAACATTGCAGGACACCTCAGCGAGGGGGGATGTGATCATCCGTGCACAGGCAGGGAGATGACAGGGACCACCTCAAAGTCCCCGTTTCTGCTAGAGCCACTTTGTGTCTGCACCTTCCTGACTGGCACAACTGCTTCTGCCAAAACTTCCTGGGGACAAAGACATGCTGTCCCCTCCAGCCCCAGCTGGAAGAGTAGCTTCCCTTCAACAAGATTAATAGGTCAAACCCCCAAATCTTAAATCCCATACAGGAACCCGAAAGTGACTCTTATGGGCAGTCCTGCTGAACTGAGAGCTAACGTGTTGCGAGGTGGGATGTGCCGTATGGATGGGGACATCCTGCTGCAGAGGACATGAGAGCTCAGCCTACGACGCAAGCCCTGCTGCAACGTTTGCCCTTACAGCCGGTAGCTGGGTCCTGTGCTGCTTTCTGCGTTTTTTGTCCCTGGCTTCTCTTGCTCTTCCAGGAAAAGGAAACCTACCCCTTGAGGGCAAAATGCAGAGCCCTCTTCTCTTGCCCACACCAGGTCGCAGTCCTGTCTTGCTTTCTCCACTGCCTCACTAACCCTGATTTATAGCTGTGTAGAGGCAGCAGAACCAGCCTTCCTAGTAGGTCACAGTCATTTTCTAGCTCAGCCCTGTGTTTATTTGATTTTTGATCATGTTCTCCTTGAGCTGGATGATAATCTAGTGCTGCCATCTGAGTCAATAATTAAAACAGCCTTTCAGACACCAGACTAGAGAAACAGCGTAAGTGCTGCTGAGGAGATGGCTGGTGCACAGACCCTGTACTTTAGGCTTTGTCTCCCCGATGTCCTGTTTGGGATCCAGGTGGAAAGTCCTCCCGTGGACAACTCCATAGTGTCGAAAGAGAAATATACAGCTGCTGTTTCAAGGGGATGGATGCAAGCTGACCTGCAGCTGGGCATAAATGTCCTGGCAAATTATGTCCCAGGGGATGGTCTTCCTGCCAGGCCATGGAGAGGCAGCAGAAATAAACTGCTCTCCTGGCAAGTGCTGCTCAGATCCAGCGACCTGGTCCCAGCCTGTCTCCTCCTCTTCCCTCTGTGGTGTTCAGCTCAGCACACCAGCATGTGCTCAGAAATGCCTCTGAGCAGGGACTGAGCCCACTGCAAGCAGGAAAAATGGAGCTGAGTGCCTCTGAAATGAAGGTTTGCAGGGAAGATCTGAAGAGGCAACATGAGCATGGGAGGAAGTGCTCAACATCACGGGGCTGAAGGATTGAGAGGATTTGCTCTGTTAAGAGAAAGGTGAAAAAAGCTAATGAGAAAAAGAGCAAATGTTCTGGGAGGAGAGGGAAGAGACCAGTGGTGTACGGGAGGAGAAAGGCAGCAGGGGGCGAAGGTCAAGGCAAGGAAGATTGATGGTGGGGAAGAAGAAGGAAGATGCACACTAACTAAAAAGCAAAGAAAAATACGTATCCCTGTGGTAGGTGGACACAGGTGACTGAGGAGGAGGCAAAACTCTTATTGTGCTTTCTCTGCTCTAACAGGAGGACGTGGCTGCTAGATGTCCTGCTCAGACAATATCCTTGGAGCTGCCCACCTGCTCCTCCAGGAGGTACCGATCCTGAGCTTGTACTGAGGGACACCACGGTGCTGAAAAGACATTAAACGCATAAAATTGTGATACAAGACGAATAGATACTTATCCCTGTGTAGGAAAGAGAATACTGCTTAAATATTTAATCATGTTTTGGTTTACAATAGTTTAATGGTGTTAAAGCATCTAATACATGCTCACAAAAAAATCAGCATTTTAAAGCTATAAATTATTCTGGTTGATTTTTTTCCCTCCTCTAGATAAAAGTAACAATTTGACAACAGGCTCCCTCAAACAATTCAGTCCATGATAGTCTCATTACAAGCTAACATATTCTCTCACACGGCTGAACCAAACCACTGAGAAAATAGTAAGTGATCATTCATAGACGCAGACTGGTAGCTAATAGCATCCTCACTTACCTTCTAAACACTGAGCACAGTTAAAATAAATTCAGGATGTATGCATGCGGAAAACTCGATTGCAGTCGCATCAGAGATGAAGCCAAAATTGAAGCATTCAGAATTGCTAGCGTAAAATCCAAATAATGACCTATAATAGATGTCAGCCTGAAAGAACAACACATCCCCTGTAATCATCTTAAAGGGACTTTGTCAACGTGCTCAGGGCCCACACCCCAGTAAATATATGTAATTCTATCCAAGTAGACGTACTATACAACTGAGTGCTGAAGCTAGGTAGGAAAGCCTCTCCCAGTGAGGCCTCGGGAGCGGTGTGTTGTTTCCTTTTCTAGACACGTCTGCACTTCAGTCCCTGTTGTGTTACTGGAGAAATATGCCAATGCATCTACTGGGTAGGAAGAGTATGGTGGAAAGCCAGATGAAGGTGGATGTGCCACTCTGTGTTCCTCTACTGAGGCTGTCAAGGCTTCCAGGGCCCATTTCAACAGGGAAGTACTTTAGAGGTCTGTTTTTAAAAATTATTTTTAAATTATTTTAAAAAAACAAATAGGTGAAGAAAGGCCTATTTACACCTTGCAGATTCCTTAGGCTGTGGTAGATGCTTCAAGTTGCTGGCATTTTGGAAACTAGTTCTTCAAACTTGTCATGCTTACAATGGCTTCTTTGCACGGCTTCAAACCTGCGATGGCTTCTCTGCACGGGGCAGCAGCACGGACACGCTGCAGGTGCGTTACATGGGTACAGCCCAGGTGGCCAGGCAAAATAAGAGAGTTGTCACGAGTTCTGCAGTGCATGGAAATGGCAATTTTACGGATAATACTATATGGTGATTTATTAAAAGCTGTGATCCTCCAGCAGCTTTTACTATATCATCATAAACCAACACTCCTGTATAGTACATTAAGCTGAGTAATTCTGTTGGTTCTTCACTAGGGCTGGCAAAAGTATATTTAAGGTTGCTTCATGTGGGCTGGTGAGCTGAAAATGTCGTTACTCCAAACAGATCATCGAGAGAGGGGAAAAGCCACCTGGTCAGCACAGCATGGACGTTTTGCAGGGCAAGGGAAGCTGGTACAGAAGGGAAAATCCAGCTGTCGGCTACATCAGTGCTGGTGGTTTACATGCCCAGAGTGACTCTACTTTCAGCACTAGTGAAAATAATGGCAGAATTTTTCTCTCTGGGTTTAATGATTAGGGCAGGTAATCAGAGCTCATTGGTTCCCGCCCATGCTCTGCTATTGACTTGCTGTGGGACATTTGGGTTGTAGCTTGACCTCTTTATGCCCTAATTTTCCCTTCAATTGCATGGGAATACTAGCTGTTTTACTGAGGTGTTGTGATGCTCAGTTAATTGAGGGAACATGCCTAATGCGTTAAACCCAGTGAAAACAGCATTCAGAGTGCAGCGTTATTAGGATGTATACAAGTCTGCATTTTGGGAAATGTTTAAATTCCACCTTTTAAATATCCTTTGCAAATGGAACTTGCAAAAAAGCAGGGCAAGCACTGCTAACACAGCTTTGCCACACTCTGTCAAGTACTTATAAACTCTATTTATAGCTACCGTTAAAGATTCAGATATGCAAGTACTCCATTAAAAGACCACATTAATGAGCCCTTAGAGAAAATATCTCACAAAGCCTTTTGAGCTCGTAACTGCTCAGTTGTGCAGGGCTTCTTGCTTGTTAACATTCATAAAATATAAATACTGTATACTAAACACCAGCACTTTGTGGATTGCAGTGACTTGTCTCACCATCAACAGCGTAACTTATGCATGTGGAGAGGCAGCAGCGTCTGCGTGTGGGGCGGCAGAGCTGCGCTGCAGGCTGTCAGTCTGCACCAGTCGCTCACACACCGCCTTATCTGGGGGCCTTTCTTTCCAGTGCGCAGCTGAGTGTCAGATTGACTCGCAGGTCACTATCTGTGAGTATAATTTCGGAGAGAACAATCAAACCTATTAGCTGAGAGTGGCAGAGCTGGGCCTTCTTGCAGCCGCAGCTCCAGAGCGTGGCAGGTATTCAGAGCAAAATCTAATAGATAAAAGTCACAGGAGAATTTTTTTTTTCCTTTGACATAAGCTAGCTGATGAGAAGTGTCATTTGAGAGAGAAAAAAGTTGCTATATTTGATTTGTCATTATTTCCCCATTGTCCTTTCCTGTCTGCGATTATGCAGTTCCCATTTTCTCGTTCTTTCCTCTCACGGAATTCCATATTTTAGGTTGTGACGGATGCTCTTGCTTAAACGTTTTTGATATACGTTTTATCTGCAATTGCTTTATCAAGTCTGCATTGTGTAAACAAACCACTTGAGCCCATTTAAGAATAATTCTCTGTAACCTTTAATACTGCGTTTCCATTCATCCACGAGTCGCAAAGCGCTTGAGCACTGGGGAAGACCATTTCTGGTTTTATATCTGGCTCTCTACAAGCTGAAGAAACTGAGGGAGGGAAAGATGAAGCGGCTCGTTGGATGCTATTTTCTGGCACTTGTTACCAACTAATCTACGTCCTTTTCTCTGTGCTTTTTGTCCCGTTGCCTTTCAAACAGACGGTGCCCTCCTGGAAGGAACACTTCTGCTCCCGAAATGAAAAATAAGGACAGCAGGCTTTAAAAAGCTTCAGGGCAGTTGTTACTGTTCAAATGTGTCATTGATTTCAATAGTGCGTTACCAGGCTTGTTAAGCAGGATTTAGAGTGCTTAGCTTTATTTTATGGTGGTGAGTACCTGATTGTTCAAAATATTAGCATCTTATTGTACCAGCAAACTGGCTAGTGCCATAAACTGCCCGGCGCTGTGACTGCTGCGTGATTACCCAGTGTCTGATGAAACAGGCTCATTCGCAACCTACTGGCGATGTAGGCGAAGGCAGGGCTCTGGCACCACGACAGACTGCCTCCCTGCTGCTCTCCTCGTTAATTTGCCCTTATCTGCCTCGGTCGGTCGGTCGGTCTGTCTGTCTCACGTCCTGTGCGTGAGCTCCTGCTGAATCCCTCACCCCGAGTGCTGCTGCATTTCTGCCCATCTGTAGCTGAGACTCGGACGTCACCTGTGCCAATAACCTGGGAGACAGCAAGAAAAACCCCACGGCCCGAGGGGTGGGCTGCTACGCTGGGAGACCGGGGTGAACTCCCCTGGCCTGGCCTGGGGAGCTGGCCCTGCGTGCAGCGAGCCGGTGGTCCTGGTCTCAGGGTGGTCAGCGGGGATGGAGTCAGTGCCTCAGCCGGCCAGGTGGGCATCGCTTTGTTAGGACGAGGTGAATCTCTTCCTTGACTCCACTGGCTGTGCAGACTGATCTCCACCAACAAAAAAGGGGAGCATGATCCCCAGTTTCCAGGTTCCTGTTCAAATGCCTGACAAAATCTTATGGCGTGGAACAGCTTTAACGGCAAAGATCGAGAGAAATTCAGTCCTGAGCACCCGCATCACGTGTCCCCCCACGTGTTGTCAGACAAACCCCTCGTGGAGCTGGGGATGAGAAAGCCACCAGGAACAGGCCGTACCCTGATTTAAGGGTTTTGGTCAGCCATGGGTGGCCTGCAGCCCTGAACGTGTGTCCTGGTTTGGGCTGGGATGGAGTTGATTTTCTTCCTATTAGCTGGTATAGTGCTGTGTTTTGGATGTAGTGTGAGAATAACGTTGATACACACTGATGTTTTGGTTGTTGCTAGGTAATGTTTACGCTAGTCAAGGACTTTTCATCTTCGCATGCCCTGCCAGGTGTGCAGGGGGCTGGGACGGAGCATGGCTGGGACGGCTGGCCCAGCTGGCCAATGGGCTATTCCATACCATATGACGTCATGCTCAGCACATAAAGCTGGGTGAAGAAGAAGGGGGGGGGGGGGCGTTCGGAGTGATGGCGTGTGCCTTCCCAAGTAACCGTTACGCGTGATGGAGCCCTGCTTTCCTGGCGATGGCTGCCTGCCGATGGGTAGTGGTGAATGAATTCCTTGTTTTGCTTTGCTTGCATGCGCGGCTTTTTCTTTACCTATTAAACTGTCTTTATCTCAACCCACGAGTTTTTCTCACTTTTACCCTTCTAATTCTCTCCCCCATCCCAGCCGGCGGGGGGGGTGAGCGAGCGGCTGCGTGGTATTTGGCTGCTGCCAGGTTAAATCACGACAGTCCTTTTTGGCGCCCAACGTGGGGCTCGAAGGGTTCGAGATAACGACAGGTTTGATTGGAACGTGCTAGATCGAATTTATAGCTGTTACTGCTGTTTAGCTATTAATTCGCAGGCTCTTGTGCTTGCCATGGGGCTTGCTTGCCTTAATGTGTATTAGAGTCTTGTGCTCGTTAGTGGCTGCTTTTTTGCTCTCGCTGCTTGCTGTACTGCTGCACTGCTGATCGTCTTACTGTGCTGTGCCTGGGAACATTCTGATAACAGCAATGGGGATGCGCCTGGGCTGGCAGATGGCCAGGGCATCGCTGCTGTTTCTGTGCTGCTGTGCTGGACAGGCTGGAACTCCAGTGTGAGCTCAAGTCGAAGGGACTGTGATCTGTGGCTGAGTCCACGCGGGAGCAGGACACCCCGAGGCGTCTGTGACCGAGGATAAGCCCATGCCCAAGCAGGTACATCTCGAAGCATCTGTGGCTGTGATTGTGTCCGTGCCGCAGCAGGTATACCTCTGAAGGGATTGTGGCCTAAGGATAAGTCCACGCTAGAGAAGGTACACCTTGAAGCATCTGTGGCTGTGGATAAGTCCATGCTGCAGTAGGTACACCTTGAAGTGTCAGTGGCTGTGCATGAGGCCATGCTGGAGCACCTCAAAGCGTGTGGCCATGGATAAGCCCATGACAGGGGAGGTACACCCCTGGAGAGATTGCAGCCATGGGTAAGGCCGTGTTGGAGCAGGTTTACTTCTGAAGGGACTGTGGCTGTGGGTAAGGCCACGCTGGGACCGGTGCACCTTGAAGCGACTGTGGCAGTGGATAAGTCTGTGCCGCAGCAGGTGTACCCCTGGAGAGACTGTGGCTGATAGGTAAGGCTCCACTTGGAGCAAGTACACCCCTAAGGGACTGCAGTCTGTGGATAAGTCCAAGCCGGAGCAGGGGCAAGGGGAGGAGTTCATTGCAATGTTAAACCTGTGGTCTGGCCCAAAGGGACCAGGGTGGAGATTGTAATGGATATACCTTTAAATTGTTATAACCCATGATTTGAGTTGCATGTTATAGGAATTACTATAGCAGGAACCACCTGAGCCAATGGAGGACAAACTTTACAAGAAGCAGCGCAAGTGCAGCAGTGACCCGACCTGAGCCGGCTTTGGTGCCCAGTAACTCCACGCAACACATCACCTCTGCTGACCTGAGTGACCACCATAACAGATGGAGCCCAAAGTCATGGACTAAATGAACGCAGTGGACATTTTGTGGACATTTATGGATATTTTATGGACATTTCACAGGGGTGGTCCATAGACTAAGGGAATGATATCTGTGTATTATATCAAAGGATGGGAAGGGGGATGGTGGGTAATGAGAATGTATTGGATACTGTGGGACCTGAGCATGATGTAAATGGTATGGAATAAGGGGTGGATTCTGTCCTGGTTTGGGCTGGGATGGAGTTGATTTTCTTCCTATTAGCTGGTATAGTGCTGTGTTTTGGATGTAGTGTGAGAATAATGTTGATAACACACTGATGTTTTAGTTGTTGCTAGGTAATGTTTACGCTAGTCAAGGACTTTTCATCTTCCCATGCCCTGCCAGGTGTGCAGGGGGCTGGGAGGGAGCATGGCTGGGACGGCTGGCCCAGCTGGCCAATGGGCTATTCCATACCATATGACGTCATGCTCAGCACATAAAGCTGGGTGAAGAAGAAGGAGGGGGGGGCCGTTCGGAGTGATGGCGTGTGCCTTCCCAAGTAACTGTTATGCGTGATGGAGCCCTGCTTTCCTGGCGATGGCTGAACACCTGCCTGCCAATGGGTAGTGGTGAATTAATTCCTTGTTTTGCTTTGCTTGCGTGCGCGGCTTTTGCTTTACCTATTAAACTGTCTTTATCTCAACCCACGAGTTTTTCTCACTTTTACCCTTCTGATTCTCTCCCCCATCCCACCCGGCGGGGGGGGTGAGCGAGCGGCTGCGTGGTATTTGGCTGCTGCCAGGTTAAACCACGACAACGTGAGCACCCGCAGGCACGGCCAGGGTGGGCTTCCCCTTCGGGCGGCGTTGGCGGAGAGCGTGCGTCCTCAGGGAGCGGGCAGGAGAGCAAAGGCTGGGGAAATAGTGGAGGGGTGGGGGGGACTTTGGTTTCGTAACCCACCCTCTCAGCAGGGGTTCTGTGTCTGTCTGGGCAGAAATGGCTCTGTGTGGTTTCAGCAGGGAAAGTATTGGGGTACGTGAGTCTTACGGTCTTCCAGGAGCAGCTGGCATGGAGCCGGGGGCTGGGGGCTTACAACAGCGGCTGCCTCCTACCTCCGCTGGGGATTGAGAGTTTAGGAGGTTCACCTCCTCGTTTTTCACATCTGTGTAGGAAGCACATTCCCACTGTTGAGGAATTAAACACTTTAAACCACTACAAAGCAAAAGGGTCGTATCCATGTCCTCCATGCTTTAGGTGGGGTGGGAAAACAAAGCAAGCTAAAAAAAAACCTGCTGTCGGAGAGCAGGGCTGCCCGGCTGGACGTGATGCTGGCTGCAGGCGGGCCCAGCCTTCAGCTGTGTTAATTAAGTACATATACATTAAGCTTCTGTGTGAGACCGAAGGGGAAGACGAGAGGGAATTGTGTGGGCATGAGGAAAGAACAAAATGGTGCTGGTGGAGGCAGGACCTGCGTGTAGATCAAGGGGGCTGGAAAGCGTTAGAAAACGGGCAGCTTCTGAAAGGAAAGCAGCTGGGCTTCTGAAAAAAGGAATAACTTAAAGAATCAGAAAACTGTTTTTATTTTCAGCTGAATTAGAGTTAGGC
The DNA here is from genome assembly GCF_964195595.1 of Calonectris borealis. Classification (NCBI taxonomy): domain Eukaryota; kingdom Metazoa; phylum Chordata; class Aves; order Procellariiformes; family Procellariidae; genus Calonectris; species Calonectris borealis. The sequence continues at coordinate 77,822,210 of NC_134314.1, forward strand.
ACGTAAGTGCATTCACAAATGTGGCTCTTAACTTCTGTACCTTGGTTTCCCTCTCCATAAAATGTAAATAATAACACTTTCTTTACTCACAGGGTAGTGCGAAAACAAGCTCGTTCATATCTGGGAAGCACTTCTATGCTATATGGGAACTATAGCAAAGACTATGAATATACAGTTAAAACTGTGGGCTTGCATTGTGGCACTTGGCATCTGCCCAGATACACTATGCATCACGCAGGAGGGCTAACAGAGGAGGATACAAAAACGCGGGCCAAATTTGATGAGTTCTGAGAACAGGAACTTGTGACTCCCCAAAATTAGAAGTGCAAAAGCTTTGAACTCACAGGGAACACTGAGAGAGGCATATGTATTCTTAAACAAACAGCAAAAGACAGTGAGGAGTAGGATACGGTGGGGAAATACTCAAAGGTATGGTCCACAGAGTTCAAGAAATCTGTATAACATTGAAAAATAAATCTACTTGGAGTAGAAATGACCATTGTGGATGACTGGGGAAATACAAAGAGCAATAAAGAGAGAAGAATATGAGACCTATAAATCAGCAGGGTCAGCGCTGCAGGAATGGGTACAAGAGCCTATTGTGAAAGAAGAATGCAAGAAAATGATCCAAAAAGCTGAGACAGGAAAAGAAGATGGGAAAAGATGTGAACACAATAAAAGTTTTTATAAATTTGGTATACAGGAAGCCAAAGGTTACTTGGGGAGACAGCCATCACCTTCCTGAGCAATGGGGAGGCTACCTTGACAAAAAGGGGGATATTGTCAGGAAAGTGGGTTATTACTTGTACCTCAGTATTCAGCGGGTAGAGGTGGAAAGTCTGTCACAGTTTCTATACATTTTCCAAGGACAGAAAATAAACAATCATTAACTGTAAAGGCTACCAGAGAATTAAGCAATTGAATGAACCCACCAAAATAAAGAACTATTAAAAAAGAGGGTTGTTTACTCCTCAGATTTATTTTAAAAAATAGATGCCAAAGGAATGAAATCAGCAGGGAAACTTAAGCTTGCTATGGGAAAGGTATCTGGGAAATTAAGAATAGACATCGTTGCATCTCAAACTTTTAAAGGAGAATAATGGGGGAAGAGGTGTCCAAGAAGTCCAGGGAGCACTCAAGATAGATGGTTATCCTTACTGGAAAGACAGATACAACTGGAAACCAATTCTTTTGTTTTGTTAAATAAAAGAAGAAGAAGAGAGAGTTAAGAAGAATGAAAAATTAATTTTAGCATCCTCAGATTTCAAGAGTTTCAGATTTCAAGAGTGCAGGGATTCGATGCTCTGTGAGACATCACTATGTAAGATGGGAGGTATGGGACTGAGTATCTAGATGCTGGGCTTGATTACAGAGTCCAGGTGGTGATAAAAAAATATGTAGAGGTTGTTTAGGGTAGAGGTGGATAATGGAGCGAGATGCTTCTCTTAGCACTGTACAGCTGTCACTTGGAAGAAAGAGCACAAGAAAGCGAGGACATCAAAGAAAGAGGTATAACTGAGAGCCAAGGGGAGGAAGGCTTTTGGAAGCGGAGGATGTTTGCACTGGTATTTGGAATTTAACCTCAAGAAATGTGAAGCTGGGAAAAAGAAAGTCAAGGTAAAGGTGCCTTAAGGAGATAGCTGGAGCTAGTCAGCATAGGAAAAATATCTGAGGATGGCAGCCAAGTTTCTGTTTGTGTTCCTTTTTAAGGCTCAGGGAATGAAAGAAGTAGGTATGAACATTGCAACATCTAATTTTTATAGACTTTGATGGAGTTCATAACCTTCACATGTGCATTACAGTGCATAAGGAGACATAGCTACCTAGCAATGGGACCCACAGCTTGTTTCACGTAAGCAGGCAAATAACCTACAAGAAGTGCTGCAGATACCTAGTGACATAAGGTGGTTCAGCACCTGTTTCCGCAGTGGAAACTGTTCACCTGTTTGCTGCCGTGGAACCGGAGCCTGGATGGAGCTGGGTCGCAGGCGCTCCTTTTGGCTGACTTCTCGCAACCTCCTCTTATGATGGTAATTAGAGCATGCGACTGGGATGTGGGGAAATCGAGTTCAAAGCTTGCTCTCCCTTCCTGAAGGTGTTTCAGCTCGTAGCTCTCCTGTCTAACACCTTCTCGGATTAGGCTTTTCGGATTCCTCCTGAGGAAAGCTATTCTAATTTGTATGTATTGTAACTGGTCCACAGACAGGACAAGAGGTGAGGGAGCCGATGGCCCAGCGAGACTGGTCTGTGTGGCCCAGGTGCCCCTCTGTTCGTATTTCAGCATGACATGAAAAGTCATGGAACGTTGAAGTTTTGGGTTCCAGCATTCATCTGCAGAAGGAGGGAGGCTGATGGGAGATAAGTAAGGGAAAATGGGCAACCTTAACTGTACGTAGACCTCTAGCATAATTTTTGAAAGGAAGAATATTCAGATTCAGGAGGTAAAGAGAAATTGGAAGAAAATGCTACATTTGAGCTTACTGCAGTAGGTTATGCTAGATAGACTGATGTCTGTCTTTGATTAAGTTGAATTATAAGTCCTAAATAAAGGACTCCTGCTTAGAAAATGTAGATGATTGGTGAAGCTGAAGGACCTGAAGATTAAAAGAGGAACTGTGAGCCAGAAGAAGATTTGGCTAATGGGGAAATGACAACTGGTATTTGAGAAGGGAGGTAAATGGAGGGCAGTTAACAGAGGAGTTTCTCAAGAATCATCTTCAGGACCCCACGATCTTGATACAAAAAGGAGGTAATGACGACGCTTTCTGCAGCTGATGCCCTGGGGCCCTATGCTGATCACTGAATGCTTTGGTGTCTATGGAGGCAGGCTGGTGATCCCAGTTGAGCACTGGTTAGATGCTTACAGCGGGCTGCTGTGAATAGCTTCTTCCCTTAATGAATGAACTTTACTGTATCAATGTCCCTAGTATTTCAAACTGGTATTGTTGACCTGTTACTGTAAAGGACTTGTAGACCAAGGTGCAAGGGAAACCATGAGATGCCAGCTGCATCTTCATGCATGTTTTCTTGAATTTAGCACAAAAAGAGATGTGAAAATCTTTATTAACTCCCAACTGTGACAAGCCCAATAGGGTATCCTAACTTCTAATCTAACTGCTGCTGGCATTTACCTATCTTCAAAGCAATTATTTTTGCATTTTTTTGTGTGTAGATAGGGAGAAATGAAGGGATGCTAGCGCTGCAGTGTTATGCCTGTAAAGCCTCCTTGAGCGTTAAACTCTTCCGTGCAATCTAGACATTTACAGTCAAGACTTTATACTTCCATCAGCAAGACTTTATACTTCCTGTCTTCGAGGAGACCTTTACCCTTAGTGAACTCAGGCAGTAACATGTCACGTGTAAACACAAGGCCTGTCCTACACTTAAATATTACACAAACCTTATTTTGAAATAGGGTTCAGTCTTGATGGACTTACATGGACAAAAAGAGCCCGCCTTCCTCAGTACAGAAGCAGATTTTTATCTCTGAGGGGCTGGGATTTGCTAATATAGTCATGCATCCTCAACTTATTGACCAAAATGCATTACAAAACACACTCTATACCATCTTCCTTTTTTTCCCCTTTTTTTTCCCCTCCTCTCATTAATTTCAATCATGTAATAAGAAAAACTCACTTATGTTAATTGGTATGACTCCCCCTCAAGGGCATTATGAAGCATGAAATAATTCCTTTCATTACTGACAATGCAGGGACATGAGTTTTCCCTTGAGGATCTGTCTCGTCTGGTGATTTGGTGACCATACAGAATGGTGATAGGATTAGGGACATATTGTTTTAAAATTAATAGTTTGTCAGGGGGGTGGGGGTGGGCTGGAAGGTGGCGTGGAAAGAGGAAGCTTAAAATTCCAGAGATTACGTTCGACTTCGAGGCTCTCGGAGGCTGATGCATCTAACTGGTATTTATCAGGCAAACGCAGCCTGCTGAGACATCGTTAGCCCCGGCTCCTATTTTGTTTTTAAAAGGCAGCTGAGCTGGTGTTTGAAACATGCCAGGGACCAGCAGAAAACTAAATGGACGTAAAGCTGGTCAGATTCGTTTCTCCTTTTTTATTTTTGGGAGTCAGAATTTCGTTTCCCTAAAATGCAGTAAGTGTTCAGACACGAGCTCCCAGGCTGTCCCGAGCTCAGTTCGGTAACGGAGCCGCTGCTACTGGCTGGCTGAAGTTTGTCCTCTGCTCTAACAGGTAGCCCGTAGCCTGCCAAGCAAACACCGCAGTCCTAGCGCACAAATGTAAGTGATTCTAGTTGAAGAGGGAGGAAAAACCAATCCTTTTTTTTCCTTTTCTTTTGCTGAGCTAGCAAAAAAAATCTATTGTTACTTTTGCTGCATTTGCAACATTTTCATTAGCAAAAGGGTTTTTTTCGGAAACCAGGCTGCCTTTGTGCAGAGGAAGTGAACCTCCTGATGGCTATGTCATTTCCCTTGTTTCCAAACAGCTTCTTGTCTGAGCATACAACCTCCACTGGTCTCGCTTAACATCTGGCTATAAAAGAGCAAGGAAGTTTCTGCCAGATGTTCCTCTGCTCTTTTCCTTGCTGTTCTCAGATGATGTTATCAAATCCTTACTGCAGCTTTAATTTTGCTGGATTGACATGCATACTTTTGGGTATTGTTCCTTCTGTGCCCTGGATAGATTTACTGGTTTGACGACATCCTTCCTTGCAACTGAAGAATAGGTCCAAGCCAGCAGTGACCCTTGTTGCATGGGTGTGTTCATTAACTAAGTGCAAAATACCAAACAGCGTCAGACACGTAGATTGTTCCATCTCTTGAGCAGCCTCTGTGCTGAGGATTACTCATAAAAAATAATCAGTAAAATGCATTGCAGATGAAGGCTATGGCACTGACATGAGAGATAACCTTGCCATTAAAGGTCCCGTAATGCAAGCACATCTCCCTCACAGAAATGGAAACGGGGATAACATGTCTTTTAACTGAATCGATAGAGATCAATGCAAAGACAATAACTCAAGAAATGGATGCATTAACCAGAGAGTAAGAACCAATATACTCCCAAGTTGAACCATGGCTCTGGAATTAGATATACTGAGGGGATACAGACCATGTTCTTAAAAGAGATTGAAATCATAAGCAAAAAAATGAAACATAAAAATAATTACAGATTTTCATTTTAATCATGTTGTAATGTAGGAACTGGGATTTGCAGGGGGGAGGCACAGGACTAAATTAGCTTTATGATCAGGAGTGAAGGACCTGTTTTCTCCTCAGGGTTATGTACAAGTCAGCCATCTGTAACAGAGGATGTGACTAACTAATTTGGCAGAAAAGGAGCAATATCAGCCAGGGACCGTGTAGTCACCTTCTCCAGGCTACCCTGTGTTGAGGAGAGAGCGAACTTTCCTGTTGCGTCTGAGTAAAGACTGGGAATACGTATTTCATACTTCTACCCACATGTTTTCAGAAAAAGAAAAAAAAAAAAAGAAAGAAACCCCACCCACAACAGTCCTAGGTTTGACAAGCATTTTGGAAAGGTTTGTGCAGTTGGAGGAATGACATCATACCAAGCTAATATGCACGTGAGAGCGCCAAAATCCCCACTGGAGGAACGGTGGGGGAAAAAAAAGGGCGGAGGAGAGACACAGTAAATGTGGCATCTGACAAGTGCAGCTGCTGACACTGTAGGTACCCTGTGCACAACAAAACTGCTGAAAATAGGCTTTGATAGGACGCTACCCCAAGATTTGGAGAGAGCCGCTGACTGTGTGCAGCTCCCACAGTAATCTCTGGGAGATGTAACTGCTTAGCACTGCTGGAAAAAACCCAGCAGGCTATAGACGTGTGTCTAAATATACTGATTGCGTTGTCTTTCCTGGGTCTTGCCTTTGTCAAAGAATAGACTGAAATCCAAAGTTACCGGGAGTGTACGTTTGCATTCCTCAGCCCTGCTATCACACCCACGATGGCTCTTTCCATTTCAACGCCTTGCTCACTGCATTGCACTTTCCCATTGTTCTTGGAAAGCCGATGGTGAATAAGCCAGCCGTGCTGCTGCGTTGCCACCCTCCTGCCCTGCCTGCCGCCGGAGCAGCCGAGAGCAGGACGGCTGTTTCTCGGACGTGTCTGAGCAGGGAGCATGAGGGGCAGCAGGCTGGAAGCGGGGTGTTGTGGAAAGGAGGCTGCCAGAGGTTTGCTTGGCTCTGAAGTTGGCTTCTGCTGAGCACAAAGGCTGCGGAGCGCGGTTGATCTGCTGGTCTTCTAGCGGTGATTGCTGTTTCTCAGGGACTGACAGGGATCCCGGCTAGGCCCCTGGTACGGATAATCCCTAAGGCAGCACAGCTACTTACAAGGATGGTTTCCAGCATACAGTCTTAGCAGCCCACTGTGGGGGATACCTGCGAGCTTGTGTTTGATCATTGGGAGATCCCACAAGAAAACAGAAGAGGTAAAAGCCAAAAAATAGAAATCAGTTTCTGGAGATGCAACTACACCTTTGAAGTACTCGCTCTACTGCCACAGACCAAGTAGGAAAATCTTAGTGAGAGACACTTGAACCTTTTAAGCATCATCTTTTGGCAATAATGACCTCTCATGCATATTTATGTACAGCACTTAGCTTTATAATGACCACTTGAAAGACACTTAATTCTTTTTTGCCTAGGAATGAAGCTATGCGGAGTGTGACAAAAATGTTCCAAGGTCCAAATATTAAAATACAGAAATGGTCCTGGTATTTCCTGCATGCCAGCCAAAACTACCTCCTGGGAGCATACAGTTTAGGAATTTATGTACTACTTGATTAAACGGGTATGTGTTTGCAAGCATATATACATACCCATAAGAGTTAGTAAAATCAGGTAGTTGCTACAGGGCTTCAATCAGGCTTTCCTGGAAGAATTTCGGACAGGTCCTATGGCTTGGTTTGGTTTGTAAAACCTTTTTGTTGCACAGAACTTAACGTTATTCATTATGTACTGAAAGCAAAATCATATGACTACCATTTCCTAAGTAACATAATTATCTTATTGATTCTTATGGGGCAAAACACTACTTTTATTGTTAATTAATACTGCCAAATCTGGTTATGCAATTCTGGATATAGGAAGTTCAGTTTAATGTGTGTTTAGGAGGAAAAAGTCTAAAAATAAATGCCTTAAATAACTTTTTTTTCCTTTTGGAATTTGAGTATAGATATTCCTTTGTGTCATCCCTGTTCTTAAATACTACAGGAAATACAACCTATTATCACTTTTCATCAGGGAGAAAGAAATATAGATAGTGAAGTATAAAAATGCCCCTGTGAAAAACATATTTAAAAAAGCTTTAAGTAGCTGAACAGAAATACACAAAGCAAAGATACACAAACCTGCTGTTTTGGAACCAAAGTAATTTTATGGAAAATGAAAAAAATACTTGCAATAATTTCAGGGCTTACACTTTCAATCTTATTTTAAGTGGAAATGTATCAGGAAATTCTTACGCAGAGGGCACATAAATAATATCTTGTCTGTCCCACGGAAGAGACAGTATGAAAGATTCATTAGACGCTAGGACATATAACGACTTCTCGACTCTTTCAGTTCTTAGCCAGTGCTCTAATGAAATTCAAGCCTGCTACATCTGCCATACTACACTGTTAATTAGTTTTCTATTTATTTAGCAGATCTAGAAGTGGAAAGCAATCTATTGCCAGTGAATTGTTTGACTTCTATGCTAAGTAGGCTGCATTCCAATCCTCTGATGTTGAAACTAGCATGAATCCAACTTTCATCTCATTGCCATGTCAAATTAGCACCCAGCAGATTCTAGATACAAAGACTTTTTTTCCCCTTTGGTTTGTAAAAGACCAACAGTTCTTGGAAGTCAAGAAACAGAAGCTAGGCAATTTTTCTGCAATATCTCTTCCCCCCGCCCCTTCTTTACTACAGTGGATTAAATATAGGAGGTATAGAGGCTGTGGTTTGTTTATATTGAAGGAGGAACATGATTTTAAGCAGACCATGGTCATTATGTAAAACAAAAAATATTGATGCGTATTCTGCAAGAGTTTGAACAAATTCTAGCCAGCCTAAGAAAAACCCAGAATGCCTTGGCAAAGTTATGAGATGACTTTTGCACATGCTTTGCCATTTTCTATTTCTGTCTGTATTCTGCAATATGTTGCGGCATCTAAACACGACATTCTGTATGTGACTTACTCCTATCTTGCAGCGTCAACAGAGACACAGGATTGTGAAAGTATAAAACAAAGCCAGATGAAATTAGAAAAGAAATTGGCTAGAAACGAAGCCATTAATCCTAGCATACTGCACTGCAGGAGCTACAGTGTGTTAGAGGGGGGGTGAGAATACAAACCTACACCCAGGCTTTGGCGTTTGCCTTGAACTTTGGGGTTTTTCTAAAATCTAGATATGAACTTTGAACAACGTGGTTTTCAGGTCAGGCTTGTACTAAACAAGCCACTAATATACAATGAGTAAGCAAAATGCTGTACTGAACATCAGCAAAGCAATGACAAAACTGATCTCCTACAGTATTATTATTATTTGTAGAGCATCCTTCATAAAATTCTTATCATAGGCAAGGCATTGGTTTTGAGTAATTTACGATGTAAGCCAGAGAAATACAATATACAGCACAGGACAGCAACATACAAAAGCCGGGTCCAAGAGCACACTGGTGGTAGTGTTCACAAAAGAATAGCTCCTTTCAAGAGAGAGGAAATAAATCTCTTTTACTAGACCGACTGATATTTTTGGAAAAATGTTTTTGGATTTCAGGTCTGAAACAGAAATAGTGAACTTTGGGTTAAGTACTGGTTAAAGCTCAGTCTATGTGAGTTTAACTTTATTGTGTTAGTTGACCAGAAGGCTTGAGATTCATAAAAGAAAAGCTTTTTGAAAATAAAGATATGATACTTGGAAAGAAAGTTCAAAGCCAGGACTGGACTCAGACAACGAGGGTAGAAAGGAGAAGAGATCTGAAGGAGGCAATGTGTGAGAGAAAGTGGAACAGGAAGGGAAAATGTGCCGAGTTTTGAACTGAAGGAACTTGATCTCAACTCAGTATAGAAAATCCAGGAAAAGTCAAGACAAGTCAACCCAACCTCTTTTCTGATTTAAATTCCTTGCTGTCTTTCTTTGCTGTTTGGGGTTGTGGGAGGTTTTTTTTTTCTTTTTTTCATTAATAGATATTTTCTTGGCTTTGCTATTATTTCTTTAGTATGTTCCCCTCTTCCACCTTTAGGAAGAACAACCTAAAAAAATGATAATTCTGAGTCTGGGAAAAAAAAATAGCACAGCATGGTGATATGTTTAACAGAGTCAGCAGTGACATGAATTCCCTAGTGCTCCCTGGAAGCCTCCATTCCTACAGCTCAGTGTTTCATCACGACAGAGAAAAGGAAACAAACCGAATGAGTCAGAGTAACTTTCCTAAATTTTTTTTTAAGTTGTTTTCCTGGGTTCCTGGCATATTCGGAAGGACTGAACAGTGCTACTTAACAAAGCATGCTGTTAAGTAAGTGTTGCATTTGTAATGGTTGGGTTTGAATTTTTAACAGTCAGGAACGGGAAAGAGTATAAAATAGGATTTATTCATCTTTTCCAGTGTTCGTAGAGCTGAATGGACAACAGCTGAAACAAACAGCTGATGTTGGAGGCAGAAATCTGAAGGTTAGAGTTCTGATAATGAAGCTCTGCAATGTATAAGCATGTTTTCTGATGATTAGGAACAAATCCATGAGTTTCAGGAGCCTTAAATATACCTGGTCTGCAGTTTTTCCAAATGGGTAGATTATCTGCATACACATATGAAACAGTTGCCAGAAAGACTTCTGCTTATTACGAACTGTTCATAATCTTCCTGTAAGTTGCTGGAGCTGAATCTCAGCCACAGCTCCCCTTGTTTCTGCCCAGCTGGGAAAATTTGACTTTATCATGTCTGACCCTGAGCACTCGGGGTGCATAATACAGTACATCCTCTCTGACTGATTGCTTCTGCCCCAGTTCAGAGGGGGCAGGGAACTCATCCTGCAAACAAAGCTGCTGTGGTGCTCTTCTTTTTGAGCAAGTTACGCGCTTGTCTCTTATTTTGTGCAGTAGCATAAAAAAGGGAGTTTGTTTAAACTCCCATATGCAACCAACAGATGCTTGTGACCATGGATGTTGCATAATCAATGAATGATAACTTATAAAATCTTTAAATCTGCAGAAAGAATTCAGAATTTCAGCAAATTTCTGTCTTGTCTGGCTGCTCATTTCGATTGGTTATAGAAAAAAAGCCAGTTGTGCATAAACTCCATCTGTTCTTACGGAGTAATATGTATGTGGTTGGGAGGAATATTTAAAGGGATATTTGAGCAGTGCTATTGGAAAAACAGAGAAACTGAATATGGGATCAGGATTCCATTTGATGCACAGAGGAGGCTGCAATAATCAGCAGTTCAACTTTTTGCAAAAATATTGGCAGAAAAAATTGATCCTTTAAGTGTAATGTATGCCTTGAAAGAAATTTTGTAAGCTATTTAAATTATGCCTCCATTTTACAATGCTATGTAATCTGATTATACAAACAACACCTCTAATTCTTGCCTAGGCAGATGTTGCACTGAAACGCTTCTCTCGGTATTCAGTAGAGCAAGATACAGACTTTACTGAATAGTGGAACAAAAGGCAGAGAGTTAAGGTGCCGCTTCATAATGTGACTGACATAACTCAGATTAATTGTTCTTCTGGTCTGTGATACATGGACACGGTACTTCTGTAACAAGATTTAGTTGAGAAACACCCGAAGTATGAGTGAAGACAGTGAAGTGTAATTTTAATTGTAGGAAAGATAAAGGGTTTGTGAGAGAATAACATGAGGTGTATGTCTCTCTTCATTTGTACTCCTTACTTAAGCCCTCTTTAGTAGAGGTGGCTGGAATAAGACGTGAACTTAAATTCTCCGTGTGCTAGGACACAGCAGCCAGCAGGCTGTATTATCATAACAGGCAGTAACAGTCACCCCAGAAACCTCTACGTTTCTTTGGGTCTGATGCAATTTCACAGAACTGCAGAACAACTCTGGTGAAATCATGTTTGTGCCAGGAGATCCGAATGGATCGGAGGAATAGCAAAGAGAAGACGGGGGAGGAGAGGAAGCACTGAGCTCTACTTTCCACAAAATAAGGCCTCTGGAAATAAGATGGTGCCAAAATCTCTGCATTTGTTGTTATGTGCTTAAAAGGTCCTTTATAGTTCAGGCAAGAAAGATCCTTGCCCTGACAGGCTTACACGCTAATTGAAACCTTTGTGTGTCCGCACAACACAGCAAAACGTAGAGCTGTAGTGACAGTGGAAATACTATGACATTGGTCGTGTCAAAATATACATTTCAAGAGTATCGGCCATGAGAAAAGGGTGGATATTACTGCGGGACAAGGCGACATGTGGCATGGGGAAGCTGGCCGGAGCAGCACAGCTCAGGGAGAGTGGTACCACGGGAGAAGCCTGGATAATTAGCCGGGAAAGAAATTATGCAGGACGCTTGGAAAGCGAGGATTTTTGAGATAGATTAAAAGAGACGTAGCAGAACAACAAACTGAGTAGATTTGATTGTTTGAATTACGTGTCTGAAGTTGGAGTAGCAGGTGAAAGGTATAAGGAGGATGTAGCCATCTGAGAGGCTTTATAGGGATCACCTGGAGCCCAGAGGCAGAAGGAAGGTGAGAAGCTGAACTGTGAAGTAGTAGTAAAATAAAGCAAAGGAAAGCTAAGGATGAGGTATATCTGTTCTGGAGGTAAGCATGGCAGTAGAAGATTAGGGTAATGGGAAAAAGGGCACTTGAAGACGTGAGATGTGTATTGTGGGGACAGAAGAAGTGTTAGAAAAGGGAGGAACACTAGATCTTGTAGGTTATCTATACAATATAATAACCAAAGTAGTAGCAGAGGATAGAGGGCTACCATTGCTTTTAATGGTATATCCTAATCTATAGGCAGTACACAATCTCATAGAGTTTAATTATGGAGTTGCTAGTAATGGAAGCACAGGTAAAAACATTCAGCTGAAAGTTATAGGCCCTTTATACTCGGCACAACAGAGGCAAAGCAGGGAGAAAGTTTCAGTCATGTGTACCAGCGTATGGTCCAACACCAAAAAAAGTAACTTTTAAAGAAAAAGTGGGTTAACTTTTCAGGGAGGAACAGTTCCCTGGCCCTCTGGACATCGGGGGCTTTGTGCTGTTTTCAATGAATGAATGCATTCTTAAAATGTCTGTAGTTACAAACTTTCTTTTCCACAGCACATGCCGTCATGCCTCTGGCACTCTGTTTATGGCGTGCTTACTGCAGCCGCTCTCTCCCGTTTACGATGAGTGTCCTTCACCACCACCCTCTGAATTCCTCTTGGATTAATTCTGTAACTTGCTCCGGTTCTTTATATTTCTCTGCTTCCACGCTATGTTTCTGCTGCTGTTGAGGCTGGGATGCACGTAAAGCTGTATGTTAAATCTTTTCCTTCTGTCTATAGCTCCTGACTCCTCTATGCACTGGTGAATGTTTGCCTCCTTGTTTCAGAGAATGCTTTCTTCTGCAGGTGATCTGGCACCCGTTAGTTTGCTGCTTGCTTTCTGTCTGCTGTTTGCAATTCACTCTCCTTTTCCTTAGATGCGCCACAGCTCCTGATGAATAGTTGTGTTTTTCTGGCAGCAAGGAAAAAAGGCCTACTTCCCATCTGCTGAGACTGAGGCTTTCTCTGAGAAGTGGTAAAGTCATCTCAGTGGTTTTTAAATTTTGGAAGACCTGACCAGGTTGGGGGTGGTGGCGAGGGGGGGGAAGGAGAAGAAACTCTCTACGTTTGGATCCTGGGGAATGTCCTCTCTTGATGTTATTTTTTTATTTACCTTTGAGTAATCAAACTGCTGAGCAGCAGTTTTTCCCCTAGTATTTTTGAAGGATAGAGACCAGGAGTGAGAAGCACCCAAGTTACAGCCCTTTTCTTCCCCCACCCCCCTTCGGCAAAGGCCTTTTTTTAACCATTGGCCACTTCTGTGTTCTAGTGGACTGAAGGGAAATACGCACATAGCCCAGCACCACATCCAAATTTTTTAAAAGAGGTTACCTAGTAGGACATTGTGCAGTATCCATCCTCTTCCACTGAGTGTACATTGACAGCCTGGGCAGTTCCATTGATTTTAATGTAGCAAAACCATTGCTAAAATGCAGGTTTTTCCTCAATGTGGTATAGCCAGTAATGTAGTGACACACAAAAATTTCAATTCACTTCTTTCATAAGTTTGAGTGTCCCAGCTCGTACCTGCATGTATGTACACTTTTAAAGAAGTGTTTTGTGCTTTTGATTTTATGTCTCTCTAAAAAGCTAGTCATGTCATGAAGAAATACAAAATGCTGAGTTTGAAACTCAGTTTATTTGCAGTTAATGATATTGTGAAGTTTTCTGGTGTTTTAGGTTCCATGTTTTCTATTGCTGTTTATTCTGTGGTCTTTTATTTCAGCGTGTTTAAATATCTGATGTAACAGAAACAATAATACAGATTAAATGTCTCATTTTTATTGTACAGGTCAACCACCATTTATATGAGACAATTTTAAAACCTTTCAAATACTGTCTTTGGCATTAAAAAGATTTTTTTTTTCTTCTTTTTTAAGAAAAGCCCCTTTCAAAAGGATATTGTAATTTTAATCATTGTTCTGGAAAATTAGGGATGAAATCCTGGCATCAGTGAACCAAAATATCCATTGATGTCAGGTGGGCTTGAATCTTCCCACTACTTTAAAGAACAGTGTTAGCCGGTTTTATGAACTGACTGCAGAGTAAATCCACTATTGACTTTATGCTCAAATATTCTTACTCCTGAATTACAAGAACCTGAACAAATGTAATTGTTTGCTTCACATCCCATGACAGCACAATAACTGAGGCCGTTCACTTTCACACAGGAAAAAGCAGAGCCCACCAATACTCAGGAAACCATTTTGAGAAAATCAAACAATATCGGTACGGTAAGCGTTTTCATGGGTTGCGTTCAGGACTGCTCATTCTACTCTTCCTTGCTGGCAAGAACATCATCTCAGAGTAAACAGATGTACTCGTCCTGCGGCCCTGGGCTTGTCCACGGAACAGTTATGGCATGAGGTGAGCTTTAAGGATCAGGCCAGTATTTCACACCTGTTACTGGCCCCAGACACAAAACCTCCCTTCTCCTGTGCTCGCAGACACATTGGGTCCTCATTTCTTCTAGCAGGTCTCTGTTTGCGATAGCTTTTCCTTCTGTCATCACCTCTGAAATACAACCAGCAGCCCACTGTTCAACACAAATCAAAAGCTCCATGTCTGAACTGGAACAGAAACCTTTATGAGAAGAGAGATTGGAGCTTTGTTCATGGCAGTTTTAAGCAAAAGCTTTTCTGTGGTGTAAACGGCCAAAAAGGGAGTGCAAGTACTTCTGTGAACGAACACAGAAGACCTTGCTTGGAATCGCTAAAAGTGCATGCCATATATCGCTTGCTTCAAGGGTTCGTGAGGTGCTAACCCAGCCGAGGACTCGCATGGTTAAGCTGAACACCCTGCTGTTACCAGGTAGCAGCACAACACAAGAGATCCCACTTCTGACCTCTCAATGTCTGCTTCATGCAAAGGTAGAACAAACAGACAAAAAACCTTCAGATGGGGAGGTCTGTCTTCAAATTTATTTCCTAATTTGCTGCTAAGACCTCAAGCATCGGACACGTTTTGCTGTTTACACAGCCTTCTGTGAATGAAGATACTGACGCCCAGAACCTGTTTCTCAAGTTTCAAAATGAGATATTCTAAAACCAAAGCCTTTATTGTGTTTGGCTGAAGCTAAATAAATTTGAAATTCAGATTTTTTTTTAAAAGAATGGTCTGCTAACTGGTGTGGAGGTTTAAATATTCGAGTTTGTTTATTTCTCCCACTTCCTTAAATGATGTTTCAGAAACATTCCCCTGTTATTACAGTCTATTAAATCGGAGTTATCAAAAAAGAAACATTTATTGATATCCTGAGAGACGTGTGTGTCTAATTAAGGTTGTGTTGCTGTGCATATTTTATATTAAAGTAAACATTTCCTGCAATTTGACTTTAATCAGGTCTGAAGGGCCTTAATAAGTGCTTGGCTCCATTACTTTTTTTTTTTCTTTCCCTGGACTAAGGGAGGATGTGCTGTATGAGTTTGCAAAGTCACATCATTTACCATCGCTTGAGGAAGTTCTGACACACACTATAGTATTTATTCAATACATTTGACCCTGGAAATGTTGGCAGCTGGTACTAAATACACATTCTTGATGGAGCTTCCATGTGCTAGTAAACCCAGAGCAAGTCCGAAGTATTTGTAGATTGCTGTTTTGAAGTGTGATTAGACAGCTATTTTGCTTATTTCTTGGATATTTCACCCAATTTTACTTGGAACTCTGATTACTGGAAGAAAAGAAAAAAGATTTATAGGTTTCTGAATTCCTGGTTTAAAGTTTCCAATTTACAAGCTTGCTTTTTTTGTTTTTATTGTTGTGCAAGGTCCCACTTTGTGCAGTTACTGTTGTCCTTTGCTGTTTTCTTTACTACCTTTCTTGTTTCATGTACAGCTACCACTGTTAGAAAGAAATTTAGTCTCAAGTATGTAGCCATTAAAACACCTGTTCTGTGCTTGGGTTCTACTTTTCTTGTGCCATCCCTCATCTCTGCGGTTAGCTTCATCCTTCATAAATAGTTTTTTCCATGCTATAATTTAAATGATATGGTATGTAACCAGATCTTAAAAGATATAATTTAAAAGATTAACAGAAAGAGACTAGCTATTACTATTTCCTCTGTGAAACACTGTCAGGTTTGAGAGAAATGTCATATATGCCTATGTGGAAATGTGTCTAAGTTTTTAGAAGAGTCATTCATGATGCAAGATTAAGTTTATCTAACTAACTATAACATTTCTGTCAAATAGCTGTGTAATAGATTGTTATCTTAATTCTGCTGGCAGAGGGATGCAGAACTCCTTTGCACGGTATATTTAAATATATATATACACACACTACTTAGTATGTGTGTATATATATACACACACTACTATGTATTAACATATTTACACATTCACATTTATAGAAATACATACATATTTGTGTGGGGAACCGAAGATTTCCTTTTATCAGGCTCTTCTAAATTTTTGGCAATCTTTCTGTTGCTACTCTAATTAGTGTACTGTGTAATAACTTTAAATTAAAGCTATGACCTTACTGTAATAGATGGTTTACACATAACAGAAAGAGAGGACTTTTGCCAGTGTTACCATAATCCAAATAGACGTAGCAGATGATAGAAGAGGAAGAAAGGAAAAATAGTTATTCCCCACTAATGGGGGCACTTAACAATAGAACAATCCCATGCTCTGCTCAAAGTCACACGGGGATTACGTCTGCGCTGAGAAATTAAGCAGTGCCAGGGAGCGCGTCCAGGTCTCAGAGCTGTTCAAGAGTCAGAGCATCCCTGGGGACAGTTTTTCCCCCCTAGCACTTTCCCAAAGACCTCCTGGGCACAGTTCGATAGGTGACCACGTTGTGTTGGATGAAATCTTAACAGTGTGAATACGGCCAGCCCAGGGTGCCTGGCCTTACAGTCACAGTTGGGTCCTGGTCCTGTTTGTTTAACTTTTTAGAAGAGGTGCAGCCAGAAAATCTGTACCAAAAACTGTCATTAAATCCAGATTCCTTTTGTCTCATTCCAGTGCCTTTCTAGATCATTACCCTCATTTATATGACATTATTCTTAAAAGTCACCCTGGTAAAATGACTAAGGCAGTGTTTAAAGAACAAAACAAACCCTTTTATTTTCCTCAGACAAATATCACAAAATGTTAATCAATTTATTCCCAGATTTGACTTTTTTTTTTTTTTTGTGAAAACCAAGATGACAAATTAAAGAAAGCAAAAGATAACTGATTCAGAAATAAACTTTTAGAACGGTCCAAAATTAGATCATGTAATTAGTACTCAACTTATGAGCATTGACATTTGGTGGAATTACACTTGGTGAACAAATTCAGTTCACACAGTTTAGGAACACGAAATGATCTTTAGGAAGGAATGATGCTTGAGGTTTCTGTAAGCTTCCTTCATTGATCTAATTCCTGATAGTCAACAGTTCTTAAAACAAAAATTCTCACACTTTGCTGAAGAAAATCCTGGACAAACAAATTAGCAATGGTTATTGCTTAAAAAATGGCAGAAATGGAATGGTGCCAATTATCATGTTCTGATATAGGGAACATGTACTCTTGAAGTAACAGTATAGGCTCTATATTAGTTTATTCTGTATTCTTTTTCAAGTAAGTCTGCAAGTTTTGCCTCTATCTTTTGCCTTTCAAATAATCACTTTGTATTTATAAAGTGTGCAGATTCTGCTGGCAAAAATAACAGGTAAGAAAACAGTTACCACACAGAAGTCTGTTCTTCTGCCCTTCTCCCTTTACGTGGAGAAATTCAAACGGGATAAAGCAGGGTAAGAAAAATACTGTGCTTGGAGAGGAAAACTCTCCCAAATCCACTTTTCTTCTTCCTAAGTGGCCACTGTTGATATTGGAAGCAGCTTGCCTGGGAGAACAACCGCAAACCTCTTGATGATTTGTGAAGAAATCTGGAGTTGATTTGTGTAAGAGAGAGGAATGATGTTCTGTTTTGCTCCACCAGCATCTCGCAGCCTTGCTGTTACAACACTCAACCCTTAGAGGAGTTCTGTACCTAAGGTAACACATCTTTGTGTCTAGAAGTAGGCTCAGGTTTCTTCATCAATTAATTCATGAAGATTAGGTGTCTGAAGGATATTTCTGGAAACTAGATCTGCAGGGAGTCCTAATAGAACTATGCTCATGAATCTGACCTATGAATCTGAACATTGCTTACGTATGAGACGATAAGAAAAAAGCGTGCATCACCCATAATAACTTGAGAAAATTTGTACACCTGCTATGTTGATATTCTCAGAGATGTTGAACAAACTCACCTTTTTTTTTTTTTTTTTTATGTTAGGGGAGAATGTCTTTTGCGAAATTTGTCTTAGGACATCTTATGCTAGACCTCTAAGCACTTTGGTAATTGTGGCTTCAGCACTTTGTAGGCTTTCTGTCTGCTAGGAGCTCTAGGTCTACCTATCAGCAGAAATTGAGGCATCTGTGAGTACAGAACAAGACAGACAATTTTGATGTTATACACCTAAATCAATTGTTTAGGCACCGAAGAGGAATACTGTAAGCATGTACATCAAACTCACAAAAAAAATGAATTGCCTTTCAGATTTACTTTCAGTTCCGTGCCATCCATGGAGATACACCTTCCATCTGTGAGATGACTGTTACGCTAGTAGGGAAACAGCTAGACTTCTTATAGCGTAGGCAGTGGCAGATTCCCTTTAGAGTCCTGTGATTCAGCTGTAGGAGATTTCTTTTGGGAAGAAAAAAAAAAAAGGTAAATTTATGCAGGAATCCATTTGAAAAAATTCCAGCCTAAAGATTAAGCGGACTCAAGAAAGTACTTTCTTAAAAACACATGGCTGCACCCCACTGCATTCAGATAAAATGTGACAATGCTTCAGAATCAGCCTTAGGAAAAAGGAAGATTGCTCATTTGTAGTGTTCACCACAAAAGATGAGTGTTGAGAGAACTTACCTGCAATTTCCAGTGGTGTGTGGGTTTTGTGTGTGGGGTGTTTTTTTTCTTTTTTTAATCCTTACACATCTTGTGACTTCTGAATTTGAGCAAAACTCTTCAGACAATGGAAAATAGTAAAAAATGTGAAG